>NC_137745.1:6651883-7251883 GCF_963264785.1 Psittacula echo
TTTTAAGTATCAACAGGGATGGTGACTCCACCATTTCCCTGGATAGCCTGTTCTAATGCTTGACAAACCTTTCAGTAAAGATATTTTTCATAATATCCATAGATATTAAATTCCCTAGATGGGTCACTCACCAGCTGTGTCAGGAAGTTCTCTTCCACTCTCTCTAGGAACCTTGTAGGCTGTCTTTTCTCAGCTGTGTCGTATTTCCAGCAGACATCCAATGGGTTGAAGTCCCCCTTGAGAGCAAGGGCTGGTGTCTGTGAGACTTATTCCAGGTGCTTATAGAATAATTCATCAGCCTCTTCATCCTGGTTGAGTAGCCTATAACACAGTCTCACCATATCTGCTTGGCTTTCCCACTCATTCTTACCATAAACACTCAACACAACCTCACACCCCAGGGCATCTAAGCAAGCACATGGCCAGTGGCAGTCACCCACCACTCCTCGGTATTTACTAGGAACAAAGCAAAAGGAAGATCCCAAAGGCACTGCTATCAGTAAACAAACAATAGGATCTTCCACCACCACCCCCCCCCATCATTAATTGACCAAATCATTGTGCAGTGCTGGCATTATGCTCTGCTATGCTTTGTAATGAAATCACTGCCTGTGCATAAGAAACAAGTTGAATGATATGATACTAATAGGGTTAGAAATTTCCCATGTAAATATTAATAATTTATATTTGCATTCTCTTTTCTTAATACTCATAGCCTGTAACAAGGAAATACTGAGGTCTACACCAGCCCCTCTGACAGATCTTGTCTGGGGAGGCCACAGTCACTGCCCAGCTGGAGACCCCAGCATGATTTCACTGGACGTGCAAATTAGCATTTGGAAATCATGTTCTGGCCTGCAACCATGATTTGAAAAGGAGATGCTGTTTAAAACACAAACGCTGCTTGTGTAGCACCAACTGGCAACAGGGGATGGACGGCAAGCTTTGATGCTGCCCAGGCCCCTTCCCATGGACATCTCTGCAACACCCAAGAGCTAGGGCTGGTAACTACCCCTGCAACAAACCTGGGTGAAATTAGCTGTGGCCCACGGGGTACAGATCACACCAGGCACCTCCCTGTGTTTCAAAGCAGCTGGCAGCAAAAGAAGCAATTTTTGGGCTGCAGAGCCACAGGGATTTGGGGACTAGAAGGGGGGTGGGGGTGGGTGGCATTTTGCTGTAGAAGTAAGGAGGGATTTGTGTTAAATGTCCTCTTTTTTCAGCGATTAAAAATATATCTTAAAGGAAGGGCAGTGATTGGGGAACCAAGGGATTGAAAGAGAAGCTAATTCTCTCTGACAGGCATAATTCCTGCAATTCAGATTGCTAAAAATGTGAAATTAGGAATAATCATTGACTGTTTATGATCTGTGTCTGTCCAGTGAATTCAACTAATACAGAGTAACTACACTCCGTTAATTCCTGGTATTTGTCATTGTTGGGCTGCAGAGGAGTCCTGGGAAACAATCAAACCACATTGGCTGCGTTGGGCCCGCAAACTGAGGGCTTAGCACTGCACGAGCCAATTTCTCTTTTAATGGTAAAAGCAGTTATGATTTCCCTTATTTATTCCTCTCTCCCAGCAGCAAAGCCCGCGTCAGTGGGCTGCACTGCCAGGGATGCAGCGGGAGCAGTGGATGTGCTACCCAGCACCCCCAATAGCCACCATCACTGTGCTGCCAGGAGACACTCACCATCACCAACAACCCCTTCTCCTCTTGTGATCTGCTTTTCTTACGTTTTGCTCAATATTGTTATAGCATCCCTCCTGTCAAACTTTGTCCTCATGCATTTTTTCTTGCAGCCCATGCAGCTCAAGGTAATTCCACCTGTGTTTCACCCAGATGCTCGATCACCAGGATGCTGGTGAAGCCAGTTTGCTGGCGTTATTCACCTTCAGTTAGTGAATTAACCTATGTAAAAATGAGAGAGGTGGTAACTGGAGCAGGATGGTTTATCAGTGGGATAATAATCCCTTGAAATGGCACAGACAGGAGATGTGGACTGTAGGGACAACCCTCACCCTCATCCACCTCTCACGTGCAGCGAGCAGTAAATGCAAGTCATATTTAACACTTCTCTCTTTATAGAGAGAAGTAAAAGCCTGTTTCCTTTTAAAGGTGCTGCATTTAGCAGCTGTGGTACATGGCTTAGCCTGGCACAAGCAATCTGCAACCATACAGCCACAGCGCTTCACAGGACAAAGTTTGCCATGTGGCAGTGGCCAGACCTTTCCTAGGAGAATTTGACATGAATTTATCCCAGCAAACACCTCTCTGCAAAGCAGCCTGTCCCTGCAGAACCCCCCACACAAGGGTTGTTCAGTGAGAGCATCTTCCTGGTGCTGAGCATTTGTAGGACATGACTCCTGGGAGGGACAATCCTGCAGCCACTGTGGTTTTTTTGGCAGGAGCCACCAGCGCCCCAAATGCTGAGGTCCCACATAGGGCCCATGCACCCAGGAGGGATAATAAGGAGGAGGTGGTAGAGGCAAAGAGCTCACTGCTGCCGAATCTGCCATTGCACTCATCGCAGTGCAATGACTTTGCACTACAGATTATTCATTCCCCACCCAGCATCTTTTTGATAGCACATCTATAATTTTATCTTAATTTCTCTGTATCATGCAGAAACCTCCGGGAGGAGCTGCAGATGGGAATGATATAATTCCATTGCACTGCACCACTTAATTATTTGCTGAGTCGAGACCAAGCTGATCCCCTGTTCCCAGCACCTGATGCATTCACAAACGTTATATGTGATTTAAAAGCACCTTTCTGCTGTGTGTCACAGTGGATGGGCAAATCCTGGGCTGCCACAGGATGTGGGGAGAGGACACAAGGGCTCCCCACAACAGCACCAGGGCTGTGCCACAGCCACCTCCCCCAGGGAAAGCACAAAGCTCACCATCCTGTCCTAGTTTAAAACCCAGCCAAGCAGCTCGTTCACTCACTCCCCCCCTTCCTCCCCCCACTCCCAGAGAGATGGGGAGGAGAATCGAAAGAATGTAACTCCCACGGGTTGAGATAAGAACAGCCCAGTAACTAAAGTATAACACAAATCACTACTGCTACCGCCAATAATAATAATGATAAGGGAAATAACAAGGGAAGAGAATACGATACCACCTGCCGAAATGAGCCCAACCGAGCAGAGAGTGCCCTTCCGGGTAACTCCCAGTTACATTCCGGGCATGACGTGCTGTGGTATGGAATACCTGTTTGGCTAGTTTGGGTCAGGTGTCCTGTCCCTTCTTCCTCCTGGCTTCCCCTCCTCCCTGGCAGAGCATGAGACTCACAAAGTCCTTGGTCAGGCTAAACATTTGAGCAGTAACTAAAAATATCAGTGTTATCAGCGCTGTTCCCAGGCTGAAAGCCAAAACCACGGCACTGCACCAGCTACTAAGAAGAAGAAAAAATGACTGCTACTGCTGAACCCAGGACATAAGCAAATAGATTTCAGGTTTATTAGACAAGTAACTGTCTATACCCACCATGGTTCCTTCCCTTCTCCTGCATGTTACCCTCTTGTATATGCCAAAGCAGAGTCATCTTTTTTCCCAGCACAGCTCGGGGCGGGGCAGGGGGGCGGGGGGGCAGGGAGGGGAAGGGGAAGAGAAAATCAATCCAAACAATTGAACGAGAATAGAAATCCCAGAACAGGGCTACCCTCCTGTAGTGCAGTCAGGTTCCAGGAACTTGGAACTTCACCCAGTAAATTTTACCTGAGAGCAAGGTGAAGATAAATAGCCCAAATAAATACATGGCTTCCCTAAAGCACTAGTGTTTGTAGGTTTATTTTTCCATTTCTCTTCCTTTGCAATAACATCAGTATGTGCATAAAGCAAACACAAGTTTGGCAGAGAACACTGTGCAACAGGCCCTGGTGAGGCCAGTGTCCCCTGCAGCAATGGGGACCAAATGGACAGTTTTGCAAATCCAATGGAGTTTTGCTCCTCTCACTGTGTCCAAATCACAGCCCAGGTCCAAACCCTTACCATCGTGTTTGAGGGGAATGGGAACTCTAGAAGCTCCAAAAGCAAAGTGATACCAATTCTGAAGCCTTTGCAGCTTACCAAGGGGGATGTTAAGGAAAGCTCTTCTGCACCTATCACACCCATCACCAGATCAGGCACTGGGCTGGGGACCCTGGCATGGGAGAGACTCACTGCATTAAAATAGCAAAACTTTATGCTGAAAGGAGCAAAATGCAAGAGCCCAGATCCAGCCACGGGCAGCTTTTGCCCGCCAAAACCTTTCAACTGTCCATTTGCAGGTCTGTGGCTCTTCCACCAGCTCAGTGAAACAGGCTTGTTCATGCCAGCTCCAACATCAGTTTAAAACCCATTTCTGGGATACCATGCCAGGGGCTGGAATAGGCCAGGATAAGGTGGTGAGAGGAAGGGCTGTGGGCATTGAGAACCATGTGCCACCTCCTGCAGAGAGATCCCTGCTCATGGCCGCCTTCTTGGTGGGATAGCTACAGTGAAGAGAAGCGAGATGCTGCTGGGAAGGAAGTGTGCTGAGCTGATACACTATCAAGAACACATTGCTGTGATACACAAGAGCACAAATACCTTCCAAGGCTTCCTTTAAAAGGCAGATAAGCCAAGATAAGCCACTAGCTCCCTGCTGGAGTGGCTTTGGCAGCTCCTTCTTGCCACAGCCTCCCAGTGGAGGGTTCCCACAGGGAGCAGTGCCAGGCTCCAGACAATGGAGACATCCCTGCAGGGATGTCATTCTGACCTGGCACCAACCACCCTGGCCCACTGCAAACTCCCTTTGGGTGTCTCAGGCCAAGCAGAAAAGCAGCAGCTTTCCTCCTGCAATACAGATCATTGTTATCTTGCTTTTCAAGGCTAAAAGCCCCATAGGGTGATGCTGCAGCTTCCCCCAGGGTGCAGAGGAATCCAAAGGGGAGCATTTCCCAAAGGCGCTGAGAGTGAATGCTGGGTGCATCAGGGGCCATATCAGTTCTCTTGAGCTCAAGCCCTGGGAGGTAACCCACAGCAGGGCTGGGCAGGAGGCAAAGCTCTTGTCTTCTTCCTCATGATGCAGTACCCTGAAATCAACTTTCAGCCCAGCCCTGCTACAACCCAGTGCTCCCTATTTACCCTTCAAATAGGAAAAGCAACTCTCAGCATAGCTCTTCTACAAATTCTCTATGACAAGCCTCACTGAAGGGCTCCTTTCATTAACATGAGGCTCTTTAACCCTGAGCACACATCTCACATGTGACAGTTTACCTTAGGACTCCAGTGGGGTTTCCAGGACGAACATTCATCAGGCTGCAGTCCTGAATTTCAGAGGTAGGAGCATAATCCCAGCACTAAGGAGGTGCCAGTCACACACATCAAGGTGGCAGCAGAAGTGAGTGGGACAGATGTGCTCACTCAGGCAGGAAATAGCTCACACTCCAAATTCCAACCACTCTCCATCTGTATGGGTGAAGACACTGCATGATTTGGACAAGTGGAAATACTTCTGTTCTAAGTCAGGCATCCCCAAACCTGCCTGCTCTGCCCAGCACTGCCCTTCTTCCCTTCCCTTTCTGGAGGGACAAGCTTATTCCCCTTGGGCAAAGCCAAATCACATTTTGTCCTCAGGTGGCATTTTGCAGCCCCTAATATTTGAAATCTACTTTGCATCCTCCCAGAAGGAAATACACCAAAGACATAATCAGAGATAGGCTCCTTGAGCTCATCACTATCAGCAGAATAGAAAAGAACATGAAACAGGAGCACACAGGGCAGCAGAGTCACGCTAAAGAGTTCAGAGGCTTAAAAATGAAGCAAGTTCCATCAGTGCAGACGGCTCCAACGTACAGGAGCCAGGACTCCAACATCAGGGTAGGACCAAGCACTGATAGGGATTTATACATCTTTGGTGACCTTGTAGTTATTGCACATGTGCCTAAACATAGCATTGCTTTTTCTCCATCTAACACATGCCTAGCTTTGGTGGGATTTGGATTTACATTTCCTTTCTGACTAATTATCGGATTTACTTTAACGCAGAGACAAATATGAATAGTGCCTCCCAGTAGAAGGGTAATGTCTATCTGAGCATTGCCACATGCTCTAGAGATATTAATGAAGAGATCAGAGTCCTTTTAGAGGAGGAAGGAAGACGTGTTAGCTGTTAGCTGCATTCCCACAACATACAAACACTGGCTGTCACTCTATGCCTGGCAACATGGGGATACACAGACTAAGTCCCCAAGAAGCCAGAGGGATCCTCTGGTCCACAACTCATGCTGCTGCACTCACCTGGCTCCTCTCGTACCCCTCGCAGGCCTGATCCGGTACTTGGCCATATTCTTCATGCTGCTGGGCACATGGTTCTTTCTGCAGACATACGTCGATAAGAGCTGGAAAGCCATCAGCCTGAGGAGCTGGATTGGTGAGGCACTGCAGGTCTCCAGCCGGGTCTGCAGGGAGGATGCAGGAAGATGCACCAGGATGGCTGGCTCAAGTGGTGCTTGCAGCCACAGGGAGCAGTTTTGGAGACCCAGTGCCTGAACAGCTGCTCCTGACTTGTGGAAAAGCCAACAGCTCTCCACCATGTCTTAACTGCTTGGTACCCACAGGTGCCAGGGACAAGCCCAGCAGTGAGTATCACTTCATCACACAACACTGCTCCAGGCCTGAGAGTGATAGTAAAAGAGTGATAACTGCCCTCAAGAGTCCTTTTCCCAAGGCAAAAATCCCACCCTTCCAAACACTGGGGAATTTCGCTATTGCACACAACAGCAGTGTCTTTGGCTGGCTCTGCAAGCACACAAACCTTAACATGATCCCCCTGCCCCAGCACAAACATCCCTGGGCCACAGGCTACATCAGGAAGCAGGTCATGGGCCCATCTAGGTGGCTTGACACAGGTCCCTACCATAGCCAAGAATGGGAAAGCTCCAGGCAGAAAATCCCTAAGGGGCTGGCCTTCAATGAGCACCAGACCCATTGAATTAGACCTGCCATCCCACTGCTAACACCAAGCTGCACTCAGTTCCCCAGCCAGCTTGTCCCACATCCCCAAGCACCATAAGCCTTAAAGAAGCTGGTCCCAAGCCCAAGACAAGCCTCCTTCATGCAAAAAACTGGTTCAGGTGTTGCCCCCCACTTAGTAGGTCACTGTGCTACTGTTCCAATCCCAGGCACTGTAGCCAAGGCAAAAGTCCATCATTCCAGTGTTGCATGGGGTACACGGCCATGGTTATGGTTGCACGCACTGCCAGCAAGATGGGAACAAACCCACCTGCATCATGCACTTGAACTCTATCAAACAACACATTGGCCATCACAGCAAATACAACACATTGAGGGAAGAGCAAAGCACTTTGCAGCAAGAACACCAGGCTGGTGGCCAGGCAATGCCTGGAGCCACCCCAGCATGATCTCACTGTGCTCTGTTCTGAGTTTTAACTTTTCAGGAACAAATGCGCAGCTCCTGACGGCTGACACGTTCGACATGTACTCTGGAGGTAAGCACAGTCACTTTGCTGCTCCATGGTTCCCAGCCAGGGCTCCCACCAGCAGTGCTGGCTGTTCAGGCTGCTCCCCTGTGGTGTATTTAATGATAAAGTCTAGTGGACTTTGACCAGGATTGCCAGCTTGGGCAGCAAAAGCTCAGCAATCCCTGAGGCTGGAGTCCTCATAATACATCTGCATCCAGGATTGACTTCTCACTACTTTTACATGCACATAATAGCCTGAAAAACATAATTCCACTAAACTGAATACACCAGGGCACTTAAAACCTGAGAGAGGCTACTTTCTGAAATCAGGTAGTTACACTGATCTTGAGATTTTGCAACTTTCAACTCAGTTTTCTGCTGGGAGTGGCTGAGCAGCAGGTTGTTCCCCTGCCTTTCATAGGAGGGTAAATAAGGAGCCTGGGACATGGTAGGAGAGATGTAGCTCCCTGCCCCAGCCAGGCAGATGGAGCAGAGCCTTGTCTCTTCACCTGCCAGCTTTAAACAACCTTTCTACCAGCAAGAAGATGCCCAGAGCAGGGACAACCCCTGCTCACAGCCCGGCTGGCACTGGCTTGCAGGATGCTGTAAATCCCAACATTGGTGCAAAGCTGTTACCAAATCTCTCCAGCGTTTTGGCAGGACTCCTCAAAAATCATATACTAAACCCACCCCATAGTGCTTTTGATTTACCCTTTGTTGTTTGATGTGGGGAGTGAAGGCGATAAGATTTGCATGAAGAACAGTTTGGGAATGGGCTCTGAGGCCTTGATGCTTTGACAAGCCCTGGGGTGATGAGTTGGGGCATGTAAGGCCAGAGGATGTGGGGGTTGTGAGAGGGTCTGCAACACTGTGACTGGACTATTTACCTGGAGAGTTTTACAGGGGCCAATGAGATTGAACGTTGTATGTATGTGCAGGTTGGGAAAATACCGAACAAGGGGATAAAAAGGGCGTGGTGGTAATAAATGAGGATTTGAGTCTCTGCATCAACTTGAGTCCATGTCGTGAAATGCCACAGTTTGAGCCTTCCCCAGAACCAATCACCCTTCCTGCTGTTTGGTTTTGCAACCTCCTCTTGATCACTCTGGAGTTTTAAGGGGAAACAGCAGCATCCCATAGACGAAGGATGAGGAATAATTCCAGCAATACAAGCAAAGGGATGATTGCAGGGCAGGCAGCTGTGCAATGAGCAGGTTCATTTCTTGCTGTGGAAAGTAAATTTAAGTAACTGGATTTCACAGTGAGCAAAGTTTAGAAGGAAATTCTCCCTTGCAGTTGCTCCAACAGGAGGAAAGCACAAGCCTTGGGCACTGCAGGAGAGCCCTGGTGGGAACACAAGATGAGGAGTGCAGAGCCTGTCCTTTCCCAAGTCCATGACCCCAAATCCTGGCTAGCACCAGCACAGTCAGGATATTTCCCATTGACCCAGAGGAGGTTCCCCAGCTGCCATGTAGCAGTCGCTGCTAAATTTCTTTCTCTTTGCCTAATGCTCTTCTCTCCCAGACATTAACAAACTGAACACTTTCCTCCAAGAGATCAAGCACGGCACCATCGTGCTGACAGCCAGCTACGATGACCCTGCCGCAAAGTGAGTTTGGCCCCAGGATCAACACGTGGCTCCCCAAAAATCTACAGCTGGGGGGAGCTGGAGGTGCTGCTGCCAGCAGCCCAGAGGGGATGCCCACTTGACAGCACACCAACACCTCCTTACCGTCTTTCAGGATGAATGACAAGGTGTGGGCACATTTTATTGACCTGGGCAGCAGCCACTTGAGCAAGCTGGGCTTCAGGGACAACTGGGTCTTCTTGGGAGCAAAAGGGTTGAAGAACAAAAGCCCGTTTGAAGAGATACATAGATCTCCCCTGCCACCAGCTCTGGAGGCTTCCATCCTTTTCACAGCACCTCTCCTACCTGTCTGCAGAAGACAGGGGCCAGTGGTGTTATCCCATGCTTTTAGTTTTGCCCATTGCAAACTCACACTGTGCACCAACCACCTCATTCATTTTCTCTCTTTTTTTCCCTTCAGTACATCAAAACTGGCAAGACAACAAATAAATATGACGGCTGGCCTGACCTGCTGGAGATGGAGGGCTGTGAGCCCAGGAAGACGGATTAGCATCAAGCCCCAGCCTGCCATAGAGAGCAGTTTCCACCAGTCTCACAGAGACACCAGCCCCATTGTGGGGTCCCCAACCCCACCCCCCCCAACCCCAGCTCCTTGGTCACACAGCCCAGCAGCAGCTCCCAGAAACTGGCTGTGTAGGGCTAAAAAGAGCTGTACAAGTGCCTTCAGAGCCTAAGGCTTCAGCCAAGCTGTCCTCATCTATGGGTCGATTCAGGGTATTTTATTTTTCTCGTATTAAACCAAAAACTTTATTGAAAGTTCTTCCTATTTCTTCAGTGAGATTTCCAATTATAAACCAATACCCTCTCATTTCCATTTTCAAGCATAATCCATGCTTTTCCCTGCATACCACATCCTCTGCCCTAGCTGGGCATCACCATCACCCATCTCACAGCACTGCACATGTATGCTCCCACCTCCCCAGCACCACACAGCACAGGGCAGAGTCATCCCTGGGGATGCTCAGACCTTGTTGGGCTCCCCCTGGAGCCCCTGCCAATCGTCCACTGTCTCCTAGAGCCACAATAAGGCCACAAGGCCTCAGGGACGCCTTGCAGCAATATAGGTTAATATCTGCAGACCAAAGCATTTTCTCCACGTGGTTGCATCTTTCCTGGGTTAAAGGCAAGCTAAATCTTCCATAGCACATCCTCAAAGGTCAGGATAATGCTAGAGATGTCCCAACCTGACTTTACCCTCAAACAAGGAGGGATGTTTCTCAGGCAGTTGAAGTTATGCAGCGTAACCAATAGGTGGCAGCCTTTTACCAGGAGAGCTGGAGTCAGCATCAATCTGGAGAGACTCAGCACATCCAGGCTGACATCCCACTGCAGGCACCCTCATACCCACTTTACTCCGGGAGCTGCTCCCCAGCCCAGGGCTGGATGACACTGCAGGGCTAGCAAAGCCCTGCAGACCTCCTTCCATAGTGGTTCCCATGCTGCTGCCCATATGCTGAGGAGATCCTTGGGAAGCATCTGCTCCTCACTCATGTCTGGATGCATTCATCCAAGCACTGTCTGTACTGAAACCCTCCCTGAGCTCCAGCAGTGCAGAGATCAGGTAAGTTATGTAGGTGATGGCCCAGGTTTATTTTTCATCATGGACAGGGACAAATTTTCATCATCCACAGACTTCAATTTCCTATGATTATATCTGGGTTTTCCTCATTCTTTAAAGCAGAGGGTGGAGAATTTCTGCTGAAGCACTGGGAGCTGTGCAGGGTAACAGGTTGTCCTGCACAGCCCTTTGTGCCTCTAACAGTAGGGTTTGCCCCAGCACAGCCTTTAAAGGCAGTTCACATCAGTCATCAAAGTGTTAGGTCTCCCCAGGGGAACAGAACAAGTGAGGAGCGCTGGCAGGATATGGCCAAGAAGAGACACATCCTTAGTGATCAAACCCTGTATCCAAAACCCAGTACCACCATCCAAAAACAATGAGGCAACCAGTTTTCCTTAAACAAGGAAAAATATCTAAATAAAAGTATAACACCTCTAAGAACTTCCAGTGCCAAAACTGAAATAAAAAGCCCAAAACAACCACCATAGACGAATCACCCAATAGCTGTAGTATTTTATCCCATCTTATCCTCCTGTGCTCTTCAACATTCACCTCATCACACCTAGGGAAACCTCTGCCATAAACTGATCCCTGAATCTGCTGCAATAGCAGTGCTTAATCCCAAATGCTGAATCATCCCTACCCGTGGCAGCAGCGAGAAATAACACAAGGCAGCAGACACAACAGCCCTCACATCACACAGCCCTGCCAGCAGAAATATGCCAACTACTTTAAGCCCCCTCTAAGGATCTAGATTCACTCCTAAGCCAAACTGAAAACAGCCCGAGAGCTGCATGGTGTAAATCAGGGCACAGCATCAGCTACAGCCCCTTTCAGCCACAGGAAACTCTTCCCAGCTCTTTGCAATTCACATTAGAAATCTGGTTTAAAGCCAAAAAACGGAAATGTGTGTTTCAGCATGCTACAGACTGTTCAAACTAGCTCTGAATCGCAGAGCTATTACAAAGGTACATCACTATTGTCAAATAGGGAGAGCTAAAAGTGCAACCCCTGCACAGAGACTTCAATCAGCAGCCAGTGTTTTGAGGAGCCATTCCTGCCAAAGCCACTGTGTCCTGATAAAGTGGAGCTTTTCAAAAGTCCAGAATCTGGGAAGCTTCAGGAGTCAAATATAACTTGCTCATGTTTTAAAAGGGTCTGAAAAGGGTGGTGGGTGCAGGGACAGCAATCCCCAACTGCAGTGTTTTAGTGCCTTGGCATTTTGGAAGCTATTTTACTCCAGAGACAGGCACCTACAGGGCTGGTTTCCACCAGGCAGTGTCCCCCAGAGACTTCAAGCACAAGCCCTGACCTGATGCAGCTCCAGGTAACCTGGGCTCAGCTGGGGACTGCGGTGTGCTGCAGCACTGCAGCAGCAAACAGGCAGCATGGGGTATTGATAGGAGCAAAGTTTGCTGAATTCAGTGCTGCAACAGGAGCCAAGAGCCAAGATGCAGACAGGCAGCAGAGGGATAACCCACCTTTAATTTGGGGGTACATATTCATTGTGGCAAAGCACCAAAGGAGCAGCTAGGAAGGATGCCACAGGCATGGACTGACAGGTGCTGTGACCCCACAGCCAGGCAAATCCGCATCCTGTGACATCTTGCCCTGTCAAGTGCAATTACTATAATCTTCCACAGCCTCTCAAAATACGGATCCCAGCTTAGAAATCAGGCATCCACAGCATGAAAGCTGCCTTTGTGCCCGGGCAGAGCCTGGGCGCGAGCCAGCCGTTAGGTGCATGAAGAAAATGAGTTCTCCACGTGCTGGGAGAAGGGAGGAAAAGCAAGCTCTCCCACTCAACCCCACTGCAAACAGGCTGGATTTCACCCGTGTCTCTCCACAGCAGGCACCGAGGAGCTGGAAGCTGCACAGCCACGCATTCCCACAGGAATAACAGGGGCCAGTGATCACGGAGAGCTGGGTGTCCTGCACCCCGGGTGAAGAGAGCCCAGCTGACACGTCGGACCATGGGGGCAGCTCATGGGAAGAAGGTAACGGGGCAGTTATATTCAGGGATGTTGGAGCGGTGGCGGAATGATGGAGACAGCACCATCTGTTCACATGGTGCTTGTTTTGCCAGTAAGGCAGCTGATGGCAGTGAGGGATTAGAGGGAAAGGACCTGCTCCTGGGTGTGGGTGTCACTTATCAGGGCTGGATTAAGTAATTGCACCTGATGGGCTGAGCATCAGGGCTCTCAGGACAACAAGGAGGGGATCAGAGCACTGCAATGGGTCAGGGAAAGTTTGGCTTTCTGGGAAGGAATAGCAGGCTTGCCCTGAGCACATCCAGCAGCCTGCAGGCTGTCTCCCACAGATGCAATGCAGAGTGAGCACCAAGTATTTCTTGATTGCCACCATCTCCCTCCTGGGACAGGGAGGAACTGGTTCACGTAACACCCATGAGCATCTTCCTCTCCTCCACATCCCCCAGGAAGAGCGGTCAAACAGCTCTGAAAGGAAACAGGGCTTTATGGAGTCAGAGCCATGCTGAGGCAGCCAGAGACGGTTGTGCTGAGGATGCTGGTTGATGTTATTTTGCTTTCACATCTGATGACATCAGTGCTAGAGATGCATCATCACTCTCCAGTTGTGATGCCCTGATCCTGTATTAGACTTCTGTAGCTTGTCTCACAGTTTAAAGAGAAACACACTCATGCACCACACTAAGTCATTAACTTCTACTGCAACGAGGACAGCAGTGATCCTTTGCCGCAGGAAGGACCCTATTTGCTCAGCTGAGCATGGTCTGTGGCCTTCAGAGCCATGGGCACATCCAAGCCTTTTGGAAGCTTGCAGACCTGCTGGGCTTTCTCCCAAAACCAGAGCTAGACACTGCCTCAGGTGAAACACTCAGAAAAGCAACCCACTGGCCAGTGTTATCAACTCTCAGAAGGAAATCAGGACTGATGTGGGACTAGTAAACATTTATCTTATTTTCCTGGACCTCAGAAAAGTGCCAGGTACAGGAGGTGTTGCTCCCAGCCAGCTCCTGGCTTCTTCTACAACCATTCGAGATGCTGATGCTGCACTGGATCCAGCACACAGGGAACCACAGTTGTTCCTGGTGCTCAGGGCTACAGCAGCACACCAAGGAGGAGCCACACTCTGCCCATATCTAATCCCAGACCTTTGCTCACGTGGCCATGATGTTCAGGCCTCGGCACATTTGTACAGGCATTACTGAAAGCAAGGAATAAGCTGGTTAAGTCAGGGTTGTCTCAGTGCCACCCGGTTCAGCCCTGCTGCATACAAAGCCATCTATGTCAGCATCCCGACCCCCAGACCAGATGGTTCTTGGACAGCTTTCCCCACTGCTCCCTCTTTCTGAAACACCACCATCCCATCACAGCCCAGCACTGAATGGCCTGGCTTTGAAACACTCCCTGAAGGTTGGGCTCTCCCATTGCACCAGCTTGCTGGCAGCTCCAGAAAGTGCCAAAACAGTTTTACTTCTATGGGCATCAAAAAGCCAGACATTTCACCTCAATTTCAGCCTCCCAAATGTTTTCTGGGTTGACAAAAGCCTGTGCTACCACCCAGCTGGTTCGGAGCAGGGATGTCTGACTGGCAGCGCCCGTCAGTGCTTTATCCTTAGGCTGAAGCTAATGAGGGATTGAAACAAGACAACTCCTGCTGCATTTCCAGGGCGGGCATGCAGAGCAGGCTCCAGCCCTTTCCAAGGACCAGATCTGGTCCAGGTGACAGGCAGGAAAGCTTTCCTTCCCCAGACCTTGCAGAATCAACATGGCTCAGGGCATACAGAACTGCCAGGCATGACCCCATGCACCAGCTACATCCTAGAGGACCCACATGGGAGCACAGAGCAGGAGGAAGGCTCAGCACCCCTCACCAGCACTGCCTGCATTAGCAGTCTCAGCTGCACCCCTTTTAATTTTATACCAGAGCAACACTCCAAGAGGATTACAGTAGTGGATTGTGGAACACAAGGCAATTCCCAGCTCCACAACAAAAGGGACTGGAAAGGCTGCCAGCATGGCTCCAAGGACGTTTCTACTTTCAAAGGCTGCAGCTGCTCAAAAACAACCTGTTCTGGTATCACCACTGCCTTGTGAGTCCAAGCCAATAGCAGGGCTCCAGCAAGAGAGTCCTCTGCAGGGGTACCCTTTGCTTCAAGGCAAGGACTATGATACGAACTGGTTCAGGAATGCTGCAGAGCTGGTGCCGATTCCTCTGCTCTGCAGAGCACCAGTCCCACTGGGCACAGGAATCCTGGTAACATCTTCTAACCACAGCAAACCACTCTGCAAGTGCTCCCAGACACCCAGGCAGGTTGCAAGGGGGTTGTCTCCAGGCACCGGCACCTCTCCACTGATTTCCTCCTTGGTTCCTCAAGGCAGGGTTTGCACAGTGGCTGTTTCCCCAGGGAGAGTTCACTGTCCCCGAATTCCCAAGCTTGTCAGTTTACAGTAATGTCAGATGAGCTGAGATTAGCCTTGCCACTGAGCAGGGAGCTTTGCTCTGAATTGGTTTACAACAAGAGGCAGCATGCCAATGCCAGGGAGAGAGGCTCTATTTGTTCAGGCAAACCACAGTACCTGGCTGCCCATGCTGAGAACTGGGGCTTTGAGAGCATCCTTTAGAATTCTTCATCTGAGCATCACAGGACAGGACCAGCATTTCTGGGAGCTGCTGGTGGGATTTCCTCACAAACAAACCTCACCCACTGGCAAGGGTTATCCCCATGGCCTTGCCAGAGACATGCTTTCACCTGGTCTTTCATTCACCCTTCTCTTCAGGGTACAAGGAGGGTGGCTCAGGACACACACCATGTCCCTCAGCCACCCATGGCTGGTCCAGGCCACAGTCTCACTTCAGACCAACTTTGACTTCTGCCAGGTTGCTCCACCAACACACTTAACTGCACTTCACGGTTTTTCTTACCAGCGATCTCATGTTATTCACACAATAAGAGAGGTGAAAGTTGCAAAAACAAACACTTCCCTGCCAGAATAAAAAGCAAAGCCTCAAAAAAAATTCCATGCAAAAGGGCGAGAAGGGGACTAATCGTTTTGCTCTGCCCCTCATTAGTAGGAGGAAGCTCTCAAACAGTTAAATAAGTGCTATTGCCTTTTCAGCAGCTCTGCTGTGTGTAATAGTAGGGTAATGTTTCTATTGAGCATCTCTGTAGAAGTCAGACTTCTGTCTGACTTCAATTTTGTCTGTCAGAAGGGTCTCAATCTTAAAAAGGCATCTGCCTGCTACTGTTACAGGGCAGGGAGAGAATAAGAGATGAAAGTTGTGATTTTTTAGGGTTTTCCACCCATCCTGAAGGAGGCAGGAAGCAGTAGTTGCATTTTCCCAGCATCACTTAATGCTGAGCAAGGGATTCCCTTCCCCAGGCTCCCACACAGGTAAATACCTGAAAGCACACATCCCTTTCATGGAACTAACCTTGGCAGTTCAGTTCCAATACATCCTGCTTGGCATCACCGCAGCACCAGATACACACATGCAGGGAGCAGAGCTCCAAAATGCCAAGACAACGTTTAAAGGAAAATTTTGAAAAAATGTACATTATTAAATGAAAGATCCAGATTGACCAAAAAGTTGTTTCTTAACATTCATGAGCTCAGAAGCTCTTATCCCAACTACAAAAGCCCTGGGCCTTTGTTTTGGAAAGCACAGGAGCAAGTAAGGCAAAACAAGAGGAGCTGTGTCTGTGGCTGGCAATTTATAATGAGACAGAAAAGGGCTGTTTCATGCCTTGCAGCGCAGCACAGCACAGGGAAAAACCTGCCATAAGGGGACCAGCACAGTGGCTGTCCTGATACAGGAACACCAATCACACAAGGCCAAAGGAGGCAGCCCCTGGACCTGTCATCACCAGCATCTTCCCTTTAGCTACTGGCATGAGCAGCAGCTGGAATTGAAATTGCTTCAAAAATTAGATGAGGAATAAGTCCCAAATTGATCCCAGAAGGGGTGGACCATGGAAAGACAAAGACGCATGAAACACTGCAGCTTGTGATACCCAGGAGAGGCTCCATGGTTCAGAAGCCCCTCTTACATGAGAGGGGATATTACAGGCTGGGATGCCGCAGCCCCATGGTGCTCCACAGACCAGCTGGCACAGCAGGATGTTCCTGGCTTTCCCCGACAGCTATTTCAAAAGGCCGGTAGCCAGTGCCCCTGTGTCCTGGGTTCAGCAGTAGCAGTCATTTTTCTCCTTCTTAGTAGCTGTGGTTTTGACTTTTGGCCTGGGAACAGTGCTGACAACACTGATGTTTTTAGTTGCTGCTCAGTAATGTTTACTCTGACCAAGGACTTTCTCAGTCTCATGCTCTGCCAGGGAGGAGGGGAAGCCGGGAGGAAGCAGAGACAGGACACCTTACCCAAACCAGCCAAAGAGGTATTCTATACCCCAGCACGTCATGCCCAGGACATAGAACTGGGGGCAGTTTCCCAGAAGGGTTACATCACTGCCGGGGTCAGGCTGGCTATCGGTCAGTGGGTGGTGAGCAGTTGTATTCTCTTCCCTTGTTATTTCGCTTATCATTATTATTATTAGTGGTAGCAGTAGTGGTTTCTGTTACACGTTAGTTACTGAACTGTTCTTATCTCAACCCGTGGGAGTTATTCTTTTGATTCTCCTCACCATCCCTCCGGGAGGCAGGGGGGGAGAGAGACTGCGTGGCTGAGTTTAAACCATGACATCCTGCCAGTTCTTTCAAGGCATTCCTGTGCCCAGGCTGTACAAGAGCCCTTGAAGGGACCCTGCCTGTTCTGCTGCTGGAGCAGCAGCCATCCCCGCTCTCTGGCCAGGGCTGCCACCCTGCTTTCAGCAAGAGGGGCCACGAATACCAAGCAGAACAAGTCCCACCGACAGCCACTGAATGCCACCAGTTGTTTGGTGGCACTGGCCCAGGGAGCAAAGCCAGGACTCAGATGCTAATTGAGAACCAGAATGATTCAGTGTCCTGGAGCATCACAATGCTCAAGGAGAAGGGTTTGCCTGCACCAAGGCTTTGTTCAGAGCAACAGGAATGAGAGCTGATGACTTTACACAACAGGAAAACCCCCTTAAGTGCCTCATGAGAGTGGGGAGATCACTGATGAAAAGCCCATTTCTGAGAAAAAATAACATGCCCTGAAAACAACAACTCAGGCTCACAAGACAGCAAACACTTGTAAGTTTTCTCATCTGTTTGACACAACACAGCCTAGCATGGAAGAGCTGGGGCAGAACTGGTCCCAGAAACTCCACGGAAGCCCTCTAAGGCAACATTATCTTGCCTCTTCTTCAACCCTTTAACACAGCTGGTGACATCTGAGAACTCTGATTAAACAGAGATACTGCTCCAGGGTTTTGTAGTTTTCAAAGAAAGTAAATGCTGCAGCATCTCATTACAGTAGGCTACTCTAGCTCCTGGAAAGAGATCACAGTTTTATTTCTTACTTCTGCACAGCACAGCACAGCACAGCACAGCACAGCACAGCACAGCACAGCACAGCACAGCACAGCACAGCACAGCACAGCACAGCACAGCACAGCACAGCAACCCACTCCCTACCTCCAAAGGAACAAATGCTCTGGTCCTGAGAGGGCTTATATGGACTCGGTGCAGGCGGGAACTAATTTGGACACAGCTGCTCCAGCTTAAGGCTCTGTGTTTCCCCACTGCTGCTTCTGCAGCTGCACTAGATCAGCAGCTTGTATGCTGCACCCAGTCACACCAGTCTGTGCATGGGAAGCTGTGATACAGGGGTTTGATCCATGCTGAAGCTGCTGGGCAGGATGCAGATGCTGCTAGCCCCTCCAGAGGACAGGCAGAGGCTGGCCAGTACCAGTCATTGCTGCCTGCATGGCTTCAAAGGAGCCATGGAAGAGTGCTCAGACTGAAGGGAGCTGCACAATGCACTAACGGGAAGATCGCTGCATAGGAAATGCAGCAGCTCCCAGATCCGGGAAGGCTCAGCAGCCCTCAAATAAAAATGGATGAAAGCAATTAAAGGCTTTGCTGCTTCGCTCCTCTCCTGAGGGGCTTGTTCAAGTGGCACCTGCTGCCTCTTCATGAACCCTGAGCTAACAGGCATGCCTCACCTCTTCCTCCATTGCCTCCTCTATTAGCAGCCTGTGGTGGTGGGCAGCCTGGCAGGTAGCATCTCAGCCCAGGTAACAGCCAGACCTCCTGCCTTTTGGCCTCTTCCCTTTGAGGTCTGCTCCAGGACCTGGCTCGCTGCCGGGTGCAGGGAATAGACCACCCCACTTTGCCTCTCCAGCTGCTACCAGAGGTGCCTAGGGAATTTCTGCCCTAAACGTCATTTTTGCAAGCCAAGGACCAATCCTAGTGACCCTGGGCAGACAAAAAGCACGACAAGGTTGTTGTCAGAAGAGCATATTTTGGATACAGAACTGTCCTTGGCCCCTGATACAGTCCCTAGTTTTGAAACGGAGTAATGATGCCAATGCAGCCTGGCAGCTCTAGGACAGTGTGGCACACTGCCAGAAACAAATACTGTCCCCATAAGTCATGTGGCATAAGCTTCACTTTTGCAAAATACCATTCTTCAAGGCACTTTAGAGTGTCTTAATGGTCCTTCTGCAGCATGACAGCAGTTTGCTCCAAAACTGCTGAAGTGCTTTTGTGCCAGTGACTGATGTGCTTCCTATGTAGTCAGAAGCATCCCCAGGAGCAGTAGAGTAGTCTTTCACATCACCAATGGTACCACAACTCCAGCACAGAGCAAAATATAAGCTCCTAAGACAGGTAAAGAGTGGTTTATCCATAGCAACAGCTTAACTATTGCTAACAACGTTGAGGTGGGCGATGCAGATAAGGAGGGTGAGAATTTGGCTTTGTGCTGGCATGAAGCAGCATTATGTGTTCTGCACATTGCTAAGGACCAGATTAAAAAGCACTGAACTGCAGGCGAGGATTTCCTTAGGACCAAGGGAGAACAGCACGTCTGTCAGCACCTGATGCTGATGGATGGATGGATGCACTGCTCCAGTCTGTGCTGCAGAGCTGCCAAGAAGCATGCGCTTCACAGTGGGATGTCAGGCTTCACAGTCAGCTTGAATGCTGACAAATGAGCCTTGCACATCAGCTGCCATGGGGCTGATTGCCCCTTGATTTTGACACTGATTGCCCTCATTAATCTGCAGTAAGGTTTTGACTGAGGTCTGGTGCATCACACTTCATCTCCCCATCCACAAGTCATCCCCTTGCAGCCAGGGAGCAGCTTCAGTGGGGCTCCCTGCCTCAGAGCTGACAGCCCCAGGGAGCTCCCCTTCCCATCCTGCTGCTTCCCTGCTTTAGCTGGTCTTTGCACTTTGTTCTGGGCAGCCTGTGTGAAACCAGACTCAATTTTCCGGTGTTCATGGCCACGGAAGGGCTGTGCCAGCCCTGTTGCGAGGATCTGGGAGGGGAATGGCATTGGTGACAAAGACAGGAGGAGGTCAGCGCAGTGCTCATCTGTGTCAGATTGTGTTTTCTTTATGAATAAAATAACACCAAGTGCTATTGGGATCATTTGCAATTTTCCAGTCGACTAGGCAGCAAAGTAGCCACCTGCCTGCTGCTCACATAGAGCTTCAGTAACGTGAGCCTGGTCCCAGATCCAGACTGACAGAGAGCCTGGACTAGTTCTGAAAGCCTAAATTTACCAGTTGATGCTGTCAGACCAAGGCTGTTGGTCACCCTTGAGAGAGTGGCCACGAACATCCACCCTCAGCTCTGCTTTAGCCCAAGAAGTGCTACAGAACTGTAGAGGTCAGAAGAGTGGTAATGAAATGTAACACCAATAACTTGATATTTCATAAAGTCCTTTGCAATATGATAGTGAAACCAGCTATGGTTGTGGCCAGGGATCAGGAGTAACACAAGATGACAGCTTCAATTGAAAACCTACTCATCCTGGGGAAAGTGTGCATGGAGGGATGGACGAGGGGGCCAGGGAGTGATTGGGCTCATCTGGAGCATGGAGCAAGCTCTGGGTGCTGTGATGTTTCAGAGACCCTATTCAGAACCCTTTTCATGACACAGGCAACACCATGGCAGAAGATTTCATAGTTGCTGGCTTGAGAGCACCAGGATATGCCTGGACATTGACTCCTGGGTGCCTGCCAGTCCTGACTGCAAAACCTGCCAAAATAAGTGTCCCATAATGAGCTGAGAGCAGAGGAATGTGCACAGTTGAGCTCCCTGCCAGGGAGTAACCCATTGCTCTGCCCCTACAAGACAGAAGAACCCCTAGTTTCTCACAACAGCCCCTGTAACAGCTACATCATGACCACCACAGGGAAGGCAGAGCCAGCTCTGGAGGGAGGAGGGTGTTACACTGCCTTTTACAGCCCTCAAGATACTATGGAACTTCATCCAAACTGCAGTACTTCCTCCAGCCAAGGCCAGTGGGGACTTAGCAGGGCTATTAGGCAGTGGGGCATGCTGCTGGCTTTCTCTCTTTAACAAGAAAGCGGTATCATCTCAGCAAGCATGCACCAGTTTGTTGAAACCAATAAGCCTCAACATCATACATGGGAAGACTTTGCAGCAGAACAATCAAGCTGACAGATTTTTGTGCACTGACATCACAGATGGGAAAAAGTCTCACTAATCCTCAAAAGTTTCTTCCAGTGGATGGTTTCATTAAGGTCTCTGGATCAGTGCCAGCTGCTGCAGAGGAGCACAGATAGACCAGAATTCAGCAAAAATGCAGGAGATTTGGGCAACACTTTAGACAGTATCTCAGCATCCTGGAGCATATAAGAGGTGTTTTCATACAGAGCACCAGGAGCAGTAAAGGGGTATTTGGGGCTAATTGTAAGCAGTGGTAGAGTTCAGTTCAGCTAACCTCTAAATCACTGACGTGGTTTAAGCCCAGGCCATATATTAGAACCACACAGTCTACTTTCCCCCCCACCCTTTCTTCCCCCCCCTCCTGGAGGGATGGGGAGGAGAATCGAAAGAATGCAACTCCCACGGGTTGAGATAAGAACAGTCCAGTAACTAAGGTATAACACAAATCACTACTGCTACCACCAATAATAATGATAAAGGAAATAACAAGGGAAGAGAATACAACACCTCACCGACCGGTATCTCGCCCCCACCCAGCAGTGCTCTAGCCCTTCCGGGCAACTCCCAGTTCTACATCCTGGGCATGACGTGCTGTGGTATGGAACACCTCTTTGGCTGGTTTGGGTCATGTGTCCTGTCTCTGCTTCCTCCCTGCTTCCCCCCTCCCTGGCAGAGCATGAGACTCACAAAGCCCTTGGTCAGAGTAAATGTTCTGACCAGCAACTGAAAACATTGGTTTTATCAGTACTATTCCCAGGCCGAAAGTCAAAAACACAGCACTGCACCAGCTACTAAGGAGAACCAAAAAAATGACTGCTACTGCTAAACCAGGACAATCACATTTTGTGGGTTCTTCACACACAGAAATGCTGGCTTTCATCTGCCAACCATCAATGCCTTGTTCCAGTCTGAACTTCTTTCACAGCCTCCAGGTTAAAGCAATAAGACTATTTTAATCAATTGATGTGTTCATTTATTGAATATCCATGTCAGCAGCTGCTACAGCACCTTATGGACAAAGTACCTTTCCCTGAGCCCATCAACTCCCAAATAGGTTGGGCAACTTCCAGCCCTGTTAATTGTGCCTCCCTCCCAAAACCAAGTCTGTGGGAGAGTCACATCCGTTCTCAGGCTGGGTGGCATTTTGTCCACTTTAATACCTCTTTATTACCGTGATCTGATTGCAGCAATTTCTTGCCTAATTTATTATCTCAGACTTCAGCTACAGTGCAATATAGATGCTATGATACTACACCTTAATGGCACCTGCACTGATCTGAACCTGCCTGAAACCATCCTTGTCGCCCTTTCCGTGGCTCATGGTCTGGCCATGCTGACAGCTAATCTCCCTAACTGCTTTCATCAAAGCACAAATATGGTCCAAAATTACCAGCCATCAATTCTGCTACAAGTACATATTAGGGCACCCACATGCAGAAGTAACACTGATTGATGGTTTGTACATGGAGGCTGGCTTTAAGCTGCAGTAGGAGCATTGCACTCTCCAAGTGGGAAACTATGGAGGAGGATACCTGCTAAGAGCTGGTGGTACAAAGCAGAACTGCCTCCATACATTTGGATCTCTTTGTGCAAAGGAGTCAGGGCCAGGAACGGTCCTGCTGGGATATAATGATGCCCAGGATGTTTAAGAGTAACATAGAATAGTAAAAGTACAATATGAAACTACCTACTATTTATACTTCATGTTGCTTTGTTGCATTTAACTCCACTAATTCCAGCTCATGTGCTGGGTGCCCTTACTGACATGGTCTAAGCAGGCTGGGGATCCCAGAACGAGCTGGTCTGCAGGTTGGAAGCGGTACCTATGCCCATAGGCAGTGTCTCCAGGACCCTTCCTCTGTTACTGAAGAAATTCCCTGGCATGGTTGCTGCTGGCACTGATGGAAGCACCAGGTGGACTTGGGGCAGTTCCTCCTTCATCCTTCAGGATGCCTGGATCTGTCCTGCTCACCAGCAGAGGGGTGTAGTGTTACCATCCAATGACAGATTTTATTACTACTTCTTACTCCTAGATGCAGTCACACTGCACACAGAAGTGTTTTTCACATGGAAATGGGAAGGTTTGGGAAATAACAGACATTTTCCACCCATTTACTGCAATACACGCTCCCCGTCTGTGACAAATGAAGTCTTCTGATTCCATTCCCCTCCCCAGCTGTCAAGGACAGAGTTCCATAACCCACTTTGTCCCATGGAGAGCAGGCAAAAGTCTCTATCATCTTGGCAATCATTAACTGCCCCCTGTGAGCTGGGGAGGAGCAAGAAGCCGTTCTGCTCTGCAAACACACTAATGGCTCGAGTGCAGATTAGCAGAAGTGTGTTTCCAGCCACCTCATGCCACGGAGGTGATGGGGTATCAGGGACCAGGCAGAGCTCTGACCAGCCTACATGTCCCCTGCCCTTGGCTTTGCCACCACCAAGGTCACCACCACAGTGCAACCAGAATAACTGAAGGGACTTGCATGAAGTTTGTGCTTGGGGCCGCAAGGGGTGGGAGGGCAGGCTGGGCTGCCCAGTCCCCATCACCACAAGCAGTGCCTCAGCCAACATCTAGCATTAACCCAGCAGGAAATGTTTAACCAGCCTCCAGGACCTCCCTGAAGCAGGAGGTGAAGCCCTGTCTGCCTTCAAATCCCAGCCCTGGGTGACTTCAGTGGGGCCAGCATTTTGTCTGTGGATCAGGAGCCTGGGCATGACTGTCAGTGATGCTGCACGCCCAACCCTGTGCTGAGAGTGGAGATTTAATAAAGATACAGGCAGGCAGGGCCAGGCAGGGCTGTCTGCTCTGTAATTCACAGCTTGCATCCAGGCTCCTTGGCGCTGCGACCAGGTGGACAACAATCCCACGCTGATGGCAGCTTTATCTCACTGTCAGTGCCTTCACGTAGTCTGGCTGCATTACACAACCATGGAAAAGCCAGTATTTGTGTTGGGTACTCACTTGGCACGCCTGGGGTTTTAAATACACAGAAGATGTGTCTATACAAGAAAACTATTGTGTGCCACAGCAATTGGCTGGAGAAGTGACAGCCAGCATCAAACATCACCAGCAAAGTTACCCAGCAGCTAAAAGTCAATCTAATGTACAGTCCCAATAATGAGGAGCTGGCTGTGGGCTCCTCCAGAGCCATCTTCCTCATCCCAGAATTTCTTAATTAACTATACAGCCACCCATCAGTGACACTCCAGGTCCACATTCAGCACTATGAATGTTATTTTATCTTTACATGACATTGGATGAAAAAACACATCCCTTCCTCAAGCAGGACAAAGTCCCAAGAAATGAGTGCTCTATAGCTACGCATGTCAGAGAGCTGTGCTGGAGCCATTTCAGAGCTGCCCAGCTCATAGGACAAGGGGGAATGGCTTTAACTGGACAGAGGGAGATGAGATGAGCCCTTAGGCAGAAGTTCTTCCCTGTGAGGGTGCTGAGGCGCTGGCACAGGGTGCTCAGAGAAGCTCTGGCTACCCCATC
Source organism: Psittacula echo (assembly GCF_963264785.1). Classification (NCBI taxonomy): domain Eukaryota; kingdom Metazoa; phylum Chordata; class Aves; order Psittaciformes; family Psittacidae; genus Psittacula; species Psittacula echo. The sequence goes on from NC_137745.1 coordinate 6,676,585, forward strand.
CCTGACAGTGTTCAAAGCCAGGCTGGACACAGGGGCTTGGAGCAAGCTGCTCTAGTGGAAGGTGTCCCTGCCCGTGGCAGGGGGTTGGAACTGGATAAGCTTTAAGGTCCCTTTCAACACAAGCCAGTCTGGGGTTCTATGATACTGCCAGCTCCTGGCACTGGGACTCCTCTGGGATCACTCTTCTGGGGGTGATACCTCCAAACAAGACCCTACCTGCAAAACCCCTGCCGCATTCACAGCAACATAGGGACATGCCGGGCACAGCAGATGCAATGAGTGATACTGGAATGAGCTCTCCATGTCACCTTCTCCTGGAACATGAAGCCACTGAATAAGAAACATGGGTGCAGTGAATGACACAACTCCTTGTCTGCAGAAGCCACTCAAGATAAATATCACTGAGCAATCAACTGTCTCCACACAGTAACCTTCAGGGAGCTCCAGGGGGAATACAAAGGCTTTTTGTTGATCCCAAAGATTCAGAAGCACAGGGTGAAATTGCTTACCAATTCACATAGCAAAGAGAATTGCTGTGCAAGGAGCTCCTAGAAAAACATCTTTGCCATGAAAAGTCCTCCAAGACAGGAGGACATAAGCACACCACAAACCCACTTCCTTGCAGAGAGAAGCCCAGATGTGCAGCAAGTCAGGCACTAGTGTGTGTCAGACAGAAATATGTCCATAAAATTTAGCTGGCTTTTTCCCAATGGATTTGACTCAGTCAACAGCAGCTGTTCATGGATCACAGCCCTTTTCCACTCCTGCATCTACCAGTCATAACCACACACAGGAGCTCAAAGCATGTTTAAATTGATGCTCTTTTCCCCGTTTGACGTGCCTTCAGTGAACTCACAACACCAGGTTTTGAGCTTTAGCTTGTTTAAAGGCAGTCCCAGGGAAGCAATATGGATGTACATCCATCTCTTTCGGTTCTAGATTGAGTCAAATTCTTTTTTGGAGTTTGCAATGGGTAATGTGAGCAGAATCCGCACAGCCACAAAAAGCTCACGGGCTGCGAGGCAGGTTGCAGTTTGAGGAGACAAACTGCACAGTCTCCCCACTTCAAGCCCTCTCATCCACCACATCCTTGATCTAGGGGCAAAAGCTGTGTGAGATCTTCAAAACCCTGCCTGTATCTATCCCACGAGTGGTTGGATTGAGCTGACCATGCTTGTGCAAGCACATGCATGCACACACCACACACACTGGGGAATGCAGACCAGCCTGCCTCTCATCTCCTGCATCTGATGCTCCTGCATCTGAGGCAATTAAATTTAACAGCTGCTGGTCAGGAAATTAAAAATAATTATAATTTTTTGAAGTCTCCAATAGCAAGTGACCAGCAACTCCTCCTGCATTTCATCTCCTGTAACAGAGCAATACCTGCACAGTCCTTTCCCATTTCTTTCTTGTCTTTTCTTCCAGAAAGAATACTCCCTTCAGCCCAAGTGTCCAAGTGTGAGCAGAAAGCCCAGGAGTGGTGGCTCAGGTGAGTGCCATCAGCCCTGGCTGCCCCACGGAGGGCTTTGCAAGGAGAGTTGGGAGAGGCTGGGGCTTCTCTTCACACCCGGCACTGCTGAGTCCTTGGCTGGAAAACACAGCTGGGGAGAGGGAAAATACTGGGATGTGGAGAGGAGCAAAATGTGGAGAGGTGAAAATAAGTGAATAAGCATCCCTCCACACCTGTGGCAGCCTGGACTCATTCTCCAGATCTTCACAGGGCTGGAAGCATCAGGCCAGGACATGATTGTGATGGTGTGTGCACCCATGGGTGCTGCAGCATGTGAATGTGGCTGGGTAACATGGCAGTGCCCCCCAGCTTCCCTTATCCTTTTCCTCTCGGTAGAAATGGTTTCATCCCATCCCTGCCCACCTCCTGAGGCCAAAACACTGGTCATCTGTAGGCTGGCACAGGGTGACCTGGGCAGAACTGGACTGCAGCACCCACCTAAGAGCCAAAAGGAGCTGCTGGGGTGGTTTAACTCCTTCTCCTCCACCAGCTTTGCAGCCTCTGGTTTCACAGGCCATGGCAACTCAGGGACAGTAAACATGATACCTCCAGCCACAGCAGTGATGTGGACAAGATGCCAAATCCAGGCAGCAGCTGCATCTCAGCAGGGTGAGATCTGGCAGAGTGATGCAGCAGCATCACACAGCCCTGGTGCCACCAGGATGCCCATAACCCCACTCAGGGGCTGCTGCTCCCCCTGCATCCCCTTCCCCATGGGGTGCAGCCAGTGCTCCCCCTGGCCCTGCAGCAGTTGGTAGATGACAGGGTGTTGCAACACACCAGGGAATGATCACGATAACTGAAGCGGTTGCCGCGGTGCCAGGCTTGGCTCTTGCAGTGGTTGCTAAAGAGAGTGGGCGTGTGGCTTCCTCTGGGCTGATCTGATTTCTCTGGGAGCGTGGTGAAGGCACACTTAGGAGGAACCGTCCTCCGTGGAGCACAGACAGGACCTCTGCACCGGCAGCAGTGCTGGGCATGCACAGGACTGTTTGCTTTTGCGGGGGGGGGAAACTATTACCTTGTTCATCCATCCCGGGAAAACATTGTCTGGCAACGAGGAGCAAAGGGATCAAGTTTGGAGAGTGGCAGAGAGAGTGAGCACCGGTTGCTGCCAGCCATATTCCATCCCTCAGCATGGTACCTGTGGGGTGGTGACAGCGGTGGGGAGGGAGCACCAGTGCAGCAGCCACCTCCACGTGACTCCATCCCTGCTCCCACTGAAGAGACCGGGCAGCTCCATCGGACCTGGCCATAAGTCCCACAGGTGTGAGCCGGGCAGGAGCAGAGCCATGTCATGGGGCACAGGGCAACACTTGCCACCGGGGCTCTCCAAGGCCACGCTGCAGAAATCAGGTAAGCCCCAAGCACCCCTGAGCTGCGCCAGGGGGTCTCCGCTTCTCTGCTGGCTCCCAATTGTAGGAAGCCCCCATGGGATTAGTCTGTGCTGCATATATGGTTGAACACAGTGACTTTGGACCCTGGTTTAAATGTTATTTGAGATATTGTGTTACTTTAATACTTCAGTAGCTGGTTGAGAAGCTGCCCTTCTGCTTCTGCCTTTCAAAATGGACCTGTATCCCACAGGAATTCCCTTAGCTGCAATTCAAACCTTCTTGGAGAGTCATTGGGCTGGACAGGGGGCACTTGCTAATACAATCCATGCAACTCAATGTGGGAGGATTTTCTCTGCATTCCACGAAATACCTTTGAGCTACCTTAAGACATTCATTAATGATTGATGCATGTCTCTGTCATAGGCAGGCAAATGTGCAGGGCAAATATTGATGAGATATTAAAAGTAAGTTTGTGATTATGGAGAAAGACTGCTAAGTATCTGTCACTGCTTAACAAAACTAAACATGCTGCTTGCGAAAGGCATGGGACTGATGTCCCTTGGTGATTGCTAACAGAGTGGGACCCCAGCCCTGTTATCTTTGCTTATCACAGTCCAAGGTAATTAAATGAAATGATTAACCAGCACACCCAATCCTGCCTTCCTGCAGGCAGAGGGGAGCTTGCTGCTGCCCGACTGTACAAGCACTTCCAGCATTACCTAACCCAAAAGAGGGAACCAGTAACTTCTGCAAACCAGAGAGTTCAGCTAGCCCCAGGCCTGCCTGGATTCCTCTCTTTCAAACACACGTGTGTGAGGGCAAAGCTCAGTGGGTGACCATGGTGACACCCAGGATCCTTTGCATTTTGGGGTGATGGTGGAAGGTAGTGTATGAGCAGTCCAGGCTGAGTCCAGTGCCCGCTCTGTGCCCCCCCTTAGGTTGGCATGGTGCTCGGCAAAGGTGGGCAGGACTGGGGGCAGTGGCTGGACTGGGCAGACTGGTTACAGTGGTGGGAGAACACTGGCTGTACTGGTGGGTAGCCCCATCCCCAGCATGTGCTCATCAGGGAGGTAGAGCAGGAATAGTGGTTATGTGTGACAGCGGTGCTGGGAGCTTCAAGGCTGCGTCCCCTTGCCTCATTCCACATCTCCATTAGGGATCTTTCCTTTTCTGACCCCTTGACCTCATGGGGGTTATCCCTGAATGCCAGGGCTGAGTGAAGGCAAGGGGACCAAGGGTATGCAAGCCTGCTGCCCGGAGGCAGCCTGTTGATAGCTGGGAACTGCTTCCCATGGCAGCCACATCAAGTTACATTCATCCTATTGCATTATAACTACCAGAATTAGCCTTGCTTAATTATTTAAAAGTATAGATTAAAAGCAGACAAAGGCTCTTTGCCTCCTTTCCAGAGCACACGTATCATTTTTTGGTGATACGGTCGTCTCGTGACAAGCAAGGGGGAGCATGGCAGGTCCATCAGTAAGAGATGCTCCTGAGTTGCCGGCACGGCAGAAACAAGAGAGGAAAGTCACAGTGAGGATGGGAGCTGGTATCATCAGAGCATTAAGCCACAGCAGTCATTAAGCTAATGTGAAGGAATGGCAGATATTTTATTCTGGGTTTGACTGTGTAGCAGCCACACATGGATTACTTGGGGCAGTAGAGTGTGTTTTGCAGGTTTGGCTGTGGGGACTCACCCATCACTCACCCAGGCTTCCAGGACCTGTGAGCCTCCCCTCAGAGAGCATCATTTAAGGGTCATCATTTAAGGCTAGGTTGGATGGGGCTTGGAGCAACCTGCTCTAGTGGAAGCTGTCCCTGCCCATGGCAGGGGGTTGGAACTGGATGAGATTTGAGGTCCTTTCCAACCCAAACCATTCCATGGTTCTATGACCTAACCCTCTAAAGCTGGAATCTAGGTGCCTTACTCTACCCTCAACCTATCAACCATGCAGAAAGCAGCTTCCAAAATCAAGTGCCCAGGTTTGAAGTTAAACCACTTGTCCTCCCAGCAGGAGATCCTCCAGCTATGCAGTTGCACACCCAGAAGCTGTTCTGGCCACATGAAGCTTTGGGGCTCACAGAGACAGATATACAATTGTTTTCCTACCCCATGATACCACTCCCAGCTATTCTGTGTTTCTGAATTACAATTAACATTAGGAAAATCACATAAATTAGCAAACCCCATCAATTCCAGAATCCAAAATTACAAACTTTCAGCTTCATTATTTGTAAGTCTTAATATACAGCAGGACCTTTTCTGCTATTACACTCTTATGGGCAAAGGTATAAGACTAAACCTCAGCTCCACATCAGACAGTGAAAATACATTGACTGAAAGCTCATGTTCTAAAATGAAAAAAACACCAATCTGACCTTTTAGGTAACAGATAGAAGTGTGTGTGTACCAGTGCTTAAAAGGAACTGAGGCTAGTTTAAAGATACCATGCTCTCCCCTGTTCCCCTTCAGGAACCCTCATCCTGGGGAAAGGAGGGCTCCCCAGGGAGCAGATGCCATAGTCCAGAAAAGGGAAGGCTTCCCCATGATTGCAGTTAAATATGTCAGAAACTCACAGCATTTCCTAGGCTCAGGTTCCTTGTGTAAACAGCTCAAACAGGCTGTGCTGACCCATGCTGAGTGTGTTGGTTTTGCAGTCGCCTTACTTGTAAGATGCGTATGACCAGCTTCTTTCAGCAGCCCTTCCTTAATCTGTTGGTTCTTTAAAAGAGACGCATTCATGAATAAACCCCAGGCATCCAGAAAACCAGCGGTTCTTCTCTGTAGCCACAGTTTTAAGTGATCATTTCTGTCCTGAAAACAGTCCCTTGAGTCAGTGGTTTTACAAACCCAGACCCAGAGCTCTGATCCTGGGTGTCCTGAAGGTGTTGCTCAGTCTCATCCCTTCTACCAAATAACAGGACCTTAAAAGGGTTTCACAGAATTTACAAAGTGCAATATCCTCTGAGCTTGAATCCCATTTGCAGAATAAAGCTTGCTGCCTGTTTTTATGTGGATGGCACTTCACAGAGGCCCATCTCTGCCCAGGAAGGGATGCCCATTTTAACAAGAGTACATTTTAACAAGAGCAGTTTGGTCATCATCTGCCCTGAGATGCTCAAGTTGGAAAATCAGTCCTTAAATGACACAGCAGAAATAAAAGACTGTGAACTACATTTGCTTTATAGATTTCACGTAAAGTGAAGTGCTGGCACAAAGAGCAGTGTCAGCAAAAAATGGGGGTGTACTGCTGCACCCCTATTCTCCCAAGCAGTCACAAGTTGAGAGGAGCCCAGACCTCCATCCAACAGTTTTGGATTAATTTTGTTTTCAATCTCTTTTGATTTTCCCTTTGTGAAGAACAGGCTGGAGCCATGCAGGCAGCTGTAAGCAGAGCTGGACCCCTGTGGTTACCTGCCCTTTCCAAGGCTGTTGCTAATCCCCTTAACATTCCTGAGGATTATTTCCATCCCACCAGGATGGTGGAACAGGCTGCCAGCCGCAGCGCAGGGAGCAGCACATGGCACACAGTCCGGATGCAGAGGGGCTCACAGGGCAACCCACCAAGAAGAGACAAATCACTTAATCCTAAATAAATGCTCTGTGAAGGGCACGTCCTCCAAGTCAGGGAAAACCAAAGAGCAGCAGCAGCAAAGGGAAGCATAGCTCAGCTCTGGCAGTGATCAAGCACCTGTGTCCAATGCCTGTCCCTGGGCATGAGTCAGTTCAAGCAGCCCATTGTGTTTTATGTTCCTAGCAGGGTATACTTAATGCATTATTTGGAACATTCAGGTTTTCAAAGGAACTTCATGTTGTACCAAACCTGCCTGATACTCTGTGCCCCCAAATATTGGAGCTGAGTATAATCAGAAGTGTAAACAGTTTGCCCCAGGATTGCAGACTGAGGATTTTTATCACAAGTTTCACAAGGAAGTGGGGGATCTATAAGCATTTCCAGGTGGTCTGAGCAAGAATTCGGGCTTCGCTTTAGGTCAGAATTGAGCAAGATGCTACAATGTCACTTTTCTCCTCCAGCCAGTCCCACACCCTAGGGAAGGAGGGTGGTTGATCTGGGACACCTCAAAGATACTAATATTCTCTTTGGAGTCTCCTAGAAAACTAATCAAGACTGGGAGCTCGTTCCACAGCTAAGGCTGGGAGTAGATATAAAAGTCCATATATCTGCCAGTAGCTCTGGCCTCCTCATCCAGGCAGTCTTGCTTTTTCCTTACAGACAAGTCACTTTGGCCAATCTCCTGTAAGGTACCTTTCCTAGAAGCCACAGGCTTCTAGATATGAGGAAAGGGAAAATATTCAAAAGCAAGCAAAAGACTGAGTAAGCTGAAGCAAACACAGCTATGTTTTATAAGCAACACTCCAAAGCAGATGTATTTAAAAGGTCACGCTGTTTTTCTGAGTACAGCAGAGGGTATTAAAATGCACATGTATTCTTTATTGTTCATCTCTTGCCAAGAACAATATAAAAATGCCTACCACCTTTTGCTGATTTATGATGGTGGCCAAAGAGGTGCGAGAGAAGAGCCTTGTTCATTGATCTATGGCTGAATCATGAAAAAAGAGACATCTGGCTGTAAATCCACTGCAGAGACCTGGCTTGATTTATACCTCCAGCACTATAAATAATGACAAAAAGCAGCCTGATAGCAGTCTGTCTGCCCTTACAGAGACATGAATTACATCAGGTCTTGAAGATGATAGATCTACAGGAGAAACATTTTGCACTGGGTCCCTATCTGCCAACCTGCAGCAGAAGGGATGCCCTGTCCTTATTCCCAGCATGACCCCAAGTCATGTTTCAGATGCACCAGGATTTTTACATTCTCATTTTTCTTTTCCTGCTCAATGAAAATGAAGGCATTCCTTGAATTGTTCCAGACTAAGGCCTTCTGAAGTTTTAAAATGCTGGTTTTGTAACGAGGTTCAAGGCTCCTTGCAGTTCCTATTAGGGACAAGGTCGAGGCTTTGACTTTGTCCCCAAAGCAGCAATATGAGCCAAACCCTCAAGGCTGGTGTCTGCACACCCCTAGACACATCTAGCACAGTGAAAAGCAAGCTCAGAGCTACCTGCTGTGTTCTGGCTCTTGCAGCATCATTCAGGCAAATTGCACTCATTGTGAGGACTTGTGCATACTGATTTAACAGCCCTGGCCAGAAATGCTTCCAGTCAGTTTCAGTTCCTCCCATTTCCTCCTTCCCAGTATTTTCTTCAATTATACTGGTTTCAGGGAAAAGTTCCCCATCTGCCTCCAGTAAATAGGGTTAGATTGCTGCAGTCTGGAAATAACCATGTTGACTGATTCAAAACCTCCAGCCTCACCACTGTGCTCCTCCAAAATGCTGCATAAGCAGGGGGTCCCCGAAGCTGGTGTGGGGAAAAAGTGGTAGGGAGAAGCTTCTGATCATCCTGTTGTCTGGGAGGGTGGAAATAGCACAAGACCAACCTGAACGGCTGGATGACACATTGAATAGCATTGTACACTACTGGGTATTTAGCCCTATTGTGGATGTGGGACAGCCTGCCCCAAGCAAATCTCCTGGGATCTGGGTCTTGGAAGCAGGGAAGAAGGGACTCTCATGAGCTACAAAAGGAAACCCATACATCATGGAGGAAGGGGAAAACAGCACTTTATAAGTAGCAGTGCTACACCGGTGCCCCAAGAGCTAGTACATCTTAGCAGCAGGGCCCAGGAGCTACATGGTATAGAAAGAAAGCCACTGAAGTTACTAGAGTTACAGCCATTTACAGTATCTCGCTCACTGCACGTTGCATTATCCCCTGGCACAGCACAACAGGTAGATTTAGGATGGACAAATCCAGGATCAATACCAATACCCCCCCAGCTCTTCTGATGTGCACAGCAGGATTTGGTATCCAGCGCACAGCAAGTGCAGGCATCTCTCTCACTGGAGGCAGCTCTGATCTAAATGATAGGACAGGAACAGTAAGAAAAGGGCAGCAGGAGATCACAGTGACGCTGAGGCTAGTTTGTCACTATAGCTGTCCAGAAACGGTGTTTCCATTAAAAACACCTGTCAGTTTATTTAAGTTACTCCATGGAGAAACTTTTTTGTTTGAAGAATGAAGACATTGCTTTGCCATTTGAAATGGGAGCTCATTCATTTCATTCATGCCAAAACAAACCTTTGCTTTTGTACCTTCCTTCCTTGGCTTTTGTCTGCCTCTTCTCCTATGAAAAAAAGACCAAAAAAGGGAAGTAGAAGAAAAAAAAGATGTTTTCTTATAGTTCAGAGCCTGGCTTTCATCCAACAAAAATTAGCCATGAAATTGTGCTGCCTTAACCATTGGCTGTTCTTCAATCCCTGCATCCCTCTGGAAGGCAATGCTGAGCCCCCAGTTTCAACCTGTGGAGTCCAGCCCTGCAGGTGTTTGAGTCAGCCTGGCGCTTGCCATCAAACAAACATCAAACCACACCACCTTCCCTCTGCCAGCACTGATGTATGATCCTAGAGGAAAATAATTTGATACAAGAAAGCACTGGTTCCAGCTTCCAAGTGCCCTTTAAATATGTACCGAACTATTCACCTCAATTACACTTGTGTAATGGGCTCTGATTTGTTTTCCTTTGTTCCCCAAGCAGTAGGGCACTGCCCACATTAACATTTAATGAGAAGTTGTTTGATACTGAGTCATTTCTTCAGCACAATTCCTTACACAATTCTGTTTGATTGCAATCCACTTCACATTTGATAAGTACTTATTGACTATGAAAGAATAACCTAGCCTGCTTTCTCTTGCCTTCTGTTTTGTTGATTTCTGCTTTAAAAGAAAGGGCTTTATTCCTTTTATACATGAGATTGCAATAAGGGAATGAGGCAACATTACTGAACAACTGTTTTCCTGGCTGTTCCACCAACCCATATAGCTTCACACTAGGCCCCTAGAAATACTGTAGTATGACACTTGGAGACATGGAGCTGTCTATACCCTTTTCCTGGGACTTTTTGTTCCTACTGGTAAACTTCCAAATTGTTCAAGTGAATAGTCAGGAATAAATTGCTCTTTCTGAGCCCCTGATTAGATCATACACTGAATAATTGTTGGCAACCCCACTGTGCTCTGTATTTAAAGACACAGCCCACTGCATGCTGTTTGTCTTATAACTTGTGCTTTGCACTCACTTTATATAGGGGTTTTTGTAAAGGGGAAATACAGAGCACTTAGAATATACAAACAGTGAACATGCCCTGTGGTTTTCCTGAAATCCAAGTTGCCATCACTTCCAAAACAGTGGGCTCTTGCTCTTACATCCACAACATAAAAATTATTACAGCACGATCACATACTGCATGGGCAAATTATGCTTTTCTTAGCCTTGGGCTCAATCCTGATTATTCAGCCAGCAGGATATCAGCAAAACCTTTCCTTGACAAGAGGTTTCAGACACAGCAGCACTTCTTTAGGCTTATGTTTTGGAAGCCCCTCAAACCCCACAGCATCCCCTTGTGCTAAGGGAACGACAGCCCCAGCCAGCAGGACCAAACCCGCAGCTCAGCACAGGCCACATCCATGGCTGTTTTAAGTGTCAGTTAGACCTATCTTGCATTAATTAATCCTTGGCACTAAACACTACAGGCACTAAAGCAAGCAGCTGGCAAGTGATTTCAGTGATCTAATTCTTAAATGTCTCATCAACAACACAAAGGGAATATGTTTTAAAGCCTCTAAAAAACCCTCAGCAGCACATGGAGGCACGTGCATGCAGACACTGACACGGATGTCGAGCAGCAGGGCAGGCACCATCTCTTCTCTTGTCCTGCTCAGGGGAGGAGAACTCCAGGGATTCCCACACCACAGCAGGGAGAGACTTCTCATGCAAACACCTCTCTTTTCTTCCAGCATCAATGTACACTGAAATACAGCGGGAGCAACCAGACAGTGGGAATATCCTGACTCACCCAGACTACACAGATGGAAACCCGGACCTCATCAAACCTAAAAAGCTCCTAAATCCTATAAAAGCCTCGAAGAGCCACCAAGAGCTGCACAGAGAGCTGCTGATGAACCACAAAAGGTAAGAGATGCTGGAGCGGTCTGAGAGGTGCTGAGCCATCAGAGCTCAAGTGCCAGTGACAGCCTGTGAGTTGGAAGGGCACAATAAACCCTTCCACTTGCAACCAAACACAGTGTAGAACTTGCTGTAGCCCTTTCTTCTTTTCTCTGATGTGACAGTTTGTTTCAAACCAAAAGCAGAACGAAAAGCCCCCTGCTCACCCCTAAGCACCAGCTAGCACTTCTTGGAGCTGCTTGCTATTTCCACCCACCTGGATCCCCCAAGCACCAGAAGATGCAAGGCATCCCTACAGTCACTTTCTTGGTGTCCTACATGTTTTCTCCCTGGTCCTGGTTTTTCTCTCTCCGTCACTGATTTGCCAAGTCCCCAGCAATGTACAGCATTCCTGTGTGCTTTAAGGCCAACTCAGAGGCAGTAAGAGGTGCAGGTTGGATGGAGACATCGAAAGGGAACACAGCAGGGTGAGATAATCTGTACAAAGAGGAAGCTAATCACTGTCTCCCTAAAATTCCAACAGGTAAAGATAGGCTAGAATCCACATTCTTGACCTCTTACCCCATCACCTCAATTTAAGTCTTTAAGGGTACAAATACAACACCAGAAAAATTACATCAGTGACTGAGAACCTATAATCACATCGTTATTTTGCAGCAAATGTTAGAACATGAGTGCAATAAAAGTATATTCAGTTCAGAGGCTTTTAAGCACAGCAAGAAATCTGCTGGCTTTATATTGGCATTTTCTGAACATGCTGAAACACTGTGACATGATAGCACTTTGGCCATCTAAAAAGGAGCACAGCCTCTTCAAAAGGGTACAGTCATCACGAGAACCAGACACACATTTAAACTCAGCAAACAATCAAGACTGGCAGCAGGGTGCATTAACCAATACTGGCACTGCCTGGGCTTGGGTTTGATTTGATTTTCCAAAAATCAGAAGAATTACAGGGCCCAAACCCAGGCTGTTCTCCAGCATCAAGGCAGAGGTAATTAAATCAGCCAGATATTTTTAAAACACTCTGGCTTGAGAGTGACCATCTCCTGCCTGGTGATGCTGCTCAGTGTAAAGGCTCCCTCATCAGCACTGACTTTGCTCTCACAGAGCAGTTATTTCAGTCTGAGTGTGATGGAATCAAGAAATCCCTGCAATGGAGGGAGCAGAGAGGAACGGTGACAGACGAGGTACAGACCCCATGGGCATCAGACTGAGCTGAACTTGAAATAGCCAAACAAAAAGCACATCACCACTTTGTATTCTAGTTCTGTACCTGCCACCATGCTACATCCATCTGTGCCATCACCTCCGCTGCAGCCATCCTGCACTTCCTGACCCTTCTGCTAATAGTCCTGTACATCTCAGACATCAGTTTAAACCCACTTTGGCTCTAGCCTCCAAAATATTATTCAGCAAATATGTGAAACAAACCCTACTGTGAACAATAACCCATCATCACTGGTTTCCTGTCACTCTCAAATCCACCAGTTTTGCTTCCTGCTACTTGTTACTATAGAGGAAGAGAGGGCAGAAGGGGAGAGAGAAGGATCCATGACTTGCTTCTGTTTCTGCTTTGCCATTGTTTTTTCCCCTTAAGCAGAAGAGAGAAGCAACTCAAATCAGCATCTTGTGCAACAAAACTCTTATCTTAGTCAACACCTCTGGGTACTAACAACACAGGCTGACTAAATCAGAGAGTAGTAACAAATCCACAGGCAACACTGCAAGCTGTGTCTCCAGCAAGCCAAAGCAGGTTTGCCTTCTCTGAAGCCTTGGGAAAAGCATTTCTGCAGCATCCAAGCTCCTCCTGCCTTGAAAAACTATCATGAAACCTCTTGGGCCAATGCTGTGGCCACTTTCACTGATGTTGCCATGAACTTTATCCTGTCATAAAGCAAAAAACCCAAATTACAATAAGAAGCATCACTAAATATGCCACTGGAAGGATGAAAGCAAGCCCTTAGCACAGAAATGGGTAAGTCCCCTCCTCGCCTCGAAACAGACCTTCATCACAGGAACACCAAACACCCCACATTTTACAACAGGACTTGCAAATACTCTCAGCCCATTGATTTTAACGAGTGTTAAACCCAGCCCATGAAAGTGGTCAGGTCCCACTCCTTGCATGTAACAGCTTTGGGGTCTCCAACACCTTCTCCTCAAAAATACAACTTCAGTCAATTACTTCCAGTTCTGTATTTTCTTGCACCATTACATACATTGGAGCTGCTGTTGCAGAAGATAGACGTGTCAATGCAATCTTCACCACTTCATAATAATCATTTTTCAGCGAAACTGCAGTTGCAGTAAAGTCTTCCCTCAGCAAATGTTCAACTTCCCAGCAGTTTCAGGTTTTGCTTTTCTCGAGCTAGGGCTCAGCAGGGCAGAAAGTCACCTTTTAGTGAACTTCTTCCATCTCTTTACCATGTATTTACGCCTTGCCTGCACATCCTTGCCATGTCTCCTTCTCTGTGATCCCGTCTTTCACAGAACAGGGCTTGGAGCAGCCCCTATCCATCTGAGATGCTTCGGAGCAGCCCCGCTTCCTCTGGGATGCTTGAGCAGCTGAAGGGGAGCCAGGTGCAAAAGCTCTGGCTTCTAACAAGAAAGGAGGTTTCATTTTGGCCTCGACCCAAACTCTCCATGTCACCAGGGGGATCGTGAGCCCTCAGCTCTGAAACAAAGCAGGGACGCAAAAGGGAGGGACGCAAAAGGGAGGAACGCAACTGCCGCGGCAGTTACTGCAGATCAATGACTACCCCTGCTGGTGGAAAAAAATCGTCATCATTTAACATGCCCTCAACGCAGCTCAATCTGTCACTGACATCGTTAAACTGGCAATAGCAAGGGCCAGGGAAGGTCCCATTTCCACACCCTACCCTGAAAGCTCAATGTAATGACATTAGCAAGACTTCCAGCACCACAAGCCACATACGAGGACAGCAAACTCTCTGCCCACCCAAAACAAGCAACCCCAGGAACCATCCCAGCAGTACGGAAACACTCTCAAAACATTGTGGAAGGATTTGTGGACCAGGTCTCTGATGTTTCTGTTTAGGACTGAGAACAGCTTTGGGGTTTCTGGGCTGTCAGTGCCTACATCCCATAGGATGTTAGTTCTTTTGCCCTGATTGATCTGCTTTTTATTCACAGAGGTTTGAGCTTGGAGAGTAAGCCAGAGCTGCAGCGGGTGCTTGAGCACCGACGGCGAAACCAGCTTATCAGAAAGAAGAAGGAAGAGGAAGAGGCAAAGAAATTGCAGTGTCCTTTTGAAAAAGAGCTATTAAAGAGGCACCAGAGGCTGGATCAGGTAGAACTGGGTTTCCAAGCCATCCTTGGGTTATCCTAATGACCCTGTATGAGGCACAGAACACAGGGGAGATGAGCGGGCTGAGGCTCAAACTGAGGTATAGCTTTGCTATCCCTCCATAAAAGGGGAAACACAGTCCATCCTGTAGCACCTTCATCCTCACGGTTGGATCCACCTTGTTTGTACCACCTCACCCAGGACCCCCACCACACACCACTTGCCCTGGGTCTTCTCCAGGTCCCAAGTGGTGTCTTCGGGGTGTGCTTTGCTGCACCCATCACAAGGGGTGCTCAGGATCCTGGAGTGAGGGGTGAAAGGCTGTGGAAGTGCTGAAAGGTGCAATGCTGCTGCAATCACACCCAGGCTGCTTTTGGGAGCGGTTCCTGTGTGTTCCCTGGCCAAAAATATGCCTGGGAAAAGCAATATGGAGCATAGGTGCTTGTCAGTAGCAGAGCCATTCCCCTGCCCCTTACCCAAACTAGTGCAAGCAGCAAGCAGGGTTGTTGCCACTGAAAATGAAGTCATTCCCTGTCCTACTTTCAGGTATTTGCACTGCAAATGGATGAAACTAGTTTATTTAATGAGACAACAGCTCCCTTGCAATAACATCAGGCAAGAGGAGATGACTTGAAAAACCAAAGCCCAGCACTCTTAGAGAAGAACCAGGAAAATGAAAAAGGTGGTTTAGGGACAGATCCATAAAGACTTTGCATATAAAGGTGAAGCACTGTAAGGACTTACCCTTAGATAATAACCTGATGCTGAGAGGTTTTCCCAGGCTTACGGGACCTCCTTTGCTGGGAAGGATTCAAACCTCCTCCTCCACACCAGATCTGAAGTGAAGCACTCCCCTGCTTTTCTGCTGGAGACATTCTCTCTGGAGGAAAACAAAATGAATTAATGTTTCAGTGGGCCAGAGAAAGAGATTCAGGGTGAACATGGCTCTGGTATAATGGTTTGGGAAAAGAGAGCACCCATCTACTCTATACTTCAACTTCGGGCCATAATAACTGGACACCCCTCAATAATGGAGCCTACTGTGTTAACGTAGCTAATGCACTTTTGTCCTTTAATATGCACAGATAACAGTGACTTTTCCTTCTTACAGTTGGAAAAAGAGCAGGAGAAGCAGGAAGACCATGCACCAGAATTCATTAAAGTCAAGGAAAACCTGAGAAGAACATCTACAGTGACTGGGGATGAGAAAGCAGCATAGCTTCTGCCTAAACTCAACAGGGATCCTGCCAAGGCGGGCGCTAACACACACACTCTGACATCTCTGTACATGGTGGACATTCACAGCCACGTTGCTGGGGCTACTCATGGTTATTAACACTTGCTCCAGTAGAAGGCACAAAAAAGGTTTTCCCAGCCAGAAGGTATTATTGTGGAAAAGGTGCAGTAGTCACTGAAGTACTCACACAAGGAGATGCAGAGAGAAACAATGTCATTTCCCCCTCAGCACCCACATGCTAACATGCTAGCATGCACCCACATGCTAACATGCAGCTAACTCTTGGTTAACCCTAGAGTCACAGCGACTGTTTAAGCCAGGGAAGCCTGTGGAGGTATGGTTTAGGGTATCTCTGCTTCTTCCTGGAGGCAGGATCACCAAGCATGGGGTGACAGGAGGGTGGCTGCAGGTCTGGAACCTCCTGGAAACCTGGTGTGATAACTAAAAGGGACAATCTGTGCATTACTGAGAACAGCCCCTGTGACTGCAGTGGCTCTCCCAAAGGTCACTGTCAAGCCTGGTGTCGTGGTTTAAGCCCCGGCTGTAAATTAGAACCACGCAGTCTACTTCCCCCCCCCACCCCCCCAGAGGGATGGGCAGGAGAATCAAAAGAATGTAACTCCCACGGGTTGAGACAAAAACAGTCCAGTAACTAAGGTATAACACAAATCACTGCTGCTGCCACCAATAATAATAATGATAAGAGAAATAACAAGGGAAGAGAATACGATACTGCCCGCCCGAAAAGAGAGCCTGACCGAAAAGAGGACGTGCCCTTCCGGGTAGCTCCCAGTTACATCCCCCGGCATGACGTGCTGTGGTATGGAATACCTCTTTGGCTGGTTTGGGTCAGGTGTCCTGTCCCTGCTTCCTCCCGGCTTCCCCTCCTCCCTGGCAGAGCATGAGACTCACAAAGTCCTTGGTCAGTCTAAACATCAGTGTTATCAGCTCTGTTCCCAGGCCGAAAGTCAAAAAACACAGTGCTGCAACAGCTACTAAGAAGGAGAAAAAATGACTGCTACTGCTGAACCCAGGACACCTGGCTAAGGCTGTGTCCCAGTAGCACACCCATACTATTAGAAAAGTCAACCTCTGTGTGCCCACACCAGTGCAGCACAGGAGGTGCAACTGTTCTTCACCTTTAAACTGCATTTCAAACCTCTTAGAAAAGAGCTATTTAGGCAATTCCATACTCTGGCAGGAAATACATTGGGCTATACCATCAGTGTCCCAAGTGGGAGGCAAATGCTTTGTGCAGAAAGCAAAGGTTGGATGTTTTCAGCATATGTGTACATGGAAGTGTGCAGTGACCAGGCAGCAGATCCCTCTGGATGTAGCAGACAGACAAACTGCTTCTTACCCCTGAACTACTGAGCTCCAGCCCCTCACTCAGCAGCTGGACATGAGCTACCATAGGAACCCACAAAAACACATCCTGTGACGGAGAGGTGCTACTGATTGCATTAGGTACTGATACAAAACTGTCAGTGCTTCTTATTCCCTTTTCCAGAGGTCAGAGTTGCCTCATTTCAGTTGCCACCTTACAAAGCTGAAAATCTTGCTACCGGTATGGTAAAGTTGAGATAAGTTGCTCAAAGCCAGGTTGGATGGGGCTTGGAACAATCTGCTCTAGTGGAAGGTGTTGAAACTGGATGAGCTTTAAGGTCCCTTCCAATCCAAACCAGTCTGTGGTTCTATGAGATAGAAGGTTCATTTGTACCATGTATGGAAAGAGCCTGTCACAGTTATGCTCTGAAGTGTCCACATCTAGAGCTAAAATTACACCTTCAGGAATATCTCATCCTCTTGCTTCTCACATCAGCCCTGACTCAAAGCCTAGGCAGCGTAACTTACCAACTGCCTTTAAACTGACTCTCGAATGGCAAGCCCCAATGGACTTAGATGGGAAGCTAATACCTGGTTAAACAATATCTACACATCTTCAGTATATCCACAAGTAAATTAAGGGAAATTGGGCATTTCCCATATATTTATTAAAAAGTTATTAATCCGTTCCCTAATCTCCCTGGTCCAGTGGGTGTTTCATTTCAGAGGGATGTTGCTCAACCTGGCAGCTTGAGTAAAATACCTGAGCCACATCACGTGTCGAGAGCAGTGACAGAGGTGCGGGGTTTCTGTATCTATAAGAGCCCTTAGCTCAGTTTCAGTCCTTGAGAGCCCCATCTCACAGCACTGTCTCTAAGGTAGTTTTTAAGCTCCTTTCTCATCCTCCAGTGCACATGGTCACTATGGGGTCAAACAAGATCTAAAAGGATCTATGATGTCCTCTCTAACTCTGAAGCTTTTCTTATAGGTTATGATTAAAACCATGTGGAAGAAGCAGCATCAACCATTTTTTCAGGGGGAAAAAAAAAGGCCAAATTTCTCCAAGAAAAAAGTGTGTTGCTAAGGATGCTTGTACACAGCTGTAAAGAATGCTGCATGATGCTCCACAGATAACATTGGTTTAAATCACAAGCCAGAATTACTGTGCTGGGGTTTTGTGAGGGTTTACAGCAGAGATAAAGTAACCTTGATCAAGGAGCTCAAAAAAATTCAGCAAATTAATGTGTAATTTTGCCACATATGGAAATGCACTGCAGGAGAGGCAATCTATCACTCCATATGCACCAGTGAAATCAGTGTTACCAGCTCACCCGGGCTGGGATGGGGGCATTTATGCAAGTCATTGGGTGGGAGCCACCCAGTAACAGTAGGCTGAATGCTCAGATCAGCGCTGACAAGGCTGAAAACATTTTGCTGTGATCTTCTTGAGTATAAAAACATTATCTGGAAATAATAATAATAATAATCAAGGTGCCTCCCTATGATGTGGTGTGCACCAAGCACAGAGTGGGGCTGCACTCCAGCGCAGTCAGTCATTGCTAAGGGGCATCTGGGTCACTTTCAGTGCATGTCCAGAAGGGAAACGGAGGACTAGGTCACACTGTCGTAACACCGACTGAGCTAATAGAGCCACAAGAATTCCTTACAGCAGTGGAGAGACAGCAGAAAGCCCTGACCCTGAGCTCACCAGGACCCTGCAGGCTGTGAGCTGGGACCCAGCCACACATCCACACACTTGACCAAGCCGCCAAACTGGCCACTGGCAGCTCCCATGGGGCCAGGGCAGGCTGTGGCAGCCTCATGGCACGCAGCAGGACACACGATGCTTCATCACTGGCTTCAGCCCTCCGTAACAGCTCATGGGAAACGACACTTTTACTGCTCAAGCATCTTCCAACACAGCTCTTCCACCTCTGTGAACTGGGTACCACCTGGGCTCAGACCAGAGCTTGTACAACCTTCAGCCATGATCTTGTGCAAACTTCAGCCATGCTGTTGTGCTTCATGGCAGCATGGAGGTGGTATCGTCAGTGTAGGCACTACCAGGAAGATTTTGGAGTATCTGTGTTTCTTTTTCTTTTAAATGAATTCTTCTCTATGTCCCTGAAACACATTCCTGAATAAATGTGGTGTATCCAGAAGATACAGATTATCAGAGTATTGATGGAAGACAATTTTTTGCACTGTGTATGTTGCCTATGTGGTATATAGTCTATTTTCTGTGTTGGTGTTTATACAGTTATATAAAATTATATGTCATACAACTCAACTGACACTGTTTAATGTGGGCACTTGTGAAGAAATAAACTAAACGATGATTGTATATTTTGCTCTTTTCCACAAGGAACTGAAGAAGCTCTGAGGATGCAAGCAGACAACAGCCAAATAAACTGAACATAAAGATCAGTGAAGCCCAACAGCAACTTCTTTGTTAGTGCTGTGTTAACCTACTCATCAACACACTCTTTCCATTATCTGCCCCAATGCTGCACCCATTGCTCATCTCCAGACTTTATCTCAATTTGCTGAAAGTTTAAGGGCACAAACATTGTGGAATCAGGCTTTGTGCACTGAAACTTCCCGTATGTTTGATTTCTATCTGGCCGCAGATGCCCAACTGCCTGGCAGGGTAAGACCTGCAAAGCCAAGGAAACACGTTGCCCCTGGGTTTAATTTAAAAATCTGGATTTGAACTGAAAGGGAGTCCTGACACTTCATTGTTTTTTAATATTTTTAAAGCATTTTAGCAGCACTAAACACATTTCTCTGACACCAGGTATCTGCTGGGATTGCCACACTAGGGGGTACATGGTATTCCCAACGCTCTACACCCTGCGGCAATGGTGTGGGCAGTCAGCTCATCATCAGACATAAGGGCTCATTGACTAAACATCTTCCCACATTGTTGCTGCTTATAACAACAACTCACTTGTTGTCCTACCACAGCAGATTACACACTCCATTTCCAGGCACAAACCACACAAAGGGAAAGGTCTTCACTGCAGAGCATGGCCTTTGGGAAGACGTGAGACCAGGGATCCAGGCAGGACTTTATGTAAAGTGCTTTATCAACCTTCCTCAGCCCCAGCTGGGGAGATTTCAATGGCCTATGCCCCAGGACTGCTTACCACTAATCACAAACCTCCTTTCATGCACAGATGTACACGGCAGTTGTTTGCATTGTGACAGTTCTTCTGCAGAAGAGAGTAAGAAATACTCATTTCTGCTCTTTAAAGTACACTGCCTTTTAGCTATGCACAAACTTCTCCATTGCCTGCATTCCTTCTTACTGCCAGAGTTTTCAATGCCAGCTTTGCAATTTATCCAGGTCATGCTGAGGTCTCTTTTCCCATGCATTTACTCCTGAAGTGCTCATAGATAGTTTGCTGCAGTGGAATTTCCTATCAGGGAACCCTTATGTTTTGCTGTCTAATTCATCACGGCCTCAGCAATGGCAAACAGCACTCAAGAAGCACAAGGCCCAGCACTTCTGACGCCGGCAGAAGGAAACAGCAGAGCAAATAGAGAAAGCCCTCAGAAAACTTCAGAAAGACACTACTGCCTCACAAGTGCTGACAACCCTGAGACACCATAGGATGTGATGCTGAGCAGCACGGCCTGGGATATCAAGCAGTATGTCCACAGGACACCCTATTGCTCTGGCAGGGTGATGGAGCCACACAGCATCTTTACCAGATTCATCCCTAACACACCAAGCCCTTGATCACACTCATTGCATTACAGTCAGGTGCTCTGATTTATTGTTGCTCTTCATGGCTGCTGAGCTTGGTTCATTCAGGCTGAAGCTTAAAATGATAGATATGCAAAACTACATCTGATTTCCCATCCTTTGCTCAACTTCCCACGTTAAAGCACCCCTGTGGTTCAGTGAATCCCACCTGTTTCATCTCCTTCCCTGACAAAGCAATTTCCAGTGAGAGACAAGCAGGTCTGAAGCAGCAGCACAGACTTAGCAACGAAGTGTGGGCAGGAGGGACTCCTCTCCTGCTGTAGTCAGGTGGGATGAGTTGCCAGCTCCTGTCCCCCACTAGACACCAGGATATAACGCAGCAGATTCAGGATGGACAGAGATGAAAGCAGCACGCACCCCATGGCAACCTTCATCTGCCCCCCAGCATGTCCCAGCCTGTGAGACACATTCCCCAACCTCCTGATTTGCATCCCCAAAAGCAGGAAGGGCTTAGGAAAGTGCCATAACTAAGCTGGGAAAACCCTGAGCAAGTTGAATCCAGAGGCAAGGAGTGGTGAGCGCCCGAGGGATGCTCTCCTCTGTCCTGAGCAGACTACAAAATAGAAGTACAAATTAAAAATACTAGGAGAAAAGGAGCCAGAAGTGCTGCCTCCAGTGCACAGACCGCCTGAAGCGAGGTCAGGAAAACAGCATGTTATTAAGTAGAGAGGCTCCAGCCCTTTCGGCACTGGCTGCTGTGGGATTTTCCTACGGGAAAATCCTAGCAGGCTCCCAAGCCGTGGCCTGCAGAGGTCAGCTCCAGCACGCCGCCGCACACACGCAGGAACACCCATGGGACGGGTCAAGCTCCATTGGCCCCAGGGACAAGGTCCCTGCGGTGGGGACATTGGCAGGCAGAGCCCGGGCAGGTAAGCGGCGGCCATGTGGCTCCCTGAAGGGTGCATGGAACAAGGTACGTAGGGTTTGTGTCTGAACACAGCGGACACACACAGGGGGTTTTTCTTACGCAGCCTCACGGAAGAGGGAGCTGGCAGCTGAATCCTTCCGGTGCTCCAGCACCGAGCCCGGCGGTTCCTGGAACGGCTCAAGGGTAGGTCTGGGTTACCCTGATCTTGTGAAATCAGCTTTGAGGCTTTTCCCCCTCCCAGGATAATAAATTAATGTTCTGAACAACAAAAAAGCAGGAATTAAGAACATATTTGCAAGGGTTTTCAAAGTTCAAATTCCTTGCAGTATTAAAAGTAGCTTGGGAAGGCAGGCAGCCTCTTCAGAGGGAAAATCTACTTTGTTTTCTGCACACCACTACTTTATTAGCATCCTGTAACAAATCCTTCTAACACTGAAATTAAAAGGTTAGGAATTAACGTAAAGCTGAGCCCCTTGGAAAGCAGGATTGAGGCAGCACGGGCAGAGCTGCCAGGACTGCGAGCACAGGTCCAGGAACCTCTTCGGCACCCATAGGCGAGGAACTCCCTTAAACATTAGCACATGGCTGTGGGACGTTCCAGCAGTGACTTCTCATAAAATATTGGGGACGGACTGGTGAAAGAAAAAGGTTTTATGCTTTACAATGATATCACAAACCCTGCATTTTGAGAGCTTAGAAGTGCCCTAGATTTTTATTTTCCATACCACTGCAATGAGGACAAGACAGTGCCTCAATATTCACACAACCCCTGTGCAGGTGCCAACCTACTAAAACCACTCCTCCCTGTACCCAACACTTCCATCAACCACTCACTGAAGGGGTGCTGGCACTTAAGGAGTTCCCATCCCTTCCCAGTGCAGCCTCCAGGATGGCTTTGCTGGAGACCCGCAAGTACTCACAGGGCTCAGCCCTTGGTGGTGTGAATCCCGACCTTGCCAGTGAGAGGCAAACACCCTCCTTCAGCGTGGAAAAGCTCACAGCCCTGCTGGATGGAGGGGAGGAGAACACTCGGATACGGAGGGCAGTGGGTGAGTGACCATCACGAGGCTGTGCTTGCCCAGGGCATGGCTACATCCCCGCTGTTTCTGCTCCTCCTTTGCCGCGCGGTGAGGTTTGTGCTCCTGGGTATTTGCTTATTGCCCATCTCTTAAAGAAGTGGGAGCATGGAGATGGAGTTCCCTGTTAGTGTAAATCATGACTCCTCCACAGCCACGCCTGCTGTCCCTTCCCTGCTCCCATCCCCAATATCTTTGCTGAGACTGATTGGAATACAAGGACTGAGGGTCACACAGGCGAGCATCTCTGTGTAATACGGATGCACGCAGGGGCTAGTGCTGATGTGCAGTGATGCACACCATGCATGAACTGAGCCAACAGCCTTCCTCAGCACATTAGCCTCATTCAGGTGGGGAGCTCCTTGTGTGGGCTGGCTCAGGCAGGCTAAGCTGCTTTCACTCGTGATAGCTAGATAGAGAAAAAATGAATCAAACCCCTCTTTTTTCTCTATTACTACATCCATATTATACCTTTAACAAATGAAAATGGCACAGACCACTGGGACTGCACAATTCACAGTGCAACTGGAGTTCAGTATAGCCTTAAACGTGCATGGACTCAAGGTTTCAAGGCACAAAGTGAATAGTGGGAGTGTTTGGGCTGACACAGAAAGAATGAGGCCAAGAGCTGCTTCACAGTGTTGCGAAGGGCTGATAAAGCCCTGAGCCAAAGCACTGGTGTGAACAGGACACTCGGCAGCTACAGCTGTTAGCTTCTGTCTGGGCAAAACCCAGCTAAGCACAGCTCTTGCTGCCACCAGAACAGCTCTTCAAGAGGGATCCACACCTGTTTGCTGCCTGAGGCACAAAGTCACCTCTGACACCCTGACCAGGGACAGTGTAGGGTCACTATTTCCACCCAACAGACTCCTCTCACAGGCCTGCTGGGTTCTCCTCCTCAACTCCTTCTCCAAATCTCTGCTTTTCAGAGTTAGGTGTGACAGCAATCAGAGCCAGCATAGCAAAATAAAATCTGCCTATAGTCACCCTAAATAACACAGCATCGGTACCCACCACCCCAGTCCTGCCCACAGTGCCTGCACCTCCCCAGCCCCAGAAGAACTAACTCTTCTGTGTTGCTTTGCAGTCGAAGCTATCGAAAGTGACCCTGTATTTAGCAGAGAAAATCAGTATTTCCAGAGCCAGAATGAGAAGTATGAAGCTGCAGTCAGAAAGGCTGTTCACCTCCAGAAAAAGATGCACGAGATGGGATGGACTGAGAACGGACCTGAATTTAAGTACATTTACAGGTAATTTTATACTTTTTTAAATGTAAGAATAATTTTTTGTTAAAAGGTTTGTATGCCAACAAGAACAGGCTTTAGCAAAGGCTGGGACAGGCCAGCAGTTGACAGATAAGGTTCTGATACAAATAAAATATGCTGCAGGTTTTTACCTTAGCAGCACGCTCAGGAGAAGGGAAAATGATGATACACAGCAGGGAATTTCTCAAAGAGCAGCACATAGGTACAATGCAGTGTGATAGATCACAGCAGTTCACATCCCAACATACTACTTTCACTTCAGCAAGCTCCTTACTCGTGCTACAGCTCTGATACCACCCCTCACATGTTTTTACATGTATAACCAGAATTGGAAGTGCTGCTGTTCCATTACATTGCTGACTTCCAGATGAATTAAAGGCAACATTGTCTCTATCTAGAAAAACTATATTGTATTTTAAAAAAAGAGAAGAAAACCCCACAAACTTTAGTTTGTAGGTCACCAGAATAAAATAATTCTTGCAATCCTTTCCTTCAAACATTTTTATTAACACTTTGCATGGGGCTGAGCTCCACATCTTAGTTGCTCATCTCTCCTTCTTTCTCCCATTGCTAAGTATTACTGGCTTGCTATTACCAATGCACACTGGTGGGGTTACACACCCAGTAAGAAAATGCAAGTGTACAAGCCTTGCTAAAAAGTTTTTCCCCATTATATGAAAGACTATGATTTTTTTATGCTAAGCTCTTTGCTGGCTACTGAGACTGATAAAAGGGGAGTTCTTCTATTGAGAGCTCTTGGGCCTGATCATTACATTCCTAATGACAAGCAGCTCTCCACTCCCTCCTCAGAGAAAAAAAAACAATCCCAGCAGATTTGAAAGACCTGACAAAACACAACCACATTTCCCATAGGTTTGCTTTTATCAGGCCCCCTGGTGCCAAGGGCTGTGGCAGGACCAGCCCTGTGCTACCACATTTTGTGGATTAAGAGCACAGCGGCCTGATGAAACACCAGGTGAGCACCAAGCTCTTACTATCAAAGTCCTTGTGCCTCCTGGTGCCAAACAGTGAATCACTTGCACACATATAAAAGACAGCTCTTTAAAATTGCAGCTAAAGCAGCATCATTTCTGGATGGGCTGCCAAGGGGTCACTAAGTCTTCTTCTGTTAATCAAAGAAATTTCCCTTCAACTACTTTGTTCATATTTTCCCACACACACTTTTTCAGCATGACTGATTCTCTCTCAGGGCAGGATAAAAGAAAGGTCATAGTCATTTGTTAACAATGAAAGGTATCTATCTAGAATGAGATGCTCACTAGAGCACTGCAGTAAAGCAATGTGCTAACAATCATACAAGCTACTTAGAACAGCAAAGCCACTTACTTTTAAATGTGAGAGCACATGTACTTATATCTGTGAGGCGATTCAACCTATTCTGAGGAATCCCAGGAAAAGGGACTATATTCCTCATATTTTCGTAGGATTTCTTGCACACAAAAAGGATGAGTTTCTGATTTGCAGCATGGAAATTACAGTAACCAAGTTCCCATACGCAGATTCTAGAAGACTGCATCTTAGGATACATGCAGTCCTATTAGCTGGCAACGGTGAAGGAGCCAAACAGACAATAAACCAGGTGTTACAAGGATGTATTTGTATTTTCCACAAGGGAAAAAACCCATCTCAAGTCAGGCCAAATCTCCATGAACCCCAGTATTGTCCACTGACAGTTAGTGAGAGCAAACACCAAGGGAATGGTACAGCAACAAGCCCAACATAGAATCATAGAATAGTTAGGGTTGGAAAGGACCTTAATATCATCCAGTTCCAACTCCCCTGCCATGGCCAGGGACATACTGAGGTGCTTCCCTAGAATGGGAATGTTCAAGAAACCTAAGAGTCAGATGCCCATGTACGTAATTCACTTCCATGTGTCCCACAGTGAATTGCCAAGGTTTGGGGGTTTTAGGGTAGGGTGGTGGGTTTTTTAGCTCAGGCTTAAAATGTGACTTAAATAACCAAGAAAAGAAAAAATCCTGTGGTGTAAAATAAAGATACAAAGGGCTCAGAACCTATCACAGCCACAAGCGCTTCAGAGCTGGGCTATGTTTCAGGAGCTTAGCATTTGCTAATCCTCCAAGAACAAGTGAAATGATTAGCTAGTGACACTTAAGCAAACTGTGTTAAGAAAGAAGGAACAAAAGCAGCTGGGAAGAGTGATTTTCATAGAATAATAAAATAGTTTGTGTTAGAAAGGACCTTAAAGCTTATCCATGGGCAGAGACACCTTCCACTAGATCAGGCCACTCAAAGCCCTGTCCAATCTGGCTTTGATGCAGTATTGCCTCCTGCAATACTGTATTGATCATGGATGTTGGGTAAGGTAGGACAATTCAGAAATCAAAAGGCTGCAGGTAGCACTTTCTGGTGACCATCGCAGTGTCACTGCCTCATTCATCACATCCCTGGAACTTCATTCATGTACAAAAACACCCCGTGTGCCTTCTCCGCAGGGCACTGTCAGGAGAAGTCGCGTTTCTTCTTCACACCATCTTCATGAGAAGTATTTCAGTGCTGGGCTCTGACAAACAGATTGCCAAATGGATTCCTCTCGCCATGCAGTATCAGCTCATCGGAAGCTATGCCCAGACTGAACTGGGGCACGGTAAGGCTGCAAAGAAAACACAGCATTTCCATAGGACAAAAGGCACAGATTCTCAGGAGAATGTGAGTTCAAGGTGTCTGTGCTTCACTGGAGGGGGGGAAAATGCCACCTGCATGCTAGAGGTTGATGTTCCTCAGTGTTCCTCTGCAAGATGGAGATTTTGCTGGTTTTGGTTTTGCCAGTGTGGGAAAAATAACAAGAGCAAGGGTGAAAGCTCATGGTTAGATAGCTCATGATTCGATGGCATGGTTAGACTGCAGTAACCATTGGTGGAGGGTATCAGACAGGCAGCTTGCCCAAGCTGATGGCTGTCACCATGAACCAGGCATCTTGCCTGAGCACCATATGGCTCAAGAGAGCTTTCCAGGAGATGGTGTGGCGTCACTGGGAACATCATCCCATGGTTCTCACCAGGAGGGTAAACCACAAAACCACACCAGCCTCCAGTAATCCTCCACTCTTTCCATCCTTGCCATACATCAGGAGATACCGAGAGATACAAATACATACACACACTGTTTTGGGTTTTTTTAAAGGAACTTATCTTCAGGGCTTGGAAACAACAGCAGTCTTTGATATTGCTACACAGGAGTTCATACTGAACACACCGCAGATCTCTGCCATGAAGTGGTGGCCTGGAGACAGTAAGTACCACCCAAAATACTTTGGTTTTCCTCATTGGCCTCCTTCAGTTGCTCACTCTGCCCCACTCAAGCTCTGTGTTTGAGGGCCCAGGTTCTAGCAGAGACCTTCAGTAAGAGATGCACAGATCAAGAGGCAAGTAAGAGACAAAAGGGTTTTGTACAAGTTAAAAGGCCAGAAAGTAGTCACCATCATCTATCAAAAGCCCTTAGGTGGCAGGGCTGGAGATCTTAGCTCAGGGAAACTCCTGCCTCTGCAGGAATTAATCTTCTCTTCTTTGTCAACAATACTCAGAAAACCAAAAACCACAGGGAGGTCATCAGCACAAAGGATCAGCATAAAGGATTCACGTCATCAGCTGGTCTCAGCATAAAGGATTGAAGTGTGAAATTCATGGCTCCCCTCAGGAAGGTATTTCACAGCAAATCACTGGAGTTGCTCTATCAGCCCCAGCACTCCTCACTCCCTCAGCTCTGCAAGGTCTTTAATTAGCTATTAATTTTTCTCCTCTGCTGACACAAACTATTCATCCAAACCCCACGGGCTTTAATAATAATGCAACTTTGGAGAGATATGAGCAAGCTCAGAGCACAGGTTTAGGCAATCTCCAGCTTCCAACATCTGTGGATCACACCTACACTCACCCATGTCAGCGAGACCTAAGACGCAATTAGCACAGACTGCTAACTGTGGAATTGTTTGTACTGTACCCCATCTTAAGGGAATGTGGCTGGTTTTCTCCTCACAGTGGGAAGGTCAGCAACACACACGGTGGTCTTTGCTCAGCTGTATGTCCAGGGGAAGTGCTATGGCGTGCATCCCTTCATTGTGCAGATACGCAGCCTTTGGGACCATTCACTGTGCCCAGGTAAATGACCCCAGACACTGCAGTGCTTGTGCAGGTGATCTGCCTCTTTTGCCTTTAAATGTCTTCTAAAACATTGTGCTCAGGGAGATTTACAGTGCCAAAGCCAAACCAAGACAGATACCCGAGTCACAGTTATCATTAACTACAACCTTTTTATCTAAAGGAAGATTTAATGGCATATCCAGACCAAGCCTTCTTAACCAAAGGCCTGGGCTGCTCTGACCACCTCTGTATTAACACCTCAGTTCTAACCCTGGCCAGCGTGGGTGGATCATGGAAACAAACTGCCTGTTTCATCCCTCAGGCAAGATCACCCATGCTGAGGAAGAAGCAGAACTGAACGTGCCCTTCTCCTTTGAGACCCCCTGACACAAAATGGGGAGAGGAGTTCAAGTGGAAGTAAGCAGCTGTGTTTTCTCCTGCTCCAGGCATAACTGCAGGAGACATCGGTCCCAAAATGAGTTTTGAGCACATTGACAACGGGTACCTCATGCTGCAGAATGTGCGTGTCTCCAGGGAGAACATGCTGAGCAAGTTTTGTGAGGTATGACAGACTCACATCACACGTCAGATTCTCACTGCACAGCCAGAGGGATCACAGGGACCTGCCTAAATTTAGGACAAAATTCTTCCTTTGAGGTGTCTGCAAGTCTCTGTGGTTTTGTCAAGGGCAGAAGTTACCTGAATCCTAAATGAAACTCAATGTCAGGAATTCCACGTTCAGAGGCTGGGGCTGATGGGGCAGGGAGAACCTGTTTGAGCCAGAAGCAGTAAGAATTTGTCTCTTTAAATGGGTATGTTTCATCCATTATACATAAAAATACTTAGTTTTTCATCAGCAAAGGATTTTGGTGCCCATTTTATTCTATGCATAGAGATGACACAACCAGTATTGAAGTACTGAAGAAGGTGGCATCTAACATCCTCTCTCTAGGTTCAACCAGATGGCACCTATGTAAGACGGGGGTCCCAGCAGATTAACTATTTCACAATGACTGCAGTGCGCGTCGCCCTCATCGCAGACGAAGCTGTAATACCCCTAATGAAAGCTTGCACCATTGCCATCAGATACTCTGTGGTTCGCCGGCAGTCCAAGTTAAAGCCTGGGTAATGCTATGCAGGTCTGCAGCGGTGGGAAGTGGACCGTGCACCATGTTCCCCTGCACCAGTCTGTATTTCAGCTTCTTATCTTTCAGCACATCACTGGCTTGTTTCCTGGGCCAGACATGCTTCCCAATTATTTACATTAACGAGCTTCAGTCAAAGTACAAGAGAATGTTTACAGTTCTTTCTAAGATAAGTTTCATAGTTTGAATAGCTCAGCAGCTCACACAGAGAACTTATTTTTCTTGTAACTGGCCTTCCTGTGTAATCCCATAACTCAGAATCCAGATAATGTAGACAAGTTGCTGAATTCTTATTCCATAGCATCCTACCCGTGGGCACAACATTAGAATACCTTCCAACATCCACCTTTCCGATATCCACGCTTTACAATACTGAATTTTATCAGTCTGGTGAGAATGCCTCCAATTTTTAAATAGATATTTTTCATTTGAATGGATTTCAGGAATTTCCACTTACAGCTCCTTTCAAAAGCAAGATTATCCTAATGAGAACATGGTTTGGATCAAACACAAACCAAACACAAGAGCACAGCATGCTCAACTATTGTAAGAACCAATTCCATCATTTGAAGTCCCAAGTGTACCAACCACACAAAGAGTGGAAAAGAACATCCACAAAAAGCTCAGAAAGCTTAAAATAATTCAGGCTCCACTATTTGCAGGGTCCACAAAGACCCAATTTGCAAAGTAAAAGTTCTTCAGGGTGCAGGGCCAGCACCTCCCTTTAACACCAAACATCTCGCTATCCTTGGAGGGCTTCATCTTTATCCCCTCCTGCAGTCCCTGTTTCCCCTCTGCACCAACCCATCACACAGAGCCTTTTCTACTCAATGGTGGCTCACCAACACAGCAGAAACATAATCTTTTTCATAGTCAGGCTCATTTCTCTAACAGCTGAGCAAGCTCGGCAGATTTGCTGGCATGACATCAGCTCAGTCCCCTTCTCAAACTGCTGCTTCATAATGAAAAATGCCTGTTTTCATTTTTTTACTTGTTTTCACTTATTCATTATGTGATAAGTAAACTAACAGTAGTTAAGCCGGTGTTCACACTTTCCCTATCTCACCAGCTGTCTTCCAACAGGGAAGAAGAAGCAAAGATCCTTGACTTTCAGACTCAGCAAGAGAAATTGCTGCCCCACTTGGCAGCAGCCTATGCCTTTCATTTCATCAACAACTACCTGCAGGACCTATTCAACAGAGGGTACGAAGAGATCCAGAGAGAGAACTTCAACATGCTGCCGGAGGTGAGCCACAACAGCATTAGCTCATACAGCATTCCTCATCTCTAAATATCAAAGTATTTTAGCAAACTGGACAAGCATTCCTCTCACCACTAGATAACTGGAGAAAGAGGAAGCACTAAGAGATCAAATGATGTGTCCTAGGTCCACAACCAGTCAGCAATAGCATTTGCTTTACCACCCCAACTTTTTTTGTTTTGGGAACTATTGCACAGCGAAAAGTCCTTGAAAAGCACATCTATTTGATAAAAACCTTGTTCCAAGTAGCTGGTGGCACAAAGTGTTATTTCCCAACGTCATCTACAAATGCAAATATTAACTTCTGAGCCAAAACCAAAAATGGGACTTTTTAGATAGAACATAAGATTTTGCAACTGGAAGCCTGAAATGAAAGCACACTTTGAACAAGGGTGACCAAAGCCACTGCTGGTTGAAACCCACAAAAGCATCAACTAACCACAGCGTGCCCCACACAAGGGTGTGCAGCATCCCAAAGGAGGAGCTGGGTGCTAGGGATCCCATCCCAGGGAGCTGAATGCTATGCCATCAAGCAAAGGAGGATCTGACAGGGATTTCCTCCCCAGAAACTGCACAATATTAAAAGAGGAAGCTGATTCTGAGGATTGCTTTGGACCATTGTCACCATTAACACTCTGCCTTACTTTTAATTTCTCTTTTCAAACAGCTCCATGCATTTTCTTCGGGCTTCAAAGCCATTGTTACTCAGTACTGTGCTTCTGCAGTAGAAGTTTGTCTCCGGGCATGTGGGGGCCATGGTTACTCCTTGCTGAGTGGACTCCCTTCCTTGTGTACTAGAATACTTGCTTCTTGTATTTATGAAGGGGAAAACACCATTTTGTTCCTGCAAACTGCCAGGTAACAATCCAAACCTGTTCATCAAAAAGCCTGCCCTCTCATTTATTCAACCTCTACCACTCCTTTCCCCAAAACCAGTAAAACCAGCTACTGCTTTCTCCCAGCACCTTCTAAAAATACAACTCAGGACATAAACTATTCATGCCTTCTGTCTAACAGGCATGGAGGTGTGTGGGAATTAGATTATCTCTTCTATTTTTGGGTTTGGTATGTATGCAGGTGCTGTTCTGCATAACCTCATTTTCCTCTGTCTGGGACCGCAGCAATAGCACTGCTACCCAAGTTTTGCAGTTTAGTTTTTAAGAAACCAACATAATGTGATATTGGCAAAGAGAGGTTGATTCAGAGAAGGCAGAGCTGTAGGATACTGAAAGCAGATGAGTCACGCTCCAAGAACACCAGTTTCCTCGGAACACGCAGACTGATGATTATCCAAGGTTAGATTAAATACAGGAGAAAGAAACCGTAGCTGCTTGAACTTTTAATAACATGTGCTTTTACTAGAAGGAGAAAACCAGTACAATTCCCAGGGACAGAGGTGCAACCACACAGCTCTGTGCTTGCATTCTGCAGTTCTGCACTCATTGCTGTCTCTTCTTGCAAGATCAATAGATTACTTCTAGACCTGGTAAGACTAGGTCATAGCAGAGGTGCCAAAAAAATAAGGGAGTAGGAAATGCATTTAGCTCCAAGAGTCTCATATTTGTTAACATAATGTGATTGTATGTTGGGGATCACACCAAACCACCATTAAGACTCCCAGAGCATTAAGACTCAGGCTGCAAAGCTGATGTGTCTAATCACCATGCTGCTAATAGCCACAGCAAGTTTCTTCCTAAAAAAACATCACTACAGGTTGCTGTAGCATTGAATACAGTAAACAGGCTGCCCCTGAGACCCATCACAGACCAAGTTATTGCAAATAAGATGTAAAACATACGGTCATTAGTCATGCAAGTCCAGTCTGGACCACTGACGGGATGGGTTACATCTTTCTGCTCCTCACCTGAGCTCGCTTTACTTTTCGCATGACCATTTGCTGCAGTGGATCACAACCATCCCCTGCTCTGACTGTTATCCTCTTCCCAGGTTCCTGATTAAGTGCTTCATGGCAGCCAGCGCTGGCCACCCTGTCCCACCATCTGTCACTTACCTGGCTACAGTGAAACCCGGGAAGTGCCCAGCCAATGACAAGTTTGATTTCCTCAGTCCAGATATTTACACCCAGGCCTATCGACATGCAGCAGTCAGGTCAGTACAGAGACAGGAGACATGCTTCTCTCTTTGACATCAGAAATGCGTTAAGAGCTCAGCTGCTTCCTTGCTTTAAAGGGAGATAAAATAACATAAGTTACACAAGAATTGACACCATCTGCTCCTGAACGAGGAAGATTCGCACAGGTTTAACAGCCATGTCAAGTGTTCAATATGAAGCTTTCAGATTCAGAACATCACAATATTTTAAGCCACATGCTACCAAACAACTATATTCCACAAAGCTGATGCTATACCAAGCTGCTGGCTCTGTTTATGTAAATCCCACACCACATCACTGAGTTGCCATCCAGTAAAACCTTCAGCCAGCTGGACCCTGTGCAGTTCTATACTCTATACAAAGCTAAAATTTCACATACCTGTGAAACTGATGTTTCAGTTAACACCACAGCAAACACAGTGCCTCTCATTGCATCTGAACTACACATTTAACTACACAACAAAAATAAAAATAGTATCATGAGTGGTCTCATTGGTATTATGGGCACAGTTATGGGCCATACATGTGTCATCTCTGAAAATTGGGCAAACAGATCAACATCCCTGCTGCCATTCAAATCAGTGTAAAAACAGAGCCATTCTTCTGAAAGCTTTAGTATCAATGGCAGCAAGATTCAGATCCCTGTGTAGAAAAGTAGAAACATAATGTAAGAGCAGTCCCATATTATCATCGCTTTATTTTGTTCTGCAAATCCTCCTTACACACAGAACCCAAGAAAAACTCCTCAGAACCCCTGGTAAAGTACCCTGGAAGCTGAGAAGGCAAAAATCCTTCAGCACCAGGGTGGTTTGGGTGCGTCTCCCAGTTTTTACTTAGATTTTGCATAATGTAAGTTCACTCATGCTGAGTGTAGGTAACTTCAAATGTCAGAAATGCCATTTTGCTATACGATCACACACGAGTCTGAATATGAAATGAGTGCATGTGGGCTGCTAGAGCCACATACAATATGCTTTTTGGATCTTCCAGACTCATCAGCAGTACAGCAGCTAAACTACAGGTCTTGATTCAGTCTGGACTCAAAAAGCACGACGCGTGGAATGAGTGCACAGTGCAGCTGGTGCAGGCTGTGAAGGTTAGTAAAAATCATCTGCTTATGTGATGTTTTTGTCTTTAGGATATAATGTGCAACAGAAACACATGATCAGCTTAAAGTATCAGTGCTGTTTATTGTTTGCTGTTAGCATCGAAGGGACACTATGAAGCCCAGGTCTGCATGGTGGGAAAATCTTAGTAAGAAGCAGCTCCTGATCTGAAGAATTTCCCATCTGAATAGGCCAGGTAGAAAAAGATTAAAAGGAATAGAAATGAAAGGGAAGGGAAGAAAACAAAATACATACACAGTTCTGCTGCCACTGCTAGCAGAATCAGGCCTCCCATATCAGAGTCACAGAGTGGTTTGGGTTTGAAGCGACCTTAAAGCTCATCTAGTACCCAACCCTTGCCGTAGCAGGGACACCTTCCACTAAGTGAGGGAGCAAAGACTAGACCTCAGCAGCAGCATTTTCTGTGGTCACCTGTCTCCTGTGCATCACCTCCCATTTTCAATTACACAGACTTGGCAGAATCAGCAAGTATTCAATGCTGTAAGCTTGAAAAAGAGCAGACAAGCTGTATAACTGCCTCAAAAATAAAGGAGGCCTCCTATAAAAAAAGCGACTTCGAAAAATCACTTTCCCAATATTTTTTTTAACATAAATATATTTTTAGTGGAATAAAACTGAAGCAAAGTGTTCCTGTTTGAGATTACCTCTAGGAAAGGCTTTGAACAGCATACAAACCTGAACAAGCTGTTCCCTCCTGCACCCACTCAAATGGGTGGCCAAGGTCTCTGGACTGAAGAGCAGGGCAATCACATGACAGAGAAGCTGGAAACCAGCCCTCTCTGAGAAGCAAGGAGGAGAGCCTAGTGAGAAATAAACCGTTTCTGAAGAGCCCAGCACATGCAGAGGGCTGGCTGTGGTATTGTCAGTGGTGACCGTGCCGGTAGAAAATGAGATCTGGGCTCCAAAGTTTCTTAAGTACTTCAGGGAGAGGAAAAGTCACCCAAAATCCTTGAGTTTCCCCCCTTAACTTTAAAACCTTGATAGCCTGCTACCTTCTTGGGGAACTTCTGGATTTGAGCTAGATGACCTTAAGGTTCTTTCCAACCCTAACTTTCATATGATTCTATGACTTCTTATTCCACGCCTTCCCTGGAGACTCACCCACACGACTGGCACGGTAGCTGTGTGAACAGATGCCTGCCAAGTGGCTCAGGCGCTGGGTACGGCTTTGCTGCAGACTCTGTGCAGGTTAATTGCTTGAGGAGACATCCAGCTTCTCAGGCAAGTTCTGCAGTCCACGCTGGCCTCCACACTGCTTGGCCGTGCTGGCAGGAAGAGCAGCAGTGTGAATGTGCATGCTTACACCCACAGGAGGGAGAACTGTGCAGTGGGAACACACACAGATACCAACATCACCAACCACCCACAATAACAATAACATAACAGGAGCCACCCACACACACAGGTGGAGTCATTTGCTGCGGACCTCAGCTAATACTTCTGTAACTTGGAAGATAGTTTTTGGGTCAGACAGCAGTAGAGTGTCTATCAGTTTACTTGAAGCCACAAAAGCAAGAAATAAATTTGCTTGTTCTCCTGCAACAACAGAGGTTTTCAGAGCAAAGCCCTATAGACACTGAACCCAACGTACCATGAGCCCAAGGTCTTCAACAAAAGAGTTGTCTCCTATTGATGTATGACCAAGCTTCACTTGCTGGAGGTCAAAACAAGCCCATTCCAATGTGTGTTTCCATCACACAAACTCTTTAGGGTATCTATCAGAAATATTTAAAGTACCTCTGTGATTTCTGAAGTGGTTTTCTAGAGTTTACAAATACCGGTGTTTACTGTTTATACCCCCAATTCTCTCCTCTACGGTTGCTGTAAGACATGAATACAAAAGGTCTTGTGATCCAGCAAACAAAGAATACAGACTGGGAAAGTGCCAGGGAAATGAAAAGGTTTTATATTCTTTGCGAGAACATTTGAGTCACTTGGCCTATTAAGTGTTCTGAGGTGCATTCACTGTTGATTGCATTTGTTTTCCAGGCTCACTGCCACTACATCACAGTGAAAAACTTTGCAGAAACCGTAGAAAGACTCGAGACCAAGGGTGGCATCCAGAAGATTATGAAACATCTCTGTGACCTCTTTGCATTACATGGGATCTTCTCAAATGCAGGAGTCTTCTTGCACGATGGATACATATCCGGAGCTCAAATGGACATGGCAACCGCATCATATCTAGACCTCCTGGCTGTCATTCGGTGAGCTGCTTCAATATGAAAGGAGCTGTGATAGATCTATAAATGGTGCTGCTGTACCTATGGTAACATCTCCAAAGTCAATTCACCTCATTCAGGTTTTATTTAAATTGCCTGGCAGCACTAAAAACTGATTGAAGCATCTATGGAGCTTGTTTTCACAGCAAAACAGACCTAAGAGCCCAGCTCCTCTGAAATCTCCAAAGTTCTGGAACATGAAATCTTGAATTATAAACCAAGAAATCCTGAACACTTTCTACCATTTGCAGTAGAGCAAAAGCAGGCAAATACATAGTGAGAGCAACACTGGTAGGAGGCAGCAGATCAGACACTGCAAAATCTGCTTAAGCAACAGCTAATACAGCCTACTCTGTCGCTATGGCTGAGTTGCAACCTGCACCCAAACAATCCTGCCTACAGCTTGTTCAGATGCGTCTGCTCGACACCATTTATTGCTAACTACATGAATTCTGAGATACACTAAAGTTCTAACTTACCACAACACTCACAAAGGCTTTTTGACAAGGATTCTTCTTTCACTACTTAATGCTGTTTGTTAAGAACAGATTAACTTATGGTGCAGAGAGTGAGTTGCTACTGTATGTAAAATTCTATTTAAGACATCTGAAGTGAAACAAGAATACACCATAGGCAGGAGCTGGGCAGGACTGAGGTGAAGAGAGAGCATTTTCAGAACTCATCACAGAATTCAAGTTAAGCAATAAGCTTAATGTAAGGCTTACAAAAGTCTAACACATTGTCATCTCTGGAATTCATTGCAACTTCACAGTGTTATGCCTTGCTCAAAGTCCATGCCTTGCTAGAAGGATTCAAGAATGCACATTTACCTATTTACAATTAGGATACAAACACTTCCTGGTCTGTAGCAAAACCCCAGCCTCTCCCAAACCCCCAAAAAGCCCTTCCCCGAAAGGAACTGGTAGATGCAAATGCCAACATTTGAGCTAACCACTTTGCATCCCTCTGCCTCAGGTGTGGGATACAGCCAGCACAACCTCCTGCACCCAGGATGATGGGAGAATGCGGTAAAAGAAACCATCTTCTGCCTAGGAGAAGAAGCTGTCATTACATACTTGTCTTTATGCTCTAGCTATCTGTTGCTGACTGCTGTCAGATCAGCCCCTGGGCTAGACAGGCCCTTGGTGCAGTTCAGGGTTGCTTTGTTCTTACAGACACAAAGAGAGTAGAAGACCTTGATACCCAAGGATGAGGTTAACAGAAATACTTTAGAGCAGATGAAGGCTGGAGATCAGCAAAGCACTTCACATGAATCTAGTAGCAACCTTATTCTAGTTTGGAGGACAAACACAGCATAAGAAAAACTTATTAAACATTAAAAATTAAAAATCCTGCAAAAACCAAAAGCAAGAACTGGCAGAGTGTGCTGAGGAAACATCTGACATGACATTGAGTCCTAAATTAGGGAATTAGGGATGGAGTCCAGGTAATTACAAGACCCATTCAATAGTACAGACAACTTAGGACATTAGTAGAACATGCCTCTGAGGAATCAAAACAAGCAGGATTTCCCCCATAGCCTCAGTAACGGGAAAAACTGGCACAAGATTTTCCGGCTGAGGAACCTGGAACAACTGACTTTTCAGTTTACCTTTGCCTTATTTTCCTCCCTTACAAAGCAATACCTGCTGCAGTAACACAAACGACATTCATGTGCTCCATAGGAAGGATGCTGTTCCACTGGTGGATGCCTTTGACTTCACAGATAAGACCTTGAATTCTGCACTTGGCAGTTACGATGGCCAGGTTTACCAGAGGCTGTACGAGTGGGCTCGGAAGTCACCGACCAACACACAGGTACAGATGCTGTATTATATAGACAGGCAACTTCTGCATTAGCCAGAGCAGAAATTGCTTTCCTTCTAATAAAAGCTATACAGATAAAAGTAAGTGGAATAAGACCTTTTAATTCTTAGTATCTCACTCTGAACAATGGCCTGTGATACCCCAATTATGCCTCCTATAGTCTTAGATCAGCCATTGAACCCAGTGATGACTTACAGCCCCCAGAGTACAACAGCTTGTAGCAGAGAGCTGGTCTGTGTATGCCACCAATGTGGTTTTGGTTTTTAAACTTACAGAGGTAGTACTGCACAAAATAAGCTAAACCAAAAGTCTGTTTACATAGTTTACATATTATGGAACAACATATCATG
Source organism: Psittacula echo (assembly GCF_963264785.1). NCBI lineage: Eukaryota > Metazoa > Chordata > Aves > Psittaciformes > Psittacidae > Psittacula > Psittacula echo. The sequence goes on from NC_137745.1 coordinate 6,714,501, forward strand.
CAAAAGCCACTAAACACAGGGTATATTCCATCCACTGGTATTTCTACTAGTGCAATACTTAATTTTTCTAATAATATGTTTAACTAGAATGAGTATAAACGTTAAACAAGGCAATTTCATCCTTCATGGTCTTTAGCACTTTATTTTCACTTCTTAATTCATCCATATTGTGGAGTAATATAAAATTCTGCACAACATAAATAGCTATTGCTCCATTTGAAAATCCATTTTGCCTTAAGGGAGATTTTTACTGTGGTAATCAGCAACCCTTTGAAATTCTACTGCTGAACACAGAATTTGCCTTCAGCAAACATTCATGTCCAAGCATATTTTCTGAAGTTAAGCAGTGCGCTGTTCCATTTGGGATGACTACTGTGTACTGGTTATGAAGGACAGCACATACTTAGGGAAAAAGATCTTGCACCTAGCTGAAGCAGCTAGTAGCTTGGGTTTGTTTTTAAAAAGGTCTAGCTTTCTGTATTTCAGAGATCATTCTTTTATAAAAATATACCCTTTTTTTTCTTAATTACCACTAATTCCCTTCCACATTCTCTTTCTGAACAGATGAACCCAGCCTACGAGAGGTATTTGAAGCCACTTCTTCACAAGAAGCTATCCAAATTATGAAGACCATGATCTAAATGAAGGCCACACACTTCCTCCTGCTCTTTGTGCAGCTGTACATTGATGAAGCATCAGCAATGACAAATCAGAATTCACAATCAGTTGCTTACTTGCAGTTGTAGCAAGTATGAAACAAGATTCTTAGCCAGCCACTTGCATTTAACCAGGCAGAAGTCAAACAATGCTGAGTAGTGCCCACTGCTATGAGGCAATCTAGGCTGAAATAGCCTAGGGTTTGCTGTTTTATAACCTGAAGTGTCCCAATAGCATTAAAACTATGTCATTTGGCTTTCTTATTCTTCTAAAGCCACTTCATGGTGATTAATGGGGAAAAAACCCAAACCACATTACAAGCTCCTTCTCAGTGTGTTATAGCTCTACAGTGCCTTGAGAAAATCCCCACAAACCCAACCTTTCCTGAAAAACCCAAGGAAGCTAAAATGATGGTCCCTGGCTTCTAGGCAAAACTTGTCCTCTTAGATCAAAAAGTATACTAGAAAGTACATCTGTTTGGATAATTAACACAGCTCTCATCTTGCTCAGCAGTGGAGTATTCCGGGCTAATGAAGATTCAGACAAAGTTGACGCCAACTCCAGGCTGCGGAATTTCCTTTGCTGTTAATAGAGCCACTCACATAGTCTTTCTATAAATCCTGGGCTCCAATAAAGTGTATTATTTCAAATACTGCTTCTCTGATTATTATACTTCATAATTATGGAAAAGGCAGCTGATCCAGGCCAGTCATTAATTTGCTAGTATATTAAGTGTTGCAAATAACATCTTGTGATCACAACTCAATGCCAGTTAACACAGATATTTCTTACCACCTGTTGCAGGAAAGAAACAACCACTTTCCCTGAGCTTCATCCGTTCAGTTTTTCTTTCCCCGTTATAGGAAGAATAAAGCTCTTATTGCCTCTTATTACAAAAGTTAGAAACTCTATGATGTTAGAAGAAGAGGAGACAAAATATAAGACAGAAATCCAAGCCCGTTGAGTGAGAGATGGGATAGAAAGCGCCTGCCCTCAAGAACCAGCAACTGCCACAGAAATCTAGACCCCCTCTTACATCCCCAAAGAGCAAAGCAGTTGTGGTAAGGAGCACCTGAGCCAAGCACTTCATGGGAGACCAGGATCCATCTGTCTAAATGGGTAACAACTGTCTTGCTCCCAACAGCATTCAAGTTAAAGCATAACCAGAAGTTCTATTAATAACTAAGACAAATTGCCCAAGATAAGAAATGGCCACACAAATGTGAGTAAAAACACAGAACTTGAGTGCCTTCATTTGAACATCATCAGCAACAGCACTCCACAGTTAAAATTCTATCTATAAAGTCATTAGATAAGTCACTGAAAACCAGGTAACAATCCTTAGCAGCTACTCAGGCTCTTTGTTGCCTCTATCCCTACCCCTTTAGGCAGGACAAATACTTGGCATCTTTCTGTTAGTTATAATGCATTTCTCAAAACACAGCTTCTTCTATAATGAGGACAGTTGAAATCAATATAAAAAGGCACAAAGTGCATCAGTAATGGAGGAGAATGGAGCCCTACTGGAGCATCTGAACTACTCTGCAGCACAGAAAAACAGGGGTTTGGATGCCTTTTTTGAGTTGGTTGGTTTTAGATTTTTAACTATTAAGAGTTCTAGAAGACAAAAAGAAAATACAAAATAGTATGCTGTATTTCACATTTTTATTAGCTTCTTGCTGGCAGGCATTACACTTGGGAATAATATTGCACCAGGCATTAAAAATATTAATTCTACCACAGGGACATTTTGCATTTAGAATCCAATATAAATATTTCTAATCATATTTCCATGGCTACAGATAATATTTGGTTGCTTGATTTATATGCATAGAAAGAAACAGTTGTCATAACTGTAAGAAACTGTACTTATCAAGTACTTTTAAAAGGGAGAAATTTGTTTTCCTAGAATATTACAATACTGTTTATTTATTTAGAAACTAAATTAGACTACATGATAGCAGCTTTTCCCCAACTGCATTTTAAATTCTTTTTTGTTTCTTGCTCCTAGTGTCATCACGTTAGATGGATTAGAAACCATTTAAACAGAGGTAATTTTAGCACTTTTGAGTAAGAGAATTGTGTTAATGACATAAAATATCCTATTGGACTGATTCTTCGGACTCCCTCTTTCAAACAAAAAGGTGTCTTGACTGAACAGGCACATGCACGGTTTTCTTTTCAGAACAGGACAAAAGGACAGAGCTGCTGGAGAAGGAAACTCCTCCAGTCCTTATTGAGAAACAATAAATAGTCGTATAAAAAAAAAGCCCACATTGTTGCTTTAGTCAAAACCCAGACTCTCTTGGGATTACTGTCCAGTGAAGCTGCTAATCACTGAAGTGGCTCCTGGGGAGCCAGAATCAGTCATCTGTTTTCCTTGCCAGTCTACAGAAAGTCCAATTATGCTCCACTGTGTTCTCATTGGCCCGTTCACTCATATGATGAACTCTGGTATTCCTGATCGTGAAGCCTTGCTTTGTGATATACTCCATGAGGTGGACTCTGAGCGACACTTCCTGGTGGTAATCACACGGCCCAAAAGTGAAGGAAACCTGGCAGTCCCTGGTGTCCATCATATGCTTATTCCACTTTGTGAAGTGGTTTGAAATGCCTTCCAGTAATGAATGGACTTTTGTGGTGATAGTGAGCTGTGTGATGATTACAGCCACTGGGTTGGAGTACTTGGAAAGCTTCCGGGTGCTGGACAGCTCCACCACCTCCTCAAAGGTATCCACGGGATACAGCGGTTTGGGATCATTAAGACACTGAATGAGTGGTTCAATCTGATAGAAGTCTGCTTCCTTCCGCAGCAGGTCAAACTCCTTGAAGTCCAGTGGCAAAGTGAGCTCTGAGGTCCTTAAAAAGTTAAGAACATAACGGAAAAGTGGTCCATCTCTGTCAATAAAGTAATTGCCCTGAGAGTCCCTGGCAGTGGGGAAGTCTCCCCTGAACATGGCCCCAAGCATTGAGTCAGGATATCTCGTTAGAGTTGTGAGGGATGTCGTATACATGTGTCCACCCACATTTAGCGTGACTGGATCAGTCATCTAGAAAGAGAGAAATTGCAGAGTTTATCAAGCCACCACAAGAAGATTCAGTCACCTCACTGACACACATGGCAAAAACTGCAGGCTCTGGAGAGAATCACACTTCTATCTGAAGCCTTTAAGCGGTGTTGAAATCCGAACAAATCCAAGCCACCTAGCAACAAGGCACAACTGGCAACTAGACAGGGTGATAGTTAACATTCAGAATGCACATTTCCAGAATTCTTTAGAAATCTTAACAACTGAGCTGCTGTCACAGAAGCAAGTTTTGCATTTGGGCAACAAGGTTTTTTTCTATTCTACAGATGGGGAAATGAGAAGAGAGATACTTCCTGAAGAACAAGTTAGTCTGAATGAGGCCCAGCAGTGTTTCTTACTTTTACAATGTCTCATTCTAGACCAAACAAACAGGGGAAAAAAATAAAAGGAAAAAGAAAGAAAGAAAAAAAACAGCTGAACAAGTCCTAACCCTCTTTCTCTCCTTCAAAACAGGATGACAGTGCAAGTTTAGACACAAGACCAAGAGCTCACAAACAATATAATCCATGCTCTGGTTCAGAGGCATCATTAAAACAAGCAAACAGGAAAAAAAAAGAACTTTCAGCTTTTAAATCTAAAAAGACATTTATTAGCAAACGAGTATGCTGTGTAGAAGAGAGACGCAGAGCACAACCAGTCTGCATCAGCTTCCAAATAGCACATGAGGAAGCAAGAGAAAAAGGAACATAAATCCCATCTGGCCACCAACCCTAACAACTAGGACTGAGGCCAGCCAGAGGAAAGAGACATATGCATGGCAGCAGAATGTTTAGAAATGGAGAAAAGGAGAAAAATAAGATGCACTTGACTGGCTTGAGGCAGGGTTTGCAAAGAAAAATATTTTTCCTTCCTAAATAAAATTACAAAGTCCTTAAAATCACAGGCAGGAAGCACTATTTTCTGCCTTTGTGGGTTAGGAAAACAGTAACAGTGAGCTTAAGGCAACACTTAGGTACTCACTGATTGCACCTAGGAAACATGAACCTGAGCTCTCTCACAACCAGCACATGAGGTAAAGCACTCCAGAGAATGTAAGTAAGCTATTGCAACATGCACAGCTTTTCTTCTCACATGACTGAAGCTCTGGATCTACACCCAACACAGATCTGGAAGAACTCTTACTGTAAGGTCTCAAAAGCCCAGCTGCACCACACAGTACACACTTCCACAGGCTCCATATGCACTTACCATATATCCCCAGTCTCCATTATCCATCTGTTCAATTGCTTGAACTATGGTATTCCAAGTTTATCAGAAGGCTGCTGAAAGCATACACGATTTACCTCCTCTTATCTCCCTGCAGGAAAAAGCACACACAAAAACACAAAACAAAGAACAAAACATGGCAGACCATCAGTACCTACAAGAACAACCAAGGCGAATGCTTCCTAATCAAAGGTAGGCTCTCTGCCAGCAGAGCATTCAGCTACAAAACCACATTAGCAGGGGAATCTACAAACATGCTTCTCCCACCTTCTCCCTTCATGCTACCTACAGGACTGCCTCCAGAGCACATGGGTAACCACTCCATCGGCTGTATGACCATCCCAGTTTTGTTAAATGACAAGCAGTCTGCTTCTGAGGATAACATACATTTCCAGACTGCCTTCCACCTGGGAAACTGTGAGTACTTTGAAAGACAGATGTTCTTTTCCCAATTAAAAAGGTTGATTTAGCCACCACTGATCATACATGTGATTTGTTAATAGTGTCAGAACTCCCATGCTCCAGTTTTAAACTGCACAGAAGAATAAATCAAGCATGAAAGCAATGAACAACAAGCAGAACAAAAAATCTCTGTAAAATAAATAATTCAGCAGTGGAGAACTGCAATTGATAGCAAGAACATCAAACTACAACATGAATGGACTTCACAGACACATACGCACCCTCAAAAGAAATCTCTTCAGGGACAAGCCAGAGGACATCAAACATGTTTTCAACAACGCCCCAACAAAAGCAATTTGTGAAGTGGTTCTTGCTTTGACTTCCCTGTCCCTGAACTGCTGACTTGCATAAGGGGACCCTCTCTACACAAGCACACCAAGAGAAATACACAGCCCAGGTTGTGCGACTTGAGGTGGAGGGTGGGAGTGATTGTCCCCAGACACCAGTGGAGGTTTTCCAAAAGTGGCCTGCCAACCATGTCAAGTGATGAACGGACCAGAAGCTAGTCACCAATAAGCCTTTATCCCTACCCAGAGCCTGCCTCACTCCTGGAAATTTAGGTCAGTCTGTTTTAAGTAGGGTACAGCTTCGCAGCTTTGTTTATTTTTACATCTTAAAGACCACACAGTTACCAAGACTTCTGCTTCCATCCTCTTTACTTGCAAACTTCAACACACAGGCATCCAGCTAAAAGCAGCACAAAGATCAAGCCCAGCCAGAGTCCTACATTCCAAACCAACTGAAGGTTTACAGTTAATTCCCAACCAAAAAGTTTACTTGCCCTCCTCACTGCAGCAAACCAGGTTGGTCTCATTCACCACAGAACAAGGCCGTACATCCCACCTCTCTGGGCTGTGTTATCCCATCCAATCCCACAGCCTGGACACAACAGGGTCCAGGAGGTCAGGCCTTTGGGGGCTGGCAGCACAAGCACAGCGTCAGCTATGCCTCAGATGTATGAAAGAGTAGAAAAACCCAAATCACTGTATGAAAATCATGAGGTGAGACAACAGAAGACTAAGGAATACTCAGATACAGAACTAGTCATACCAGGATCCTATTTTTACAAATCAAGAGACAGAGCATGCCTCAAGAAAATACATTAAAGCACAGCCTAACAGCAGATAAACCTGGAATGCCAGCTCTTTTGCCAACCTCTGTAATTATGTCATTTAAACTGTTCACAAATCAGGAAGTGAATTCATTCAGGTTTTCTTTATTTGGGATTGTCATTCAAGTACAGCCCATTAACTTTTATCAGCAGCCCAGGCCTTTTCAATTCCATCAATTACAGGTGTTATTCTGGTCAAGTACAACACCAGCATAACACATAGATGCATTAAAATGATAGGAGAGACTGGTTCAAGCTTCTGATAGTCAAAGCAACATTTACTTGAAAGTGAACTGATGCAGCCAGCCCAGAAACTTTCCTAGTAACCATGATAGAGGAGATCTGCAGTGTTAATAAAATTAGCTTCAATTATATAGTCAGAATATTTCAAAGACAATGTCTATCAGTTATGTTATTTTGGTCAGCATCTAAATCCACACTACAGATGAATTAAGACTATCAGGGCAAGAAACAGATGATGCTGTCTGTATGAAGGCATGAACACATCTTTGATCACAGCACTGCTATGTAACGCTAGAGTCAATAATTTACGAGCAGTTTGCTGAAGCAAACCCACCCTTGACATAGAAGTGGCACTGAGAAACCTCACTGACTTTTGCATAAGGACCTAGAATCATTTGGCACACGCTGACCAGTGCTGGAGCAGGGCGCATGATGTGAACAGATGATACCAGGAGGCCACCTGAAAATGCTTGTGTGATCACAACTTCTCTCATCAGCCTGGAAGCTCTGAATTTCTAGACTTCACAGGCAAAAAGAACTCTGTTCAGGTGCAACCTGAGGTAAGTACTAGCAAAGCATATCACCAGAAGGATAAGGATGTACACCCTTCATGATGTACACCTTTTCAATGATGCTTGATGTTCTCCTGAATGAAATATGATGGTGCATCCACAGGGGTGGGCAGACACTCACTCCATCTGTACCCTGAGATGCAACGCCTCAGGCCAGCTCTTGTCCCTGTGTTAGACAACATCACATCGCACCCAGGGGCAGCCTCACTAACGTGGCTACTCATGTCCAAACAGCAGATGCGAGATGACATGCAGCCATATCCCAAACACAGCCTGCCTTTAATAACCGTAAGAAAAAAGTCATGCAAGATGAAATTCAGACAGACAAACTGCTGATACCATTTAAGCCAAATGGGATGTCACTCTTTGGTGAGAGCAGAAGCACACTGATTGTGTGAAATCACAGTCATGCTTTCGTTGAACTGCTTCTGTAAGCAGCAAGAAGATACACTGCATTAACATGGTCATTACAGCTGCTGCTGCAGCTAAGCACATCCCAAACTAGAAACACACAATGAGAAGGAAGTATCTTTGAAGAAAAAATACTCAAGTCATCATTTTATTCTTAGTACACCAAATCGGATACCTGCATTTATAAAATGCTCACTCTTACTTCATATGCTGTGACTCGGAGGATCACAAGGCTCTTCACAAGCAACACTACTACAACAGGTATTCCTATTAACTTCAGCAGGGCTTCTTCCAGGACAGAGCTGCTAACATGCAACCATTCTGCAAGCTGGAATTCAGAGAAAGCAAGTAAGAGTCAGCTGAACTTCTGCTTCTGTGAACACACACATGGGCTTAGGCAGGACAGGGGATGGTGGCAGCATTCCTGGGACCATGTGTATTGCAGTTGGTCAAGGCCACAGGCTACACACTGCACCTGGAGAAACCCACTGCACTGGCACCACACGCAGTTACTTGAAGGAGGAGCAGAAATAGATTAACAGTTAAAAGTCAAGAGTCATGCACCACCCGGTTTGCTTTGAATGGTTTCCATCTAGCCTTTCCAACAAAAGAATTAAAGGATTTACTTGTGGCACCATCTTTAATAGACACATTGGTATCAGTAGAACAACACAAGCTCTTTAACCTCCACACAAACTGTTTAACTGCTTATACAGATAAATACACCTGGAATTTCAAGCTACTCACCCACTTCGTGAGCTCCCTGCCTCTCACATTTAGATCTCCAAAGATTAAAAGAAACTCCTGCTCTCAGCACAGCTACACTGTACATAGACAACCTGTTTATTCCCCAGTCAGCCATAACATTTGAAAGGCAAGTTTTTATTATAAACCATTATCAGTTACCCACCTGAACTGACAAAAACTAACTAGCACCAGAAACGACTGCACTATATCACACTGTACAGCGAGACAAGTCTGCAGAGTGAACCCATGAGGCTTCAACACTCTGCCACTCTAAGGGAGTGAGGAGGAGGCAAGCTCTTAAAACAACCAGTTACCAAACCTTCTGGCAAATCACATCAGCTTCACTACAGAAAGCACCCATCACCACATGTCAAGTTTATAACAACTGATAATTAAAAATTAACTTACTTCTTGCTTTTCTTTAGTTGGTTTTTATTTTTTTTTTTTTTACTAATACTTAGTCTTCACCCCAGACAGGAGGGAAAAACGCTCACACCAGCCACTCAGCATTTTCACTCCTTCATGTCTAATTGCCTCACTATAAATTCCAAGATCACGAAGTTTCCTTCCCTCCCCTGAGGAGCTCTATTACATCCTGGTTTAAGTCCAGGTTCCAAACTTTTATTTTAATTGCTCGTCTGAAGAGCTCACATCACGGTATCACTTAGGTTCTCCTCTCACGAAAGCCAAAAGAAGACACTTGTATGCAACCCTGGTCGTGCTGACCCTGTGCTGCTGAAGTAACCCCAGGCACCCATGCTTAAAGCACCCCTGACAGCAGTTGGGTTTTACCCACGTATTCTGCTTCTTAGGAACTAACCAGTAGTTGGTTCTGTGTGGAAATATGTCTCTAAACAGTTCTAGAGAAAGGCAAGTGTCAGAAACACCAAGCCTCCCTGCCCACACCAGTGGGGCTCAGCATGAGCATGGATCAAATAGCAATACAGCAAGACAGGGGCAGAAGTCCCTCCTGTGAGCCCAGGCCAGAGAGGGGCCCAGACTTGCAGCAGGAGATGGGAAGTACTAATTTCCATCACAGAGGAACCAGCGAACTCATGGTGGAGGAACTCTCCCCAGAATCACAATGATTCAGCAAAGATGCTGGGAATAAACCCAGACATTTTATCTCCTCCCTGCAAACGACCCATGAGCCCACAGTCTCCCCCCACCCCGAAACAGTGTCACAGCTGTGCCTCCTCTCCCCGGTACAGGAAAAGAACCCATTCCCCTCTCTGCGTGGGGCAAGACCCACATATCCTCACCCTCTCTAACAGAGATCACCGCCGGGTACCCTGTCTCCCACCCCAACTAGATGCAGGACTCACGCAACAGCTGTCCCACCCCATCCCTAACACCGGGTCCCCGCTATCCCATCCCGTAGCCCTTTCCTGGCACCGAAAAGACCCCGGGAGCCCAAACCCGTGCCCTGCACCTCACATCCTCCCGGGATGGGGCCGTCCCGCCCTAAAGTGCTGCCCGCCCCCTGGGCGGCCGGCCCCGCGCCCCCCAGTCCTGTGGCGGCCCTGCCCGGCACTCACGGAAGCAGCTCCCGGCGCTCAGGCAGAGCCCGGTGGCGGCGAGGACAGCAGAACGCGAGCGCGGAGCAGAGCCGTCAACGCGGGTGGGCACGGGGAGAGGGCGTGTCCTGACCAAGCCACGCCCCACAAAGGCCGCACCACCTCGCGTCGTTGGGGCGAGGGGCGGGCGCCCCCGGGCCGCGGAGCACCAGAGTACCCCTCCCCTCAAGGCCGCCGGCCGGGTCCTCCCGCGGGGTGGGAGCCGCGTGGCCCGAGCACCCTTGTCGCTAAAAGGCGAAGCCGTGGCGGCGGGCGGGGCGCTCAACCCCCGGCCATGCGCCTCCCCCCTCAGCGCGGGGTGGGTTCACGATGGTCCCTACCGACCGCAGCTACCACTACTATCGCCGTTGAAGGAAACCGGAAGTGGCGTTTAAACACCGCGCCGGGAGTTCTCGCGAGCGCTCAGGGTGGGTGGTGCGAGGCAGCTCGCCAGGCCGCGCGGGGCGGGGCCTCCGCATCACCCGCGGCGCCAACGGTCCGACGGCGCTAGAGGACACGGGCAAGATGGCGGTGGCTGCCTCGGCGTTGCGGCACCTGGCCCCGCTGGGACCCCGCCTCACCCGCATCCCGCCGCACGGTTGCGCCGGCGGGCGCCTGCTCCAGCATCGCAGGGGGCTGCGCCTCTCCGCGCCCGCCGCCATACAGGTAACAGCGAGCTCGAAAAAGGGAATTGGGGGAAACGGGCTCGTGTCCCCCTCAGGAGAGGCGAGGCCTTGCCCCACTGGCTCCACTGTCTCACAGGTGACTGTGCGGGATGCACTGAACCAGGCGCTGGATGAGGAACTGGAGAGGGACGAGCGCGTTTTCCTGCTCGGCGAGGAGGTGGCCCAGTACGATGGCGCCTACAAGGTACGTTGGTGCTGTTATCGAGCCGTGAAAAGTCCTCGGCCGGGCGCTGACTGCTCTCTCCTTCCAGATCTCGAGGGGCCTCTGGAAGAAGTACGGGGACAAGAGAGTGATCGACACTCCGATCTCAGAGGTGAGGCTGTCCTATCTCCTGCCCTGGCGCTGCCTTCAGTTGCTCCCCCAGCACTTACCCCTTTGATTTCCATCTCTTTCAGATGGGCTTCGCAGGAATTGCTGTTGGTGCTGCTATGGTTTGTAAACGTGCATTTCTCTACTTCCAATTTAAAAAATTAAACCTATTTCTACGTTAAAACATACTAATATACATAAATATATTTAATAGGCGGGGTTGAGACCAGTGTGTGAATTCATGACATTCAACTTCTCCATGCAAGCGATTGATCAGGTCATAAACTCAGCTGCCAAGACCTGTTACATGTCTGCAGGATTAATCGGTGTTCCCATCGTCTTCCGAGGCCCCAACGGGGCATCAGCTGGAGTGGCTGCCCAGCACTCCCAGTGCTTCGCTGCTTGGTATGGGCACTGCCCAGGACTGAAAGTTGTTAGTCCTTGGAGCGCAGAAGATGCCAAAGGTCTGCTGAAAGCAGCCATCCGGGACGATAATCCAGGTGAACACAGGCAGATTGTGGCAATACCTCGCACCTGATCCTGAAAGAAAATGTTGGGTTTCTGCTCCTGCCCCATTTAAAAAGAAACAAGATTATTAAACCCTAAAACACTCAGGTTCAGGGTACTTAGAAAGGCACAGAAGTATTATTTTCCTAACAGTCACTTCCTTTATTAGCAGTAGATTAATTTTGTACTGTTGCCACAGCTCTATATCTTTAGTGCTGGTTTGGTACCAATCAGGAAGGTTAGAAACATTTATGAACCTATTGTAAAGGGGGTTAAAAAGGATAAAGTTAAACCAGGAGGAATTCCTGCATATACAGTGTCCATATAAGTAATTTTTATAGATAATGAAATCCAGATGATAAATTCAGAATGTCATTAAAAGCAGGGCAACCTCTGTTTTTATTTTTCACAAACATACATGCAGAATGTAAGACCTTTTTAAAATGGGTGATTCTGCCATCATGTACCAAAGTTAAACACCTGATCTTGTAGACAATTTATTTTAAATCAGCCTACTACAAGAAACCTGGAGAGGGGCTTTGGACAAGGGCCTGTAGGGACAGGACAAGGGGAATGGCTTTAACCAAACTGAGATGAGCTCTTAGGCAGAAGTTCTTCCCTGTGAGGGTGCTGAGGCGCTGGCACAGGGTGCCCAGAGAAGCTGTGGCTGCCCCATCCCTGGCAGTGTTCAAGGCCAGGTTGGACAGGGCTTGGAACAACCTGCCTGTGGCAGGGGGTTGGAACTGGATGTGCTTTAAGGTCCTTTCAACCCAAACCAGTCTGGGATTCTATGAAGTGATGACTGTGATTTATTTTAATTGCTTCTGCAGACATGCTCAAGTCTTTGTTGCCCAATGGGTTTAGTACAGTGAGTGAGTCTGCTGCAGTACTGTTAGTGTCAGGACAGTCCCATGCCTGCAGACGTATACATTAATCCAAGTATGTTTTCTTCTAGTTGTGATGCTGGAAAATGAGTTGCTGTATGGTGTTCCTTTTGAACTGTCTGAGCAGGCACAGTCAAAGGACTTCGTTATTCCAATTGGAAAAGCTAAAATAGAAAGGCAAGGTAAGCTGAGAATAGTTTTATTTCCTTGTTAACTGAACTGCCTAGGGACCTTTTCTAACCTCATAGCTATTCAGAATACAGTTTTTATGAGACACAGAGAAGTATTTCAAATGTTAAATGTTGAAATATTACTTTATCCAGTAGAGTGCTTTATTGTCTGTTGCCCATATAAAGAAAGATCACCTTATTCTCTGTGTTCTACCTAAAACTATAACCTTCCCAAGGATTTGTTCCCTGATGGCTGAAAAGCCTCTTGTCCTCACCTTAGTATGTAATTTTTGTCAAAAATGCAAAGAGATCATTGTAGTGTTTCTGCGCCTTTGTTCATCATTTACCACTGAATTATACGAATGTTTGAAAAGGAGAATCTGAAAAACTATTAAGTATCTCTCCAGTTCCCTGAATTAAAGGATAAAGTATGTGTTTTAGCAGAGTCCTGCTGTTGCCATTCTTCATGCTGTGTATGGGCACAGAGTAGTGAGGATTTGAAATAAACCTAAGGAACTTAGATTTCCAAGGAACTCCTAACATTACCTTGAGAGGAGCTTGAGGTCTAGAAAAAAAGCTTCTTAAGGGGTTATTTTTTAACCCTTGTTTCTGTTTTAGGAACTCATATTACATTAGTGTCACACTCAAGACTTGTTGGATACTGTGTGGAAGCAGCTTCTGTACTTGCCAAAGAAGGTGTAGAGTGTGAGGTGGGTGAGATTTCTGTTGCTTTTCTCTTTTCCTGAAGTGCGGAAAAAAATCTTTTAATGCCTTAACACCATGGGCATTTCATGATTCTGCATCTGACCTTTTCATCACACAGTTAAGGCAGAACTACTGATGATTTTGAGAGCGACCCAGCTGTATGGGAACCAGAACAATGACAGTGTATTTTAGTATGGTTGGATCTTGACATAGCAAGACTCACCTATCAAGGATTTTCCAGGAGCCACCAGAAACTGTTCCTCACAGTCTCTGCCAGAATAAAAAGTTAGAAATGTTATTAATGTTAGGTCTTCAGTGAGAATAGATGAAAGTGCTAAAGGACACTGTAACCCTTTTATTAAGTAGTAACTGACAGCCTTAGATTGTAGCAAAACTCAAGAGTCTTTCTTTTTCTCCCCAGGTTATAAACATGCGTACCATCCGACCAATGGATATTGAAGCAGTGGAAGCCAGCATTGTGAAAACAAACCATCTAATAACTGTAGAAGGAGGTTGGCCACAATTTGGAGTAGGAGCTGAAATATGTGCCAGGATCATGGAGGGTATGAGTTTTGCAGTTACGTGTGTTGATCTCAGTCTCTAGTCTAAATCCTGATGACTTCTTGATAAAGCCAGATGAATACAAAGTTAGGGTTCTAGATCTGAGGAGCTTGAGCCTAGATGTCTTGCTCCAGAGATTTTCACAGGGTGGATCCAGCTCATCTTCACTGCAAGTAGTCTTTATCCCAGGAATTTGACTGTGAGAGAAGCAGGATAGAATTTTTTGCCTGAACCATAGTGTATGAAGATAAACAAGCAAAACCAGCTTTTTCTGGAATATTAGAGCAACAGGAACGGGATTGTTTGAACAGATTAAGGTTTAGAAATTGAATTGAGAGAAAAGCATAGTGTATAGCAACCTGACATCTCTCTTGTTTCAGGACCTGCTTTTAACTACCTGGATGCTCCAGCTGTGCGTGTTACCGGTACAGATGTTCCTATGCCCTATGCAAAAAACTTAGAAGATAACAGCGTGCCTCAAGTGAAGGACATAATATTTGCAGTGAAGAAAGTACTGAACATCTAAGTTGTAAATACATGCTTTAAAGTCCTGCTTTACAAGTGTTTATGTTGTTGGGCAAGTTGTATGCATAACTTCTATTGTACAGTTACATGAACTTTTCTATAGTGGGGAAAGCATTGGTGACCTCCCAGGATGTTTATATCAGGTCACCCTCTAAGCCACATGTCATGTAAGTAACAGTGTGGTCATGCTTGTTTGTTCAACAGTACAGGTGGATTAGTGCTGCTGTATGTGGAGAAATCCTGTTGTAAACTTGGAGTGAGGAAAAAATCCTCCATTTCTGCTTATCTTGTAATTAATTACCAGACCAGCTGCATTAACTGGCTTTAGTGGTGGTTGAAGGAAGAACTGCAGTGAGCAGTGGGAGGCCCCAGTACAAGCCCTGGAATGCCATGGCTCCCTAGGAGCCCAGGTCACAAGGCTTATTAAAGGTGAAGGATCAAACAGGTGTGGGTGAAACCTCACTTGGCAGTTCAGCAGTTAAGTGCTGCTGTTTGTACAGAGGGGCTTTGGCCCTGCACTCTGAGCGCTCTGCTCATGCAGGAAAGCTTCTGCACAAGAGCTTTATTTAATAAAAATTCTCTTCAGTATGTGATGGGAAACACTACACAATTTTTCATTACTAACAGCCACATTAAGTGATAAAAATGCTTTGCATCACACGGGCTAACAACAGCATGCTCAAACTTTAGTTCTTACAGTGCAAAATAAGCTATTCTACTCAGACTCACTGAGCTCTGAAGCAGCAGTTGTGTAGACGGTGTTTGGAGAGCTGGGGAAGTGGCAGCAGCCTTTCAGTAGATAGCTTTGCACTGGGGTTCAATCCAAGGAGGGCTCTGCTGGGTAGCTTCTGGTACAGAGTGAGAGCTGCCTGTATCAGCCTGGCTTGCCCCAAACACTTGTGGCTTTCCAGTGAACTGCTGGAGAGGAGACCTACTTACCTCTAAGGAGCAGAACAACTTGGATCCTGTTTCCATGAAGGGCCAGGAAAACCTTTCAGGGTATTCCCCTTTGCAGAACTGCTGTTAGGTTCTTAGGAAGTCTGGCTTCAGGTGCAATCCTGGGTGAACATACCCACCACCACACTGATGGAGGAATTCCATTAATATTTTAATAAAAATTACTGGATATCACAGGTTGCATGAAACTGTACAGACGTTCTCTGCATAGTAACAAACACGGATGTACTTGAATTTAAAAAAATGGATTATCTTTAATCCTTTAAAGTGCAATTTGTTTAAGGTTTTAAATCAAAAAAAAAAAAAAAAGTTCTTTCAATAAAGTTTAAACTCTAGAATTAACTTGGAAGTAACTTTGCATTTAACTAAAACAAGAATAATATCCCAGTGCCCTGTTAACTCCCCTTTCAACTCATTTCCTCATTTAAAAACACTTCCCCTTAGAGTTACAGGTAGGGTGGCCATTTAAGCAAGTTTAATGAGACAGCATTTTTACTCCACCAGCAACTAGGGCGGGAATAGGATGTAATTCTCCAGTTCCCTCACCTGTGCAGTATGATTTAAGGATGGGGGGGGGTGTGTGTGTGGATTATCTAAAACAAAACTTGCTGATTCAGTGCAGCAAGAATTAAGATGAGTTACAAGTGCATGAAAAGAGCTGAAAATCTGAGCAGGCTAAAACTACAGACCTCTAATATGGAAAAAGGGATGGAACAGAGCTCTGGAAAAATGCATTAATTTACCATGATCATGGCAATTCTTATTTTCAATTTTTTATTCAACTGTATAGAAGTTGCTGTGCTCCTGAACCTGCAGCTAGAGAGTAATGTTCTTGAAACCAAGTGAAGAATGGAGAGTACTTATTGCAATGTGGCAACGCGATTCAGCCAGGGCAGTGCTGCTACTCAAGGAAAGCTGAAACAGGGTAAACGGAGCTACAGTGTGACAATGCGCTGGTGCATCAGTCACTGGTCAGGAGGGTCTTATTCCAAGACAGCACAGGAGGGGAAGAGGGAATTCAATCCCGGTGTGTCCAGCGGCCTCAGCTGATCCTGGGAGCGCTGTAGTCGCAGGTCTGTGTTTTCTTCAGAGTTCCTTTCTGAAAGTTCTGAATGGAGCTGAGTAAGGCTCCTCGGCTTGTGCTGACATCAGGCCGTGGGCTTGGCTGCATTGGTACCTCTGTACTCGGAGGAGGAGGAGCTGCTGGTGTCAGTGGCGGTGGTGGTGGTGCTGGGGGTATCGATGATGCTCCTGTTGAGGAGAGAAAATGTAGTTTGATTATGCCAATGAGGTCCTGCCGCAGAGCACTGCAGCTGCTGAGCTGCACTTGGTCACTCCTGCTCTAGTCATGTCATCCTTTGAATGCCAATGGAGTGTGAAGAACAGAATGGATGAAAAATGTCAAAATGATCAAATGCCTCTATCTGCAGGTGGGTCATGTCATCTGAGACACCTCTGAAAGGAAGCCTGAAGAACCTCAGAACTCGGGGATGCAAAACATGACTCAAACACGAGATCACTTAACAGGGCTTCTTAGCTTGCTTGTCTTGCTTGTCCCCAGTGAAGCAGTTTGATCTTTGGCTCATGAATAGTAACAAAGACTGGAAGTAAATCTCACTCTGTTCTTACTTACATGACTGCTTGTTTGGATTATACTCCAGTTTTACAGTACTAACTGCAGATAGAGTTTCCTGGAAGTGCTTTACACTTCCACAGTACTGACTCTCAAAACATGTTGTAACAAATGCTTGCTTCACAGGCTGAATGAATCACAACAATCTGCCACTCACACTGCTTGCCTGCCTCTGTGTTCCCACGAGTCACCCTTGCTTTCTGAGTCCCATCCATCTCATGCTGCTCATCTTGCCCCAGCCTCACATCCCAGCTCCCTGGTGCACACAGGTAGCTAGCCCAGCAGCAAGGGCCTGCATGGAGGTGCTTCCTGGCAGCTCAGATCCAGGCAGGTGACCTTATTTGCCCCTGCTCTTGTGCAACTCTGCTGCTGCATGTTGCACCATTATTTGTACACATGTATAATCAAAGATCCAGGTAGGATTAAGAACAAAGGGCTTTAGAGGTGACCATGTGCCATTCCACAAGACATCCATGTGAAGTGGCATTTGCAGCCCATCACCCGCTCTATGGGGAATGATGGACCTTTCTTGTAATATTCTGGAATGAGTAGGGGCATAATGATTAACACCTTAAAATTCACTGTTGAACTAACTACATCATCTAGATCATGAGTTATTCCATAGTAAGACTTAGAGACACAAATGTCACCTATAGCTTAACACTCGCTTCTGGTAACCTACAAACGAATACACAGCTAAGTGGCAACAGCTATGATGCTGAAGGACAACAAAGAAGAACTACATGAGGCCGACCAAGAGAGAGGTTACTGAAGTACAACTGCTTGCTATGAAGTAAGCAAATATCAAGCAGTTAACGTTATGGCACACAGACTCGAGGTATTTGATGAAGGATAAAGCTCAGCTACAGAAAATAAAACCAGCAGAGTTCTCTGTGTTCTACTTTTCTCAATTCCTCACTAACACTTGCTCTCAGACCAACAAGTAATAGGAAAAAAAGTAATTCCTGTAATTAAAAGAAAAAGCATTTTTACTAGATGGAAGTCGTAACTCAAAGCTCCCTCAATTTCTGTTTGTACCAGTCTTTGACAAGAGACATTTCCCATATGGGAGCAAGCTCAAAATGCAGAGTATTAACACAAAGCATCCCATTTTGCCAGTGTACATTGATATATGCTGTGACTGTAGCACTTCCAACTCTTCAGGAAAAATTCTCATTGTCATGAAAACCTCCAGTGACAACACAACATGGAAGTACATACTGGGTTTGTCTTCACTGTCCTCCTTTCCAGAGGAAATACTAAAGTCCTAGTAGAGATGTCAGAGATCAACTGAAACAATTTAACATGCCTGTTGCATGTGGATCAATTGCTCTCTTCAGTAATCAAAACATTACACAATGATAGCACAGACTGAAATAAATTGTACATTGATGCTCTGGGGCCATCAAACTTATCTAACTCTAGTTTTCACACTAGCCAAATATGTAGGTCAGTGTACTATTAGAAACACTGGAAAACCATCCTGTTGGTCAGAGTTCTCCTGTTTCTCATGTGTGTAGAATATGCCAGCAAAGCACAGCAAAGCAAAATTGAAGAACAAGAACAGTTCAACTTGAAGTAGTTAAAGTAGTCAAAGCAGAACACTGTAGGACTGGCGTTGCAATGCTAGCACCAAACTGATCGGATGAACTGCTGTAAAACAGCCAAGACCAGCTCATCATAGATGAAGCAGCTCCAAATGATGCAAGAACTGCAGAGAACAAAGACAAGATTCCTGGCTAGGATTGCAGGGTGAGGTTGAAGAGGCTATGCAAGTAGCTGGACAAGATACAATAGGGAATGACCCTGAAAAGTGGCCAGGGGTCTGTATGGCACACAATGGTAACAGATGCAGTGAAATACTATGACAGAGAAGGGGGTAAAAAAGCCACAAAGTGCTTGGATCACTAAGTATTATCAGGCCAAGATTCCATGTGTTACATTCAAATTTTGGTCTGGTTATTTTACAATGAGGATAGAAAAGACAGAGAAGTAGGGGGAGAGGCCACCTTCTCTGCTGGAAAATGGTTAAATTCCTCATCACACAGTTAAGCTCTTGGGAGACTAGTTACAGACAATGATACTCTTACATCTGAGCTAAACCTGAGATCTGCCTTAAAACATAAATACACACAGGTTTTAGAATGGTATCTAACTAGCTATGAGCATTACTTATGAGCATTACATATTGAACCTATTAAGAGCATGATTCTGGAAATCTTAAATCCATTCATCTCAGTTAGTCCATCAAAACCAATCTGTCCTTTCCTTCTAGACATGAGTTTGGCAAAGGAAATCTTAGTTCACCTTTATGTTCTCAGATGCAATTACATTTACAGGTTAAACTGTTCTGCCCAACAGTGAATATTTTTCTATTTACTAGAAAAAAAACCCCATATTTGAGAGAAGTGCTCAGTTATCACTACACCTTTCTGATATACATGTTGGAAGAAGTTGCCTGCAAACACACATTTTACTCATTCATGCAGTTTTAAGAGTAAAACACTCAAACAAGAACTTACCAAAGGTTTTTTACAGGGACATTTTTGTTAAAAGAGTGTGTTAAAAGGAATAGGAAGTAAATCAGATGCTGTAAACTTGATGCCTGAATTGAAAGAAAAACTTAATTATGAATTTAAAGTGACAGTAATTGTGCAAGCAGCATTAAACACTTGACTGAGAATGGGGTGCAAGAAAATAATTTTAGTAAGAGAGTTTTTAAAGATGCTGTATTTCATTAAAGTAATCCATCAGAATGTTTAGATCCTCTTCTTCTAATCCCTCCCAAGTTCAAATTTTACATTCAAATTTTACATTCAAATTTCCCATGCAGAAACAGAGCATCTTTAAACAGAGAAATCACCATTAGCTTACTTTTCTGAAAATTCACGTTCAAAATGATGCATGCTCTATTGAAGACAGCAGAAAAAGAGAGAGGACACAAGTTAATCACCTGGTTCCCGTGTCAAAGTGAGAAATACAGATACTGTTAGCTGCAAAGTTAGTACAAAAACCAGTACGTTCTTATTCATTAACAACTATGAGGATTACAGATCGATTACTAAAAGGTACATACGCAGTAATGATTCTGAATAACCAACCATAATTTTCCGTGCTGAAAACTTTGTTATACTTGATGAACAAACACAACACACATGCTTTCAGTTGTACATGTGGTAATTCGAGCTTTACAGGATTAAAGTGCATTTAAGAGAGATTTAGCAAGAAATCTGCTGGCAGATAAGCCATAGAAGACAAAATCCATTCAGTTTAAGGAACTTCCTGTTGTATTAACACCTGTATTTACACTTATGCTGCATGGGTTACAGCCACTCAGGAAGAGCATGTACTAAAACACTCAAATCGTCTTATATTAATGTGAAGGGCAGAAAAGATGCACCATATGGGTGTATATACGAACATACGTCAGACAGAAGGACTCAGAACAACTGGCATAGAAAAACAGCTAAAGCTAAATACAACTCTTTTACTTTATTCCCAAAGGGAAGCCCAGGGAAGCAAAAATGGCACCCTCCAAACTTTTCTCTGTTGTTAGAGAGCTCACTGGTATCTTATGGGCTTATTGGATTTAGAGGAGATGCGCTGAAGTTTTAAATAACCCACACCACAGTGCTTTGCATCCCTTCTGATCCCAGCCACAGCTCACAGCCACAAAGGAAAATAACCAATTTTCAAGGAAGCAAAGAATTATGCAAGTGGAGAAAAAAGAATCAACATTCAAGGGAGAATGTCAGAAACATTTTGGGTACACTTCTATATCAGCCTTCATTATGCCATGGCATTTTATCTGCAAGATGCTTTGAGATGCCGTGATTCTAACACAACCACAAAGCCAGACTGAAAGCCTTATTCCCCTTTTGAGAGTCATCGCACCACAAGCAAGTTTAGAGGTAAATATCCTTAGTAAGAACAAGGAAACTGGAAGAGATACAAGCAATAGACACATCACTTGCTACAAAGAAAGTTGTAAAATTGGGCCAGTGTGTCTTTCATCAAGCCAGTAACAGTGTACTTGCTTAAACTAGTTAGAACTACAACATTCCCAGTGACAAAAATCACGCACACTAGCTTTTCTCTCAGAACTAGTATCTGAAGTTTATTCTATGAAGTCTACTCACAAACCCATTCCTGAAATTGTAACACTTGCCCTTACACCCAGTCAAAAAAATCAAAGCACCTTCAGATCGGAACAAAGGCTACATGCATCATGTCAAACGGAGCTGGTCACCACAAATCACCATGAGTCTGAACAACAGAGCTAAGTTTTGAGCCTAAAGTTGAGCCATTTTTCAGTCATTTGAGCCATATCTCACATAAACCTGCATCACACGCTCACAACTTGAAAAAGCTTTTAACCAAATTCCAACAGGTTCAGGTTAGAACATAACTAAAAGGTTGGTTTATTGCAGGAAATTTTCTAAGCATCTGTCCATTTTGGAGGCAGGAGGTTTTCTTTTGCGTTTTCAGCTACTTTCCTTATTAAAGCACACAGAACTTGAAATAAACCCTTCAGTCAAGAGTCAGGACATGCAGAGAACAGCACTGTTATTGTGCAACACAATAACTGTAATTATCTTGTTTAGACTAACTGGAAGAAGTCAGTTCATAAAACCTACACTTCAGCATACCCTCAGCATGAAGGAGAAATGACTCATCTGCATTTCAGCATGACTGATTTAAATTACATCACACAGGCTGCAGTGTCCTTTGAAAGACCATCCACAGCAAACACAAATTTGATTGCAGTGCTTAAGTTAAGGAGTTGTGCTGTTCTTGGAAGCAGAAATCCTATAGCGTGAGTTATATGATGGCAATGCTATGGACTGCTTCCCTTCTAGAAATGTATTCCTTTCACACATTTTGCTGTTAATGTTTGCCAGTGCTCCACTTCCAGCTTTTCAGACTGAAGCACATGCACTGTCACTCAATATTCAGATTTGTACTCATAGAATCATAGAATAGTTAGGGTTGGAAAGGACCTTAAGATCATCTAGTTCCCACCCCCCCTGCCATGGGCAGGGACACCTCACACTAAACCATGTCACCCAAGGCCTCATCCAACCTGACCCTGAACATCCCCAGGGATGGAGCATTCACAGCTTCCCTGGGCAACCCATTCCAGTGCCTCACCACCCTCTCAGTAAAGAATTTCTTCCTTATATCCAATCTAAACTTCCCCTGTTTAAGTTTGAACCCGTTACCCCTTGTCCTGTCACTACAGTCCCTAATGAAGAGTCCCTCCCCAGCATCCTCATAGCCCCCCTTCAGATACTGGAAGGCTGCTATGAGGTCTCCACGCAGCCTTCTCTTCTCCAGGCTGAACAGCCCCAACTTTCTCAGCCTATCTTCATATGGGAGGTGCTCCAGTCCCCTGATCATCCTCGTGGCCTCCTCTGGACTTGTTCATGAGCATTTCTATTGCCCACTCAAGCAGATTCTTTGCCACTTCCCACCACTTGTCCTAAACATGAGCAAAACTGTCTGCACAGCTACCCAGCAAACTGGAAAACAGAACTGGCCACAAATAATAAAGATATTATTTTTAACCCAACTCAGTCTTTAACTTGTTTCTACTAGTTGTACTGGTGTTATCAATGGGCTGCAGCAAAAATGGGAGATTTATGCAGCCTAAGCCACTGAATTTGTCACACCCAAAAATCCTAAAACTACATCACAGCAGTAGAGATGTAAAGAGACAATACACAGAAACAAGGGATTAACAAACAGTATTTCAGAAGCAACAGACCATTAACATCAGAACAAATGCATACTGCAACAGAAGGCCCAGAAAGGACCAGAAAGTGGCAATGTCAATAGGCCTTGTGTAATAGAGACTTACACTCTGTGGGTTAAATCATACCATGTATATCTCAAGAAAGGTTATTCAATGAAAAGTAACAGTATTAAAAGGTTCTCTGTGGCCCTCAAAAGAGGAAACATGCCCATGCTCTAGCTGACACAAGATAAATGTCATCTCTGTGTTCCATCTTTGAAAACCATCATCCCTCAATCAACCATCCTTGGAAGTAACACCCGCAGATGAGGGGCAGGGGGCAAATAGAAAACCAAAAAGAGAGACTGTAATGAGTCTTGAACTTACCTGCTGTGGAGGGCGGAGTGGGGGATGACGGAGATGTTAATGGTGAACTCGCCCCAGAGCCTGCTAAATAAAACAACAGTAACTAAAGCTGTGCCATTAAAATTCAATAGTCAGACAAGACACATTGCTGGAAACAGGCCAGTTTTACTGAAGGAAGATCCAGTCCTGCTTCCAATGAAATCTTGGGAAGGATCCCCATTCATAGGAACCATATCACTCAGACCCAATCTGAACACAGAGGCTTTATAGTACACACTATCAGAGGAGGTCCAAACACATAGAAGCACACTTAATAGTACTCAATCACAAATATCTCTTTCCTGTTGTTTAGGCTGTTGGATTTTGGCGTCCAAATTCTATTCTTCCTAAGAGCTGTGCCACTGCATGGATGGCAGCCCATTTCTCCTTCTAAGATTTTCAGTCAGTTGTTGCACTCCGCAAGTTACTCTGGTAACTGACTTTTGAACAGTAGGCTGCTTTGGACACTTTTTAGCCAAATCAGTGTTCAGTAGTACTGACCATTCCTTTTAAGTAAAGGAACACCTGTCAAAGGCTCTGTTGTTTTAGAATGGGGCGCTGAAGCAGCAATTGAACAGATAATTTTCTCATTCATCTTAACACCTTATTACAGAATTATAGCATGGTTTTGGTTGGAAATACAGTAAAACAGAGCGGTAGATGTGGTTTTTCTTGATTTCAGTAAGGCATTTGATGCTGTCTCCCACAGCATCCTCATAGATAAGCTAAGGAAGTGTGGGCTTGATGATCAGGTAGTGAGGTGGATCAAGAACTGGTTGAAAGGAAGAAGGCGGAG
Organism: Psittacula echo; assembly: GCF_963264785.1. NCBI lineage: Eukaryota > Metazoa > Chordata > Aves > Psittaciformes > Psittacidae > Psittacula > Psittacula echo. Next base: position 6,738,428 of record NC_137745.1, read on the forward strand.
AGTTGTGGTCAATGGGGCAGAATCTAGCTGGAGGTCTGTGACTAGTGGAGTCCCTCAGGGGTCAGTGCTGGGACCAGTGCTGTTTAATATTTTCATCAACGACCTGGATGAGGGAACTGAATGTACCCTCAGCAAGTTCGCTGATGACACTAAACTGGGAGGAGTGGCTGACACACCAGAAGGCTGTGTTGCCATTCAGTGAGACCTGGACAGGCTGGAGAGCTGGGCAGGGAGAAACTTGATGAAATTCAACAAGGGAAAGTGTAGAGTCTTGCATCTGGGGAAGAACAACCCCATGTACCAGTACAGGCTGGGGGTTGACCTGCTGGAAAGTAGTGAAGGGGAAAGGGACCTGGGGGTCCTGGTGGATAGGAGGATGACCATGAGCCAGCAATGTGCCCTTGTGGCCAAGAAGGCCAATGGCATCCTAGGGTGCATTAGAAAGGGTAGGTCAAGAGAGGTTCTCCTCCCCTCTACTCTGCCTTGGTGAGGTCACATCTGGAATATTGTGTCCAGTTCTGGGCCCCTCAATTCAAGAAGGACAGGGAATTGCTTGAAAGAGTCCAGCGCAGAGCCACAAAGATGATGAAGGGAGTGGAACATCTCCCTTATGAGGAGAGGCTGAGGGAGCTGGGTCTCTTTAGCTTGGAGGAGACTGAGGGGTGACCTCATCAATGTTTACAAATATGTAAAGGGTGAGTGTCAGGATGATGGAGCTAGGTTTTTCTCAGTGATGTTCAGTGATAGGACAAAGGGTAATGGGTGTAAACTGGAGCATAAGAGGTTCCATGTGAACATCAGGAAAAACTTCTTTACTGTGAAAGTGACAGAGCACTGGAACAGGTTGCCCAGGGGGGTTGTGGAGTCTCCTACGCTGGAGATATTCAAGGCCCGGCTGGACAAGTTCCTGTGTGATGTACTCTAGGTTACCCTGCTCTTGCAGGGGGGTTGGACTAGATGATCTTTTGAGGTCCCTTCCAACCCTCGGAATTCTTTGATTCTGTTATCCCCAAAGGCTGCGTTATTAAATGGCCCAAATAATGGATCTTATTATTATTACACTCAAATATCAAACAGAATGTATACACTGATCTTTTTTTTGAGGTACAAGGCACAGAAGAGAAAACACATTGCTTTAAATTAGGCAGCTAAAAATCTAACACTGACAGTATCTTAATAATAGATAAACAATAGTTTATAATAGATAAATCATCAATTTATCTATTATTAAATACCCAAACGAGTGGTATCAGGCTTTGGTAGTCCAATATTAATGTGTGAACTGATGGTGACCCTGGATCTTTTAAACCAGAAAAATTACAGCAACAACAAACACATTGCCATAGCTGTGTAGAAGCAATCTCTTCTCTCTGTAGTTACCTGAGTTATTTGAGTTGCTGTATTTTGCTGAGTGTTCTTCCCCACTTTCATAGGCAGAGCGTTTTGACTTCTACAAAATGGAGCAGAAGAAACAGAAGATTGCAATGACTAAATTGCTTTCCATTATAAGATTGAGCAGACACACAGATTTGTAACAGCCATCCACTATATATCACACAAGGTTTACTAACGGCCAACATATCTCTACCCATCCCCAACACATGCTCCCATGATGACAACAGCAATAAGGCTGTTCTGCACTTGAATATCTCCAGGCAAGCAACCAGGCAGTTCAGTGCCCTCCGACCACAAGGGAGAGGCAGAAATCTGACCCACCAAAAAGAAAGGGAAACACAGGCAGCATGCTGCAGGAGCAGACTGAAAAGGCTCCAATATCCTCACCGGCAGCAGGAAGCAGCACAGGTTATTGGTGTTCACTAAACTGATTTCATACAGCCACCTCAAATAGGTTAAATCAGTGCACAAGTCAGCTACTATTGTAACTTACACTTCTTAAATCCATTGCCTAGCTACAAAAGTGAAAAGAATCAGGAAGTAATACAGAAAAACACAGGACACAACAGAGCAGCATACCAGTGGTTATGCATGCTAAACATTAAATGTATATATATTCACGTCTTTTTCTGTGTGAGAAACCTAATTAAATATTGCTTACTTTCCGTGCTAAGATCTTCCTTTTCTTTTTTTCTTCTTCAGAGCCATGATGAGATTGAGCTCTTGTCAGCCTTCTGTGCTGGTGAAACTTCAAAATGAAGGGCAAACCAGGAAAATACTGTGTTAAGATCTTAAATGCTCTCAAACCAGGCATATGTTTGAAGCACAAAAAACCACCCTGCAGCCACTCCGCATATTTAGTTCTTTTTTCATTATTAGTTTTTATCTTTACTGTTGCTGGTAGAGGATGAAGCCTCACACTTTAGTTAAAATGATCCCTTAACTTAGGAGGCACTGTCTGTGCAGCTGCATTGCTTAAAACAGTAAAATGCCACACAGTCAACAGCTGTTCTACACCTCCTGATACTGCATTTTTGGGAAAGCCAATCTGTCCCTGAAAGCTTTTATTACTCAAAATCAATTCTGAGTAAAATCTCGCTTTCCCCATGTAAAAGTGGTAAGAGGAAATGAAGCATCTGTAGGAAATAAAGAAATGCAGACGTTACCAATTTCTGCTCTTCTGTTAGTCGCTTTTCTATGCATTCCTTGGAGATTTTCAGTGCTTCTTTTAGTTTGGTAGGGACCTAATGCAGAATGGGGAAAAAAAAGTCATAGCATAAAATGTTATAAAGAAAACCACAATTTCACTACTCAAAACTCATCATTAATCTGATCATGTTGCTCATATAAAGCCCCAACTTCTGACGCTATCCCCTTACTGAAGGGGAAAAGAAGACTCTAGATGCATGTTTTCCACTCCAAATCTAGCTATATATCAAACAGCAGGGACAAAGAAACACCAAATCATAGAAGGGATACTGTGATGGCAGGGACAGCTATCTATTTATAGATAGGACAAGGGTGTAAGGCATTAACCTGACAGAGAGGGGACTGAAATGAGCTCTTAGGCAAAAGTTCTTCCCTGTGAGGGTGCTGAGGTGCTGGCACAGGGCACCCAGAGAAGCTGTGGCTGCCCCATCCTGGCAGTGTTCAAGGTCAGGTGGACGGGGCTTGGAGCAACCTGCCTGTGGCAGGGGGTTGGAACTGGATGAGCTTTAAGGTCTCTTCCAACCCAAACCAGTCTGGGATTCTATTATTCTTTTTTGATACTCCAGTCACATCCTCAAAGTGCCATGAGGCTGCCAGCACAAGACACAGCGCATGCCCTCCAGGACAAGTGCACTGGAAATGCTTCAGCACAGAAACTGCACTTGAACACTCTTGGGCCACACCATGCCCCTCTTCTAAGGGGTCATATAATGTTCTTGGGCACAATTCACCAAAGGAATCCAAATACTGATGGCATTCACCACAAAGCCAGCTCTCCTCTATTCTACCTGTCAATTAACACGTAGCTACCCACAGCCTGGCAGTTCCACAAACATCAGTAAATCAATGTTCATCTTTACCTTAAACTGTGGTTTCTCGGAGTTTGTTAGCAGGACATCACTGAATAATCTGTGAGGAGATGAAAAAGAAAAAAAAACTAGAACAAAGGAACATTATTCCTAAGAAAGAGGCAGAACCACAGCAAGAATACTACTGGTACTATTTGCTTAACTCCCTCTTTCTCCTTTTCCTTCTCTGTCCTCATCCCCAGGTCACTGCTGGGTTTATGTTTTTTTTGTTTTCCCACAGGTTTTGATGTACTGCTTTTTATTTTCCAAGCACTGCTGTAAGATAAGCAGCATCCAACCCTCAGAATGTAGCCACTACTGATGGCAGAGTAAGCAAGACTGTGTGTAATAGTCTAAAAGCTGATAGAACTGGTACAATTATCAATGGCAGAAAAGGGTTCCCCCAAAATAGAATGCCTCTTCCTTAAAATATATGGATTCTATAATGACAAAAGATTGATTGGGACTTTATTTTAAATTTCACCTAAAGAAAATAATTGCTCTTTTAAAGAAAACTCTGTTAGCATGCCTATCATTTAACAAGAACCATGTGAAAGATCAATGAGTGAACATAACATTCTTGCCTGTACTTTGGCAAGGCAACTAAAGCAAGTATTCTGATATTTTCACTCTCCCCTGTATGGTATCAGCAGGAACCGCAGAAATGATTAATCCTTCTCCATCCAAAACAAAGACACTAGAGGGCAATGGTAGTCTGAAAATAAACTGGTTAGTCCATGTTCAGATACTTTGCCCTGGAGAACATACTAGAAAACTGTCCCAGCAAGAGATCTTAAGCCTGCCTCTGAGATAACTGTTTCAGAGATCTTTTGTTGCTGTTCACTAAGGAAAATTATCACAGGCCTAGCCTAGAGAAAACAAATTCAAGTGTAGAATCAAGATTATAAGAGTAGTATTCCATTAAAATCTCAGAAATAAAGCTAATTTTAAATGACTTTTGAAAACTACCACCAAAGTTCACCCTTGTTTACAGGCCATTTTTGTGACCCTTACACGTACTTGCAAAATTAATCAAGCATATAGTTTATATGGTTATAATAAATAGCAAAGCTTAATAAATATTTAAATTACTTTCATTATTTTAAATTACATTAATTGCATGGCACATATATGTAGAACACTTTTGTGAAAGGTACTGGTATGAAAGGAATGTAAGTATGATATCCTACATATCAGATACGCTGGGCATGGAGTATTCAACATCTTTTAAGACCTGCATATTCCTGTATTCACAGAGTTTTCTCATACTATTCCTTGCCTGTTTACATTCTTCTCTCTACCTCCCAGCTCCTTTAAGGGCAGAGGAAGGCAGGAGTAGAAAGAATTGAGATAAGCCTGACTCTTCCCAACCAGGAAATACGAATCTCGGAGCATGCTGTAAATGTACTGCAATCTGTACACTGTGTGTACACTGTGTACACACAGTACACAGATTTAGGTATGGGCAATCTGTCCTTTATTAAGGTCATGACTCTGGCACCTTATATTAAGAAAATATAAAAGAACCTCCCCACCAGGCACTGTAGTTCTATGCTCAGCATGCTGGTGACATGTTGCAGCACAGTGACAGCAGATAGTGGCATTCTAATTGCAGGCAGGGTGGCGCTGCAGACAGGTATGATCTCCAGCTCAGGCATGCACTGATACTGCTCCCTCTCTGCATCCTAGTCTTGCCCCATACCTGCTCTTACTACTTCACTGCATCACCAGGACTACCTGCAAGGATATTTATTCTGTCTATGCCTCAGAGAACCCTTAAGCCAGTCCTGCAAGACACCAGCCAGAAATTCCACACAACATTTCATACCCTAAGCTCAGTCTAAATGTCACTGCTGAACAAAGCAAGAGATCTACTTTGCTAGTCGTAAGTAAACTGAGAGCAAAATCTACTGAAGTAGGTCTGAAGGGGACATGCAAAAAGACTCCTTACTTTAAATGCTTCAAAAATATCTGTACATGATCTTAATCACACTTGCACTACTTTAATAACTGGATCAATTTAAATCACAGCACCATGCTAAATAAAGTGCATTCATAACAGCTCCAGCACACCAAGAGACAATGAAATGTTAAATGAGCATTGATCACATTCAGAAGGGATGGGCTCTACAAAGCCTATCACTTTTAAAGCTTCATTTGGGAGCTTTACATCCCTCAGAATAAGGAAGATATTTTTTTAAAAGGAACAAGAGCAAGAAAGTTCTTCCTCCTAATACAATTTAAAACATTGCTATGAGCATAAAACAAGCCAAACAAGACTTACGGCATCTGTAAGAGCCGTGAGACAGTTGGCATGCCATTCTTCATAGCTTCACAGGTCAGAATGGATTCCAACACAGACACTACCAAAGAAAGAATAAGAATGAACACATTTTTGCACAGCAGGATAGCAAATAATTTAGAATAAATGTCTGGCACTGCTGTGAGATGTTCCCCTAAGTAGTGCATCAACTGAGGAGCGATGAAGCTCTGTGCCATGTGGTTTCTATTATAATGTTACTGTTACACATAGAAACTTTTCAAGAATGTTATACATGAGGCAAAAGAATCCAGACATCTAATTACTTACTACAAGTGCTTTATTACTCAGTTTAAATATATATATATTTATATGCTACATATATTTCAGGAAGAACACACTTTCTGGTTTTACAAATTAATAATTCTTTCTGGTCACATGCTGTAAAGATCTTAGGCTGCTATTTCACAGCGTTTTATCTTAGGTAAAAGGTAAGAGTAGGCAGGAAGCTGAGACTGACATGTTCTCATCTGCATACTAACCAACAAACGCTGATGGTGCAGGAGGGAAGCTCTCTACTGGAATCGTATCTGGAGGTCTTCCGTATGTCATTTCAAACAGTAAGTGTCCAAAGCAATGTACATCAACACCTTCTAAAGTCTGTGGAGGAACAAAGTAACACAATTTGCTAGAACTAGTCAGATTTTCACAACTGGTTTGAAAACATGCATTGATAACCCATTAAAGAAAAAGAGCTGTCTTGCATTTGAAGATAGAAAAGAGGAACCATTAAAACAGTTCCTCATCACAACCACTTCCCTGCATTACTTTAGCTCAAATGAAGTCTTCACACCTCAAGCTAAAGCAGCTCTTGCTGATTTTCTGTATGTGATGGTAACAAATGGGTAGCAGTGTAGTCATGTTCTGTAAAAATGTGTAAAGTAATAAACTCTTTTAATTCACAGCATTTTAGAAGCCATACATTGACAGGAACCACAACCAAGCATGTTTTCCTACCTAAGTCAAACTGCAAAGAATGAGATTCATAGTAAGACCAGCTGTCACTTTACAGGGAGGTGGATAAAAAGGCAGCAAAAATGCATACCAAACCAATCTAGGAGAGGCTCTTTCACTCCTCCTTAGGTTTGTCCAAGCTGTACATACATGCTAAGTTCCCAGACAGAATATTTCTGAGATTTTTGAACCACATTTAAACAGAAATGGCTCCTCTTCCTAGAAAAGCACTAACAGATTTGGACTGACATGAACTTTTGACCGTTTCTTTGATAACACAGTAAAACTTGTTTAGCAAGGTCATCAAGCAGCTGTCTCGTGATGCTGTATGGAAGTTACTACAACGAGCACTTGAAGGCAGGACAGGATGCTGGCTAAAAGACTGTATTGCTGCAAAAGAGTAAAATTTGTGGTTCTATTTTTGTAGGAAGATAACATTTTGTTTTGCAAGCCTGCAGTTAAGAGATGTGTGGTACACAGTATACACATTCCTGTGAAATACAAGATGAGGGTGGAAAGAGAACTTACAACAACTGCAGTTTACCTCTCTTTCTGCCAGCCTTGTTGTCACAAAAACACTCACCTGCACTCCCCTTCCACCTGCTTACCTTTGGCCTCAGCATACTCCAGTGTGCTGCAACAAAACTTCTGTGCAGCCAGTGATTTGGAGGAAGCAGAAAATGGATTTGATGGAGAAAAGCTCAGATTAAAGAAAGGGGGTTGAGAGAGGGTTTCTTTTCATTCTAATCAGTTCTCCACAAACCGAAGTTGAGGATAAAGGGATGCATAAGAGTCAGCTAAAATCACTGATTGAATCTTACATTAATTTTCCGAAACTGTGAAAAGTATGATCGATAAAATGATGGAAGTCCCAACAAGGAATTTTCTAGATCCAGCAATCTGCAAGTATCCCCATCCAACATCACATTGGCAGAGTGAAGATGGCCGTAAGGAAATCCTTTCTCATGCAAGAATTTTAATACCTGAAAAATCCCAATGCAGACGCATTGTCACAAGATGCTCTGATGATTTCAAATCTTACACACTCCAATACAAAAGCAGATACATAATAAATGAGGCTCCTATTTGAAATGATTGCTTAACTTGATCTTCCATCTACATCACCTTCAGCTGACTATTCATTTCCGTTTCAGTGGTAACAATTCTCACAAAACAAACATTTGATGCTGATCCTCAAAGCAAGCTTATAGACACCTCCCAAAGAGATCTGGAAACTAGAGTTCACAATTCTACTGAATATTATAGCTGTAATAAAAGAAATAAACCCCAACACACTAATGACATTGAATTTATGGCACATGTTCTGCAGGTTATGAATTACTTCTTTCCCTTCTTTTACAAGGAAAAATCCACATTATCACCTCTCTCCCACTTAAGATCCACATGTACCACTCGCCTTTTTTTGGGTGGTCAGAAATCACCTCACACATACCTATCTAAATTCAACTCTCAGCAGCTAATCTCAATTTACATTTAGTTTTGAAGTCTGCTGCTGAAATAAAGCTTTTGTGCTCAGGTTTGTCTGCTTTTTCTAGTTAAGCCAGTTGACCTCAAAAAACAACTGGTAAATAAAGCAACAAAATACCTCTAGGATTTGCCTTCCATATGTTTTTATCTGCTGAAGTTCAAGACCTTGAATTTTTTTAGGATTGCAATACTTCTTCAGGAATGGGTCTTTTGGCTTTGCCTTTAAAAGAAACACACATATCAAGTATCATGCCCAGAAAAGCCAGTAATTGTCTTGGTTTGCTTAGCAATAGATGGTAAACAGTTGCTTAACAGAATGACAGTGGTCATTCCAGCAAACATTCTACCCTTTGAGCTGGGGACTGGGGGGAGACATTACCTTATAAATAAGGTCCTTTAGTGTCCCTTTTTCACTGAATGGTCTAATAACCAGTGCTGAAGATTCATTGGCAATGGCAAGAGTGACTTTGTAAATATACGGATGCTACCAAAAGAAAAAACTGTAGGTAAGTTTTAGATGACACATTCTTTAGTTCATTTTCACTTCACAAGTAAGAAAAGATCTGCCTGAATTGTATATTTAAAGCAATAAAATGGATTCTGTCAGTGATATTTGCTCATGTTATTTAATCTGAACCTGGAGTAAATGCAAAGAAAACTTCACAATAACTTTGTTCAAATTCCACATAAATTAAAACATACAAACAAAATATCCGCTATGGTTTTTACCAAAACAGACTGGCAGTTTAGATGAATGAAGAATCCAGCACTTTCCATGAGCAGCTTTACTTCAGGTTTAAGTCATGCTAAGCTAATAAAATCATGCACAGTTTTATACAACTATGGCTCATAAGGAAACTCAGCATTAACAGCTGTCAGAACAGTTTTGTCGTAACAACTTCCTGCAATTTTGTGAAACCATATGAGACAGCACAGCTGGAAATAAATTATACATGCAATACATACACCAACTGAAATTACGAGTTAGGAAAAGAGCCCTTGTACATGTCTTATTTTAAAGCATCAGTTTCAGTCTGGTTTGGTGGTCGAGAAGCCTAGTTACAGCCTCTTCTGTTGAGGACTACACAGAGGCTTTCCACCCTTTTCAGCTGGTCTCTCACATGCTTAACATCCTTAAAAAGAAATTCCTTTTGGAGTTAAATACCAGTTTTTCAGAGATGCCTATTGGATTTATAATGTGGCATTGCACCAGAGCTTAAATTGTACAGCCCCTATGGTACCTCTACTAAGATCTCCTGTATTAAGTTCAAAGAGCTGAAGAAATAGCAACACTTTTTACACTGCCTTATCCACTGCTGCCTGAGAATAACCCCAGCACAAGGGTTAGCAATTACAGCAAGATACTTAAAAGTGTTGAGGAGCTGAAATAAAAGCTCATCATTTCACAGTACTGCACAAGAAGAAAAACACAATTAAACCACAACTCTGAATCTCCTGCAGGATTATTATCCTGTAGGATTATTAATTGTGCTGAGAACATGTTACCTCATATTGTGTGGGCAACGTAATTGAAAAGTTCACACATCTTTAAATGAAAGCAACTCTAAAATTACAAACTCTGTCTGCAAAGCTACATGTGTTTTTGCAAGATTAGTCCTTGACAAGCACTTTTGTGCTGGCACAATTTAAACGTCTCCAAGTCATACTCACAGAACAGGAAGAAAGTAGTTTCACAGCATACTGTAAGTCTTTGTCAGACAAGTATTTATCAGGGCCAAGATCAGCCTGGAAATAAATTGGAAAAGAAAGGCATATCATAATAGATGTTGCACTCCATAAGGAAAAAGCTGTCTGTATTCTGCTCTCACAAATTAAGACAGCTACTTGAACGTATATTTCGAAGAGCAAGCAAGGAAATGACACATACAGAATGAAACTTGAAGAGGCTGAACAAGGCCATGGTTTTACAGTAAAAGTGTCTGACCATAAATAAATAAGTATTACTGCCTCCTTCCTCGCCTGTGTCTGATGTGCATTACTACCACCGAATGACCTCTGCCAACCCCAAATTGGAGGACTGTGTGCATTGTGAAGTGCTAAGGCTTAAACTCTCACCTTCTTCCTCTTCAGCAAAAACAACCTTCCTCCTACTGCAGGCTTTAGTGCTATCCACTTTCCAGTGAAGTCTCACAAACAGCTATGCCCATATAATTAAGAAGGCGGCACATTTCAGCACAGGAGCATAAGCAAGCATTCAGTAACAACACTGTTTGGTATTACTACATGTCTACGTTAAAAGTAGCAATTCATGCTTCTCTCAGCTGTTAGTTTCTCAGTACAACTAAAGATCCAAGTAAGAAAACTCACCACTTAACCGGGGATCACCTTGTTATTTTCAGCAAGCAAATTTATACTATGATCAACAGCTACATTATTACAACTACAGAAACCTGAGGTGCAGGAATGGAAACAAATGACCCGGCACAGAAACCTGCAAACCGGATTTGCCACCAGAGGAAAGACAAACAAGAAGTTCACACACCACACATCCACCTAAGGGCTTTTAAGGCTCTTTCAAAGCTTGATCTCTTAGGTCTATCTCTCTGTCACTCACACATGGTAGTTAATATACATAAAATAAGCCAGGTTCATTACGAAACAGTTGAGTATGTGATGGAAGCATACATACCCAGCTTAACACTAGCCGTTCCTTTGGTTGATTCTTAATCTTCATTAAGAAATACTTCTTACGTATTCGCCAACCTACAAAAAAAGAGAAGTCAGCAGCAGCTTTAAACACCACTAAATCACAGAACTTACAGGCAGGACAAGGTCTGCAAGCAAACATGGTATGGTAATCTTAGGACAATTTGCATAGTCGAAAAAAAGAATCAGACAAATTTTCATGCATACATGCTCTTCTTACCTATGTCTTTCAATGGTTCTACCACTTCCCACTTTGGTTCTGATCGGAAGAACATTGAGACATGCTGTAAGGCAATTTCTGGAAAGAAAAAAGGGAAGAAGGAAAAATAAAATTCAAGAGACTATATACTGTAATTATGCACACACTAGGTAAGGCTCAATGCCAGAAGGAAGCCTGCAGGAATTCAGACTGAAAGTCAGCAAAATCACCTCAAAAGGAAATCAGATACAAACACAGTTAAAAGGCATTTGCATTTTTAACCTGATAACTCAAATCCAGTTAGAAGACAGAGAAAGCATTGCCTTTGGAAAACTTAGCTGACCAGCCTGCATTCTACCTGTACCAGATCTGCAATTCCAAGTCCAAATCCAATGCTCATAGCTAAGATTTCCCACAGTAGGTGTACTTTACATTCATCATGAAATGTTTCTGTTATACATGTAGAAGTACTGCCTTTTACATCTCTTTAATGTGCTTCTACATTGCTATTACTACATCTAAACTGTGTAAACTAATCAGTTCTGTTCCATTCTGTGTTATTCTGCCCTTTCCTGTGCAGGCAAAGGTATTTTGCTAGCTATCGTGATCCTACTGGGGGGGCGGGGGAGGATACTCCTGTGGTTACTGAATTGTTCCACAGCTGAGAAAACAACTGATTTATTCCTGAAGCAATTTGAGAGGAAATATAAGTGAAAAGTGGTGACAACAGGGGGAGAAAGGGAATCATGCCAACAAGGAGTTTTCCCTAAAATGGCTTATCTTGGCATAGAAACACAGCAAGAAGGTAAGGATGCCCTTATCTTTCTGCACTGTAACTTCTCTCTCTAAAAATATGCTAGGAAAAAGAATGGTGCAATAAATATCAGCTCACTGCTCCAGCATTTAAGAAATTACAAACTGATGGTGTCTACGAAGACCACAGGCAATGACTTGCTTGCTACTACCTTCCCAACAACTTGCTGCAAAAATAATCTTGATGAAAGTGCTCAGAGTTAACACAGAAGTCAGTGTCTCCTAGGGGATTTAACTTGCCTGTTCAGCATTAGCCAGACAAACTGCATCCTTAAAGAGTTACTAATAATTTACAACTCTTTCACAGCTTATCATAAACATCCAGGAAATGTTCTTTGCACTTTGAAGCCAAAGGCACAAAAATGTTACATAAAGGGAGAGCAAAAAGACAAGTGAAAAGGAAACAGCAAGTTCCTGCTTCAGTAGGCTCTGCTTTTATGAAAACAAGCTTTGCATTTTGCAGAGTCAGTTTGACCATGCACTAAATCTGCAGAGTGGGTTTCATCACCAAGAGGAAGTTTTTTTCAGTCTAGAGGACAAATACTTAACAATTTCCAATGAGTGAAGCTGAAGGCAGACAAATTCAAAGAAGCATTTAACCATTAATTGATCCCTGCAGTATCATTTTAAGGGATGCAGTGATTTTCCAGTATTTGGAGGGAGAGTGTAACTTACTTGAGCCTTGAAAAATTACTCAACCTAGCTCAAACAGTTAGTCTCACAACCCAAAGTGATAGAGAGGGTGACCACAATTGTTCCTGTTGATGTGAAACATCTCAGAACCATGACGAAAGCAAGATTCAGTGTTCAGACGACCTGTTTTAACAGAACAAACTGAACTCCGTTTTACACTCTGGTAGGCAAATAATTTCCCAACACCAACACTCCCTCCCCATTTATCACAACCTGTGCCACTCTCACCAACCCCCCTGCTCCATGTGCTGCTTATATAGACGTTGACCCTCATCACTCCTCTGTAAAATAAGTCAAATATTTAGATTTGACAATCACAGCATGATTCATGCACAGAGCTGAAGAAACATGATCATAAATAATTATATGCACAGCATGATCATTTTGAAAGTTGTTCCCCATCTACCCCCCCTGCTTCTGTGTAAATCCTTGCCAGCATTAATGAATATATACACACATGCTGAAGTGAAACTGTAATACAGCTTTGCAACTCCTTACTTCACTTACCAGTGTAATTTACAGAATAGCTGTTTGGGTCCAAGAACTTTTTTACCACTTCACAGTTGGACAGGATGTGATGGGTAGTAATTACATCAAGATAGGCCTGGAGCCCCTTCTGTCTTTCAGCTATGAATTCACGCTCCATATTTCCAATCAATTTTTTTGGAGGAAGAGGTAGACTTAGAGTTGAGATCTTGAAAAGAGAAGAAAAATTACTAACCTTGCTTCAAAATGCCTCAGGGATATAAACTAGCAACCCAGAAAGTAAGACTCTCAGCAGCAAGATAACTACTGGATAACTCCTTTTGTACTGTGTATATATAAGCTTTTATGGTTTTTTTTTTTTTTCTAAGCACTGTTATCAGAGTGAGCTAGTCAGACAACAGCTCACATCCCACCAGGAGAAGATTACTAAGTGGAACACCGCTGATAATGTGAGAAGATGAATTTTTGCTAGTGAGTCATGGATTCAAATCACTACACAAAACTTTCAGATGCTAAATGGCTCTAATTTTCAGCTAAATCCTTTCTATGACATATCTCTGCCACAGCACAAAAACAATTCACACCTCACCATTTTCTCCAGATAAGATTTATGCTTTCTTATTTCATCAAGTGAAGATTAGTAACTTTCCATTCTCTCTACTGCCTTTATAGGTAATGTAAAGCCTTTACAGCCAGCATTTTAAATCTGTCATTTCAAATATGGTGCAACTTTCCCATTTTCTCTTTTGAATTTGCAGCTCTACACCTTTTAAACAGCTTTGCATTTTCAACCCAGAAATTCCTGAAACCCACCAGTGGATGTACAGTACTTGGTTTCTGTTGACAGAAGTGATCCAAAACTTCAGATAAAAATCAGAGAGATACTTTGAAATGGGATGATGAAAAAATGCACAAAAACTTCAAGCCTCATGTAAGTCACATCAAAGAGCTGGTCTTTAGTGCTTATATCCAATTATAGCATATGAATTGCCAGAATACATTTTGCATGTTGTTAACACATCGTTGTCCTGCAGATCAAAGCACCTGCCTTGACTATGCTGAACCTCCATGAGAGTTATCTCTAAGAAATATGTATTGCAGGAATCCATTTCACCAGATGCAGTAACCTCATTTCTAAAGCAAACAGTTCACCAGGGAGAAGACAGGGACTTTTGGTGCTTGAACAACTTTCATTTTAACCAGCGGAAGAAGCGAAGGATTAGTTTAAACTGGGGCAGAAGTAGCAGTCCCTTGAGTTTTCTGTTCTTTTGAAAACAGTTGTCTCCCCACTAACTTTAGCACTTCTACTTCTCCATTTTTTGACTGCAAATCATGGGCTGAAAAAGAACCATAACTATGTCAGAATTACAGAAGATGTCAATGAAAATCATACTATCCACTGAGCAGATTTTAATGCTCTTTCACATCCAAGGGGAAAACAAAAAGACAAATCCAGGAGTAAACCCAAAAGCAACAACATACCACTTACTGCCAGTAATTCACCACATTGGTTTTAAGACCAGAGGCATACACAACTTTAATTTGGCAAACTACTTTTACTTCAATTCAAAACCAAGTTTCTAAACAAAACCTAAATCCATTTCTTGTATTACTCCCTGGAAAAGCATGTCAAATCCTAATCGTCTTCACCTTCTTGACCCGACAGCTAGCTGACATCAGAGGGAAAAGCACCATCAGAGAGAACAGGACTCTAGTTCAGGTGTTTTACTTCAATAAACCACACATCTGCTACTTTTTCAGCAGAAAATAACATTCACCCCCAGGTTTTTGTTGCAATCTGCCAAAGCACACAGCACCGCGAGAACACCCTCTACCACAGAACATCACCTCACGGAAGCCCTGACCTTGCAAAGACCCTGCATTCCTTCAAACGTGAGCTGTACTTCCCCTTGGCCCCAGCTCACTGCTGGAGCCAGGATGGGCTTCACCACAGAAGAACCTAGGAATTAATGTCTGCTTAGCAATGTCTGCTCAAAAGCTGCAATAAAATGCTTCACAAAAGCCACATATCTTGCTGTGAATACTGTACTAGGAGTTCATTTGATAAAACAGAAGAGCAGCCAATGATCTTCACATATCTTTCTCATAAGTGAAGAGGAAGAAATGCAGGATGGTTTGGAAGGATCTTTTCAATCCTGTTCACAGCTGAGATTTCACAGAATCTGGCTTGAAACTTTTTGCTGCAGATCAGGGTCACAGGTACATACCTCTCATTGTTTTTCAAGGTATTTGGTAGGACTGCATCCCCTATACTAGACAGTTTTGTAATCCCCAGTCTTTACTATTATTACATAGGCAGCACCAGATTAAAAGCAGAAAAGTCACATTCCAACTCTACTGCAGCTGTGTTTAACCACAACCACCCAGACCTATGGAGAGACCAAGTATGCCACAAGAACTGGAAGAACTTGGAGCTTTACACCCAAAAGAAGCTCCAGCAGTTTTTCCAGCAACATTTTAGTTCTGCAGGAAGGAGACTGAGGTTTGGTATTTTCGCATTGTTCATTGGTTTATACTGAGGGCGGGGGGGGAAGGTATTCAGTTTCAAGTTTTTGTGTTTAATTTCAATATACACAAGATGAGAGTTTAGAGTTTAAAAACAAGTCATGGGACCTGGAAATTGTGATAAAATACTGTTGCTTTGAGTTCTGGATGGAAAGAACTGAGGAGTGTCGCACTATCTTAATGGATCAGAAAACCTCAGCTCCAGCATCACGAAAAGCAGTTTATTAAAAACTTCAAAATAGTGGGAGAAAAGAGCAATTTAAACACGCTTCTTGCCAGCTACTGTCTGCTGTCTCTTGATCCTGGCATATGGAGCTAGGCTAGAGGAACAGTGGTGTTTCTCAATAGCAGAGTTGTGCATCTTCGATAAAGGCTTAAAACTCTCCTCCTGCCCTTCCACTGGGCACATAATGAAGAATTACACCTCTTAGGGCAGCTCTTTGTACTAGCCAGAAAAGGTAGTCTCCAACCAGAGATATATCTTTGCTTTTCCCAACTGTGGAAAGCAGAAACAGGAGTATGAACATCAATGTGTGAGCAGCAGTCTGCATTGAAGGAGACCAAGTGCTATAGAACACGGCCTTCAGCAGCCCTCTGCATATCCTCCTATCCAAGTCACACATATGCCTTGATGATTCTGTTTGATCTTTTCTAGCCAGCCAAGCAGCTCAAGTTTTTGTCCCAGATCTTGGTACCTTGTATCTGCAAAATCTGTCTTGTTTCAAATTCCTCCTTGTCCTACTCTGCAAGCTGTTTTCAAATAACTTCCTGAACCCTCCATTTTATCATTCACCTTTGTCTCAGATACGAAGACCTTTTCTTTCTGTACTACATCACACATAACCTATTTACCTTCACTTTCCAGACCTTCCACCTAGGCCTAACCTTTCAGTACCTGTCAATTCTGAATTTTAAGTCTTAAAGGTCCACTGCCTTTTCTACTAAAGCTGCCTCATTTGGAAGTTAAATGAGAAGGCAACAAAGCATTTTCAAATATACCTTAACATATTCTATTCCCCATGGTTAAGAGGAGCTTGTTATAGGTGGCTGCAAAAATGAACTCTTTCTTCTTTTTAAAACTTTCTCAAAGTGATTTCTGTGAGATCTCTATCAAAACCTGACTATGGTAAAGACAACAATGACTACTATGTACTGCACCAACTAGTATAATCTCATATCCTTGTGTTCCCATGAGTGCTTATCTAATCTTAAATCCTGGATTTCTCTGGAGCAGGAGACTTCTTTGTATTGCATTTATTCAGCACATCACACAAGAGGTTTCTAGGTCAGCATAAAAGTTCCTATGACTTACTGCACTACTTCATTCCTACTGCATAATTCCACACAGCGACCATGTTGCATTTTTTTAATTATGACTAATTTGCTCCCCCCCATCCACCTTCTAGCATTGGAATCAGTTATAGCAGACTATCAGAGCACACAATTCAAAATCCTCACATGGTTTTGATCACTGAAGTTCATCAAGTAGATAGCTGATTTGATTAGGGGGAAGGGACAGGAAGTGGAAGCAGTATTAAGCTCTTTGAATTCACATAACATTTCACAGAGGGAAAAAAATCAAAGTCACAAAAACCTATCCTCAAATCACAGCAGCATTCACTTTTTATCTTGTTTGCCTCATACTATGGAACAAGTTTCACTCCTGTAGATGCTAGTCCCTGCTGCTTCCCCCTTTTCCCAGACACACGCATATACCCTGCTTTCTCCCACACAAACTAAAAAGAAAGAATTGTCTTAAAAAGCAAAAGAAACACACACAGTAAGTCCAGTGTTTAACTAAGGAACACTTTCCAGTGATACAGAGAACCATCACATGATAAGCAGCGTCTGGTAGTGCTTTTAGACAGATATAAATAATGAGACACATAGCACTTCAATGCTGAATTTGAAGGTTGGGATATGCCTTGGCTTTCTTCAACTCAAAGGAGGAACAAATGACAACACATAAAACTGGAACAAGTCACAGTATTGAAGGGAAAGTTTCAGTAACTGCCAATTTCCTCCACTTCTATATAAACTGGTCCCGTTGATGCTAAAACTTAAATTTCACAAGAGAAAACATGAGTGAAAAAAGTATACATTCAAGTTGCATTTGAAGCCACAGTTTCTCTTTACAGCAGTGTGAATTTTTATTTTTTCTTCACTGTACTATATAAAACTATCACAAGCCATTTTAAAACTATCCTTCTAATGACACTTTACATTTATATATCAAGGAGGAAAGTTACCTGCAAGCTGTTATTAAGCAAGTCAAAGTCACTGTATCGCCTCACAATCTGTAAGACAGAGAGACAAAAGTTCAGGAAACATTATTATTTTTCCCATTAGCATTGTACTCTTCAAAAATCCCATTACAGAAAAGTACTCCCTATTTATACTCATCTTCTCTGAATATTTTTGTACAAATTCATAACTGCTGGATTAATGTCATGTTGCCAGAGAACAAAGAAGAGTTTTAATCACATCTTGACCAGAATGAAAATGCATTTTTAAACAGTATCTTAAAACAGATTAAAGAAAAATATTTGTCAGCCAAGTTTTCTGCAAACAAAGCATTTTCACCGTATGAGTTGCAAGAACTTTTCACTGTCATCTTCATTAGTTGGTCACATATCAACAAGGTCTGTGATTTTAGCACTAAGAAAGGCAAACTGGCATTTGAGATTTAAAAATGATGGTTGTACCAACACACAGTAGTAATCCACATACATTTTTCCTGGAATATTCACAACAGCAGCAGAAACAGCTTTCTGTAGCTGGTACCAATACTGGTTTCCTCTTAGTTTTTGACCAAAAGTATTTAAGTGCTTCATATTCTCAATTTCAAACCAACAATTCCCTCTCCAGCTCAAACTTAAAAAGCAAGAAAGACAGTTTTCAAACTCTTCCTAAAAAGGCATCCTGGCTCCACGAAGCATAGTTTAGGAAATTACCTGCCAGCTGTTTTCTGCTGAAAGTCCTCTCTGAACACGGATGATGTATTCCTAATAAAAGAAAAAGTTATTAGAAATGAGAACTAAAAAGCTTAAGAAAGCTCTTAGGTACTTCTCCAAATATGAGCACTATCCAACTAGGAAACATTCAGAAACAGAACATTCAGAGAGAGGTTTTAAGGTGGGTTTGCTCAGACCCATCACCAGTAGTTGTCTCCCTCTGCTCCCCAGAGTAGAAGACAAAGAGAGGTCCAAGAGCCTGTAGATCTGTGAAGCATCTGAACAGTTTAATTTAGTTAAGAAAAAAGATATGTAGAACATACCACACATCTCTACCAACAGCAGCTGAAGTACTCACTTCACCTTCAGGTGAAGAACTCTCCTCACCTTCGACATCTAACAAGTACCCCTCAGGAATTACTGCCACCATCATAACAGAATAAATGCCAGTAAATACCCACAACTGCTCAACCTCTGATTATTTTTGTACAAGAAAGGTTACCACGAAAGCTTTGGAGTATGCTTGAGTTACTAGAATGTATCAGTTTCTGATTATAACAATTCTTCATTTATAATGCATGCTTAATGTTAATTATTTATATATTAACTATGCAGATACATTTAAATCTCAGTGAACCACTTTTACATTTGAATTTTAACTAATAATTCTCCTGCCACAATTACATTCATAAAGCACAATTCTTTTCAGTCTCTTCTTTTCAATCTCCACCGTACCTTTCATAGACTAATACCTGGTCAATACAGCAACATCATTGAAATTTATCTAATTATCTCAAGAATAGATGTCAAGTATTTTGTACAACTCTCAGACAGACTTCAAGGAAGCTGTGATTTTGTTTAGACCTGCTCTGTTTAAGTTTGAAAACAACTCTAAAAACACTTTTGACGTTTCAAAGATCATAAACAAGGCAAGTCCTTTTCCCAGAAACCCTACAATGTCCATGTTAGATACGGTTTAATTAGCAAGGGAATAAAACTAATCTGGGCTAAATGTACTAACAGATACTTCCTTTACCATTTGCACGCACAAGGCTCTATGAATGCAGCTCTTTTTAAAGTCTTATTACACAGATAATCCCATGGCCACATCATTTACATTGGAAAACATGAAAATGGAGAGCTAAAAGGTAAGGTGCCTGAGAAAATGCAACTCCCAACATTGAAGTGAGCTGGAGATTGCCCAGAGTGAGAAGAGGGGAAGAGGGTGTGAAAGAACCTGTGATTTTAGTAGCAGTCTGATGTTGCGGGAAAGGCTCATATTCCCATGATTTTCAAGCATATTCATATTCTTTGCTATTCTTGAGTGCAGGGATAGGACCCACCACCGGTGCTCAAAGTACCACTAAATCCTCCCAGATTCCTCCCCGAACACGCTCAGTGGCACTGCACACCTGCAGCTACAAGATCTGCAGTGAAGACTGGAAACTCTAAACCAAACACCAATTCAAGCTACGGCTCACATGGTACATGTGAAAAGCTCTTTGCACTTGTGCCAGGCAACATGTTGAGTATCCACTCAGCTATTGCCTGCAGTGCAGCAAGGATCACATGATAAATCATTTCTTATTCAGCCCAGATGACTTCACTAACCCTGGCACAAACTTTCTATCGCATTTTAAGTGAAGGGCTGAATGATTTTTCAATGTCAAATGCCACCTCATCTTGTTGAACTTCTTCTATCAACAGGAGTCTTGCACAAAAAGGACAGATCAGAGCATTATATACATTTTTTTCAGATATTAAAACTAATGCTTCATTCCAAATTATTATGAACAGCCAATAATGACATAACCAATACACAAAGGCATTTCCAGCACCTTAAAGTCGTAGAACCAGAGTGGTTTGGATTGGAAAAGACTTTAAAGATCATCTAGTTCCAACCCCCCTGCCATTGGCAGGTTCCACTAGACCAGGCTGCTGAAAGCCTTGAGTTTATATATATATCAAATTTGTCCATTCTGTAACAATAACTTTATCTGGCATGTACCTGCATACCAGTTAGATAGTTCAATCAACTATTTGGTCCATGAGGAATTATAAATTCAACTTCACAGTTAAAAATCCACTACAGGTATTAATTAATAACTTCTTTCAGGTACTGTGAAGCATCTTCTGATTTTGGAAGTTGCCTTCAGAACCACACAGAACCAATCCTCCTCTTTCAAATGAACTGAAATTAAAAGCTTGTACACTGAAAAACATAAAAATACCCTTGGATGCAAAGAAAGTGGAGCACATCACAAAATCCCTCCATAGAATTAAATTCCCTTTTAATATTTACCACCATGAAAAGCAAGTAGTGTAAATCAAGAATTAGACCTATTCCAGATAAGAGGCAAAGGCAACACTTACCAGACGGCATTACCTTGTGTGTTCAACCTTAACTAATCCAGAATTTATTTACTGGAGTTTCCTTCCAATGCACAAAGCTGCTCAGGCAAAAACCTATTTCAGTTTCTAAAATTCATTTCAAATATCCTTTATTATCAACAGATGTCAAATACCTGTAACAATTTTGAACCATCTAGAACAAATTCAAGACTCATAAGCATGAAACCCAAAGTGATTTTAAACTCTTTAGATCACAGAATCATAGAATAGTTTGGGTTGGAAGGGATCCCCAAAGGTCCTAGCAGCTTAGTTGGAAATGATGGAAATCCAAGACATCACAAACCAAAATACGTATCTATTACAGTGGAATTAAAGCATCTGTTTGCAGAATGTCAGCCTGGCAGCACCTTCCATGTTCCTTTCTCTTCCCCATTTGAAATTATAATTAAGGTCTTTTCCTGCAAAACAAGAAGCCCAAATCCTCATAAATAGTAACAGAAATCCACAGAGCTGATTGCAAATGCAACCAGTGGAAAAACTGAGCGACAGAAACGAATTAAAAGGACACCTGGAAACCCAGATTCACCACTAATGTGGCTTTTCCTGTTTTGTGATCACTGCTGCATTTTGGGAAGTAGGAAGAGGCTACTCTACACACAGCCAAAAAATTGCAGCAACTGCTTATACAGCAAGTCTCAAAGGAACATTGGCTGTTTCTCTGAAAAACCACGTCAGTGATGATTCACCATGTTCAGTCATTCATCTTTTCTATGCTTATCTAAGAAGTAGATTATTGCTCGATCCCTGGTAGCATTTGTTCTTCATACAGTGAATAACCTTTTCTATTGCACCCCAAGAGAATGCTTTTGGGCTAGCAGAACACAAAAATTCATTAGCCAACAATTAAAGCATTTTATTGCATACAATCACCCTGATTGATAACGACAGTTGTCTCTTCTGGAGAGCCTTGTGATAACCAACTTGGGGCTCAGAGCTCATTCTCACAGTAAAAATACCCACAGATTTGGTCCACAACTATTGTTTTCCACGCATCCTCAAGCATTTGCTCATCCAGTTCTGCTTTGGCACCCTAAAGCACTAATTGAGTCCCTGCTTTAAGTCGTGGGGTTTGCAACCTGAAAGAAGAGAGAGCATCACTCTTCAGACATGGTTGTTAGTTCTGTCTGTAGGGAAAAGGTAAGTTCCCCCCAACACTCTCTCCATCTGCACTGACTGTAACAAAGAATTAGCCACCTCAGCACTACCCTGACAATAGAACTTCTGTTGTTTTTGTTTTCTGGGGTTTTTTTTCCACCCCAAAATTAATAATGAGATTGAAAGTCAAAGAATAGCTATAGCAGAAAAGCCATAATAGGAAATACAACCCCATTGCCAATATCTGTCATAGCTGCACATAATCAGCAGACCACAATGTGCTCAGTTTTAGTGAGAAGTTCCTATGGCCTTCACACAGCAACCAGCTTGTCTTGTGATTATAATTAGCACTGCTGATACATGCTTCCCATAAGACCAAAGAAGAGCTTTCAACTCCTCAAGGAAAACGCCTAAATGCACAAAAGCTTTTATTACTCTGCCAAATTCTGTTTTGCTTCAGGGAAAAAAATATCTGAATTACAATGATTTTCTTCTGAGACAGCCTGATTTGGTAGTGGTACTGAGCCTGTGCCCGTGGGAAATAAATGCAAGTATAAGGAAAACCAATAGGCACACTCACAATCAGTTCTGATTAGCTGCATCCTCTAACTTAGGAAAATATAGAATCATAGAATAGTTAGGGTTGGAAAGGACCTTAAGATCATTTAGTTTCAACCCCCGCTGTCATGGGCAGGGACACCTCACACTAAACCATGTCACCCAAGGCTCTGTCCAATCTGGCCTTGAACACTGCCAGGGATGGAGCATTCACAGCTTCCCTGGGCAACCCATTCCAGTGCCTCACTACCCCTTGTCCTATCACTACAGTCCATGATGAATAGTCCCTCCCCAGCATCCCTATAGGCCCCCTTCAGATACTGGAAGGCTGCTCTGAGGTCTCCACGCAGCCTTCTCTTCTCCAGGCTGAATAGCCCGAACTTTCTCAGCCTGTCTTCATACAGGAGCTGCTCCAGTCCCCTGATTATCCTTGTGGCCCTCGTTCCAACAGTTCCATGTCCTTTTTATGTTGAGGACACCAGAACTGCACACAATACTCCAAGGGAGGTCTCACGAGAGCAGAGTAGAGGGGCAGGATCACCTCCTTCGACCTGCTGGTCATGCTCCTTTTGATGCAGCCCAGGATACGGTTGCTTTCTGGGCTGCGAGCACACACTGAAGCCGGCTCATGTTCATTTTCTCATCGACCAACACCCCCAAGTCCTTCTCTGCAGGGCTGCTCTGAATCTCTTCTCTGCCCAACCTGTAGCCGTGCCTGGGATTGCTCCGACCCAGGTGTAGGACCTTGCACTTGGCATGGTTAAACTTCATAAGGTTGGCATTGGCCCTGAGGGACACCACTCGTTACCAGTCTCCAGCCGGACATCGAGCCATTGACCACAACTCTTTGCGTGCAGCCATCCAGCCAGTTCTTTATCCACCAAGTGGTCCTCCTATAAAATTGATGTCTCTCCAATTTAGAGACAAGGATGTCGTGTGGGACAGTGTGGAACGCTTCGCACAATTCCAGGTAGATGACATCAACTGCTCTGCCCCTGTCCATCAGTTTCATAGCCCCATCATAGAAGGCCACCAGATTGGTCAGGCAGGATTTCCCCTTAGTGAAGCCATGCTGGCTTTCACCAAGCACCTTGTTGTTTTTCATGTGCCTTAGCATGCCTTCCAGGAGAATCTGCTCCAAGATTTTGCCAGGCACAGAGGTGAGACTGACTGGTCTGTAATTCCCTGGGTCATCCATTTTCCCCTTCTTGAAAATGGGGGTTATATTTCCCTTTTTCCAGTTGTCAGGAATTTCACCTGACTGCCAGGATTTTTCAAATATGATGGACAGTCGCTTAGCAACTTCATTCACCTGCTCCTTCAGGACCCACGGATGGATTTCATCAGGTCCCATGGACTTGTGCACTTTCAGGTTCTTAAGATGGTCTTGAACCTGATCCCCTACAGTGAGCCTAAGGTCTTCATTCACACAGCCCCTGCATCTGCTTTCCAAGACTTGGGTGGTGTGGTCAGATCATTTGCCAGTGAAAACTGAGGCAAAGAAGTCATTAAGAACCTCAGCCTTCTCCAAATCCAGGGTAGCCAGTTCTGATAGCTTCTGGAAAGGGCCCACCTTGTCCCTAATCTGTCTTTTATTTGCAATGTAAATAATATAATATAATATAATGGAAAAGGCTTCAGAAGTGGCTACCAGAGTTCACTCCTGCTGACAATTTTAGAGATCAACATTTGGCTCAGTGAAGTCTAGGTTAGCTACACTAATGCAGAAATTCTCATGGCATCTTTCACTCCTACATGAACGGCTCAAAATCTTTCCTATGCTCAGTTTACCAAACAACTTTAAAGGAGCCCCAACAGCTGCTAGTTGGTAGAGAAAGGTCTCAGCTTGCAGGAGAGAGACAACCTGCTGCTACTGATTTAGTCCACAGGCAGCAAACTCATTTGCAGCAACTACATAGGAGCCACCAACCAGACAGGCCATAAAAGCATCCCCAAGACAAATCTGTCTAGATTCCCACACAGGTCTGCTGCTCTTCCTATCAATACTGCCAAGCCAGATCCTGCCACAACCTTGACATTCCAGTAGCAGTTCAATATTCATTTCTAAAGATGCCAAGCAAAGCAGTTTTACCTATGGGAGCATTTCCTTGTTGTTCCAATTAGTCAGGAAAGTGGAGCAGGGAAAGCTGCACTGTCATTTCCTAAAATCTTCTTCCCACCACTACAGAGGCTGCAGAGAGTCTCTGAAAAACTATTTTCCAAATATCCCCATGGGTCGGTAACAGCCACGCTGCATCTTCTATCCCTTTTCCAGTAAGAGTTTCACAATCACTGACTGGGATTAACATTATCCTGAATTTACCCATTTTCATGCACAGCCAACATTTAGGTGCTTATTTTCCCCCAAGATTAGTCCCTGGTATTCCAGCACTTGTGAAAACATCAGCACCAGCAGCTCAGAGCTGCTCAGATAATTTTGTTAACATTCCTAGGTGAAAGTTACCCAACAAAGCATGTCCAAATGTTTAAAAATTGCTGTTTATCATCTTTCCTAGTTTTGAAACAGAAAACAAATGGGAAAGAAAGGCTTTTGCAGTGGTAAAATAGGAAAGAACAAGTGGTGAATTTAGAGAGTCACATAATAAAACGTAGAGAGTCTTGCCAATATTGGGTAATACATTCTTGTTTTCCTTAGAAAATAGTCTCTAAATTTCTGGCTCGGGATAGTCAGTCTGTTTTTCTACAGATTTCTGCTGTACATCTGTTTAATCCAACAGGCTTGAAAAGCCAACTATTATAAAGATCCAGGTCACCTTCAGGTCACATCAACAAAAAGTTTGAAAGGGCTTTATTTTATAAGCTTTAAAGAGAGGAAAGCCTAATTAAGCATGAATACAATCCCTGCTTAAGTAGGCCGGATTGGAACCATTTCTAGTAAGAAGCTCTTTAAAATGTTTATTTAGAAAATCTACCATGTGAAAAGTAGCAACAAAATAAGGAAAGCTGCTCAGATCCAGGGACCTCTTTGCTACAGGGCACAGTAGTTACCGGCTATTGCACAACCTGCCATTAAGCCCATCTGAGGTATGAGCAGCCACAGAAGTGTTTACCTATGTTTTAAACAATACACATGTTTGTCTGGGGACATTTTACGGTTCCACACACACTGTAGGAATGAGTAAGCCATTCAGTAAGTGAAAGTTATGAAATAGGACAACTGCAGAGGAAAATAGGACACACACTTGCATGTAATGAAACTTACTGTATGAGAAAAGCTCTGGAGAGACACAACAGAAATCACAGCTTCTCAGTAGCCTGCGCCACCATGGCGTTCACCAGGAGAGCAAAATATTCAGTATTCTTCAGGAAATACTTGGTAGCCAACAAAAACATTCTCATTGCACTGCAATGGATGTACTAAGATATGATACTAATACTTTGACTGCAATTTTTGCAGGAGCTACAGATGCAATATTAATTTAGTAGGCTCACTAGTGGAAGCTGTAAGATTAGGCTATCTAAAATTGGGTGTGATGAAACAGCTTTTTTGAGCTCAAGCCGGAGGGAGGTGGTCAAACTTGCTAAGTCCAGCGAAAGGACTGCATTTCCAAAGCCTCAAACAAGTGAACTCAAATAGTTCCCTGTTCTAAAGCCACCTCTAAAAGTAACTTTAGGATTTCCACCCCCCTCCAAAGGGAAGACAACTTTGCAGAGATTTAATTCCTTATGAAGCAGATGTGCAAAGACCTTTACAAGCTTTTAAAATAAACCCCACAGTTCTAGAAACACATAGCTCCGTTTTTGTATCACAGAACAGCAGAGGAAAAATATAAATGCTTTTTTGACGTTTTTCTAATCTAAAAGCTGTAAGTGTCAACATTCATCACTGGAAAAGGAAAAACCTTGAAAGTACGTTATGAGAGGGATTTATTTCAGCTGTTCATTTCCAAATGCCCTTAAGACAACAACGTACTGCAGCAAAATTGGCTGTTTCACTGCTTCAATCTCAACATGAAATGAGTGAAAAAGGAAAATCACTTCAGGAAAGAATTAAGGAATGCTCAGAACTATATTATAGTATAGCTAGTGGTTTTACTGCTCTAAACTGCTCTAAAGCTTGTATGGACAGATGTGCAGTTCTTATTAAAGAATGTGTCTAGATTATTGGGATAGAAAATAGCATCCTATTTTAAGGCTTAGAAAGAAAGCCACTTAAAAATAGCAAATACAAAACATAGCAAAATGAAGCGAGTTCAATAGCCAAAATTTATTAAAGCTTTAGTGCTGAAAATGCCTCTGCTGTCAGAACACATTTGGCCTTAAGATGAGACACCCGGAAATGGCTTAATATATTGGATGTAACTCCACTCCTGTCGAGTTCAAGGTATGCAATGGCAACAAACCAACTTCATTTGGTTGGTACGCACACCTACCAAGAGCACTGAACTGTGCCTGTGAAAGGTGCCCAACACACTCCTCTAGTTATAGTTACTCCTGGAAGTTATATCTACTCTCTCTTCCCATGCAGTGCTAGTGATTATAGCATATAATATATATAGCATATATAGCATATAGCAGGAGACAAAATGAAGCTGACAGGGTTTGCTCATGTAATTTAAAATCTATTAAGTGGGGTACCATTGGAATGTGCCTGCAATACAGATTTATTTGGCTTTCAGAATGAAAAGGACTTCACAAACACCACACTATAGAATTATTTGTATGTAAGTGCACATACCAACAAAACTCAGGTTGCTTGTAACACACTTAACTGGGGAAACAACTTCTGTAAAAAAGAAAAGGCACCATTTTCATTTTCAGTTATCACTGGAAATAAATACACAAAAACCCCTTTAAGCGGACAAGTTGTTGCAGCACAAAAGCATGGAGATGATGCACCATTCAAGGCGTAAGAAAGAAATTCCGAGCTCTTCTGACTTGAAAGAAACATGAAGAGCTTGTGAAAATGCTATCAGAAAATGCTGCAGTTGATTTCCAACAATCTAAAAACTACATTTTCTGGGGGGTTGACATGATCTTACTAAGCAAAAAATGCAAGCCCTCAAAGTACACTGTAAATAGTAGCTTTGTCCTGTCTTAGGTTTCTGGAGATTTCAGGTAAGTACAGAGGAGCATCTGGGTTTTGGTTTCAGTTCTAGTTTTTTAGCTGTACTTTCATCCTCAGGAAACAGAAACTCAGCCTCTGCCAAGTACAGACCTTGACTCAATGCTATGAAGTTTACACTTACTCAGGCTGATGTATTAAATTTAAATGAACAGAAGTTGCTTAGAACAATAGACAAGCAAACTATTCATCTGACACATGCTTTAGTCTTTTGTGTGGTATTTCACCATGCCTACAGAGCTTTTCCTGAAATTCTTCACCTTTTCCTTAGCTGGTTATTCAGAAGACTAGCTATTTCCAGCACCCACAGAAAGTTTACATTATTACTAGTTCAGTTGCCATGTTAAACCTGCACCTAACCTTGGCCTAAATAATCTTTATATGAGTGCTTTTATAAGCAATGTTCCACAGGAAAAAAAAAAAAATTACAAGTTTAAAATCAATTCTTACCACACTAAGCAGCATTATAAAATCTTAATACATACTGCTGACAAAAAATTAGATAATTTATTCATGGAAGCCTTTGAATTTCAGCTTTAGAACAAGTCTGGCATGTGAAGACCCAGTTCTCCAAACATTAGTTTGGGATGAAGAATTGTACAGACCTGTATCTTTTGAAGGTACCTCTTTGAGGCGGGATGCAGAACAAACCCCAAAAGCATTCAGTTAATGACAAAATACTTCCTTACATCTACATATAATGAAGTAAAACACAGCCTTAATGCCCCACAAAAGCACTTTGACCCTTATTTCTTAGAGAGGCTTCATTTACACTCCTCTTCAAACACAAGGATCTATTTGTGTGGCTTATTTAAACCAGGAAAGTTCAAACAAGGGACAGCATCACCCACCAATAAAGAAATTATTCAGATGCCAGGGATATAAGATGAAGTGTCCAAAGCAAAATAGTTGGGTTACATCAAGTAAGAATCTCAGTCTGTTAATGGCTTCCTGTATTTTGTTATCCCACACTGCCTCTATATAAACCATCTGTGCTACACACTTCAAGCCATCTTTCAACTATCAACAGGGCTTCTGCAGTAAAACAAACAATTACTAATAGATGTATCTTAGAGACAGATTTGAAATCAAAAGGCACAGTGCTCCAGCATTCTGGTATTAACAAAAGATCAGAACAGATCAGTAGAAAGTCTTTCCTGAACATCTGTTAACAAGAGAATACAGAGATGAAAGGTGGGAGGGGAAGCAACATTTGCTATCACACTCACCCAGATAAGAAACACACACACACAGTCTGGACTGGAAAACTACTTCCAAGTGCTCATTCTAAAAGAATTTTGTGCCCTTTTTTTTTTAACCAAAATCATGCAAAACAAAGGGAAGAGCACAAAAAGCTGTTGTCATTTGCACTGGCAAAAAAAAAAAAAAAAAAAAAGAAGTAATAAGGCATGGTGGAAACAAGTTAACAATGAAACTATGATCTGGACAGCTAACTGGGGAGTGTTTGAAGCTACAGAGCTTCTCACAGAGCACATGTACCCCTCAGCTCCTGAAACAGGTAAAAAGTATCAGGCTTGCCAGAAAATAAACCTCATGAGTTCTATGTGTTAGAGGACCTGCAAGGAGAGCCAGAGCCTGCTTGATTCACAAGATCCTTCAGTCAATTTCTCACGCATAACTTCTGTTCAGAGGAAGGCTGGAACATTAGTTAACATGAGTGGCTCACACAGAAAACACCTCTTAAGCGCAGATTACATATAGGAAGAGTATTTAATAAGACAGTTTACAGATGAGCTGTATATCCTGTGGTGAACCTGCAATTATTGTCATTCAGGTTAAGAGTATTCACCAGATGGAAGGAACCAGGAAGAGAAATAAACAACGCAGGAATGGGAGCTGTGTGAGGGGCAGAACACCCTCTCTCTATTTCAAACATGCTTCCTGCTCTCGTACCTGCTGCTGAAGTACCTCTGGCCAGCCTTAGCCCAGCATCCCTGCTGTCAGCTAAAGCAGGAATCAGAAGTGACAGCCAGTTGTCTCTCTGATTCACAGCAGTGCTTGGTCATGCCATAAGGAAACCTAGTTTTCAAAGTGAGAAATAACTGCAAACAGAAGCTGATGAAATTCGGACTGTTACTGCATGCTGGAACACTGAACGACTCTTATGTAGGCAGCATGTGTGCAAGACATCCCAGAAGATTAATCTCTGACATAAAAGTCACCCAGGGCTTGTTCTATGGAGTGTCATCACTCCCTATAACAAAGGCAGAGGGGCTGTACCCTGTTGTGTCTCTGCAGCTTTACAGCCCCCACCGCAGCCACACAGCACGACCCGATAGCAAACGTAGCCCGTTCAAACCTAACTTCATCACAGCTACCGAAACCAGCAACCGGAGCCCATTTCTGCCTCAAACACTCAAACAGTCCCCGAGGTAAAGCAGCGACTGCAATTCGTGCAAGCACAAGGCCTCCCTCGGCGCGGGACAACCCGGAGCCCACTGCTTGCGCCCCGGCGTGCAGGGACCAGCACCGAGAGCCGCGGCAGGCTGCGGAAGGACAAGCCGCCTCACGGAGAGGAGAAGGAGCCCGACAAGCCCCGACTCGCGGCAGGGGACCAGGCAACGGCAACACCGCCACGTCCGAGGCCGGGGCTCTCCGGGGTGAGACGCCGGAGCGCGGGTCTCACCCCTAGCCCCACACCCGCTGTCCCGGGCCCCAGCGCACCCCCTCGCAGCTGCCCCAGGCCCTGCTCTCGCTCCCCTCGGCCTCGCTCCTGCCGCAAGCTTCCGCCCAGCCCCGATCCCCCGCGCCAGGGCACCCCCTCCCCGCGTCCCCCGGTACCCGTTACCTTACCTCGCCCTTCCACCATCCCTGGTACAGGCCGCTCCCGCCACCCTCCCGCAGAGCCCTGCGGCCCGGCCTGCCCGCTCACCGTGTGGGAGTGCAAGCTCTGGCTCGCCTCGATCTGCGCTGTCAGTGGCACCGTGTCGTCCAGCAGCACCTTACCGGCCGGCGGCTTCTCCATGAAGGCCATAGCGCGGAGAGAGGAACGGGAGCCCCGCGCCGCCAACCTGCTTCCCGCGGCAGCTCCCGGCGCGGCCGCCGCTGTCAACACGGCAGCGCCGCGACAACGCCGCCGGGCCTTAGCGCCGACCGGCCGGCTTCCCACCGGCGGCCGCCAGGGGGGGCCGCACCAGCCCCGTGCGCTGCGGCTCCCGCCCCCCCCCCGGGGCGGGCGGCGGAGGAACGGGAACGGAGCATTCCCGGGATGAATAATGGGAAACGGAGCCGGGGCACCGGCAGAGCGCAGGTGACTGCCCGGTGATGCCCAAGTCGCCCGTACGCGGAGCTCTATGCAGCACCAGCTTCAGCTCGAGGTGGGGTAGCGCCAAGGCACTGCTGGTCCTCACAACGACAAACTGGAAAGAGCTGCTTTGTACCTTTTAGGGCTCATTTGTAGCTAAAACCTTAAAAAATAAAATAATATCTAATATCTTCCACTTAATATGTAGATTTTAGGGTTTGGGGGGGTTTTCTTGCAAAGAGAGTTAAATTGAGTTTCACAACCTAACTGCCATCGCAGCAGCTAGAAAACTATTTCAGTACTACTTGGCAGACGGGAACCTCCTGTCTGTTGAACATTTGTCTGTTTCTTGTCCTCTTGTACAGCAAGAAGGAGGTCAGACATTGATTCGATTTGCTCTGTTAACAGGCACTGATGTGACAGGTCTCCATCTGGAGAACACGGAAGGAGGGAAGGAGCACACCTGCTAAAAATCACTGCAAAAGCCGGTGATCAGGCAGCTACTCACAGCAGAAGGCAACAGAAAGTACAACAGCTCCAACAGACAGGAGGTAAGGAAAGCCCTCACCAAGCACCGTTTCTGTGTTGCTGTGAAAGCAAAGGGCACAGTGAAGTCAAAGATCAGACTGTGAGGGTGGTGAGGCACTGGCACAGGGTGCCCAGAGAAGCTGTGGCTGCCCCATTCCTGACAGTGTTCAAGGCCAGGTTGGACACAGGGGCTTGGAGCAACCTGCTCTAGGGGAAGGTGTCCCTGTCCATGGCAGGGGTTGGAGATGGATGCGCTTTATGGTCTCTTCAACCCAAACCAGCCTGTTTCTATGACCCCTCTCTCTCTGATCAGTGTGACTGAATAGCAGGGGTTCATCCTTGCACTGCAGTTGCATTTACAAGACATCAACACCCAGGCAGTGTAACTGTTTCACCAGTAGCTTCCATCTCAGTTTGAGGACAACCTCTTTTTCCATAGCAAGCAACTTTTGAGGTTATTTGCAGTCAATAAAAGTTACAAATGCACTTTGCTGGCAGAGATGGGGGGAGCATCTGTTTTGCCAGAAAATTATGAGCCACCAACTGAAGACAGCCTATACTTTTACTCCTAGTGGTCCTAAAAAAAGTTTCTTAGTGTACAATAATCTTATGTTGGTTCTAAGATAATTTAACCCATATCATTTACAAATGAATTTACCCAAAGCCTGTTTTACCAGCAACCCAGGTACTTTCTGTGGGCAAAGGAGAATACATGTTCATATAGTTAGTACCTCCACTTCTGCTTGTTAAACCCACAGCACCATCCTCTCCCTCCAGTGCTCCTTAGCAATACAACTTCATACAGAGGGAACAAGTTTTAACTGATCTAGTGTGGACCAAAAAAGAACAGCCTTAGCCTGAACCCTGGCACTCTAGACTCTCCACAGCAGCAAAAGCTTGTCTAAACATGCCACTTCTGTCACAGCACATGCCTAGTTCCAGTGGTTTCATCTTGGCAGTGGTCAAGGGAAAATGAAAAGCTCTAGGTTTAATGCAAGATCTTAATCTATCTCTTTGAAGATTCAGTTTGGGCACTGCCTTTGAAACACTCTGAAGGGGTTTTGTTGCAAATTTACCAGATTAAGTGATATCACGTAAAAAGACTCAAAATCAAGCGTACATTTCTGGCCTTTATAGTAAAGTACCACAGGATCAGCAGCTCTGACGGTCTGGAACCATGACTTTCACCATCCCTTCCATAACAGTCTTTGCACTGTCTCTGACTTTACACGACACCGAAACGTGAGCAATAGAACCCTTCAGGTGTTGCACTTCCGCTGCAGCTACAACCTCCTCACCAAGATACAAAGGAGCTGGAAATCGGATCGCTTGAGAAAGAAGTATACATCCTTGACCCGGCATTTTAGTACCCAGAACCGCAGAAATAAGTCCATTGATCAAAACTCCATGTACAACAATTCTCCCAAACCTAGATTTCTTTGCAAAATCTTCATTTAAATGCAAGGGATTTATGTCACCTGTTAAATGAGAAAATGTAATAACATCATCCTGGGTAAAAGCTTTGGTGAGTTCAGCTTTGTCTCCAACTTTTATGTGTAAATTCTGAAGTATGGGACGTCCAAGCAGTGAGTTGATAAACATGAGCTTTGTCAAGTCTTTTTGCGGGAAACCGCCTCCAAAAATTCCATGCCTGAAGGGTTGCAACATCTCAAGCAGCTTCTGCTTCGTAGGACCAGACCAACAACTGTGTTCAGTCCAAGACTAGTTCTCTACTGTTGCCAGCTAACGCAAGAAGAAATGGAGATGTCTAGTTTGGGAGAAAGAAAACACACAAAAAAGCAAGAAACAAACTTAAAGCACTGAAATAACAAAAAATCATAGAATCATAGAGTCATAGAATAGTTAGGGTTGGAAAGGACCTTAAGATCATCTAGTTCCAACCCCCTTGCCATGGGCAGGGACACCTCACACTAAACCATGCCACCCAAGGCCTCATCCAACCTGGCCTTGAACACCACCAAGGATGGAGCATTCACAACCTCCCTGGGCAACCCATTCCAGTGCCTCACCACCCTCTCAGTAAAGAATTTCTTCCTTAGATCCAATCTAAACTTCCCCTGTTTAAGTTTGAACCCGTTACCCCTTGTCCTATCACTACAGTCCCTGATTAATAGTCCATCCCCAGCATCCTTGTAGGCCCCCTTCAGATACTGGAAGGCTGCTCTGAGGTCTCACTCAAAGTTTAAAATACTTAAATTTCCCTTCTACATAAAAGATTAAAAGCTTAGAGCTATGGCCCAGCAGATTTTGTTAAGCTATGGCTTCAGAGACAAAGAATTCTTGGAAATCATTTCATTAAGCAGCATCCTCTGGAAAAACTAAGCTCTGGAAGTGCATGTTCCACATGCATTTTTAAACAAAGTCAGTTTGCAGTCACTATGAAAAAGGGAAGAAATGGGGTAGGGAAAATCAAAGACTGGACAAAGATGTGGGCCAAGAACAAAATCTTTCCAGAAATTCTTTTCTTGCAGGTGTATTAATGAGATCAGGACTCATCACTGGAATGCAGCCACAAAGTAATGAGACACCCGTTACTGTCACATTTTACAAGGTTCATGATGAGAATTGCTCAAGCACAGGCCTACACACCTGCACTGAAACACATTTCAATCCCAAACCAAGATGGTTTTGCATTCAGGGCATCTTTGTATGATGAGGCAGCAGGCACAGCTATGGCTCAGCCACTCAGCCAGGCTTGGAGCAAGAACTGACGTTTGCGAGAGACGACGGCAGGCTGGACAGGGCTTGGAGTAACCTGCTCTAGTGGAAGGTGACCCTGTCCATGGCAGAGGGTTGGAGCTGGATAAGCTTTAAGGACCCTTCCAACACAAACCAGTCTGTGATTAAATGACATCCACTCCCCACAGGGCTTTACCTGCAGCACTCGAAAAGCACACCTCCTGTTCTGGTAGAAGCCCAGCAACGTTAGAGCACTCCACAGCTTGACAAGGCCACTCAGAAAAAAAAGTATATTAATAATATTTAGTTTTATCAGTTTTCCTGGGGCATAAACATCTTACATAAAAAACATGTTACATACAGAGCAACGAAACCCTTAACAGAGTGTAACAGCAGGTATTTCACCACTCAGTTCCAGCAGGAACGGCATGCCCTGAAGTATTAGTTCAGTGACTTCTTGTCCCTGACATAGAGATACTTAATGTAATCTTCTCAAGGTCACTTTACTGCTCCTGTTCTTGTTCTAGCTATGCATTTAAGCTCCTTCTTCCCCTAAATCACTTAGAGTTGTCTTCACCATTTACATACAGTAACCATTCTCATCTTTACTATAGTAAGAGATTTAAAGCCATGTTTCAATGGTGCTTAGTTCCTGTAAGACCATTCTGTTTTAAAGCAGGAGTAATGCACTGATGTATGTAGGTGATCAAATCTTGGTGATTTTTTACTTCTTTTCTGCATGCTGTATACAGACATTTGCAAATCAGGCTTAATTCTTCACAGACCATTCCTAATGAAAGAGTTTTCCTACGAAAAGTACTTTCATGGCAGTATCTGAAGTGTGAGCCTACTGCACCTTACCTGCTAACAACTCTTAGTATGGCAGACAAAGTTTTTTCCTCATATGTCAAGACATCGACAGGTAAAGCTGCTCCAACCTATGAAAAAAAGGTTATTACATAATTACCATCCTATGCTCTTGTAGTGGTGGTTTATAATCAACCGATTTCACTCCCAGCACATAAGGCAGAAGTTGTAGTTACATTCACATCTCTCATGAGTGTTTAAGCAAGGACACCACTAGATTTTATGCAGCACCCTTCCCCTCTAAGCTCTTCGGATAAAGCCACTTTTAGTTCCAAATTATAGCGAAAACAAAGGACCCAGAGATGACAGGACTTATTTAAAGTCGCTCAGCAATACGCAGGGCAAGAACAGTTCCGCAGACAGCGAAGAAGCCATTACCTTCCCACAGGTTTCCTTTTAAAGCCTCACTACAGCAAAAGCATCGACAACCCAAAGTCTAAAAATCAGACATGCCGGAGTCACTTCACTACAGACACTAAACCAAAGCGTACAACCGCGGGTGCATCCGCAGCAAGTTACAACGCGGTCTGGAGGCACGATAACACGTTACCAGCGGCAAACCGAGGCCCCTTATCCGGCCTCCTCAGCCCTTCTCCGCAGCCAGGCGGGTGCCCTCGGGCGGCGGAAGCCCGGCGCCTCGCTCGGTCCGGGCTCACCTCCCCGTGCAGCTCCCTCAGCGCTGACACCACCAGCTGCTTGAACTGCGCCACGTTCGGCCGGGCCCCGCCGTCCGGCAGCTCCCTGCGGGCAGCAGAGCAGAACAAAGGGGCGAGATCAGGGGGTTACAGGTCGGAGGATCCTCGCGGACCGGAGGGGTGTCACTCACAGCCGCACTCGCAGGTAGTGGTGCTCCCCCGCACTCCGCAGCACTCTCCGCTCAAAGGCGGCGACTGCGGCCGCAGACTCCGATAGCGCCATCCCATCCCTCCCGGTCCCGCCCAAGACAATGGCGGCGCATCCGCCTCACCGAACCTTGTACGGCGGCCCCGAGAGGTCAGCCCTCGCGTTGCCATAGGGACCGGGCGGTCCTCTGCGCCCCATCTCCGGAACACAGCGGCTGATGACGGGGAAAGGCTTAGCCGAGAGCGCCGGACTGAAAGCACCGAGCCTCCCCGCGGAGGAAGCGGCCGGTTAGCGGTTGTACCGGAGAGGAGAGCGGGCGTTGG
Source organism: Psittacula echo (assembly GCF_963264785.1). Lineage (NCBI taxonomy): Eukaryota > Metazoa > Chordata > Aves > Psittaciformes > Psittacidae > Psittacula > Psittacula echo. Next base: position 6,774,657 of record NC_137745.1, read on the forward strand.
ATGCTGCCCCGGTGGGCACGGGGCGGCAACAGGGAAGGGCCCAGGCAAGGCCCATGCTCAGAGCCCAAAGCACGTGTGTGGCCAACCCGAGCTCGGCCTCTCAGATGGAAGCAGGCAACAAGCAGCCTCTGAGGCTGAAACGAATCCCTGGGAAGGTGTGGGAACAGACGGTATTTCCGAGTGCGACAGGGTGGCTTTTAGCTGCAGAAAGGCAAATATTTGACACTCCACAGGAAACGTGCTGTTGGAGAGGGGCTCACAGAGATGCTCCATCGATCGATTCTATTTAAACAACTCACGTTGGTCCTGCTGCAGCTCCTGGCAGTGTTGTCTGGCAGAGTAACAAGTAATAAACACTGAGGGCACTGGGGTTTCTTAGCCTCTAATCTGCAGTTCACACACCTGAAAGAGATTTGAAATGTGCATAGGAGTAGATTGGCAGGATCTTTGCACCTCACTGGTCAACACCACCTAGTTGAGATAAAGTAACACAACTTCAGCGCCTTGTCACTGATCTGGATTAGTGAAATACATCCTTTGGAGAGAAATGGCAGAAAGAAGCATCTTTGCCACAATGATGAAACATCATCCTCAGTGTAAGAACATCACAAAAATCTTATTTCTTGCACAAAAAAAGTTGATCCAGGAATGAATACTGACCCCAGCAGGGTAACACAGCAGCAGCCTAATACCCCTGTGACATGACTGATACCATTCACCTTTGCCATCAAGCTGGTCAGAACAACTTCAGAGTTCAAGATGCTTTCTCTGTTTGGATTTGGGGCTTTCTCTGTTTTGATCTGGGGTTTTCTCTCTGCCCCACAGGCCTTCCCTGTCCCAGGACACCTACCTGCATGTCATACTATGAAGGGGACATCTCCCTCTACTACAGGCACTGTTCTGTTTTCATTTTCCTACTGCTGATGTGGCACAAAGCCTGAAGACTGTATTTGTGTCAGCTAAAGCCCTCAGTGACTTTAAAGAGGTATTCATTAAGAAAATCAGCAACAGAACTCAGCAAAGCTGCCCCAAGAGGTTCTCTGATCAACCCCTACCCCAGACAGATACTGTGAGCATTCAGCAGAGCTCATTTACAACTGTGAAATAAAAAACATTAATAGTAATAGTAGTGCTGGAAGATTTCATTCCCCCCCCCCCCAGTCTATTCTAGCTCTCTTCCAGACAGCTCTTTTTAATGCTTAACAGCTTCCCTGCTGTTGCTCATTGCTGTATTAACAGGCCTGTCCTAATCAATGTAAGATCATTTCTCCTCCTGGATTGTTTTAATATTCCCTGCCCCTCTCCCACCCCCCCAGTTGTGCTTTACATAGGAAAAAAAAAATTCCCAGTTTTTCCTTATCCCTCTGCAAAATGAAGTATTTTCTGCTGCCATCTGGCCCCTTCAGGTGTCATCTTCCTTGAGTTGGAGTGCTCAAAGCTGAAGCGCCATATCCCAGCAGAGGCTTTGGCATCACAATCCATCTGAACCACTCTCCCAGACTAATTTACAAACCATACACAACATACTGCAAACTTACAAATAAAGCTTCAGCAAAAGCAAATATTGAGCATTTGAACAGGCGATTTCACACGTACCAAAGTAATTTGCCTTTCAAATTGTTAGTTTGGTTAAAAAAAAAAAAAAAGGCAGCTTGGCACATAAAATTCAGTAGCCCTTAGTGCAGGCCAGCAAGAGACCTTCCAGATATTGTTTCTCCTGGGAGCAGAGAACCAGTTAGCAAAGTGCTCAAACAACAAATGAGTTCTACGATAAGTTGGCAGACATATCAGAGCAGCCAGTTTTATTGGGAGCAATAATAGCTACAGAAACTGGGATTATTTTTAAGGTATTAGTAAAACTGTATCGCAAAACAGCACAAGTTGGTGGTCGAGTCATGGATAAATCTCTTGGTTACTGCAACCGGGCAAGTGCTGTTCTCCGTAAGGCTCTGATAACACAAGCAACTCAGGCACTCCAAGTAAATCCAGTTAGCTGCTGGGAAGTCTGCTCTGGATGTAAGCACTGAGGGTTGTGTCAATAAAGAGCACACACAGGGTTGTACAGGAAGGCTGGACACAACATGTCAGGTTTTTATTAACTAAAAGTGAAGCTGAAACCCAGAGTGGTTTGTTAAAACCATATGTTTATATGGCAGATGTATTTCTTTCCATAGTGCAAGAACCATCCTTTGAGAATCAAGTACAAAATGTAAAATGAATTAAAATGAGGGTCCCTCAATAAATCAATTTAAAAAACCCACTTAACTCTAAAGAACAGACCAACTTTAAGAACTGTCCTATTAAATTCTCCCAAGTGAAAGACCTTTAAAAGCACTTGGAGCCTTGAGGTAGCAATTTTATGCAGAATGTAATTCTCCTCCTGCCCCAGAGCAGAGGAAAATTAGTAGCGCGTTATTAGCTCCAGCCAGCTAAGCTGAGTGTTCTCCTATGAGGTTACTGACTCCCTCTTGCATCTTGAAAGAGAAGTGTAGTGCTGTAGGCCGTCAGCAGGAAATCCACAAGGAAGGCCTCTTAAAATAAAATATATGGTTTGAAAGAAGTGGAAATAACCAGCAATAACCGTAACAACAAAAATTACCTGTAGTGGAAAAAAACAGCCCAAAGTGTTTGTATTTTGGCAAGACAAGGTTACAAACACATCAAGAACAAGAGTCTGCTTTCAGCAACGGAAAAGAAAGCACAGAAGTGACATTCAAAGGGGTTTCAGGTTTTGCCCTCTGTGCAAATTGCACTTTGTTTTTAAAGTTTTGTCTGAAAGTTTCAAGGTTTGCACTTTTGCCCTTTTTTGTTCATTTACAGTGTGAAACCTGTGCTGGGACACAGAAATACTACGTCAGGGGGTCTGACCACTGAAAGCTCCTCTCACTGACTTCACAACAATCACAAGCAGGGAATCACAAACAAGAGACTCTTTCTCCTGCAAGTCTCAAAGATACTTTCCTCTTTGCCCACTTTGTGGCTGAGTTATTTTATTCAAAACAAGATTTCTCTCTCTGCCAGTTTCAGAGCCTCCACAGCAGATTTACACTGAGTAGTAACAACAATACATTTGAGCTCTTTCTCCGTGACAGCTCGGATGAACAGTCAGTGAAAAGGAGTGAGCTGAGATGCAGTGATGTGGACAGATGCTCACATGCAGGCACCTCGCTTCACTCCCTGGTTGTGGTATCACCACTCACACGCTTTCCAACTTTGCTCATTGCTGATTCTCTAACCCAATACCTGGCAAAGTTGAGTATCTTACTACAAGCTTCTCTTGCTACCTTCATGCTCCAAAATTGTACAGAAGAGGCTGGTTAAACCAGACCAAACTCAACAGGCACATTGCAAATTAACAGCTTTTAAGGAACCTCCTTACAGGCTTGTTCTCTTTCAGCTCAAGGTAAGGCTGCCTCTCTACATCTCACAATGATGTCACACAGATCCTGGATGTGGGATGGCATTGCTCAGGATGCCTCTGCTTCAGGGAGTTGAGGGAAAGGTAAAGCTTCAAAAAGCTTGCTTTCACTTACATGCAATCCCAATCTTTGATTTGACATTCTCATCCTTTCCTCTGACTTCTAGAAGCCACCAAATCAAAGTAGTTGTAAATGCTCCATTCTGGCAGTGTTCAAAGCCAGGTTGGACAGTCTTGGGCGCATGGTCTACTGTGAGGCATTCCTGCCCATGACAGGGGGGTTGGAACTGGATGATCTTTAGGTCCTTTTCCAACTCTAACTATTCCATGATTCTATGAAATCCTCCCTGCCAGGCAGAATTACCTTAAGAATTACCTTAGTAACACCAGCCTTGCCTGGATTTTTGGTTAAGCTTCAGAACAATTGCCACCATTTGCATCTGCTAAGGTTTACAATCTCGTCCTGTAGAGAATCAAAGGCTGGAAGAAGCAGAATCCATCCACAAGGCAGCCAACCCACCAGGCTCCTCTGGGCAAAGGAGAGGATGTTTTGCCTGGGAGCAACAAGGCTGGCTGTGATCAGTCACAGCAAGTTCTCCCTAGTTCAAATGACAGCAGAGGCAACAGAGACAGTGGTCTGAAGACCAGTTTGTTTCTGGTTCACTGGACAGTCACAAGCTAGCCTCAGACTCTTGTCTTGGAGCCCAAAGTATCCTAAAGTTTTATCTGTTATCAGTGCAAGGACCTGATGAGTGGGGGCTTTCATCGTTTTTTGTTGGGCTTGTTGGCTTGGGGGGGGTGGGGGGTGTGTTGATTCATTTTGGTTTGTTTTATTCTTTAATTCTGTAATCAAAAGAATGATTCTGTCTTTGGTGCTAAACCTTGGAAGCATGAATGAGAAGTACCTGCTGCTTCTTTGGCTGTCATTTGCAACAAAAACACAGCCCAGCAAAGCAAGGGAAATTCACTGTTCTAAAACACATGCAGTTAGAACAGCCACTAAACATCACAACCAGGACTTTAATAACATGGAAACACCCAGTTCAGTGGTGTCCATTACAAATAATTTGCATTATATAAAAATATGACTCCAATTACAGTAACTGGACAACAGCCATTCGAACTTATCAAGTTTCCATCTTACTCATATTGCAGGAACTGGGAGGAGCTCATCCATTTAGGAAAAGAAACTGTCCAGAAATCAACTTTAAGAGTTGCAGCTAAGCATCTCGTGCCTTAGAGAAATGTCTACTGTGGTAACTAGAAGCAGGAATTCAACATTAGCATCATTCTATTCTTGCTCACGTGGCCATGAAAAAAAAGAACAGATTCTGTTATACTAGCATCCACAATGAAAAGTTTATAACCCCATAAAACACCAGGAAGTTTTGCATGAGCTGCAGAAGAATGCAAATTCAAAGGGTCACTAAATTTATTACCTACAAAATCAATGTCTTAATATAAATATTCTGTTTGTACACCATAAAAACATCCTTCTTATGGTCTGATCCTTATTTAGATAATACTCCGATAAAATCTCAGCAGGATGCCAATTAAAGCTATAGAAATAGAATCTACCTAATAAATGCTGCAAATTTAACAGGTATTTTAGATCAACATTAGCTTAGTTATCACCTAAACCAAAAAGACTCCTCAAACACACCAACTGCGTGGTTAGCAGACATTGGCTTTACAAAGACAAAGGTTGCCAACCATTTAGCAAATCAACATGGTATTTGGAAGCATCCAAGTGTCTAATGAGTCAGAATACTGTGAAATGTTGGGGGGAGGGGGGGAGCTCCTGTAAACAAGTACAGAAGTTGTCTTCATTTAAATTACAAAACATTCACCTCCTTAAAAAGCTTTAAAACTGACCCAGTCAACAACAGTGCCCTGGGAAATCTAGCAGTATAAAGGATCTCTGTAAGCAACAGAAGGTAATGTATTGTGATCTCACCACAATAAAATGTTCTCAGTGTCAGGAACAAGGAGCAAACTGGGGGAGATGACAATTATGACACCTTCAGGCCATTTGATCTGAACCACTGCACTTTTTTGGGCAGCACAGAGTAAAACATTTTTCTTTGCTGCTCAGAGAACACTTAAAATCTAGTAATGCTTCATCTTCTGCATTTTGTTGCTAAGCAGACTCTCTCATGTCCCCAGCTTGGTTTACTTGGTTTAAAGAGCTCTAGCACCTGCCTCTTTCATTTCAGCAGCTGGAGGAAAACTTCAGTGCCACCTTATTAATTGGCTCCCTTGATATTTTAACTTCAATCCAGATGCTACAATTAAAAGCAAATTTGACATTGTGTAAGGAAAGCATCAGAAGAAGGTATTAAGCCCATAAAAGGCTTGTATTCCACTGGTTGCCTCTGCAGAACAGGCAACCTCTCACTATAGAATCTGATCTGAAAATTTATCCCGACAGTAACACCAGAAGGAAGGAGGCTTCTTTATCTTGCACACTTTGGGTTTCGTATCAGGCACTTGAACTGCTGGACAGATGCCATTCTGAACCAAGTAAGTGAACACAGGGTTACAATGATCTTTAATCTAGGTCTAATGATGAAGTATCAGCAGCAAGGTGGAGGCAGGGAGTGAGCAATCCATCTGTGCTGAGACTTGTTGATGGTTTCTAAAATGCCCAAGAAGACAGCAGCAGTAACTGTTCCGTAGTGTCCGTTTTTCTTGCGAGTTGTGTTGCTGATAGGAGGCTTTTCTGTGTCTTGAACTAAGAAGGCATTGAGGTACCCTGTGCCTAAATCCCTGGATCCCTCAGGTCCATACTAGAGCCAAACATTGCCACCAGTTGCTCCTCATAATGTGTTATATTCCTCTTCATAATGTCCATGCAGGGTCCAAGCAACCTCTCAAATGCTTGCACATCCATGACTGCAAAGGAACAGAGGTGAAAACAAGATCATTTTCAAAACTCAGAACATAAACCTCCAGTACAACCCATCTGCATTTGAGGCTTCAGTAGAAGCCACAGAAACAGAAATCATATTTCTGATTTCCCTCCATGCTGTTATTTGGAGAACCAAGATTCATGAAGACTCATCCTGATCTCAAGGATAAATACAGGAGGCAAATACACACACACTGGCATTAAAAGATCGCCTGAGAGCTGTGTGTGACAAACGAGCTGTAGACAAGAACCTGAGCACAGCCCACACCAGCAGAAAAAATAGAATGTGCTGGAAGGAAGCAGCCTTGCTCTTAGCTGCTCGTGTCTGACCACCAGTTACCAAGAGGCTGCTAAGCTTTAAAACAGCTGCTCATTTGGGCACGATCCATAAAACAAGCAAAGACCAGGAAAGGATAACCAGAAACACACATCTGCTTACCTAAACATTTGACCTCCCCAACAGCATAGGCAGAGGCTGCTCTGGGTTTGTTGGTAACAAGTGCAAGCTCTCCAAAATACTGCCCTCTCTGACACCGGGCAATCTCCACTTCTTGGTTCACTTCTGTACTCGTCACAGTCTGTCAAACAGTACATTTGGGTTATTTGCACACAGTTGTGTCTTTGAACAAGGCTGCAGTTAATTCCAGATATCTGACAGATGTGCAACAGCTCACTGACGTAGGGCTTTCAAACTAGCAATTCCCAAGTCACACTCTACTGGTACCACCTTAACAGCACATTCAGTTAGAAGTTTGATGACAGAAGTGTATGCCCGCTCACAAGTGTTAAGATTGGCAGGTATTCACTGTTAGAGCTTTGGGAACTGCTGTTACTTTGACCTAACATAGGTTTTATCATGCACAACATGTTGTTCCCTAAGGCTGCTTCAGACTGTACAGAGCTCCTTTCAAATGCCAACATTTAGTATGTCGCTAGAGATTAACAGTCCCCAGACTTTGTAAGTTGCAGCTTTCTGCTATTCCTAGAAGAAGTTTCAAATCCACCCCTAAGACCAAGGAGAGTGTACCAGGTTAGTTTGCAGAGAAGCAGATACAAGCAGAAGACTTTCAAACTTCAGTAAAGTGACTTCTGGCCTCTTCAAAACGGGTATGGGGACTTACATACAGCCTACATCACACGGGTGATGATGAGAAATAAAATCTTATAATAAGTCAGGGTAGGCTTTTTCATACCACTTGTATTAATCAAATCAGGGAATGACCTAAAGCCAAATCACCCAACTTGAACTCACCTTGCTTTTAATCAAGATTTTTACTTCACCAGTTTCTACAATGTAAAAACAATCTGCTTTATCACCCTGAAAGAGGAAAAGGCACAACAAATTACTTTTTAGTTTACTTGAAAAGTATGTATAGATGGTATTAAAGCATTCAATCTGAACTAGGCCTTGTGCAGAAATCTTCCAGAATCGACAAACACTCAAATTCTTAACATTAAAAGGTGCCTGGCTAGGTAATATACCAGAGGAACCCACAGGGGAAGGAGCTGTTAGTGCACATCATTCAGTGAGAGAGGAGGCTTCAGAGAGACAGAGGCTAGATAAGGAACTGATACAGGAATGGGAGCAGCTCAGCAAAACAACTGTGAAACAATGTGAGGAGAGAGATAAATGTGACATTAAGTCAAGGGGGCAAACAGACTATGAATGTGATGGGAAGGACAGAAAGAGATGATTACAACTCGAGTATGAAACATGGGCTAGGAGAAGGTGATGCAAGATTTAAACATTACAGAAGAAATGAGGCCTTCAGCTAGGCTTCCTGGGGATATTGTGAACCATCCAGTACAAAGCTTTTCCTTCACTGTTGCCATCTATCACAACATGAACTAATACACTCAGCACACTTCTGAGAGAGTACTAGAAAAGTACTTTAAAAGAGTGAAAATCAACTGAGTGGGAGACCTCCTCCTAATACCAGCAGGCACTAACAATTTAAGTGCTTCCAAGCATACTGCACTGAACTAAAGGGTCAAATTCCAGAAAGGTAATTCAAATGTAAAATTACCCATGAGAAAAAAGAAGTTCCTGGTATTGATGAACTGCTGTAATGGAAGGTCTACCACATATTTTCCAAGTGTAAAATTTCATCATCTTTAGCAGTGTATTATCATCACCCAGACCTATCCAGACTATTAATCTTCCTTTTAAAGGGTAATTACATCCTAGTCCTTAATTCAGTTATTACAACAGATTAAAACCAACTGTGTAATTGGAATCACTGATTGCACTGACTCCCAGTTCTGAGACTGATTTATAAGCTTTGATTTTGCTGAGAGTTCATTTTTCTCAGGGTCTTAGGCAATGAGATTTTCAGCTTCCTAAATTGAGGGTATTTTTTGAGATAATAAAACTAAGGTTTCCTACATTCAGTTATCTGACATTCAAGGTAATTAAGATTAATTATTCAAGAAGTCATATTTTGTTTATAAAACAAGATGACAGTTGTGATCACAAACCTGCAGTTCCAGGTGAGCCAAGGACTTTCTTGCCTTAACTTCCACTTGAACTAGAGCACTTCCGCAACAAAGCATCCCTGAGCTGAACTTGATGCAAAATTCCAGTGTTTCCTCAGTAACAGTGCTCCAAAACGTTGTGTCACAGCCAAAAGAACTCCCCCAGCTTTAGCTTGAGTTGGTCCAGCTTCATGTTCTAACACTCTGGCCTTCATCTATTACAGCAGACACCAGCAACCAAAGGCTGTCAACTGAAGCTCAACTAACCACTGAAATACTCTTTTTAAGGGCATCAGGAAAAACAGTTATTTTAGTTGACCCTGATAGTTACTTAGGTAGCTGAGTTGGGTCCAACTACTGCAACATTGCCAATGACTTAATTTATTTTCATTTAAATCACACTCCTGTTGAATTCTTTGGTTTTGTTGTTTAGTCAGACCTAGGAATTAGAGATGCCTTTACCACCCGCTTGTGACTCCTTGTTAAATCTGGACATAGGTGCCTGTGAAAAGTCTAGCTGGGTCCTTTCATGGAAAACTGCAGAGACACTTAATGTCAGCTTCTTACAGCACACTCCCCTGGAAATCTGGCAAAGACCATTTATAAAAACCAAACAGATGAAAGAAGAAAAACGCAGGAGCTAAAGTAATGCAATAAATTTATAGCAGAAGACATACTGACCATTCCCCAGACATTCAAAAAGTGGTTAAATAAACTGGAAGAATTAAAAGAGTAAGTGCCAAGCTGGTCTAAGTAATAGCATTCTGTAAGTTGATTCCAAACAGGAGAAAAGCAGCAGAGAAAGGAGAATGGTAAAGAAGAATTTAGACTTCAAGTACCTGAGAAATGATACGTTCTCCATCTTGGTACACTTTCTCTCCTATAACATCCACTATCTTCATTCGCTCTGATGCCTGGAACAAAGAGGAACATTGAACAATCATCTCTTGTAGTACATCTCTGGTAAACCTTGTAGCCCTGAAATGATGAGGCATTCACTAGACACGAACAGTATCTGGGTACTGAAAAATACAGCCCCTTTCAACAATGTTATCTTGAAAGCACCACAGCTTTCAAGACTACTGTGATTGACAGGGAAGAAAATTGTCTAGTGGCCCCATCTGTGTGCTTCTCTTGCTCCCAGAGTTAACAAATAACTGATTTGGCTGGTTTAAAGCAAAGGGAGGGGCAATAATAATTTCCTATGAGACTCAGTTGAAATTTGAAGAAAACACTCAGAAAAGTGTCATAAACTCTCTAAGAACAAACTTCAATGAGAAACACCAGCAACACATTTTCTAAATATTTTAATCACCATACACTGGAATACATGGGGGGAAATTGTGTCCCAGAACTCAACCCTACAATGGAGAGAGGAAGGGGATATGAAAAGAATGCCGGCTCTAAATTGTAAGCAGACACTGAACATGATTCTCAGCAGCAAGGGCAATCTGATGTGCAATGAAACACGCCTGAGACATTATAAGCAGGAAGGGCGAAAGAACAGTAAAATTTATCTCCAGTGTTTCCCATTGCCCATCTTGAACAGCACAAAACAATTCTGTTGCTCCAGAGTAGTGTAAAAAACATATTAGGAAAGGAGGAAAATCCTACAGTTAGAATGAGTATCTTGACAGATGATTCAATTGTAATCCATCCATTCCACAAATGCACCTTCAGCTAGCCCAAATTTGAGAAACTTAATTTTGATCCATGTATGATTCAAGTGCAGTGTGTCATGCAAAAAGCCATCCAGTGCTGACGAGTTATTTTTTTATATCTTTAAGTATTTATGAGTCATTTTTGTGCTCAAAGTCACATTGACAGAACTAGTTTAAGTCAGCCACAGAGGGAGATGTTCTGCAACCTAGCCCTTCCACAGCTACCAACATACATCCAATGTATATTAGGGGTTTCTAATCCCACCTAACGATAGCTTGAGATTTTGTAATCTTTCCTCAGAGATGAAAAGCTCTACTCAAATAATGCTGAAAAATATTCTTGTGATGAGGAAAACAAAGAAAAGTTAAGTTATGGTGTAGGCCAGAAATAGACTAATTTCAGAGCAGCATGGTATGGCTCCAAAAGCCCTCTGAAGATACAGGCTGACTCAATAGCTTAGAAGGGACAATTTACACATTGTTCCTAAAGTCATGCACCACTCACATAAACATGGCATCTGTCACTTTGTTCCCAGGTAGCAGTGCTTCCCTTTAGCCTATTCTTAGTTTACCTCCTGAATACTGGTTTAGGTTAAAGAAAGACCTACCATGGGCCACATTCTTTTGTCTCAAAGGTGAAATTATTCATGGCTGGTAAAGGGCAAATATCCCTTTGACTGTTTCACTGCTTCAATATCACACCCTCAAAGGAAACCACAGCCCTGAGTTCTGATTTTCACTTTAATACCTGCTGACCTATTTATAGATTGGTTTTGGTTGTGATTTTTTTTACATCTTTATACAGAGATAAAGATCAGCAAATTGCTTACTGTGAATAAAGGATATGAAATCAGAATGTACAACTTCCATAAGGCAAATTAAGTTGTATAGCAATCATGATACCAAAGCTGCTCTTCAAATATTCTTCTAAGCAAACGTAACAGATTTCTGACAGAGCAGAACCACGGACTGTAGAGTTAATGGTAATGCAAGAATTTGATGCAGAGGCTTTACCTCCAAGGATTTAAGAAGGGGCACAGACTCAATAAATAATTCATAGGTCTTCCTCTTCTTTGCATTGTTTTTCAATATAATTCTTCTGAATGTCACTCGATCCTGCAAGAAAGAGCAGAGAAACACATTATTCCTCTTCACTGAAACGTTCTCTGTTTAAAGAACTGACAAATATAAACAAGGATTTGCAGCAAACAATGGGGTTGAGAAGCCAGCTGTTAAAATACTACTATATCCATCATAGTGGTGATCGTAACAGCTCTTGTGAGAGCACTTGTTGCAGTAACAAACTGAAAACCAGGGAGCTGTAAGACCTGGTCCTTCTAACATATGCATTTAAGAATTCTATTTTTAGTCTATCTTGTACTGTTTTTCAGAGCTGAGTTTTTGGGTTTTATTTGGCTGTTTTGTTAATACATTCCATGCTTCCACATACAGTGAAAAAGTTGCTCTCTTCTTGCTGGAGCCATTGGAAACTGGCATTTCTAACACTTAAAGCAACTGCAGGACTAAGCCTGGATTGGTTTCTTCTCTACTTGAGTCACAGATTTTAAAGGTAAGCTGGAGATTTATTCTGGTCTCAAATAGATCAGGAACAGAGTATCAAACAGCAACAGGCTTGATTCATTCTTGCACCTTCCTTCCCTTCTAGGATCCAAGAGACAGCTTTTTGCTTCCTAATTGCCAGCCTGTGTGCTGGGCTCATACCCAGAGTGTGAGTAGCAGGTCAAGGGAGGGGATTCTCCTCCTCTGCTCCACTCTGGGGAGATTCCCCCCCCTGCAGTCCTGGATCCAGCTCTGGGGCAGCATCACAAGAGGGGCGTGGAGCTATTGGAGTAAGGCCAAAGGAAGCCACAGAGATGCTGCGAGGGCTGGAGCAGCTCTGCTCTGGAGCCAGGCTGAGAAAGCTGAGCTGGTTCAGCCTGGAGAAGAGAAGGCTCCTGAAGGGGAGACCTTAGAGCAGCTCCAGAAAAAAAACAGAAAAAAAACCACGAAACAGCTGAAGGCTGACATTTTCAAAAGTGTTTGTGTATCTAAAGATACAGACTAGCATTTATGTAGGCTTTTTAAAGATATTTAATATGAATTACTCAGTTAATCACCTGCACATTTTGCCACCTGAATACTTTTGACAATGGTTCTTACTGCATTAATCACTTAATAAAAGTGTGTAACTATACCTTATTCTCCCAGCTAACAGGAAGGACTAATTTAATCCTTCGAGGGCTGGAGCAGCTCTGCTCTGGAGTCAGGCTGAGAGAGCTGGGCTGGTTCAGCCTTGAGAAGAGAAGGCTCCTGAAGGGGAGACCTTAGAGCAGCTCCAGTGCCTAAAGGGGCTACAAGAAACCTGGAGAGGGGCTTTGGACAAGGGCCTGTAGGGACAGGACAAGGGGAATGGCTTTAACCTGCCAGAGGGGAGACTGAGATGAGCTCTTAGGCAGAAGCTCTTCCCTGTGAGGGTGCTGAGGCGCTGGCACAGGGTGCCCAGAGAAGCTGTGGCTGCCCCATCCCTGGCAGTGTTCAAGGCCAGGTTGGACACAGGGGCTTGGAGCAACCTGCTCTGGTGGAAGGTGTCCCTGCCCGTGGCAGGAGGTTGGAACTGGATGAGCTTTAAGGTCCCTTCCAACTCAACCCATTCTATGATGCGATCCTATGATCTCTTCTCCAGGTAGCAGCTAGTGCTGCGCTGGTTCCGTGGCCACTGGGCGGCACTGCGAGCCCGTAACCATCGCTTCTGCCTCTGCCGGCAGCGGCGGACATGTTCTAGCCCTTATTGTCAGAGAGCTCAACAAAACGCTTTCCCTTTCCACACAGATATGGCAGCGCTCAACTCCTGTCTAACACCGACAAGAAAAGCCACAATAGAGCTGAACTAAACAACACGCCCAGCTGCGGGGAAAATACTGCCCACCAGGTATGTTTGCTGGTGTTTGCATTACAATAGTGCCTATGGTCCCTGATAGGATCAGCACTGGATTATGATCAGAGGAGATTTCACCTTGCACAGGGTGAGCTAAAAGTGTAAAAATAAAAAAGTCAGGAGAAAGGAGCAGACATTTGCTTAGGAAAATGGTACAAAACCTCCTAAATCTTTTAAGTTTCCATATACAACAATTAGCAGAAACACCCGAAGTCCTGAGAGCCCCTACAGTCACAGAACAAAAGGACCTTAAGATCATGTAGTTCCAGTTCCCCTGGATCTTGTTTTCTGAAAATATCAATTGATACCTCAGCAGTGACCCTTTGAAGTGAAAGGGTATTTTCAAGTGAAGGCACAGTTTTATGGGATGCAGGCTGCAAATACTCATCACTGATATGGGTGACACTAGTGGAATATAAAAGTTGAAGGAGGGGAAAGATAAGAAGAACAAGAGACAATAAAGCATGAGGGATTGCCTTATTATTTTAATAAGCTCTTCAGCGGTCAAAGTCTCTTCAAATGTATGTGCTTGGAGAACCAAAAAGGTGCAGAAATGGTCAGGGACATTGCAAAAGCATAAAAATTACAGAATTCATTTGTTTGAGAGTATCAGTGAGGGAGAAGCAGCAGTATTTGAATAAGAAGGGCAGAGCAGTGAAGGAAGTGTGTGATCATGAAGTTCTCCTCAGACATGTTCAGTAGAAACAACAGAGGACATTTCTCTGTCCAGAAGAGACACACATTTGATAACTGCTTTGTGCCTGAGCCTTCCACCAAGCTTTTGTTGGCCAAAGTCTGAAGTACAGCAGGAGTAATTCACATTTCCTCGATGGCAGATAACCCATTAGCTTTAGCAATGACTTCTGCAGACTAATAAAAATATGTTTAAATTACATCAGGCACAAAATGGTACAGTAAAACATGGCAATTACTGAGTAATTGGAAGAAATAACTGATGTTTTAGGGCAGGAAAATACAGCTTTAGTTAATAACATATCCACAGGACAGATGACCAGCAAGAGGTCCCTCTTCACTACACCTTGAAATTAAGTGAATATAATCACAGAAAAAACAAACCCCAAATAAACTCAATTTGTGCAGTTCTTTTTAAAGGCAAAGGAACAAAGAATCATCATCTCATTTTCCTCCTTTTATGAATGAGCTCAGTTTTCAGGTAGCTGCTTTGTTCCATCTTGTTCAAGAAATTAGATTCTGACATTACTCCCTGGTTGATTTACCAAAAGTCTTTCTTTTTGGCTCAAAAAGAAAAGGGAAGGGAGGCAGATCTCTCTGCAAGCGCTGAGACTGCATAAGCACACCATGTGTAGCAGCTTATCGGTCCCATAATGAAGGTCACAACACATGGGCAACCCACAGCGATAGTTGCCAAGGAGCCCAGCATACACAGGGCATACAACACTTCTGGCTTCAAAGGCTTTGCTGATTGTACAATCCGCTTATTATATGAGCCCTCGAGGATGAGTAAGAGAGCACTGTGAAAATAACCCTACCAAACAGTACAGAGAAAAGGACTAAAAAAGGAAACTCATGTCTACAGCTTCACATTCAACACTGCAGGGCTAGAGACAAAGCAACACCATCATTTAGCTTGGTATCGCTTGGTATCTCATAGGTCATGCTGATCTGAGAAACTCTTCCAGTGAAACACAAAGGGAGCAGAAACATCATGACAGTTTATTTTGAAGGAAAACAAAGCTCTGGGCAGTTTTTCTAGCTCTTCAAATTACTGGTATCCTCAAGAAGATAATTAACACTTTCCCATTCCCCTTAAAATGGTAAGAAGGTGAGCTGAGAATAAAGAATGTCATTTAGATATTTTCCCCCTCCCATAACATACGTGCATTAAGTCTTCACTGTCCCCTGCAGGGTGAAAATAAAACCAGCTTTTTCTCACCCCCTAAACAAAAGCCACAATTATAGCAAATGCAAACTAATCAAAGGGACAGATAAAACTAGTGATAGAGTTTTTACAAACGAGTTGTTCTGTAAAGGTGGGTAAGAAGATTTGCACAATGGATCTCTTATGTCAGAAGGTGAGATAACAGATCATGATAAAAGAGCTACTAGCACAACAAGCCATACCAAAAGAAGCACTGGACACAGGGAGTTAAGCATTTAAAATACTATGCATATGAGAGCAACCTTCTTTCCTTACCAGTCCCCAGAGGGCTCCTTCTGTGGTGGCAATAATGGTGGCAGCTCTAGGAGTGTTGTACATCAAGGCCAGTTCCCCAAAACTGCCGTGATTATCATAGCAGCCTACACAGCGCGACTGGTCATCTTTTGCTACAACGATATCATACGACCCTCTAGAAAACAATGGAATAGACGTTCTTTATTAGACAACATTTCAGTACAAATGATAAACCAGCTTTTTGCTGCTGTACAGATGACCCTCTTATTGCTAAGTGAGATGGAACATGCTTTAGTGAGCTTTCCAATTGCCCAATACCAAGCTGCTTCTATCTTCACTATTTTCATGATAATTGTCTCTTTCAAAAGCATTTCACTCCTCACAGAGCTGGGCAGGATCCACTTTGTGTCTTCTGCATAGTATTTTGTCATTACTATTGTAATTGTTCTTACAACATGATAGGTAGTTCCATTGTTTTTAACAGCATTTGTCCTTTTACAGCATGTGTGTTAACCCAGTGAGGCCTCTCTAGAGTGACTCAGCTCCATTTATGCCCATTTTCTCAGTGACAGCACTGCTGCAGTACCACTGGGACACACTCAGTTCAACTCCTCACCTGCTCCTATGCTTTGTCTCAACTCCGTCTTAAGGGTACATCTATATCATAACCCCAGGATGCAACTGTAGCTTGTATCTGCATATGCCCATGCTAGATTCAAATGATCTAGCTCTTGTATGCATAACAGTGATGCCATAAAAGCACAGAGATCACAGGAAGGGGCTTTCTTTATATCCCTCAGATACTGAGTTTCGCAGTGCAAACTGACCAGTCTTCTTACGAGCAGCACATACTGATCCTCAAGCTGAAGGATTTAAAGCTAGTTGAGGAATTTTATCACCATTTTCACTGAGGTGTGACTGCTGAAGAAGGCAGGTTACAGCATGCAGTGCTCAAACTTGAAGAGTTGACAGCCCTGGGGTTGTTAGTTACCTCTGAGAACACTGCTGCAGCTAAGAAAAAAACATACCACAGGACAGCTTTATGCCAGCTTCATTTGTAGGTGATTCCCTAAAGTTGACATCACATGAATCAAAGAATTAAAACACATCAAAGTGAGGACAGCTTTGCACAATGACTTAAGGGCTTATTGCATTAAAGCCTCTGAGATCCAGAGGAAACTTTGGTTATTGGATCAATAGCAGTCGGGCCAGATTCAGACATGTCAGAAGATCCAAGAAATGTAGTCTCTCTGTGTCACCCAGAAAGCTAAACGAGGAAGCTGGGCATGGGAAGACTAAATAACATCCTTACCAGACACTTTTTACACTCTACTGCTTACTCACACCTAGGAGACAGAGAAAGAAACCAAACAGCATGCTAATGGTAAACTAAATAAGGGTTCGTGTTGACGGAGAAGTTTCACTGATTCTTTTAATGCTCAATATCTACCTAATGATTCTCTGAGAGGCACCAGATGCAACAATCTTCAGAGGTTTTTTTTTATCTAGAAGAGCCATCTGTGAGCACCTTAGGCAAACACAACAACCTCTCCCCATCCCTCAGCCTGAAAGTTTCCAAACAACTACAGCCATGTAAGCTTCAGCCAAGCACTGAGCTGTCTGTGCCCCAAGGACTAAATTGGTGAGGCACCACTGGGTGACCTTGGCTCAGCTTTATTGCAGTAAGTGTTACTGAGCTGTGAGATAGTCTGTGAGCTAAAGCCGGGCAAGATAAGGATAAAGACACAGCCCCCAAGTGTAACTGGTGAGATGGCAATTGTTAGGAGCTCAAGGACTCAGAAGAAAAATACTGACATGAAAAAATATAAAACCCCAAGGAAAAAAAAAAACAAGGCAGAAAAGGGCAACTCAGCAAAAACTGTGGATCAGTCTGTTCCAAGAGACACCAGAGACCAACGCTGCCTCTCGTGACTGATGAGCGCTCAATCAGCAGAGACTCATCAGGTGCCTCCTCAGCAGTGATGAGCATGCTAATGTTAAGCCATGCAGCACATTTGATTTGTCCTAGGTCTCCCTTCCATATAGTAAACACTAAGTATCTGCCACATCCTCAAGTTGCATCTGTTCTCCCTGCTGTCCCTTTGCACATAGTCAAAGATCCTCGGATAAAGTGGTCTGGTGAGGAAGTATTACAGCAGAAGACTTCGGAAAAAAGAGACCTGTGCCAGAAAGCTTGCTTTTCTATGTAGACAAGAAGCTGAAGAGTTACACACACAACACAAAGTCACTGTTCATTCAGACAGGAAGAAACTAATCCTCATGGATATTTAGGCATTCATGACTTATTTTAAGGTAACAAGACATGCTTCTGATGCCTTAAAAGAGCCAGTTTTACGAATTTGCACTTGTAAGCAACTGGAAGTACTTTAGCTTTCCACAAGCACCAGTATCCTGTTATTCTTTTGCATTAAAAAATGAGGGGGTGGGAGGTGGAGGAAGCACCAGAAGGGAAAACTCATAACTGTAGAATTCTTTCTAATAACTGAATAGCTGACATAAAAGTTACAGCAGAGTCAATGTTTAGAGCAAAGGCTGCTCTCCTGTTATTACTCAACAACACCCAGCATAGACTTTCTGCCACATTCTTTTCGCAACATAGAGTGGAGGAATGGAACACTGGCTTAGGCTAATGGATGGTATGGTAGAGGATGGGGGAACAGGCATATGGTCAGAATCCATTTGAGCTGGCAAGAAATGCAAGAAATTGCAAAATGGCACTTTAAACTCTGCAAGTACATATCCCATAACCAACAGAAGCAAACTAACTAAGCAAAACTAAACTGATCATCCTGACTGCCATGATTTTTCAAATATGATGGACAGTGGCTTAGCAACTTCATTTGTCTGCTCCTTCAGGACCCACGGATGGATTTCATCAGGCCCCATGGACTTGCGCACATTCTGGTTCTTAAGATGGTCTCGAACCTGATCCTCTCCTACAGTGAGCCTAAGGTCTTCATGCACACAGCCCCTGCATCTGCCTTCCAAGACTCGGGTGGTGTGGTCAGAGCATTTGCCAGTGAAGACTGAGGCAAAGAAGTCATTAAGAACCTCAGTCTTCTCCAAATCCAGGATAGCCAGTTCTCCCGGCAGCTTATGGAGAGGGCCCACATTGTCCCTGATCTGTCTTTATTTGCTAGGTACGTATAGAAGGCCTTCCTGCTATCTTTCACATCCCTTGCCAGACTCAGTTCTTACTGGCCCTTAGCTTTCCTGACCTGGTCCCTAGGTTCCTGGACAACATCCCTGTATTCTTCCCAGGCTGCCTGTCCTTGCTTCCACCTTTTATAAACCCCTTTTTTCCCCTCTAAGTTTCTCCAGCAAGCATATGTTTGGTTTTAAGCTATGCATATGCTGATGAGTACAAAAGCTAAACTGAACAAATCATAGGCAAACTCACGCTGCCGCCATTCCTCAGAGAAAGTGGTATTTGAGTTTTCATGCAACTACACAGAATGTGTTAAAACCCAGCAGGTTTGAAATGTCTACCTCTGTCAAATTTGATTGTCCCTGGGAAAATGATCCAAAAGTCAGTGTGGGCCTAAAGGGGAAAATGGAAAGATCAAAGGAAAAGGCAATGACTTCAAAAAGCCAGTTTCTTTCAGAAACTGTCCCTGCCATTTCTAGGGAACTGAAAAGAAACAAACTCCACATTTCAAAGGCACAGCTGCTTACCGCTCAATGACATAGAAGTTGTCTCCATCATCACCTTGGTCAATCACATGTTCCTGAGGTGTCACCTTCCTCTCAAACATGGCATCAAGGACCTGAGACAGCTGCTCCTATAACACAAAGAGGAGGGGAAAAGAAAAAAACAAAACATTTTGAAAACCTTCAGAAAATGCACCTTAGCAGTATTGCTGAACAAGGGTGAGGTCATGTGACTTGATCTGGAGAGTGAAGTGCAACACACATTGCACTGTGTTTTCGGTAGGGTAATACAAGTAATATTGATATTAATGTTGATTGCCACTAACACCTCATATGTTTCCAGCTGATTAATGCAAGTGCAATAATGCAAACATTGATACTCCCATTACAGAAGAACCATCATCTCAAATTCATATCCAAATGGCTTAACCTATGCATACCATTTCAGTGCCAAAGCACACATGTACAGAAAGCTCTTTTGGTATAATCTGACACAGCTTCTCTGCAATGGAAACATGCTGATTTATGTCTACAGTACATATATTTCATTATATGTATGACTAGAAATTGCACCATGATTTATGAGTCACTTATATGTACTATCATCATTGAAGAGCCTCCATCATGATCAGGAATGTAGTGAACAAGACTCTGTACAGAGTTATGTTCCTGGATAGTCTGCATATTAGGAACCCGCAATCCCAGCACAAGACGAGATCAGACAGGTGCAGATGGGGAGCACATACAGAAAATGGGACAGTGTTGGTCTGCACCAGACTCAAGCTGGGTTTCTCTGATGAGCCATGACTAAACATGCTTTGTAGGCAACACAGGCATGGAAAGCCAAGAGAAACAATGCAGTGTAAGCACCTTGCCTCAATGCTGACCTGCTTTACCATCTTCATTATTCCAAAGTCCATTAACAATAGACTTCCATTGCATTTCAAAGTTGAAGGTGTATATCACAGCTGAGTTTCCAAAAACATACTACATGAACATTTAAACTAGTCTTTATGCTGCTAGGTACACTTGAAGTATTTACTGCACTCTAAATTCAGAATAATCATTTCAGCCTCAGCAGGCACCACTATACTGAAAATACCTTCACTAGAATCCTATTTTCTTGGCTTTAAAAACTCTCCTGATATTTAAACTAAACAATTATTGAATGAAAGCCATTTATTTTAACCATCTATTTCACAGCATGCATTTAAAGTAACAGTTGTCAGGAAACAAGCAATGCAGATTCTGAAAAGCTTTTTAAAAACACTGTAACTCAATAATGTTTTATTTGGAGGATAAACTGGAAAAGACTCATTTTAAGGAAATAAAACACTGAGCCCTTCTGTCATTAAAAGGACAAGCTTCGTCAGATTTCTGAACTGTAAAAAAAAAAAACACCCTTCTGGTTTAAATCTGGGGTAACAGTCACTGCTCCCACCCAGTACAAAATTCAGTTGTAACTAGGATTCTACAGATAAGACACTGTGGAGCCTACACATGATACATCATGCAGAGCATGATACACCATAGCAGGAGAGAAGTCACCTACTCCCCTAGCACTGTATATTGACACATAAATCAAGTTTATCATTGGGGATACTCCAAATCTCAGGGTTAAAATGCTGTGACAATCTGAAATTATTTGAGTTCCTGGGGTCCATACAGCAGCCAAGAACTGGAGAACTTCCTAGTTTTCAAGGAAAGCTGAGCAGTGTTTCTCAAGCCATAAGCTACCACATCCGTCCTTTTGTATGACATGGAGGCAAAGCTCAATGATTGAAACCCAGGAAGCTGCAGGACCCAGCACTGCTCTTAGAGCTTTCATTTTCCCCAACCTGCAGTAGTTTTCATGGAAACCTGACAGTTCTGTTTTCATGGAAACACCAGACCAGAGATGAGATGCATTTATTCTACAGCCTCTCTGAGGCTGGATTAGAGGACCTCCAAAGGTCTGTTCCTGAACTATGGTCCTCATTAAAAGATTCTTACCAATTAAAATTGCTAAGTGCAAGCAACAGTCATCATTAAACCTCAGTGCTGAGGCAATGAGTAATTAATAACCAACTTCAGCAATAAAAATCAGTAAGAATAGGAACAACCTAAAAGCCCTAATTTACATTCATTTACAGAAAGTTTACGGACATATTGGCATTTCAGGAAATGGTGCAACAATCTGAAATCACGCAAATATGTAAAATTCAGGATCACATCTGTGTAAATCATTTCCTTTTTAAATCACCCATAAAATTATGAGCTATTTCCTAGGAAAAATGATATCAGGTGCAATGGTACCCAAGAAAAGATAACATCTCATTGAAAGATAAGCAAAAGAATTAAAACCAGAACAAAACCAAAAACCTTTTCTCTACCAGGAAGAAAAATAAAGTGGAATTCGGAGCAAGAGGAATCTGACAAGGATGGTAACCGACAACTTGACACAGAATCATAGAATAGTCAGGGTTGGAAAGGACCTTAAGATCATCCAGTTCCAATCCCCCTGCCATGGGCAGGGACACCTCACACTAAACCATGCCACCCAAAGCTCTGTCCAACCTGGCCTTGAACATCCCCAGGGATGGAACATTCACAACCTCCCTGGGCAACCCATTCCAGTGCCTCACCACCCTCACAGTAAAGAATTTCTTCCTTATATCCAATCTAAACTTCCCCTGTTTAAGTTTTAACCCGTTACCCCTTGTCCTGTCGCTACAGTCCCTAATGAAGAGTCCCTCCCCAGCATCCCTATAGGCCCCCTTCAGATACTGGAAGGCTGCTCTGAGGTCTCCACGCAGCCTTCTCTTCTCCAGGCTGAACAGCCCCAACTTTCTCAGCCTGTCTTCATATGGGAGGTGCTCCAGTCCCCTGATCATGTTTAGATCTTTCATTGGTTGCTCATCTCCGAACATACGCCCCAGCCCAGCCTGCCTATAATTATATGAACTTATATGCCTATAATTCATGAACTATCACAGTGCAAACAAGTGTCTGGACTGTTAGGTCATGCTATTACCTGTATCTACAAACCATCAACTCCAGTTAAGAATGGAATTACCTGATCGAGGTTTTTGAAGAGAAGGATATCTTTACATGCTTCCTGCAGTCGGCATCGCTGTTCATCAGTTTTTGGATGAACTATCTTTAAAACAAAGTAAAACAAATGTCATGACAACCAAGAAATATGATTACTGACTGAACCTGCACTTCAGAGGGAAAATGCATAACACAATAGTATAAAAGTATACAGCTCCTGTGTTGTTTGCATAAACAGCATTTATGCATTTTATATATGTAATATATATGTATGTATTAAGCTGATAACTAACACATGAAAGATAACAGTCAAGACAGACAAGAAAGAAGGATGCCTTTTCCTTCCCCTTCCCTTCTAACCCACCCACAGATACAGTCAAGGTGTGAGCATTTGGAACAGAGGGAAAAAAAAACCCCCAACTTTCTTCCTAAACTCTGGCTATATTAATCCCAATACATTTATTGTTACCCTGCAGGTAGTTTGCATGATTTGTGATACGTATATATCTCAGCCCATCTAATAACAGAAGTTACTTAAGAAGCACCTGGGGTTGTTTCCCCAACAAAATGACTTTAATAAAAGCCTTGCTGTTTGAGAGATTATTTTTTTCCTACTTCTTTCCAATTATAAACATCTCATCAGGTTAAAGGAACCAACACTCACTGTGCTGTAAGAATGTTTAGATGTGTTTTATTGGCGGCTAATTATGAAATCATATATATATATAAAAATATTAATTACCTCACATTCATTGCATCAACTATATTTCTGGAATAACAAGGATTCCAGAACAAGTTACATCAGTAGGATTATCTAAAAATTAATTGCTGAAAGTTAAGTAGAGCTCAGATCCTTGTTTTAAAAGAAAATCAGCAGCCAGGAAAATGAAGACTTTTGATGGAATAAATGCATCCAAGTTTAAAAACATTTACATTTGCATGATCAGACACACTCATAGTCTTTTCTTTTTTCTTTCTATAGCATCTTATGTATTAAGTGCCTTCTTTTTTAACAGAAATTAAATTAGACTTAGATTTTCATTGCAGAAGTGTAAGCATCCTTGAAATGGAATCTGGAAAAGGAACACCAGAAGTCCAGAGAGGAAAACGCTGACTTTCACCAGCTAGGCTACAGGATTTACTCACATAAAGAAATACAGTTGCAGTATCTGGACTTGCAATTCCTAGAAATTCCCAACTTTTAAAACCAACAGAAGAACATCTGGCCACAACCTCAAAATATTCCAATGAAGTATTTCTCCTCCCCAGGCAGAACTGCTCTGACAGGGCAGTAATAAGCATATGAGGAATTTTAAGCACCCATGAAGAAACAGCTGTGGTCAAGCTTAACTAATTCTTTACAACAGCATCAATGCTCTAGGAATTGCCTCAATGAGCCTTTAAGATAATTAAGAAAGGAAAATATCCAACATTTTAAAGGTAAGCTTAAGCACAGCTCTTGAGTCCTCTGAAGTGAAACTATATTAAAGCTACAGTGAGTAAATAAGTGCATGACCCAAAGCAGCCCTAAATTTCAGAGCAATGTCACATTGTCAGTGTCAGCATGCCATGAACAAGTGGTAGGGAAAGGGTGATGTACAGACATCTGCTGTCAAACTGCAGAGAGAAGCATGCATGATGCAATTCATTCTTACCTTTTGTTCTGTGTCTTCTTCCTCTTCGTCTGGATTGAAAGCTTCAGCACAAACTTGGAAGAAAAAGAGAAAGTGAATTAGTAAAAAGAAGCAATTACATGAGAACAAACAAATCAATTTGAATTCCTTTCTTCTACGTTTTATTTTTCTACAGGAAGAACAAACTCACTTCTTGTGATTTTCAATTTTTATTAAAGCACAACAGTCTCCATTCAAAGTTATTTACAAACATGTTCTGTAAAACGCAGGGGAAGAACACTGCAGCTTCACTGCTTTGCTCTTGCAGTGCAGTGTATATAGCAAAACACACAAAGGAAATAGTACAAGAAGGCATGTGGCATTCCTCCACCTCAAGTCAGATTTGCAAATGACTGTATTTTGGGGTATTTTTCAATACAATGAAATCACATTTGCACACAAATTAACCTGGGAAATGGACAATCGGTTTGCCCATAGAATATCGTAAGTCAAAACATAATGTTTAGTTCCCTTCCAACTATCTCCTGTATCTTACCACATTTGCATCAAATAAATGTCAAGTTACGACAGAAAATCTTTTAAACACACAGAGAATTATTATTGTTCATTTTTAAAAGGACAGGAAAGTTTGTGGAAACCATATTCTGGAGTGCACAGGAACAAGGCTCTGCCAAACATGTCAATATAACTACAGGATCAGTCACAAGAAAGGCAATGATAACGGTGAGCTGCTGAAATTTCAGACAATTTTGTTCGATTTTGATGCTTCAGAAAAGGCTAATCTTCACTTATCTTAACAGTTATGCTGTTACACTGTTCTACAATGCTAAACACACACCTTTGCTGCCAAAGCCTAGCAAAAAGTCTAGCTCAGACTTTCTTATTAACTCATGGACGTTTGCAGATCTTCCATGTCAAAGTAAACTCTACATTCTAACTACCTGCATAAAGTGAGGGTCAGCCCTGTTTTCATCTTACTTTAGTAAGTGGCATCTTACTTCTAAGGCTACATGCTACTTGTAAGGTTTTACAAGCCAACAAACAAGCATTTGTCTTTGTACTTTATCCACCATCCTGACAATACTGAACACTTGGCAGAAGGCCCAGGAGTTCACTGCAATGACATCTAACTGCTGCATGGACTTCAAAAGTATGTGTATATATATATAAAAAGAAGCAGATTAAAAAAAAGAACTAAATCTCAAGGGTCAAGCATTCAGCAATTTGCAAATGATTTGAAAAGGCACACAGGCCTATTGACCTTGTCATCATACTTTCAAAAGCACTATGGAAATGCGCAAGTCCGGCATAATTTGCTAGGAAAGACTTGCCTCCCTCCCCAAAACATACATGTCCTTCCTACCTAGTAATCTTGATTTTCATAGAATCACAGAATGGCTTGGGTTGGAAGGGACCTTAAAGCTCATTCAGCCCCAAACCCCTGCCATGGGCCCAGACACCTTCCACTAGAGCAGGTTGCTCCAAGCCCAGTCCAACCTGGCCTTGAACACTGCCAGGGATGGGGCAGCCACGGCTTCTCTGGGCACCCTGTGCCAGCGCCTCAGCACCCTCACAGGGAAGAGCTTCTGCCTAAGAGCTAATCTAAAGTCTCACCTTCAAAACGTTTCACATTATCTGTGCTCAAGCTGTGCTGAGTCTCTATTCTTCTGACTGAAAAGAACCTCCATAACTACCCTGCACTCCGCGAAGCCCTGTCAGAAATCCATGGAAGTTAACCTCAGGACTCCTGAAGGTTAGTCATTTGTGGGTTATAGTACAGCCAGTCCCAACGGAAAACCATTTGCTCTTTCACCTTGACACAGTGAAAACATACTTGCCCCACTATTTTATACATGACTGAATTCACATTTATTAACTATTTCAGTGTCCCAGTAAAACAGGAACTCCAAGGCAAGCTTATTCTCACAAGATTATCCTGCAGAAGTATGTTGGGCAGCATCTTTTTAGACTCATTGAAGCAGAAGGGATCTCTCTGAAGGTCATACAGTCCAACCCACCCTTTCAAGGATTGCTATTTGCAACGCTAGATGGATGCTGACCTGGAAACCTCCCTGGGAGAAGACTGCATATCTCTGACTAACCTGCTCCACTGATGCACCATCCTCCTGTGGAAGTTTTTCTTAATGTGCAACCTAAAGCTCACAAATATCTTTGTATCATTTGAAGTGACTTCTGAAATCACACCTTTATTATGTGAGATTTTCAGCACATCTCTGCCCTTGAGCAAATGCCAAGCACGAATGCATCAGTGAAAGTTATGTACAAGTGTGACACACACCTCGATTACGTACTTCCATTAACTACAGCTATATCAGCATATATCATGCAGACCAAGCTTCCTGCCAAATCAACCCACATAGTTCAAGCAGCTTTGGAACACAAAAAACAGTTTTCAGTTTTAAGAAACTTTAAGATAAAAAGAAATTCCTGCTTTTATCCTACCATCTACATTTAGTCTTTCTTAGCTTCTGCAGCTAGTTTAGTTTTCTCTTCATACGGAATCTTCTTTGGCTCTCAAGCACAGGCACATCTGTTAACATTTCTGAAGGCTCAAAAATCATACAACTCAATCGCTGCTTTGTTATGCAGGTGACAGAATCTGAAAGCAACAAAGATCTTTCTAGCTGCAGCAATAACTTAAGCAGTGAATGGGGTGAGGGGGAAGCAAAGGATAGGGAGAAAGGAGAAGTAGCAAGAAAACTTTGCCAGTACAAAGACCACCTTTGTTTATGCAAGTTTTAATTGCTCCCAAGATAATACTGTTCTGCAAAATACAGGTTTTGTCAAGATCAAAGTCCTTGCACTCTATGTAAATCAGCATTTAGCTCCCATAAGCAAATACAGCCTTTGTGAGAAACAGAGTCTAAACACCACTGCTACTCTTCTTCAAAATAGCAGCCAAAAGGCCGTGGCCTGAAAACCTTCAGACACACACAAGAGGAAGAAATGAAAATTTTATGTTTTAGGTAAGGTGAATGCATTGTTAATATTTCTGCTGTTAATGGAATGAGTAACAACGACACGCTCTGTCACTACCTCTTTGCAATTCTGGATAGCACTTTCTGTGCTCCCGAGTGAAATCCTGTTCATTTGCCCTTACTTATGAGGATGATTCACCTCCAACTCCCCACCTGAGTTCATGAGACCCATTAATGAAAATCCACCCAGAGCATCACAGAATCCCAGCCTGGTTTGTGTTGGAAGGGACCTTAAAACTCATCCAGTTCCAACCCCTGCCACAGGCAGGGACACCTTCCACTGGAGCAGCTTGCTCCAAGCCCCATTCAACCTGACCTTGAACACTGCCAGGGATGGGGCAGCCACAGCTTCTCTGGGCACCCTGTGCCAGCGCCTCAGCACCCTCACAGGGAAGAGCTTCTGCCTAAAGGCTCATCTCAATCTCCCCTCTGGCAGGTTAAAGCCATTCCCCTTGTACTGATGTCCTTATACGTGCAGAGCAACTTTTTCAGTTATTGACCTGGATCAGTAATCTCGCACTATGTTTAAGTTGATGTTCTTCACATTAGAGTTTGACAAAGCTTCAAACATTCTTAAGTCTGTCTCCCAAAGGACAGACACAAAGCCTCTTCTGGAAGCACTATGCCAGCTGGAAAGGTGACCAATTCCAGTGGCTTGTCATTCCCTCTTTGACAGCTGAGTTGCTAAAGCAGGCCCTTCCAAAATGATGCAGTCAAGAGGAACTTTAGAAGCTTAAACAGCGTTTATACATAGGTCTTTGCTGGCACAGCTCAACATGATTTTCTGCACTTGGGAAACAACTTCAAGTTGTCTCACTTCTGTTGCTGGATAGCTCAGAACTTTTTCGTTTAGAAATTTCACTTTGTTTCCTGAGTTAAAGATCTCACCAAGTCAGAGCAGTTGACAGATTCATACCTCGATCCAGCAAGTGGGAAACAGAACCTGCAACCATTTGCACTACCTGAACAATTTTCACATAGATGACAGTTAGAATTAAAAGCAACACTGAAACCTGAAAGCCAGCTAAGCCATCTGCAATAAAATCAGGGTGTTTCATCCTTCAACTCCCTAATGGGAACTGACTGAAATCAAGTGTAAATATTTAGTTCAAAGTGTCATTGCACCAGCCCAAAACTTGGATCTCAGGTCTTAAAAGACTGGTCTTCCTCTTTTACTTGAGGGGCCACATGAAAATCCCCTGATGCAGGAATTCAGGAGTACCCCCAGCAGTGTCACCTCCCAACTTCATTCTTAGTTCTCTAAGAGGCATAACTGAAACATGACGTACAATGACTGTGATTTGAGCAAACAACACCCCCTCAAGTCTTTGTCAAATACCAACACAGAACATTCAAACACACAACCATTTGCATGGCCATGTACATCAGATCGAGTGTACAATATTGCAGTTGAGAAATATTTAGAAATAATTATTTTAGGTGGCAAAGGAAAAGAATGGATGTTCAGTTCTGGAAACAGCTTCAAATTTCGTCAGTTCAATGGAAATTGAAATAAAATCAACTTGGTTTTATTCACAGCCAGAGCTATTCTGCGTTACAGATTAACTCCAAAGATAAAGTCACTCAGCAAGGCTGTGCCAAACCAGCTCAGTCCAGCCAGGATTACAGGTTCAGGCTCAAATCCATGCATGGTCCCAAATCCTGCCCAGGTTGAAAAGCTGCACAGATTGTTTTGTCAGGCAGAGAAGCCTATGAGACACTGATAAGCCTGTAAGGCCCTTAAATCCTGCAGTCTCACCCAGCTCTGTGAAAAGCCAGCACTGCCTCTCTGTACTACTGAATAGACACAGCAACAGGTGAAAATGTCCACCAGGCTCAGCCAAAGCTTTGCTTATACCCCTAATTTGACTTGAAAATGGCCATCTCTGATGGGGATGCTACTGGTATTTCTCAAGGCCCACTACTTGAAAAGAGCAATAAAACTGGGGCTACAGGCAGAGCTGGAAAGGATCCACTCCAGTTCACAGCTACCCCAAGGCATATTTCTAGAGGGTCATTAAGAGAACTGGATAGCATATTAAAGCACTTGCTTGTCCTGACCTTTAGAAACCTCTGATAACCACTCCCTCGGTATGACTATGTACTTCCCAGTAGTGTTATTTAAATCAGACCTCTCCAGCTTGTTTTCTTTCCATGCAGACAGAAATGCAACAGTTCCATTGATAATGGCCTGTGACAAAGCTGTAATGCCAGTGTCACACACTCCTGCTACATTTCAGTCCTGAGTTCATAACAGGCTGCATAATCCATTATAAATGTCACCTTTTGTGATAATGTGTTTTTCATTCTTTGCAGGAAATCAAACTCCACATGCACAGATGTCTCTTCTCCCAAGACAGATATGTACAGGCAATATAATAAGCCCTTTAAAATGATGACAAACTGGTTGACAGCTATTTCTGCATATACATTAGGTTTATATATTCTGAATACATTTTCAAATATTTTTACTAAATTTGTATCAATTAAAATCTGCTTTTAAGTGTTTATTTAAAAGGCTTCAGCATCAGATACAGAATAAAGCCATTTCGATGATGCATTAGAGCACAACAGCCATTAAAATGATAAAGCTACAAATTAATTCCCCCACACCATGGGAAGATTTGGCAAAGAATTAAAAATTACAGTTCCCTGGGGCAAACAAGAACTTTCATAATGAAAGAGCTACAATAGTAAACGGAAAGTAAATAACCATGGTCTCTCTTTTAGATTTATATCTTTATGTACATATAACGAAACATTATATGCAGACAATACTGCTTCAAACTAGAACGTGAAACACAATGCACCTTTGCCTTATGAGACAATGCATTCCTGCTTTCCAGGCTTTGTTCAGGTTTCAGTTTGTGTTTTGCTTTGCTTAACTCCTGCAACATACAGTATCTAGTGTGGAAACCACCTCAAGCTAACTGATGGGCCTCACTTTGCCACAGCTACCCCACACATGGCAGAGGCAGGCAGCACTGGGCAAGTAACAGACCAAAGGCTCCTTGTCACATTTGAGAACCTGCTCCTGGGATTCATCATGGAAAGACATTTCCTGTCAAAGCAAGAGGCAAACTGGGTAGGGGGGCAATCCTATTGAACATTCAAAAGACAATCCTCAGTCTGAATACCTTTATTTAAATCCTCCTCCTAACTCAGGAGTAATGAAAACAAAAAACTTGTGCCAGTCTTAGGCCCCTCTCCTGCCTCTTTGGTATAACCAGATGAACATGACATTTATCTTTTTCTTTAATTAAAACAACAGCTGTTTGTCATTGTTTGCTTTATGCAGCCACCTGTCTAATTACATAGAGGCACAGCTTTTACTTACTGCATTTACATATGAATTACGCAAAGTGATTTAGCTTATCCTTCCGGGTCATACCCTCCAACCTCACAGGAGCAAAGTGCTGGAGAATAACGTTCTGAAGTCATTTTAAGGTCCTTTCCAACCCTAACTATTCTATGATCCTATGAGGCTAACTTGATCCACAGAATACACCTGTGGCAAAAGTAACTGAACAAAATGCTTCTAGATCATCTAAATACACGTTTGTGCAGACACTCCCAATAATTTTCTGTAATTCCTAGACTGGAATTTCTGATCATTTGAAATCCTACACCTTACAGAGGACTTATTGTGAAAGCACTCTGTAGATAAAATACAGCATTCTGCAAGTAGCCTGGAGAAGCCAAGGGACAAGATAACGTGATTTCACAGACACCATCTGCGAACTGAGCCACAATGAGGGCTCCGGCACTTTGGCTTATTTGTCTCTATGCGGGCTTCTAGTCTCTGTAACACTGTAACTATCAGTATCCCTTCAGACACACCAGTGTGCTCTGGACCTTGCAGTAAGAGGTGAGTCTGCATGAAAAACAACAACAAAAAGCTTTCCATCATGGTAGAGGCCTAATTAAAACTAGGAAAGCTTTCCAGGGAGCAAAGAGTTCACAGCTTGGACATAGTAACAACCTAACCCAAAACACTGCCCCTTTGATCTTAAACTGTAATTTACAGTTTGCTACTTCTTTTTCCAGCTCCCCTTACTACACGTAAACAAGAATCTTTAAATGGCAGCAGGATATTTTAGAGCTAGACATTCATATTTCATTAAGAAATTCAAGTGAAGCAAGCTTTATCCTTGCAGGTTAAGAAATCAGAAGACTGAAATGGATAAACATGCTGCTGACCTTGTTCAAGCCTTCTAAGAGAGCCTTACCGATGAGATAGTCAGCCATAAAAAAGGTCTCTTGGAAAACATGATGCTACTACTATTTCAGAGCGCTGGGATTCAGCATTGTAGAAGCCTTCTGCTGTAATGAATTTCTGGTTTAACCCATCACATAAATCTTACCACATTTCTAAATGGCTGCCAAAGCAAGGCAGATAAAACCAGAAATTAAGCAGCAAAATGTTTATGTGCCTTATAAACAGAGTGACAGTTTCTCCCAGTTAAAAACAGCATGGAGATGGTTCATTTTGCATTCAGCTTACATCAAACCATTGCAAGTTCCAAGAAATGGCTCAAATATGCAACTTCCAAGAAAGACAGACACGTATCCTACAGGCTTTCAGTTGCAAACAGTAAACAGAAAAGAATCTAGCTGAGGAATAACACAGAAGAAGTGCTTTTCCAGTCTAGAAATACGGAATTCTCTTTCATTTTCCAGACCAAGTCATATTTTGCTTTTTGTACTTGCAATTCTGTTATATGAATTGCTAAACCTGTAAATTAGGCACATACAATATTATGAAGAACCACTAGCATCTTGGGAGAAATGCACTGAAGCACTTGTGTATTAGAGGAGAGTAGACATTTAGCAATGAAAATTACCTACATCTCTCCAACATCAATCGTGACAGAGAACTGAAGGATGTCAAAGTATTAGAAGCCATTTATAAAATTAATGGTTCAGCAACTCAGGTATAATTTTTAAAGAGCTCCAGAGAGCATCCAAATAGATTAAAAATCACATTACCCCTAACAGAACCAGTAATGCCTATTTACCTGTAGTGACAGGGAACAAGATAAAACAAGGCTGGCTTTGACACCAAGGACTGCTCCCAGAGCAATGATGTGTAAGCCCCCAGGTCTCTGGTGTGCAGGTAAAGCAGAAACCTTTATTTCTCTTGAAATAAAACCCAGCAGCTACCCCATTTCCGTGCAGCTACTGAGCAACTCGGATACCCTGGCGATTGCTAGCAATGGGGAAGGCAAAACTATTTGCCTTGGTGCAACTCATCTTCAGGATGAGCCAGCTCTCAACTTCAGCGGCTCACTGAACAAATGGATTTCATTTTACAGGAACACACCATTGAAGTATCCTAGCAAGAGACTAATATTAGGCAGAACTTCACCAGTTAAAACATATGTGCTTTACTATAACCATTTAGTTCTGTGTTCTTCTGTAACAGAAGATTAGCAAGTTTGATAAGATTATCACACCTTTCCATCCCAAAATTTGGGGACATAGGAAAAACATACATTCAGACATGCTAATCCGAATTAGGTAAGTGCTTCAGGCAGCCATACACCCATGCACAAGCCATCTTCTAAAGCCAAGCCTTGATTTAAGCCTCCCTTTATATGAGAGCACTAGTGCTCACAGCAATTCCTAACTGAGACTGCTGTACACTCATTATATTCCCTGTAGTTAGTTTTTTAGCATGCTGACTAAAAGCTCTGCATTACTTGGAGTACCCAGCCTCATCAAGCTGTTCTGGTGCTAAAACGAGTGAGTGAAATTACTGAAAATACAAGAGATATCCCTTTATATCAATCGGGTATAGTTAAAATTTTCTGTTCTACATGGACATCCACAAGGCACATTTAATCTGAGGTTACAGCAACCTGAACTTGCCATGAGTGTGTTTTAATGAGTATAAAAGCATAACATCTATGACTCTGTCTGAAACATTATATTAAAGAAGAGATGAAGTGCTGCCTTATTTATTTGCAACACAAAGCACATGAACTCCTGAGGTCACTCCGTATACAAACATCACAGCATTATGTCTTCAGTAAGTGTAAAATTGCCTTTTTAGCCTGTATTGTGACACGCATGCATGCATGCATACATACATACATCCTCCAGTGTTTGCTTTTAATATCTTATGTACAACGAACCATGTGGGAATATTTTCATTTGGGCTGTAATTCACATGTTAAAAAACTGTGAGTTTAAAACAAAAGAAGAAAAAAATAAGGCAATTCTCTTCTCCATCCTACCTCAATGAAAATTCAATCCCAACCCATCAAGAAGTGAAAATATATTTTTTAATAAAATTTCAAACCAGAAAAAAACCAAAAAACAGCTGAAGGCTGACATTTTCAAAAGTGTTTGTGTATCTAAAGATACAGACTAGCATTTATGTAGGCTTTTTAAAGATATTTAATATGAATTACTCAGTTAATCACCTGCACATTTTGCCACCTGAATACTTTTGACAATGGTTCTTACTGCATTAATCACTTAATAAAAGTGTGTAACTATACCTTATTCTCCCAGCTAACAGGAAGGACTAATTTAATCCTTCGAGGGCTGGTGCAGCTCTGCTCTGGAGCCAGGCTGAGAGAGCTGGGCTGGGGCAGCCTGGAGAAGAGAAGGCTCCTGAAGGGGAGACCTTAGAGCAGCTCCAGTGCCTAAAGGGGCTACAGGAAACCTGGAGAGGGGCTTGGGACAAGGGCCTGTAGGGACAGGACAAGGGGAATGGCTTTAACCTGCCAGAGGGGAGACTTGAGATGAGCTCTTAGGCAGAAGCTCTTCCCTGTGAGGGTGCTGAGGCGCTGGCCCAGGGTGCCCAGAGAAGCTGTGGCTGCCCCATCCCTGGCAGTGTTCAAGGCCAGGTTGGACACAGGGGCTTGGAGCAACCTGCTCTAGTGGAAGGTGTCCCTGCCCATGGCAGGGGGTTGGGACTGGATGAGCTTTAAGGTCCCTTCCAACCCAAACCAGTTTGGGATTCTATGATCTGAGTTAAAATATTTGACTTCAGGTGAACAACTTTTGCTATTCAACACCATAAGCACAAACAAATATCTAGCAAGAATAAATTTTAAATAAAAAGAAAAGTGAATACATTCTACACCACTTCAGCACTTCTATTCACTTGTATTTGCATTGAGTAGATTAGATCAGATTTTGTCTGACCAGGTATTGCACTGACTTAAGTTTTAAATCAGGATGCTGTTTGAGTGCTGTATTTCTCCCCCTGTCATTAAAAAAAATGTAGCAGGATTAATCACAACAATTGTGAAATCCAAGTAATTGTGAAGTCACAACTGTTAATTTCCAAAAATAAGCTTTTAATTATTCATTGGATGCCAATTAGACACCAAGAATTTTTAAATAAGTCCCAGTATTGCAAACAGAAAACAAGGTTAGGGTTTTTTTAATGAATAATGATTCAGGCACTTTCCTACAGGAGAGCACCCACACAATTTATCACCACTTTCACTCATCATCCCACACACCTGGCTTTTGCTCATATCAACATTTTTCAAAGTTAATTATTTTCACTCTAGTTATGATACCAGTTTTGCAATCATTAGGGCTGACAAAAAAAGAATAGGAGAGAAGCATCAGGTTGTTGCAATAGGAAAGCTGTTTGTGCCATTTGTATAAAACGTGGGGTTTTGCACTCAAAAGTCTCTTACAATTTATCATCTGCCTGAAAACCTTTCAGCAGAAGTTATGAAGCCATCAGTTTGGTAACATGGTGAATAATCAATATAGAAATTTATTAAGCAGCTGCAAGAGAAGAAATCAGATCATGACTTTCAAGTCATCCTCTGGTTATCAGATAGTCTCGTAGTTAGAAAGCAAAGAGAGTGGCACAGAGAAATATAGTCAGTCTTCCTCCCGTGATGGTTTGAAGTGATGCAATTTATCACTGAAGTAGTAGACAGTATCTTGCAAAAGAGTACTCAAAACTACCTCTCGAAGTGTTACCTCTTGCTTCATTGCTACTATTTAGATGTCCAAATTTATCAGGATCCCAAAACAGTATTCTTTACGAAATACTAACATACTGTATGGCCATAATTAATATAAAAGCTTGATTAGAAAATTATTTATTTTAAACCTGCCATTTTGAAAGGCTGAAAGCTACTAAAAAGCTACTAAAAAGCTACTAAAATACTATGTGTAGTATTATCCATATCCTGACATCTCAGCTTGCCAGGGTGTGAAGAAAATGCTGTATCTGTCCAGAGGGATATCAGACTTTGACAACCTATCTATTTTATGAGATGATTGCTCATCTTTAGTAGGAGCCAGAAGAATGAAGAGCTCAAGGTAAAGAGTCAAAATGAAGAACCACCAATGACTTTGAAGTACTAGCAGTCATACAGATCTCTTAGGGAAGTTTATCTTATGAGGAAAGAAAAAGCCAGAAACTGTCAGGGAATACTGATTTACACATTATTCAAATACAGAAGTCTATACCAACATCCTCTAAAAATAGCATGTTAAAATATTACATGAAATAGAGGAAAAAAACCCCACAACAACCAAAAAAAACCCCACCAAACCAAAGCCAAACCCAAAGCATACTGTCATATCAGATTGCTAGAGAGAAGAGAAACGTCAAAATACTGATTCCAAACCCAACATTTGTTAGGGACACTGACACTGTTAAACATCACCATCCCCATCAATGTTCACTTTCACTGTACATAGGAATTCAGTAACATTCAAACAAAATCATCCTCTAGAAATGTAAACATTTACTGACCAATGATACCTTAGGAGAGGGCGTAGCACCTGATTCCAGGGACAGCAGCTTCGATCCTTCTCACTTCACTGAGTCTCTGCTGAAAGCTGCCTTACCAAAGGGACTAACTTAAATGAGTCCTGTTCACCTCATTACTTTTTATATTAACATGAAAAATCAATAGCCACGGATCCTGACAGTCACGTTACTTTGCTAGTATAAAATATTAGAGAAATAACTATCATATATTGCTTCCCTAGATTATACAATTCAATTGCTCTGCTTATATAGATGTTGAATGCAAAAACCTTCATCTCATTCCTAACCCACAGAGGTCAAAAGAAGATTGAGGAGGGAGCACAGGCATATGCAAGAGAGATAAATTACACTAGGTCACTCAGAGAAACAAAAAACTACAAAGACCATTACGAATAACATGTCTCTTGTATCAGTAACTAAACCACAGCAAATTACATCAGATTAGTAAGACCTTGAGAGATAGTTGCATTGGGAACAATTCCAAGTGTTAGCTGGACTTCAGAGAACTTCCAGGGGCTTGTTGCTCTACTTAAAATCATTTTCTAATGACATGTTGCCCTGGAATAAGTCTGAAATGATCTGCAATTACAGGCGAGACTAGTGGATATTATAATTACACAATGTTCCATCGCATTGACTTGTTGCTCCCTAAGGATTTAAAAAAGAAAAAAAAAAAAAAAAAAAAAAGGATGCACCAAAACACATGCTCTTTTTAACTTGTGCTATTGGATTTTTTACCCCCAACTATCTGCAGTGATGCTGTTTTCATCTATCACACTACACTCCTGATTTGGCTGCACAGTATCTTGTTTCTCCTGCCATGTGACTATGTACCTACCCCACAGCAGATTTATCACATTTGATTAAGATGAGTGCAAGTTATATAGACAATGACATCAAAATTAATATAGAGATTACTTTAGCTGCATCTATGCAGAATTCTTTCCTTAAAGTGATAACTCTAAGTCTATGCTGCAGCTGCCCCTGCTGCATCCCTGTGAGCGCTTCAATGCAAAGAAAACCAAAGCCAAGCTTAAAATCCATTCTTCTCCACAAACTGGGGTTGTGAAAGAAATGTGTCTGAAAGAAAACACGCCACCCGGATGAAAGTCTTTGTGTCCGAGTCAGAAAGTCAAAGGCTCAAATTACTGAGTTGAGCAATATATATCAGGATTCTACTTGGGCATACATTTGCACAACTTACAACGTGCAAACATCTTAAGTTGCTATACTCTGCATCCCACAAAGATATAAATGAGGAAATAATTTATTCTCCCACTACCCTACACTATGTTTTAGCCAAGTCAACCCTCACCATTATTAGCACTTTTCAACCCTAGTGTTTAAAACACAGAACATTACACATTGGTGATCATTCTACAAAGGGTGAGATGTTGGCATATCAATACATGTCTGTATTCTGACATGTAAAATGTAGCACTGAATTTGACGATGCCAAGCTCCACTCACAGAGGTTTAAAGTGGTAGAAATTATTTCATCATTTCCTGTTGATGACTTCAGGACTTTTGGCACAAATCTTAGAATATTTCAGCGTGTAAAAAAAAAAAAAAAAAAAAAAAGAAAAAGCGAACACCAAACCCAAGCAAGCCCCTCCATCACCACTTCTCCGTAACGCCATGCTCAACAAAAGTGCATTTGTTACTTGGAACTCTGCAGAAACCTTCCTCCAGATGCAGGTATTCAGACAAAGCAATTTTTATCCATAAATTAAAATCTGACAAATCTTAAATCTTTACTGTAAACATGTAAAAATCAGCTTTAGCCTAACTTTTTCTGCTGCATCTTACAGACATCTTTGCCAGCCATACAAAAAGCAGATGTGCATGTTTGATTTAATTTTTGATTCTGTCCTCTTGGTAAAGTGAGCAATTTGGGGCACTGTGGTGCTCTTTACTTTGCAGAGAGGGGAAGGAGAAAGGAAGGAAAAGGAGCACTAACCAGGGCTTTTTCCGCTGTGTTTGGGACAGGGCTTGGTATCCTGAGAGTTGTGGGACATAACTTTTGATTTGCTTCATTTGTGTTAGTTTGTCCCAGGGAGAATTAAAATTGCCACCATCATGACATAATGTTCCTCCTCTCTTAAACTACAAAGCTGTTTAGATTATGGTTGGACTCAGATCTTAAGGGTCTGTTTCAACCTAAATGATTCGATGATTCTATGAAATAATTGGATGAAACAGATTAAAACCTTCCCTCCCACATGTATGGTATGGGTGTAGCATTTTGGCAGATTTTTTTCTATCCCATGAAGAAGTCAGGAAGTCTGCTGGAAACTGGGTGTCCTGTGGAATCAAAAGTGCCTAGAAATGGCACTACAAAAACCTAGCAAAAACCACTTTACTTTTCTGCAGCATGCTAGAACTAAAAGAGGAGAAACTATGCCCAAGTGAAACTATAGTAGGTGTTGCACTCTTCATTCCAAAAACCACAATTAACTTTCATTCATACACTACAAAATTCTCCTCAATGTTACATATCAGCTGTTACAGTTGGACAAATAGCAATGCTCTGTTCCCTCTAGTTTTGAAATAATTTTAATATTATTACTTAAAAAAGGAATTATCGCTGATTTCTCCCACCTCCCTGCACCCAGTAGTCACTAACCAAGGACTGAGATGCTCAATAGTATTCTCTGCAGTCTCTTTCACTGCAGGAAATGAAGTGTCTTAACAGAGTTTGTCAGGAGCCCCTATGCTTGGAGGAAGATCAAGATGTAATCAAGGAAGTATGAAGTTCGACACAGGCCAACTCTTGGGAAGAAGGCATCCGTATGGTTTTCAGGCCATCCAAACAAAGCCTGGGCAGACTGAGTCAGTCAGCAAACGTGTAGCATGAGTTACTCACAGTAGCAGAAAGCTCAGAAGCTGCTAATTAACTTAAAACAGCAGCAAGAGGACTGTTCTACTGGATAATTAGCACACAAATTGCCTATGGCACGAGTGTATGGCATCCTATATCTAGATTTTAAAATCAGTATGTTGAGTTGGTTGTTTTTCTTTTTAGTTTCTATATAGGGATAGCTTCTGATTCTGCAGAGCACTATTTTAATCAAGTCAGCCACCAGCTTTGTATGCAAATTAGAACTGACCAACACTAGGGTTTGAGTGCACATCATGGAACCTCAACATATTACATGGCCAAACATGCTACACACAAGTAGATGTGTAATTCATCAGATGAATTTCTGGAGGAACACCAAACACTTATTTCTCTCCTAGCATTTCATGGAAAAGATTGTTTCTCTCCATGAGAACACTACTTTACCACTCTGCACGTCTATAAACAATTCCATGGACACGATTAGGTAAGTTCCCCTTTTCCAGGATAACCCTCCTGCACAATCTATTGAGTTTCTCACCCACAGAGCTCAGCTTTGCTGGTCCAGTCTCTGGCCAGCACACAAAGCTATGTTTTCTGGTCAAGAAGCAAATGGTATTCCCTGCAGAGCCTTTTAGCTGTCGAACCATCTGGAAAAGCTTAATGCCAAGCCAGCCAACACTAACCCCCCCCCCGCCTCAGAGAACACATCAGCCTAGGAGATGAACAAGTAGCAACTGGTGCAGAAATGGGGAGCATAAATGAGCAGAACGAATTCCCCTGTTTTCAGTACTACAGGGTGAGAAAGAAGCAGTAGTATGTAAGAATGTGCTACTATCATTTATGGAATATATGAAAGAAGTATCACCACTTTTGGTCAATGATGTGATAAATGTGGAAGTAAAAATCCTTTCTTGTTTTAGACAAAAGAATACAAGCAAGATATGTTTTAATGTATTTAACACAAAGTAGTAGAACACACATATTCTATTAGTGTTCGAATTCTCATGGAGACAAACATGTACTGTATTGAATTATTCTAGCTCTCCCTAGAGCAGCAATGTTATTAAGTATCTGAACATCCTTAATCTAATCGCATAAGTTAGCAATTCAATTTTACATTTGCTGCTCAGTTGTTCACATTAACCTTTAGACCCTTTCAATGAAGGAACCTGTTTTTTTAACTAGGAGTAGCTAAGTACTCTGAAAGCACCAATGTTCTATTTCAGTACTGAAGACACAAAAAGGTTACAACTACCCTCTAATTAAGGCTCAACTTTTTAACTACGTAAAGAAAATAATTTGGCCTTTATTTCAGTTTAATCTGAGATGTATCCACTTCTTATTTGTAAGATTTTATTCCATCAGCAGGTTCAAGGATGGATTAGTTTAATTAGCATAGAAATTAAAATGTTTTGGGACTCTCCATATTAAAATAACTCTACAATCTATGACTTCCAGTATTTACTATCAGAATATCAAACTCCATCATTCAAGATCCAATTTTGTCTCACCTTAATCCCTCATATAATAACAAAACTAAAAAACAAAACAAAAACTAAACTTCAGAGTTATAAAATTCTCATTACATCTACAATTACTTATATGCAGTGGCATAAATGCACAGTCATACCCTTAGCCATACCCAAGCAACTAGTAATAAAGCAACTGAACTCCATAGGCATACAAAATTAAACACGCATTTATTGCATATATATTTATATACTTGAGATATATTAACAACAATGCCCACCATAACAACCATGGCGTATATAACCTGATCAAAGAATATGTCAGATCATATACACAAGTTACAAACTGGGTAGACTTCAACTGACAGCAAGAGAGAAAACACTGAACTGGCAATTTCTATAAAGACATTGCTCAAACCAGAACCATAACAACTTTCTAGACCAGCTAAACATTACATTTAAATAAGTAACCTATGCAAAGCAATTCACACTGCACTTCAAGTGAAAGTAATACAACTTCCTTTTCACCTATACATAACATGCTGTTCATGTAATGCTGTACAAAAAACTTCAAAAAGCATTTGCTGGGAATAACAGTTATTCATTAACACGTTTAACATTGGTTAAGGTAGAAAACAAACAAGCATAATCTGTGTCTAGAGACCAAAGAAAGAGCCACAAATCCAACAATCTCAAGTTATCAGTTAGACAAGCATGACACTAAGACAACACAAAGAGAGAACACCATACCTGATACTCTTCTGTTGTACCGGTTAATAAGCGCAGCTGCAAAATAGACGAAAATTCTAAATTAGAAATGCTGTTTATTATCACAAATTAAAAGTTATCACCTTGAATAATCATGATATATTTTTACTGCACAAATCCCATACAAATCTCTAAGAAAAAAAAAACCAAACCCTTCAATATAAAGTTCATCCACTTATGTGCCAACCAGTAAGTATTTATTCACAGTTAAAACCTGAGATTCCAGAAGGATATTCCATTACATGCCAACATGCAGGGTAAGCATGTAAGGGTTTTTTAGCCAGTTCTGAAAAACACATACCCCTCCAGGGGCTACCAATCTTAACCTCTCAGCAATTCCCAGCCCACTTTACTCAGCTTTATTACAAAACATTCAAGCACTCCAAATCAGCTGTACCAACATAACACAGAGCAGAGTAATGGAACTTCCTAGCTTAACCATTCCATGCTCCTACACAAGCCATGTAACTGCTCAGGCAGCACTCCCATACTAACTCCAGCCATCTATCCTTGACCAATGCTACTTTCCATAAGGGCACACATTTAAACTGAAAAGTTCTGAGATGGAGGATCCATTGCTTCATTGTTCATGCTGTTAGCAATACAAGGTTTTTAAACTTCATCTCTAATTGGGAATGAACTTCCTGACTTTCACTATTTCGACATTAAGCCAACATTTAGTAGTTAGTATTCTTTCCCCCTCTCACTGTAACCAAGTTCCAGTCTCAACATAAAAACCAATCAACCTATTAAACTTCACCCAGAACAAAGCCAAAACACTATGCATCCATTTACCACTAACAACCAAAGTAATTTTGTTCTGAATGCTCCATGCTTTCCCTTTCCTCTTCCTTCAACTGATAATTGTGTTTTTCTTAACACAACCAGTGACCTTCCTACTCCATTCTTTAAAGAATCAGATGGCCTTTTATATTACATCAAAGCACAAGCATCACAGATCCAGATTTATGGAACACAAGCTACCAAAATCTTAATGATACCATCACTTCTTAGAAACTTTTGAGTAACTGAGAATAATAACAGAATAACAGAAAATAAGGTCAAAAGTATCATCTTGTATCTTCTGTAATAATAAAGGAAATCAGAAGAGTGTGTGTGTGGGGAAAAATATTCAGGATAACTCCATAAACTTTTCATTCAAATCTATCAACCAGGAGACAATGCTCAGCTTAACAAGAAGAGTTAAAAGAAAGACTATTTTGTATTTTATGACTTGGATCATGATCTAAACTTCTATAACACAGCATAATCCTTATAAAAGTAACACTGATGTGTTTTATGCATGAAACTTAAAGAGGCTCAAAACCACTGAATGATAAACCTGAGAACTCAAGAAACTTTATTTTTAAACCTTTAAGCAATTTCTGACAGCAGCAACCCTTCCTGCAAATAAGGGTAGCATATATTCACTTGTTAAAGGACACCACGAATGCAAGAAGCTTCTATCACCTTAAGGGGAGACAGGCACTTGGAACAGAGCTCCATTCTGGTTTATTAAACAAACAACAAACTCATGCAACAAACTGAACTGAAGATGTTCATACATTTTGCCCTGCTCTTAACTTTTCCACGAGGGACTGCCTGTGGCCACCAGCAGCAACAGAACACTGCTCCAAACTTTAATTTGCCTGGCCACAGTACATTCATTCTTATCTCTAGTTTACTGAGCTAGTTCTGAGTAACTACTCAAAGTCAGCAAGCAAGACCTTAAGAAACAGGAAAACTCACAACTACTAATCTAGAAACACAGGCAGATGCCCACCAGTTTTAAGGTGCTGAAGAACTACAGGACCAAAACCAGTTAGTTCATTTCGTGCTACAGTGATTTATTACAAGAACAATACTACATTCAAACTGATTAAATAAGTTTGCAGCAAAAGCACCTCATCTAGGTCATAATATTTTCAAATGTGTAACTAGTTTCATATATAGATTTGGATACTTTAACACCGTTATACATGATTTCATACAGTCTTGCATATGCAGACTTCTCTATCTTTTGACTACTACACTCATTTCTTACTCATGTTTAATAATGTTTTAATGCCTTTGAAGAGAATGAATATACTACAGAAAACTCTGCCATACTTTGAGTATCATATTAAAAATCCACTTTCCAAAGACTATGGCTTCTTTTAGCATCTTGATTATTTTCTCCCATAGCAGAGTTAAGCGTCATCAAAACAGCATCAGGTTTTCCACACTGGTAAAAATGAGGAAAAGAAAACAACATAACCTTTTAAGGACAGTTGAGAGAGCACTATTATTCTGCCTCCACAAAGCTTTTAAGATTAAAATGATAATTTGCTTTTCTTACACCACTGACAGTTTTAATATGTACAAAATTTCAGGTGCACTTTTATATGTTGTCAGAAGATAACTATTTTTATGATAAAGAGATAAAATCTGACATTTTCTACTACACAAGATTAGCATTTTCGTTCCTTCTGGCTTACCAGGGAAAAGCTCTCTTTGTTTATGACCATTTTCAGTGTTGCACAGACAGTATAGCCACTCCTATGGCATCCTTGTGTTTTGTCATTAGAAGGACTGCCAAAAGAACAACTCCTGAAGGTCCCACATGCACCTAGATTAGTCTGTGGACAGATTCCAAGAAATTAGATGGGGCGGAAGGGAATAACAAGTACAGTTAACCCAGCCCATTTCCCACACTGAACGCTAAAAGTGTGTCTAATTTAAAGCAATAGTGATGGATACACTAATATTAACCTCTTGGACCAGCCCAGCCATTAAAGCACACCTCTGCCTATGCTGTAGCAAGAATACAGTGAATCCAGCCCATCAACCTGGTACCACTCAGAAGATGGGGCATCTTCAACAACAAAAAGAATTCACCGCTTTGAAACAGGAAACAATTTGGGGGTTTTGCACCTACACTTGTTATTTCCTTCCTGCACACCAATGGGCCGTGTCTCAGGTCAATTATATGTTCACTGAAGATATTATAATGAGATTAAGAGATTTTGCTGTGATGTGACTGCATTGCAAACTCTCCGTTATGTCAAAACCTCAGGTGCAGCAATATTCAAGTTCAAAAAGTCTCATATCTTTGGTACAGTCCCTGCTTCTACTTGGTTCATGGGAGCCAAGACCCAGCAACTGCATAAACACAAC
Source organism: Psittacula echo (assembly GCF_963264785.1). Taxonomy (NCBI): domain Eukaryota; kingdom Metazoa; phylum Chordata; class Aves; order Psittaciformes; family Psittacidae; genus Psittacula; species Psittacula echo. Next base: position 6,818,546 of record NC_137745.1, read on the forward strand.
AAAACCGGAGGTAAATTAAATCATTGTACCAGAAGAGACCAAAAGGACCCAACTTCCTCCCTGGCAGCCAAAGGCAAGTGACTCTGCAGTGGAAAGGCAGCTCAAGCTGTGTGTTCCACAGCTCTGCCAGAACTGACTCCAGACAGTGATTCTTCTCCACTGCTCACGAAGAATCAGAAATATCTGCTGAACACATGTGTATTTTCCATACTGTCCTTAGGCACAGACTGAATGAAGCATTAGATAGCAACACTTCACAGTGAATGCTTCAGATTTTAAAAAAAATATAGGTTTCTGGTTGTAGGATTCTTTCTTATTTACAATTGCAATTTTCTGGAACCAGGCAGTTCTCTAGTTTAAATCAGATACTTATTAAATAAGTAATTATCAACTTGATGTCAGTATCACTTAACCTCACTCATCATTCTCCTTTTCCTGCACCAGGGGAAAAAAAAAACCAAACCAAACAAAAAAAAGTGGGCATTCATTCATATATATATATATATGTATATACACACACACATAAATACATACACACACACCCCCTTTCTTCCTCGAAGTAAAGGTATGGCATTCTGTTTAATAAAAATTATTCTGCATAAATAAATCACTACTGGACACTGTGCTGGCTAAATTTACAATTTTATACATCCAACAGGAAACAGCACTGCTGTCATGCAGCTGTACCACCCCTTGCCAGTAGCTCTGTTCCATTTGGTTTTCTCACTTGAAAACTTAAGGATATAAATTTCAGCAGCAGAGACTGGTATGTGATAATACTCAGAACCACTGACCACAAATATATATTATGATGATTACTGTTTAAATATTTGATGGTAAAATTGTTGTCCAACTTAACAAATCAGATCTAAAAAAATGCTTTTCCTACAGCGCATGGATCCCTTCTTTGTTGGTGCACTGAAAAGTGACTGGTAAAAAAAAAAAACAGCAAGCTTTTTAAAACTTATACTAGTACCTTCAGTGTAAGGTATTTCTCTGCTACTCCTAAGGTTAAGTCTTCTAAGTGTGTTAGAAGTCAAAGCCATAGTAAAAAATGAAATACATATTGTACAGTTACAGAAGATGCTAAAGCTTGAATGGGAAGTTACAAATACCAATCGCCCAGCTATTGCTTATACACATCCTAAGAACACCAAATCCTTACAGAAAGGATAAATAAAACTCAAAAGATCGCTTCAGGGTCACAGGAAAAAAATTCAGGGACAAATGAAGAACTGGCATTCCAGACATGACGTTAGAGCACAGGATGTTACCCCTCTGTACTGGATACCTTGAAAACTTTAATTCTCTTCTTCCACAAGCAATGTGTTTTTTACCAGGACCTGTGAGCATTTTTTAATTATGACTGGGGTAAAAAGTCCCCTGATTGTTTCTGATACTGGACACAATTTCGGGCAGCAGACTCAGTTAAGCTATTGTGTACACAAAAGTGTAATACAGATCTTTCATGTAAGACTCTAATCAACTCAACAGTTTTTTGAAGGTTTCCTGATGAAAAATGGAGCAAAGTTTGTAACAGGTCACAAATTCAGTAGTACAGTACCCAGAGTTCCAAGAGCATAAGCATAAAATACCAGCTTTATTAAAACAAATCAGCATTTCCAAAGTACTCTCCCATCAAATGACGACACAAAACGTGACCAGAGACAAAAAGAGAAACAGAATGTAAACTGTTCTGATTTAAGCAGTCAATTAGGATTATCCAAACAAGATGTGAGCTGACACCATAAACCATTAAAGCCGAAATACCAGAAGCAGAGAGGAGTATAAATCTGAGGCGTGACTGTCTCTATGGAATGTTGTATCAAGTTACAATAAGGAAGTGCCAGACTACAGCTGTCAAACTGTTTTTCGACACACCAACATGTTAACGGACGTACATGAATATGAACCATCACAACTGTGAGAAAACTCAGATTTGAGTATCAGCTTGTTAAGATTTCTAGTAATTAGAAAGTAATGCTATAGCAGAAACAACGCTTTCATCATCAGCTGTGCCATCATACTCTAATAAATGTCAATCTGAACTTGTTTTTCAACAAATAAGTAAAATAAAGGGGTATCCTGTGACTATTACTAATATAAGTTATGTATCCATGATTTCCTTCAGGATGTCATGTTGGACAGTGACAAATTCCACATACCCCTTCCATATCTCTGCTTGATACGGTGGGGAGCATGAGTGGGACTACAAACTACTGCAATATTTCCAGAGGCAGTTCTGAAGTCAAACAGTTCCCATGTCAATGTTTCCTTCACACAAGCAAAACAGATAGAAAAGGATGAGTGTTTTATAGGTACCCATATTTTTTCTTCTCTTTCTATTCCTTCCCCCAGAAGAGGATGGAAAACTCAGAACCTGGTTAGAGACAGGCAGGAGAAATCCTGATGGTGTCAGCTGAAGCATGCCAGATATTTGGTGGAAGACAAAAGGTCAGGGAACAGTAGGGAGGAAGCAAGGTTTCAGAGGATGAACAGAGGGAACATGGAACATAAAGATGGGGGGCAGAAAAACAGAAACTGTGATCCAGGATTGTTTGTGTACACACACACTATCCCGTAGGAGACTTTTACATCTATTAAGTTGGAAAACAGAAACAAAATTTACATTAATATTAAACACTGTTTTCCTCTCTGCTGCAGAATAGAGGCACAGACACCTTTCATTCCCAGCACTGAAAAACAGCTCTCATCAGCTGCAAGAGATAATAAAATATAAACCCAAAGTAGCCTCATCCTTGCTGCCAGAGGTTTTCAGAGCTCCTCTGACAGAAAGAATGTAGTAACTGCTTCTGAAGGAAAAAGCTGAGTCAACAAGCAGTTATTAAAGCTGTTGGGCTATTTTGGATTTGCTTTTATTTGTTTTTGAAAGACAAGGAAAATTAATGTGCACTCTGGAATAGACAGAGTTTAAACAGCTGATAAAGTCAAGAAAAATAAACCTTTCCTGGACAATTTGAAAGCAATTTGGATGAACCTCTGGTTATAAAAGCACTTCTTGACTAAGATGTTCAGAGCTCTGTTTGATTTTCAATTAATGACACTTCACAAAAATGCATCAGTATCTCAATATTCTCGTCCCACGACTGAGTTTGAACAGTCATGCATGGTATTATTTTGATCATGGTTCTCAACAGGTATTAATTCAACACAAAATAAGGACCATAACCCTGTTACGTGATGAACCCTGCTCTCAGAATTCAGGAGCTAACACAGCCTGACTGAAGCCTACGCGCAGGAGAATGAATACCTATCAGCAGCACCCATATTATCTGACACTGCAATGGCATGACCCACACAGCCCTCTCCTATTTCTTGCTGACATGTCTCAGAGCCAAACACAGCACTTTTTTTGTTGCACTGATTTTTTGAGTGATCTGTATCATGAAGATCAAAGAGAGAGAAACAAAGCTATGTACTTGCTTTACAGACATGAAATTAGACAAAGTCCCAGTGCTGAGGTACTATCTCAGCTGAAAGGACACATTTCACAGTGATTAAAGATATAAGCGTATGCTGATGCTACAACACCAGAGATAGCCAGGTACTGAAATGAAGGACTTGGGAATTTTTTTCTAGGATTAGAAAGGCTAAATTCTACACTGCACAGAAAAGGAAGGATGCTGCGAAGAACTAGGAGAGTTAAGAAGCAACTGACAAATCTTCAAAGTTTTGTCAGAAGAGGCAAAACACTGGAGGGTACAGGAAAGCAAGATAAAGTAAGTGAAGAAGGGAAATCTGCTTGGGCTTTAGGAGCAAGCTTGAAGAGGAAGGCATGTCAGAGATAGGGAAGCAAAGGAACCACATTGGTAGAATCACAAAAGCTTCAAGAGCTAGAATGACGTTAGGCTTTCAAACCTAACGTTAAGTAGATAATAAAAAGTAAAGATCCTGCACATATTTGGAAGTGACTTTCACAGGGATCCTCTGACAATGGAAAAAGCCAGAAAGGGTCAAAGATGAGTATGAGACTACAGAGCAGCAGAAACATCACATCGAGGAGAAATAGCTGCAAGTTTCCTTAAAATAAATGCTTCATATACAGGAAAAGACAGTTGCATCTTATCTAGGGAACCATGAAGCATTTCCCAATCAGTAAGAAACCCAGGCAAGTGACCCTCATGTCTAGATGCAAGCCTCTTCCTCTTGCCAAGCCTCCTGATTCTTCCCTTCCATCCCTCCAGTCCTGCTTTCAGACATCACCTCTTTATTTACCAGGCTCCCGTCCCACCAGAAATCATAGACATATGAGGTGGGAGAATTGATACTTCAGGGTATTTAAGACTTTTGAAATGTAATGAAGACATATTTTGATTGAAATCTTTTGGGTAGAAGCTTCAGAAGTGCTGTCTGAAGCAACGTTTGACAAGTACAGTTCTTTTAAAGCAACACTTTTGTATTTCAGCTCATTTTTTACTACAGCTTTGATTTCTAAGACACTTAGAAGGTTGAACTTCACATCTTCGTACCCCCTAAAACATCAAACCTAAAGACTTCTGACCACATTTCTATCCTTTGATTGGTTATAAGGTGCAAAACCACTATCTTACAAATTGACATCATTTCAACCTCTTTTGACTGCCTTGCGAAGCTGAGGTTCCACCACACATACCTGGAGACAATTTCTAAGTGAGTCACAAGAAATGTCATTTAAGTATGACTAGTAAGCTACTCTGTTTTTATGATTTCCAACTGTGCCTCTTGCATAAATCTCTTTCCACAAACTAATGAACTGTACACAGGTCCATGTAATGTGAATAAAGCCATAACAAAAAAGCACAAGAACTCGAGACAAACTCTTATACATTTCACTATTATTAAATTTGCATTCTATCCCAGCACAGAGCTAAGTGTAAGTCTAAGGTAGGCAAGTCAGTGCCCCAAAGAGCACAGTCTAAGTCACTCCCAACCTGCCAATGAAGTCAGCCAAATGACTTGTTTTTCCCACTTTCAGAAGCCTAATTAAAAGTCCCACCATTATCCTGAACAACTGAATGCATTAAACATTATGAAAATTTAATGACAGCAACAACCCACTGAAGTCCTCTCACGCCAGACAAGCCTGATTCACCAGGCAATTTCTACACTTCTCCCTCAGGGAAATGGCACCCACACATCTGGTGTGGGACATCATCATCTAAACCAGCGTGAGTGAGGTCCAGACGCAGCTCTTCCTCACCCCTCACTGCTGTGCTCCTCCAGGCTCTCTGTGCTCAGTTTCACTGTGGTCTGGATTTGAAAATACTGCAGCAGCAAAAAGGAAAGTTACAATTCCCACTCACACCAAAACCCTTCTCCCTCCTGTTTCAATACCACCCTGACCCTGTGATCCAAGACTTTTAATATACTCCTACTATCAAGACTTTACTTCATAGCTCAAGGGCTGCCACATAAGCATGCATGGTAAATGCTTAGGTAATTAATCCACACACTTTCACAGCTGGATTGCTGCTGTTTTGTGACAGATGGCTTTGGGTTTGCAACACTCTACACTGCAGAGCGCCACTGATGTCATGCTCTTCATTTCCCAGTTTTATACTACCCTTCCTACCCAGGATGAACTTTTCCTAATACATCTTTCATGAACACACACCCCTATATATAATTTTACACAGCTTTTCTCAATGAACAACTCAAGTAACTCATGGACATCCTACATTTCAACAGTTATCTACTGCCTCATTTTTGTCCTTTAGGCAGAGGCATATTTTAAGGCACAACAAATGTTGCTTGTGTTCCTAATATTTTTTCTAGGTACATCCGGCACTTATGACAACTTCTATGAGGCATAATCCTATATTTTTTTTTGGATGCATAATGGAGAATCAAAATCCTCCTATATGTAAAGAAAGATGATAGCTATACATCAGATGATGACTATACACAGATATTCTTGTGGTTTAGCAATGAGAAACAAGGAAAAAAAGATTAATTTTGACTGCCTCTCAGTTTCCACCAGAACCCAACCTTAATTTCACAATCACTGCATTGTATTTTAAAGACATTCCATCTGCTCTGTCTGTAGTATACATTAATATTCAAAAGACATCTGCAGTGTGCAAACCAAGTTTTAATTGGAATCATGTCACAGCTACCATCACAGAAAACTGAATGTAAATGTTGGCTATCAGCACTTGGCAGCTGCTTGGCAGGCTTAGTATAAAGTCCTCCTGACAGTGTCTTTATATATTGTGGTATCAGGCCTTAAAAGGTATCTTGAAAAATCAAATATTTACTATCATGAAACAGTTCTACAATGCCATCCATACCTAAGGTTTACTAGCTAGTTTACTATCACTTTAAACTACTTATTAGCAAAATAGGTTTCATATTCAGCCATAGTTTTCAGAAAGCCAAAATACTGATACAACTGAACACTAACATTATGATGGATATTTAAGCAAATCTAACTTGTACACAAAAGAGGACAAAGAAAACTGGACTTCAGTGCAACTAAAATTGTGTAGTGAAGCTTGAAGTATTCATAAGTATCTAAAACTGAAGCACTGCTATGTATGTAAGAGCACCTGAATAAAAGAATTCCATTTACAGGTGTGCTTAGTGATTCAAGACACTCTCCTACAACATCAGACTAATTATTCTAGAATGAACAATATAGTTACCTTTTATTAACACAAAACCCCCAATCCCTAGAGCTAACAGCATCATCATTTGCTTCAAATCCTTCCCATGGTAACATAAAATTACTTTATTACAATCATATACATATTTTCAGCTTGTTTCCTCTGTAAGTTTCTGACAAATGAGGCAGTGATCAGCAATCTATATAGAGAAAAGTGCATGTGTGTGTGTAGTTACACTCAAACTAAAGCTATCTGTCCAGCATAAACAACTAGTTGTTACACAACCAAACTGATCTTACACATTACAAGTTATTTAAATCTTATCAGTAGGTGAAAGGGACACAGGAACTTTAAGAACAGCAAGACTTGCTTGTCATGAAATACGCATTTTCTTGGGGAATTTGTCTTCTACATCTTTGCCATGGTATAACAAACACTTTGTCACAAACCTAAGGAAACTTCAAGCCCACAGCTCATTAAGATATGACTGTGTTGCCACAACAATAATTACAGAAGTAGAGGCAACATCAGAACAGGAAGTCATCATGATCCACCTCCCCTAACTCCAGTGCCCTTCTGCGATAATCGGTTTAACAGATACTGCTTAGCTTCCAACATAAATAACTGAATTACACAGAAGGGAAAGATGCAGTTGCTTGTGCCCAGAGCATAGAAATACATCCAGCCTGTACTTGCACATCCACCACCATTTAAAAACAGTTAACAGTGGAAGGGTAACAAAGAAAAAATCAGAGGACAGAGCAAGGTTTGAGTCCCAAACCTGAGCACACAACAAGCTGATTGATGACCACTGACTGCAGCAGCACTTCCAATCTGTTCAATGCAAAGGAAAAAAAACGGTTGGTCTTTACTTCTTCATCACTGATATACAGCTGGTCTGCTCAAGCTGCCACTGAACAGACAGGAAGAATTAATGTGGGCAGTTACAGATGAGATGCATTATAACAAGCTTTTCCTTTTGCCTCTTAGCTATTACAGTCTCAGACAAAACAGATTGGAACCACTCTCAAAGTCAGGTACTGTATCTCATGTGACAGCAAGAAACAGCTATAACTGAAATGCAAAAAAGAGCAATTTAGAAGAAAAAATTACAAAGGAGATTTGAAACTCGGCAGAAACAAGAAGCAACACTGACAGGGGATGATGTTTTATATAACCAGCATGGATGTTACACAGCTATACTTGCCAGGCCAACCTGAGCTCAGGATAGTATAATTACAGTACCTAGGTAGCATTAAGAATAGCATCCTACAGCTAAAACAGGAGGTACATAAGAGCCCATAATTCTTTGGTTGGGTTACTTCTAATTTCATTACCAATTCCTACTGTCATTACTGATCTGGATGATGGAACGTAAGAATGTTTTTACAGACGACAAAGCTGGAATGGGTTGTGCTATCATCTGATCTGTAAAAAAGCAAGAGGAATTTCAATTAGAAACACCAGCATCAAGTGTTACTTCAAGCTGATTCAGAGCCTAATCTCACACATCCACATTTAAATCAGGGCATAAGTACACTTGTATAGAGTAGACAAGACATGCTGGTCTCCTGGTATCCTGCGTTATATTAGGAGCAGTGTTCCCAAGTTGATGTAGGTGATCCTTCCCTTCTGCTCAGCCCTGCATCCAGTTCCAAGCTCCCCAGTAGAGGAGAGACATAGACATACTGGAGCAAGTCCAACACAGGGCCACAAAGATGGAGAAGGGACTGGAGCTCCTCTTGTATGAGGACAGGCTGAAAAACGAAAAACCTGGGACTGTTAGCCTAGAGAAGATGAGGCTCACAGGAGCTCTTATTAGCACCTGAAGGGAAAGTGCAGACAATAGAGCCAGGCTCTTTTCAACTGTACCCAGTGACAGGACAAGAGCCAACAGGCACAACTGAAATACAGGAGGGTCCATCTACCATAATGAAATACTTGTTTACTCTGAGGGTGATCAAGCATTAGCACAATTTGCCCAGAGAGTTTCCGGAGTCTCTCATCCCTACCACAACATACTAAAGTTCTTATTCTCTTAATGCCATGTAAAAGCCAACAAGCACCCACATCCTGAACAAACCTCAACATACGCATCAGCCTTCTTAGCCAGTGTCACAAGAGGCATCTATTATCATCTGATTATCTGCTAGCCTCTGCAGCCTTCCCCACGTCACTGTTTTCTAAGATTTAGCACTCCATCCTGTACACGTAACCACCACTGAGGACTCACTCTTGCCTGAAGTGTTCATGAATGACCTTTCTCAAACAAGCCTCTCTCAAAAGATCAACAGTTTCAAGCTTAATGCTTCCTGAAGGCTGATTGACATGGTTTTTTTAATTGGGTGCTTAAAAATATACCAAAGATGTGTTGATTTCTGAAATAAAATGAGTATTCAAAGAATGAGTGTCCCCATATGTGACACAGAGGGGAAAAAAAAAAAGTATTTGGAGAAGAAATTGTACTGTGCATCATATCACATTTTTTTAATAACCAAAACCAGAAAACCTTGGTCAGTTGTTTGTGAGAAGTCCCAGATATCCTTGCAAGTGAAGTTATTGGGTTTGAAGTTAAAAAAAGGGGGAAAAACAAACAAAAACACAAAAAAAAACCCTTATACAAACCAACAGCTTGTGCCCTCTATACAGATTTATCTACATTAATGGCAGAAGGTGTACACAAGATTTACAGGATTTTATCCTGTAGTGGTAGCTCTGGAATCAGAGTGCTGAGCACAAGGTTTTCTGGCTCACTTCCCCTCATCTCTTGGGTGCAGGATCCTCTGTATGAGCACAACTGACTCTGCAATTCATGTCCATTTTCTTATTCAGTGCTTTATGAGGGACCCAGCCCTCCCGCATCACTGCAGCAAGCAGCACAGTCTCAGCTCTGTTGGAGGATGACGGATAGCACATTGAGGAGTGGCCAAAAGCAGTGAGAAAGAAGGTACAGAAGAGTGTCATGGATCCTACAGAAGTATCCCTAGTATCTCTAGCAGTTCTGTGACTCTACATTTATACAACATGAAGTACTACTTCATTACCAATACAATTACATTCATCAATAATTTACAAGTGGATCTTGTGAATTATTATTTACCATTCAGATGTAATTCATTGATCTTCTTTCAAGAAATAAAAGTATAAATAAATCTGAGTAGATTTTAAAATATGCACATTTTGAAATTTAAAAAAGTTAAAACTTCTAATCTAGGCACCTTTCAAGTTGTGATGTACAACCAAATGATGAGCAAAAATAACGCCTGTACCACATCTCAAAATAACGTATTTTTTAGCTTTTCTTCCTTTATATTTACACTTCTAACAAAATTAAACCAGCATCAGTAAAGTTTACTTAAAACATATAGCTGTAAAAAAAGTAAACTCCACGTTAAAAAGTAATTTGACAGACAAGCCCTGCCCCCCCACACACTTTCAGTAATTGCATCCTGTGCAGTTTCACAGGAAGAGGATTTTGGGGAAAGAGGAAGGGTGAAGACAGACGGATTTGTCCTGTTGCCTAAAAAGGGAAAACAGTAAAAATCAGAGTGCCCTCCCCAAACCAGGGAAAATCCTCTTTTACAGAATCACAGAATCATCTAGGTTGGAAAAGACCTTCAAGATCATCATCCAACCGTTAACTCAGCACTGCCAAGTCCACCACTAAACCATGTCCCCAAGCACTGCACCTACAATGCTCATGAATGTTTGAAGCCCGTGCAAGAGGGCACAAGTTAACATTCATTGCCAATTACGATAAAAAGAAATTCCTTGACCAAAGTGAGCTACAGCAGGTGGCAAATACTACATGGTTCAACTTCCACATAAACTGATTTTCAGTGGCAGAACTTCTAGTATAAAGCTCCCCACAGCCACTGCTAGGAGTTCAAAACAAATGACACGCATTGTGAATCTTTAAGTATCAGAAGATAACAGTGTCTGCATGTAAAAGCTAAAACACCCACTAGCAAAAACAGCACACATCATAGAAATACTATTTCATAGTGCTACAAAAAAATTACACAACGCACAACACCAAAATGTTTTCAGCAGCAAGAAATTAAAATTACTTCACAGGGATATAAGAGATGCTCGTACAGAATAGAAGAGAAACTGAAGCCCTGTTTATGGCTGTTTATCATGAAGTTACACAATCTCAAGATTAGATTTTAAATCATTATACAAACTACATCCAGGGATGTTTAATTCCTATATGCTTCAGAAAGTGCAGTCAAATAACATCACGACCCCAAACACTACTAAGTTTTAGCATTTTGGAGCACAATCTGTAGAATCTTTCCCTCACCCTTCCCCAAAGGTGTCACAAGACTGAATGTTAATCTGCCCTTTTCTTTTTTTAATCTTTCATAACTTCTCCCTGAGAAAGCTTTGAGTATTACAAAGACTTAGAATTCTAATCAAAAACTTTGCTAACATGAAATGTTAAACAACGGTTTCTCAACAATTATCTTCAAAAGAAGAAAAAAAAAAAAAGTGGAAAAAAGGGAAACTCCATCATCTTTGAATTTTCGTTCCAGGGCTGTTCACAAGACATCTTTCATAGAGAGATGCTCCCCATATCTACGACAACCTGAGACCCACTAGTTCCTAACACCAGAGCATATTCTTGAGAAAGCAATTCTTCCTGAACGCTCAGTGCTGCCACACAAGTGGCAGTGTTTACTGGAGCCCCAACAGGAAAAAACAGATATATTTATATTTTAATTTTCCTAAAATCTCATCTATGGAATACAGTTTTCTCAATAGGAAGCAGAAAACAATATGCTATCCCAAGGGAAGAAGAACCAAAATGGAAATGAAGGGCCACTGTGACATCCTGCTTTGTAGCAGTCTGTCAATATACAATCACCAAGAACAAGGAACTTCACACTAGGGGTTATTGAAAAATACATAGGAAAAATACTGAGTAGTTTCTCAACCCTCATCTAAAACCCACACAAACTCCATACATGTTTTTAGGATGTTCTGCAACAAAAGGAGCAGAACTTTAAGCTTTGCAATCCTTCACTGACCGCTCAGATTCAAAGGACAGACACAGTTACTGATGGAAGAACATCTCTTTACCAAAAGCACTGCCTCATCTCCAACCTGTAATACTAATTCTTCTTCATGCAACAGTTTAGAGAGAGATTTCACCACAAATTACTCAATTTTGCAGATAAGGTCCCTGATCAGAGGCCATCTTGGTTTGGACACCCAAAAAGCAGTGTAGGGTTTCAGGCTTTTGTAAGATGACCTCAGAACGAAATCTGACATCATGCCAATTGGAAACTGAGTTCCTGCAGGCTCTGTATCTTCCGACGAGAAGCAAAGCTGTTCTGCAAGCCACTCTCAGAAAGTTAACAGGAAATAGAAGGAGAAAACAAAGCGTAGTATAAAACCCAAGCTTGGTTGTTGTTAAATTACCACAAAAGCAATGCTGCAGGAGGAATACCTGCAGTCCCTTTCACATGCCTTCAAGGTAGGCTGCTCCTAGATAAGTCTACTTCCCTAAAGGGAATTTCCAAGTCTACACTCAGAGCAGAATTGCTACTCATCATTTACAATTTCTACACAGAAAAGCAATGCCCCAGTATGAAAAAGGCTAGTAGCAAATCTGCTAACACAATGCTGGGCTTTATTATACATGACATTGCATATTTATTAAACAGAGTCCAAACCGTAGCAGTATAACTGTAAGTCAGGCTTGCTTTCTTCTAAATCTCCTAAGTATCCTATCCACTAAAGCACACAAAGAACACTTTCATGATCACCACAATTTTCACAACCTCACAGAAAAAACAGAAATGACCACAAAGCAGCTGGCTATTCTGTGTAACGCATTTCTGGGGTTTCCATCTGATACTCCCTCTTTCAGATCCATACTTTTAAACGAAAAGGATACTTCTGCACTAAACGATCTCATAAGCCTATACCCTTTCGCAGAATTAGTATCTTGGTGCAAGAGTCTTTTACAACGTGGATGTGTTGTCTAAACTCAGATTCCGCGCTAGTTATTTTCCCAACCAGTGTTGTTCTGATTTATGATTTACCTTGTCTGTTTCATATCACAGTGATGCCTAAAGATACTAAAAATGCAGAGTGCAGAAGAGTGCACATCACTTGCTGTGGAACTGATGGTACCTCAGGGGAAAAAAAAAAATAAAACCTATGTGAAATAAAGAATCTTTGTGTATCAGAAACCACTAAACAATTGTTACATACCAAAGAAGTACTGATGCAAAGCCAGGCATGGAATAGCATGTAAAGGACCATGACAGAGGCAAGAATAACATCCTTCTAAAAGAGGGACCACTACATTTGTTAAGAGTTATATTTGTCATTATGTCCCTTTTCTTTCACAAAAAAATATGAACAACCATTCATGAAGTTGAAAACGTTCCTAAAGCCAGTAAGAAACATTCATAGCTCATCTTGGCTACAATTTCAGTCTTAATCTGAATAATGAGCAACTGCTCTTTGTTAAACATTAATGCTGTTTAATGACTGACTGGCAAATGGAAGTGAGCTTGTTCTCCCATTGTCTCCTCCTCTTTCCCGAGATCTCCATTGTTCTATTTTAGGTAAGAGGGTACAACTGAACTTCAGTATTAGCAGAAGGGGAAGATGGCACTCTGCAACACTGACAGAATTGTCTCAGCAATCCAATACTAGTTTATTAAATGAAACAAAAAATAACAGTTAACTAAGCTAGTACTCAGTACAATATCTAGTATTGCAATACAACCATTTCCTTTAGCTTCATTTTAGAACCAGCTAGAAGAATCCCATTTTACATGTTTCATACAATTTTTCTTACAGTAAATGTTTTCAGCATGGAAACACAAGCTTTTCAGAATTCACCCATTATTTACAAGAGTTACTTATCCTCTTCCCTTATAGTTAGTTATGCTCTTTATAGAGGCTAGTACACAGAGTAATACAGTTTCTATGTGCCCAAAGTAACAGCAGGTTACTAAAAAGAGTGAAAACCACATCTAGAATTTAATTTAGCTATGTAGTTACAGCTAGTATCAAAAGCTCTTTCAGGAAATATCAAGCTTAACAGTTAAGTGAAGTAATTAGCCCACAACCACAATCATTAATTTAAAATTAACTCATTTAAGACTGTGAATATTAATTTAAAAGAAATTAAAAAAGAAAATATTACTTGCTTCCTCATATTTTAGAATGTGCAGATCACTCAGCAGAACAATTCTGTCAACACACTAAGAACAAACTGGAATAAGAGGATATCTTTCTCGAGAGACTGTAAGGACTGTTTAAGAGATGCTATGGGAATAATAACAGTGCTGATATGAGGATGATACAAATAACCCCGTAAGCAACTATGGCAAAATTGCAATAAATTAATCTTTTAACACAGAAGTTCCTTCTTCCTGATGTACATCCATACACATTTAGCAACACAGAATCCCAGACTGGTTTGTGTTGGAAGGGAGCTTAAAGCTCATCCAGCTCCAACCCAGGAGCAACCCAACACAGGCAAGGACACCTTCCACTAGAGCAGGTTGCTCCAAGCCCGTGTCCAACCTGGCCTTGAACACTGCCAGGGATGGGGCAGCCACAGCTTCTCTGGGCACCCTGTGCCAGCCTCTCAGCACCCCCTAAATTTCAGTCAACTCATCTACTATTCTGTTTCTCAGTCAGCAGCTTCTCTCCCTTCACTTTATACCTGCAGTTATTTTATCATCTCAGTTAAAAAGGATATATTACACCTGTATTTTAATTAAAGTGTCATTTGTACTGAAGATTCATGATGAACCCTTTCTTCAGGCTCTGCTGAGATACAAACAGTGACTTCCTCAGAAATACATCACTTAACTAACAAAAAAATTCCTAGTCTAACCTTGTAATAAAGTACAAACATGAAAACAAATGCTGAAAAGCAATTCCTTTGTGATAAGCAAATATAGAAGCAAAAGATATCCAGAAAAAAGCTTTAGATATTGTCCAAGTAACTAAAGAGAAGTGAAATCAGTCTTCCTTAACACTTGCTTTACCTTCAAAGTTTCCCTGTGTGAACAAGAGAAATACAAGGAACAAAGTTACATTAGTACTAGCTGTAGTTTATCCTTCAGATTTTAGTCAGTGAGAACTGCCGCTGCAAAAGCAAAGGCACGTGCAGGTACAGCACAACAGCAGTCTTTCACTTGGTATTTTTTATGTTAAACACGTTCAACATGCACTATGCTGCCAAGGCCTACTAAAATTAGAAAATTAAATGCAGAAACATATTCTTAAAATATGGATGCATCACTAATACTTCACTTTGTAACTGATTTCATGTTACTGATGGAGATCAAGTAATAAATAAAACTCTAAAGCTTCTTCTACACCTCCAGGTTGCTCAACGTGCACACACATACACCTTTCTAAAACAAATGATAAAGAAAGCACGTGTATTTTTTTCTTAGTATACTAAACTCAAAGACCCAATACAGTTAGATCATAGCCCCGAGCTTCTTCCTCCACTCCCTAAAAATCTAGACACTATTTCAGTAGAGCACAAACCACCTTTATTATAATTACTATTAAGCTATTAAGCCACATGAGTCAGTCAAACAAATTTCAAAGGAAAAAAGAGAAAAGAAAAAAAGATGGAGCACTAGTAATTATCAGATTATGAATGTGCCCACTCTGCTATCGAGGTTTTAAATAGAGCAGCTGCTCTTTGGACTCAATTTGCTTTATACAATGCAAGAATACTGCAAAAAAGAAAAAAAAAAAAAAGATGATGTTCTGCAAGGAGAGGCTCTTTTAATGTTAACAACACAAAAAACAACAAACCAAAAAAACCAGGAGAGCTCCTGTGCTTTATTCCCAGTAAATTCGCAGTTACGGAGGAAGTAGGCAGGTGAAAATACTACTAAAAAGTTTAAAGCACTTTCATTTTAAAGGTGACAGTAACTCATAAGAACATATGCAATAACCCATGACTACGAGTTACATCTGAAAACTTGAACAGTATTCTTCTGAAGGACCACTATTCTTCTTATGCTATCCTTCAGAAGTTTCCACATCATCTGATTTCCAGCATGCAAATTTCCTTAGAATTATTTCAGGAAGCCAGCAAGGAATGAGGCCTGGCCTGCAAACTAACGCAGACAAAGCATAAACACTTTGTGATTAATGTCACACAGTAATTCCTAAGGAATTCCACAGGACATATCAGCCAAGTACAAAATAAGAAAGCATGAGCAAATGATGATTAAGAATAAGAAACAATCTGAAAGAGGTTTAATTTAATGTTAAGCACTTTCGTTAACTGCTAAAAGAGAAATATTTCAAAGATGGACTGAACTCTTATTCCATATCACATCCATGACCTAATGATGTAGAAGTGCATTTCCATACTCCCTTCTGCTCAGATATCCTACTGATGTTTTAAAGATGACATTTAGCTAATCCTTGAATTTGAATTGAGAAGCTCAGTGCAGAACTAAACAGTATCATATATACCTCTTGAGCCAGATTCACAGGAACCATTTTGCTTCATAACAATCTTCCTCAGTATGCTCTATTATTTTAAAAACAATACATTACGAAGTGCTCTCTTTTGCTCAGGAAGCAGCTGAAAAGCACATAACCTCTCCTTCAATACCAAAGTGAAACCCTGGAAAGGAAAAACTCAATTTGCACTAAAATACTTGTCATTAGTTACAGTATCCAAGTTGCCCAAGTTAGTATATAATTCCCAAAATATTTAACTTCTGCTGTTAGATATCTCCAAGAATAAACACAGGTGTTTTTTTTTTTTAATGAACTGATTACTATTACAAATCAGGATACATAAAACTGGAAGTTAACAGTGCAGCGCCTTGCACCTTCGTGCAACTGCCTCAGGTGAGAGGGAAGGAAACCTGCCCACCTGCCTTCATATGTGCTACTCAAAACAGAAGATTTCCCAAAGCCAAGACTCTGTCTCGAACACTGGACAGACCATTTCTGTGGCTTTAATTTCACTGTCTCAACACATCCACCCAGAGGTTCCCTGTTAAAATCACAGGTGTCATGGTCAAGGACACATTTTAAGAATATATATCCGTCCTTGGTTATGTCCTCAGCCTGACTTCTGAAGCTGTCACCTTGCACCTCTTCGCAACTCTAGCAACTTGTCAATTCTGCACTTACACCAATCCAACAAAGGCTCTCAGGAAAGCTCCATAGGCATACATTTTCTGCCACAGCCCACTGTATACATGTCTCTGGAGGTTCTTCCCCCAATATCATCATCTTCTTCCCACACATTCATTACACTCCACACTCTGCTGAACGGCCACATCCTGATGTCCTTTGATCACATATGCAAAACCAATTAAAATGAGGGATGAAACTCCTGGGATGGTCAGAGAATAAACATAAAACTGGAAGTAATTTCCCAAGTGACACAAGAGAATAGAAATCTCTTTTGTAGTCTAGCTAGTTTCAGTGACTTTTACCACATTGACAGAATGCCATTATGGCAGAAACGGAACCATTGGTATTACCACGACTATATGAAGACATTTGCCACATGGTTTAACCAAAGGCCAAGAGTACTACATGCACTCAAAGCATACCAAAAACCCAGATAACTTATCTAAAGTGTTCTCTAACTCATAGCATGCAGATGCAGCCAAGTGAGCTAGACGAATTTAACATTGAGCCAAAAGTAGACACATGAAGATAAGCACATTATTTGTGCAGACATCTTTCATATATCACAACATATACAATCAGGTTATTTAAACAAGCTTCAAATTTTCTTAACATAATACTTTACAAAAATAATCTCTCAATTCCATATTTGTTTTTAAACACAGCCATGGAAACGTTCTTAAACATCCATTTGACCTGCCTTTGCAACTGGAAGCCAACAAAGCGTTAACCTAGGAAAACACAGTGAAATTATGCATTTCCTAAATTGTCCAAAATGAAAAAATGTAATATTAATAAACAGACCTGAGGTCTGTCCAATGGGATTATCTGAGACTCTCAGATTTTTTGTGTTTCCTGTCTTTAAGTGTCCTTTAAACGCTAAGCAGTCCATGAGCACACAGGATCTGGTCTTTCACAATGAGGTAGAAGTACTGTCCTATCTGTAACATTCATAGAAGACAGAGATACTAGAATCTCTGACTGAACATTTACTTGTTATCAAAGCCTTCTATGACAACAGCTAACAACAGAAACCTAGAAAACACAAAGCCATGGCTGACTGCCACCCACACTGTTAAACAACATATGGAAGAGTTGTTTCCCCGACCCTATAGAGAGACCTTCACCTGCTGTTCAATAGAACATAGAACTCTTCCTCCCTCAGGTCTTTGAAACTGTGAGGAGGGAAGAGCACCGGATTTTCAGATGAAGCATTCCTGACCGTGCCACTTGCCTAAAGGGCTCTGACTACAGGAAATGACACCGACCAGCTTTGTTAATTTCATTTTCTCTCTAAGATGATCAAAAGATGATAAGCAGAAACTTGAAGCAAAGGAACCACTCTGCTGCTCTGCACAGCCTCATTGCATAAAGCTGTATTTGAAAAGTTGCTTGCCACCACTAATATTTTAGGGCTTTATCTGTAAACATTTAACTTCAGAGGATCCTTTCAACTGCACTTGCCAACATTCAAGAGAAAAATTTTACACTTACTTCCCTGGAAAGCGTCTTGCAAACCTCAGAACAAGATAAACTGATTGAGAAATAGAAAAGTTGCCTTCAATGACATTCAAAGCTCTGGTGGAGTGAGGTTTTTTGTTTATGGTTTTTTGGTTGTTTAAAAAAGGAAAATGCTATATTATATTTAGATATGACACATCTAAAACAACTACATCCAACTTTTCCAATCTATAACTTTAAGATAATATATTTTACAACTAACTACAGCTTCTTTTATATTTAGAGGTGCTTTAAGTTATTGCTGGCTGGGGTTGCAGGACACACAAAATCACTGTAATTGTTTTAATATATCTGTGCTCACACTTGCACATCCCCTGAACTTCAATCCCGTCACTACCAGTGTCCTCCTCTTCACCTCTCATGTTTTCTTCTGCATACCCTAAACAGAACCTCTTTCTCCTTAGACAAAATAAACATTCACATCTAGACAGTAATTGCAAACTGCTTTTTAATGCCTTCTGACTGTACAGTTTGTTCTTGTCCTCTCGCTTATTCCATGTCATATTTAGGTTGTATATTTTCAAGAGCAAAAGCTGTGTTTTACTTTGTAAAGTTTCCACCCTGAAAGAGCTGCAGAAATAGCTGGTCTCTCAATGCTTCCTTAATAAAAACACTGATTTGTTCCACGGTTTACTTTCTCCTTGTTTCTTTAAAACTTAATCAGAGAGCAGACATAAGAACACACCACATCCACAAGGTAACATAGAGTAAATGGTCTAAAAGAAGATCCTCTAGCAATAAAAGTCAGAAACCTTTACTCACATTATAGGTCAAGGACACAAGATCTTCAAATGAGAGCACTGGAAGTTTAGGAAAAGCACACCTTTTCCCTCTCCTTTTAAGTTACCTTTTAATAATGAGGGAGCATTCAGTAAGCTGAGGTCCAAAATTCTGGATACGCCAAGTACGACCATAAACATTTCAAATAACATCTTGCACTACAGCTCAGTTACAGTCCAAATTATAGACACTGAGCTTTGCACAACACAGTGTGTTCTGACAGTAGTGTTCCATTGTCCTCCTTGGGTATGTTTGCTTAGAGGGCTACAGTATTAACAGGAGTATACAGGTGGGTTTGAATTTCTGCTATTTTGCAACAGATTAAAAAGTTATTTTGATACTTTATAATAACCCTTTTAAACACGCAACAGCAGCCATAAACATCCCCAGCTTCAGCGAGAAAAAAAACACACACTTGTCCACAACGATTTAATGGCAGAAATGTTAAGAAGATATTGCACAATAACACATGATCTTCCATATCACATGCTTGGCAGTATGCTCGATTCAAGGTGATAACTGCGCGCAGACCCCAAGCGCACTTCGGGCGGTTACACGGCAGCTCTACAGCTGCTTTCTGACACCCCACACAGGGAAACAGCCTCTCGCTGGACTCGGAGGGCCTAAAGTCAGGGCGAGCCAGGGTCTCCCGGAAGCACCGCTCTGCAAGGGTGCAGCTCTCCGTGCACGGCCGACAGCGGCGATGGGTAGGACCCTGCTGAGTGCACCCACCGAGGGGCCGCCGTGTTGCGAGGAGACGCGGCCACAGCTCCTCCCCACTCCCCATTCAATCTGTCCCGCAGCTCCGAGCACCCGGGTCAGCCGCACCGAGGTTGGGGTGGTGGAGGAGACCTGCCGAGTAGCTTCCCTCCTATCCCCGGGGGCAGGAGCACGCCGAACCCGGCCCGCCGCCGCTCACAGCCTCCCTTTGCCACCACCCCTCAGAGCCGGCACTCACGTTCGAAATCGTAGTCGTCGTCCTCGTCGCCGCGGTCGGGCTCCTCTTCGCCGTTGGACTCGGTCTGCATGGGCTCTCCGTCGAAGCTAACCACCTTGCGGGCGCCGCCGCCCTCCTGGTCGCGTGCATCTCGCAGGCGGGCGAAATAATCGGCGGCGAAGCCCAGCAGGTCGGACGGCCGGTGCCGCAGCACCTCCACCGTGTAACCCTGCAGCAGCTCAGTGAGGCCCGGCGGGATCTCGATGTTCATGGTAGCGGGGACAGAGGAGGCGGTGGCCGCCACGTTCCCCCCACCCCCCGTACCGCGGCCGGCGGCAGTGCCGGGCTCCGGGCCTCCCTCCGCGGGCGATAACTGACACCCTCCGCTCCGGTCACACGAGCCGCGCCGGAGCAGGGAGGAGAAGTGGTTCTGTGTCCGCATGCGCGGCAGCGGGCACGGGGCCAATGGCAGCAGTGCGTGCGTCACCGCGAGGGCGGTGGCGGGGGGCGGGCATCGGGTGACCGGTAGTAAGGCGGGGAGGGGCTCGGTGTGTGCATGGCCCGAGGGCCGGGCACAGCCCAACCGTGCAGCTGCCGATTGTGCGGGCCTGATGTGTGCAGCGGTGGGGCTGGGGATGTTCTGCTCTTCCTGTTTCACGCAGAATGCCAGACTGGTTTATGTTGGACGGGACCTTAAAGCTCACAGAGCTCCTGCCGCAGGCAGGGACACCTTCCACTAGAGCAGCTTGCTCTAAGTCCAGTCTCAACCTGGCCTTTTAACACTGCCAGGGATGGGGCAGCCACAGCTTCTCTGGGCACCCTGTGCCAGCGCCTCAGCACCCTCACAGGAAAGAGCTTCTGCCTAAGAGCTCATCTCAATCTCCCCTCTGGCAGGTTAAAGCCATTCCCCCTTGTCCTGTCCCCTTGTCCCAAGCTGCTGTCCAGGTTTCCTGTAGCCCCTTTAGGCACTGGAGCTGCTCTCAGGTCTCCCCTTCAGGAGCCTTCTCTTCTCCAGGCTGCCCCAGCCCAGCTCTCTCAGCCTGGGTCCAGAGCAGAGCTGCTCCAGCCCTCGCAGCATCTTTATCATAACCCCATACACTGATTTCTTCTCACTTTCTTCACAGTGCCTGAGAGGGTGGTTTAGGGCTTCACAGGAGCAGGAGACGGCAGTTTTCTTTGATTGCATCTATTATCTTAATCTAGATCTCATTCTTGGTTGGAATTAGATTTAGGACCTCCAACTGCTCTTGTTTCTTGTCAGAATTAAGTCATTAAAGAGCTATTCTTAAAACTGGTGAGCACAAGAGAAGCAGCATGCAGGTCTCCACACCTTTTGGTAAAAGCTGAGTAAATCCATAATGCCATCATCTGTAAAACATCAGCAGTCATATTGATCTGCTTAATGCTGAGAGCATTCAAGATTAAGAATCCCGAAAAGTGAAACATCTCATTAATTGCTTATAGATGCGAGCTTTGGGGATATCTATTCCCATGCTGTTAAACATGCTTTATTCAGATTCTTGCTTGTATTCTCTAAACAAAACCTGTCATCTGTTTGTGTGTCCAAGGGAGGTTTGGCCGATGCCCAGGGGTTGGTGACAGGCTGCATGGCTTGGAGCCATCAGCCCTTAAGGTTTGACGTTGCTGGAAAGCTAGTTTTGGGAGAAAAGAGGCCTATGCAAACATGAGTGGCTGCTGCATGTTGTAAATATTTTTATTTAATTCTTTTGTTTCAGCAATAAAAGGGCAGAAATCAGCTTGTACTCAAAATACACAATTTCACTTACTAGCTCGGAATTGGCTGAGGCAACTTACTGAGTGTTTTGGCTTTACTTGCTCATGTGCCAAAGGGTCACCTCGGTAATCCAGATGGTTCCCACCACACTCCCATACACAGGTAGTCTGTTCATTGCTGTTACATGGAGGACATCCACTGCAGTGGATCCCAGAGCACCCCATTCACTGCTTTTACTGACTTTATTCCCCAAGAGGGAAGTTGGAAATCTCATGGCATTTATTACAGCACAGCCTCTTCTGTAAAAGGTGTCCTTTGTAATACAGCTCCCGTATTTTTATGTGAAGTAAGATTACATCTTGAATCCATACAGGAATTAAAAACAAGCACAGGAGGTAGACTGGCCACATCTCATCAGTTCATCTGGAGGGTTCATATGAAGCCATTTCATTTTTATTCTACAGCAGGCACAACAATTGCCATATCCCTTTCCTCAAAAGCTGGTTTATACTGATTTGTTAGTTACCAGCCCTACCATATTATCTTTTTGATAGTCTCAAGAGCACATTGCTTGTTTGCCTCAAATACTGATAGAACTGGTACAGGGAAATCGTTCTGATCAAAGTAAAATGCCTGATGAGATCTTTCCATTGCCAGTTGGGTGCTGAAGACATTACTGTGGTGAAATGGTAAGAATGAAACTTTTAAAATGGAAAAAAACCCAAGGTATTGATAAAAAGCCTTGGCAAATAGGGTTAACATTTGTTCATTTGTGCCTGTGGATATAAATCTGGTTATTTATATGAAAAAATGTGTGCTAGTAAATATTATTAAGTCTCTGAAGAGCTACATTGTGTTAGCCTTCTGATATTTGTATGTCCACACATAACTAATCAGCTTCCAGGAAAAGCAAACAGTAGAGGTCTGTTTAGCATCTTTCTGAGGGTCGACGGATGAAATACAAAGCATCCAAGATCACATGAAGCACATATTCAAGCTGATGTGCACCAGAGTGTATCCCATTTCTTTATATACCTTTTTATTTTGTGAGCATCAGAATTGATGGCACATACATGCAAGAGACTTGTCTGCAATGAAGTTAATTGTAATACTGCCTGCTGTGCATACATCCAGCTCATCATTTGCTTTCTTTCATCCTGAATTTACATAACCTTTTTAATTATTACTGTAATAAGCATCCACATTAAAAGAATAGCAGAAAATAAATTAGGAAATGCACTTTGCAGCCTTAATTTGATCCACTTTATAATAACAATTGTAATTCATACAGCATGATCAATGCAGTTTCTTTCTGCTGGCTTCATCCTGTATTCAGCACCCAGTATGGAATTAGATAAGAACTGTGCAGGTGATGAAGCTATTCTCACACTATTCCCATGAAAATACATATATTTTTCAGTATCATACTGTCTCCTAATAATTTCTTAGTATCTGAAGGGCTGTTCCCATATTTACCGTGTGTCTGTGCTCCCAAATGTTGAAGTTCCTTCACTCTGCCTGTCTTATCCAGTACTATGTGACTTTGATGCACCTTTAATGAAATGATGGAGCTTCAGTGCTTTTTCCACTAGCAGGATCAGCAAAGGATCAAGCAAAAAAGGAAAATAGTCTGTGTAGTCTTGCACTGGGGAAAAATAATCAGATTAAACCTCGAGGCTGGCTCTTTAAAAAGTAAAATAAATCCCTTTCTAACAAGTAATAATTTACTTTTCATAAACCTGCCAGCACCAGCCAGAGCTCAGATACTATATAAACATACGTACATATTGGAGTAATTACACTTGCCTTCAGATTCTCTGCAAGTAATTCAGTACAAGCATAATGCAAGATAACACTAAATATTCTGGTGGTTGTATCTCTTGTTTAAGGGAATTTAGATTAATTACCACAACTATAGCTTTTGTGTGTTGTTGCAAGTGGTGCACTAAGAAGCCTTCTCAAGTTGGGCCTTTCCCAAAGCAGCCCTCCCTACAAGCCAGGCTCAGAGCCTTCTGCAAGCAAAATGAAATCCTGCCTTCACCCTGCTAAGCTGTGGAGTTCAGTGGTGTGGGACGCTTTTGGCACAAAAAACATGAACTGATGAGGAGTAAATTCAGCAGCAGCTTTGAAATTCAGTGGTTGATTTAGCTTTGAATTATTTGTCAATTCTAGACATTTTCCTGTTTCCTGCCTGGCAACTACTTTAGTTCAGTGCAGATTTCTGAAGCCCTCCATCCAACATCATGGAGCCGTACAGTTGAGGACAAACAACTGTTTGATAATCTTGGGCAAAACATTGTAAATCACAGGACATCATATTTTCTGCATCCCATTGTGTGCTGAAGCCGATGGCAAAGGTTTGTCTCTGTCACTGGTCCTCTAGCATCTCCAGTCCTTCTATTGTGGATGTCAGAGGATATATCCATGGCTACTTCCATCCATTTCCAGTTTGAGGACTCCTGTTCATGACTCTCTCATCTTGTTTTGAATCTTCAAGTGCAGTGGGCTTCCATGGTGCCGCAGGGCAGCAAAGTTCCAGAAGTTAAATACCTGTTAAATAAAGCTGCACTTCTCTTTCCTCAGTTTTTAAAAGTTCTTCCCAGATTTACCAACTGGCCTTTACTCCTGGTGTTGCAGGATTTGGTGAATGATGGTTCTGCATGTGTTTTATTTGGTGATTTTGTAAAACTTCATCTTCTCTTGCTTCAGACTTCTCAAAATTGAGTCTCTCCTCCAAAGGCAGCTGCTTCATCCCCAGGATTACGTTAAATGCTCTTTTCTGTACCAGCTGAACTTTACTATGCCTGTCATGAGCACTGTGCACAGGTCTGGTCTCCACATCTCAAAACGTGTGCTTTACCTGTTTTTAATAGCAGAAAACCAGCAGAAAATATGTTCTCTAGCACATTATGTTAGGGTTTTTTTGGCTGCCATATCATAATGAACTGAAGATATCCAGTCTTCATAAGATGAAAAAATTCCCCCTTCCCTTGGTCTGTGTCCCAGTGACCACCCTCATTGTAAAAAACGTATCTTGAGTATTGTATTTGAAATTCTCTGTTTAACATCAAACTTTGTTTTTCTAACTGCTGCATACTCCTGTCTCTGTAAATGTGCATATACATCATGTATCTTCATGCATAATGTACACAGAACTTAGTTTTCATTTTAGCAGGGAAAGTAACACTAAGAAAAGAGAGAGTCATCTGGGCTTACCTACCAGGATGCAGAGATCCTTCAACACAGTGCACAAGATAAAACTGCTTCTCTTGCCTCTGTTTGGTTTTCTTCTTAGGAAAGCTCTAAGCTCCAAAAACCAAAGCTTTGGTACTCTAACAAGCCAGTTTGCTTGTGGCAGTAAGCAAGATTCAGTATATACTTTTCTTGTTAGTTTTCAGAGTGAGTAGTTTGAGTACTGTGTATTTCAATAAATTATATGGGACCATCTATCACCAGTGCAAAGACAGGAGAAAAAAATCAGCCTTTTGAATAAATATATATAAATACTGGTATCAGCTGAAGTATGTTACTTTGACAATGCCTTTAGTCCATAAAAAATATTTTGGATAATTCTTGGGAAGATAGTTTGCTACATTTGTTGATAGATCTCAAAGTATTGAGTTAGGAAAAACATCTGTATAAAAGTCCAGATTTTCATTGGCATAATTGAGTTTATGAACATACAAAACACTGATTCTGTTGGTAACAATTGCAATTTTTCAGGCAGTAGAAAACTTCTATTTTAAAATACCTGATTTTGTAAAACATTTGTCCTGGCCTTTACCTAAATATGAAAAGAGATATCTCTGAATATCAGTCGTGCCGTAACATAAAACGGCACATGTATGAATCTAGATAAAACTAGTCTCTGCAACATAAGACATGTGGGTTGACCATGTTGTTTAAACTACCTTCAGCAAAACTACGTAGCAGATGTAAAGCTTATGGTTGCGACGTCAGAGAAGACCTAAGCAATGGCACTCCAAAGCAGGGGATGTTCAGATAAGAACTTGGCTAATCATTTGTTTCTCTTGCATACAAAGTGAAAACCCTACTCAGTTCTACTTTAGTTTCTGTACCCAGCACTGAAAACATTACATGAAGAACTCTGGTGAGGCTGCTTTGAATTCTAGGCAGAGGGAATAGATTTTAGATTGTTTTGTTTTAAGAGAAGACAGAAAATTAATCAGCTTGTGTTTTGTTCAAGGACTAATCTGAATCCAAAGGATCAGTTTCTATTGGGGTTTTCTAGCAGACCCTGTTCAAACCAAAGTTTGTTGAAGATAAGGGGTGTGTGTCTCAGAGCTCTGAAATTCATTTCTTCCTTGAGCCTTTGCTTTTAAATCTGAGATTGTCTTTTAGTGTGTGTACTTGTCCCTTCCCTCCCTACCTTCTCACATTTCCATCTGAAACAGTTCTATTATCAGCATTTCCATAATGCCACTACCCATCCCACGGATCACTTCAGACACGTTATTGCTCTATCACTATTGCTACAGCTCCTGTTTTCACATCTTCTCTTACCACCTTTGTCCACTGAATGATATTAACCATTTCTCATGCGTTTTCCCATTTACAGTGTATCTTCACTAGCTTCTTGTCCAATAACCATTGTCATTTCCAAAACTTCACTTCTAAGATGTACCCCAAATCCATAATCTATCACTCAGCCCATCTTGCTCATCTCCTGATGGGGCACCTTGAGCCTCTTTCCAGACTGAGCCTGTCTTTCTCCCTTCCCTTGCAGCCCTTGATCTCTTGCCAAGCCTGGAGTCATGGTGTCTTTACTCTTTGGCCTTGTTTTATGGAAACCACAGGAAGCAAGAAGCAAGCCATTACACGTTTCACTGTTCCCAGTGTTTATGTCCTTGCCTTTTGGTGCCCACAGATCCTCTCCACAAACAAAAGTGCTGCACACAAACACAGGGCAGTACTACAATGAATGGTACGTGAAGGTTTCATTTTACCAACTCGGGACAGTGTGTCAACCAATTCCAAGTACTAAAATTGCAGTATTAAATGTAAATTACAACAGTAATAAATGAGTTTTATCCACCAAATCCCCAGCATTTTACATTTCACTCTGAAAACTCTTTTATGAGCTCTATTACAGCTGTTAGCACGTTTTAATTAAACATACAGCACAGCATGCGGCTCAGTTAACCTGTTTCCAGTTTTCAGAGAAAATCAGTAAGCAGTTCCAATTGCAATTTTCTGTCATTCTTCACATGCTGTGCTTTAGCACGCATTACAAAAATGACAATAGAGGATTCTGTATCTCAGGGGAGGATAATGGGGACATGAACCTTCTTACTTCGAGACTATTCTTTCCAGCTCAGTTTAGGTTCTTAAGCTTTATAAAAGCATTTGATGTTTGACTGCAGCGTGGATGTCTTCATCCAAGGCAGAGGGTTATAAAGCCACCTCACGATGTTTAGATCCCTTGTTGTCAGTCCCAGCAAAAAACTGATTCATTTGTAGGGCTGAAAAATGCTGCCTTCAACTATCACTTAGATCATGTCTGTATCAGAAACTAGTCGAATGGGTGTTCCTGTACAGTGCCTCTCCTGAGGTTTGTTTTTGTGACTTCAGTTCCCAATGCTATCAGCCCAAAAGAGTTGTATTAGAAAAAGAGGAAAAGAAGAATCTGGTTCTAGAGAATGCTGTAGCACATTGTTGCAGCTGGTTTCAAGTGTCTCTCCATTGACATCTAGTGTCCGTGCAGAAAGATCTTTAGATTCCTCCTAGCTGTGCTGGCAATATTTATCTCTAAATGTTTAAACTTGTGTAGTTATTAAGAGCTCTTATTGATAATACCAGGTCAGCCAGTGGGTGAGACTGATGGTGAAAACACAGGAATCTCCCTGCACATAACCTGACATTTTGTGGTGTCAGTGACACCTGTAGATGTCTGAGTTCTGAATGACTCCAGAAACCCTTTGCAGTTCGAAAATATTATTATTTTTAAGTCACCCTGTAAATAGCTGCAAAATGCTTTCAATCTCTATCCCTTTCCTCAGGGCATACAAGCAGTTAGGAATGAATAAATATTCAGTACAGATTTTATGAAGGTTGCACTTTGTAGTCAGGCATTATTCCAATTTTCTTTAATTAAATAAGAATCTTTTCAATGATAGAAACCTCTTTGTTACACTCCATTATATCACTAAAATCTATTTAATAAATAAGTGGTTTTATTTTTACAATGACAACATGAGTTATTTTCATATTTATTTATACTGTAGAAATTCCAAGTTTTCCCAAGGATTTGCTGTTCTGCTTTTGCAAAATCTCAAACCATAGCAGTTAGCAATTAACCATGTTGTTACTGTACAGTTTGCTCCATAAGCAACTCCACCTTCCCAGTACTTCCTCCTGCTCCTCAGTCAGCCTGAATTTGGGTAGTGCACACAAAAGCTATGTTAGAGTCACAGCCTCACCGTGCTTGGTGCTAGGCTGATGTGGAAAAGTCCTTCCCTACCCTGGAAACTCCCTGTAGGTTCATATTTTGATTGTTTCCATTGTTACCTGGTTTTGAAAGGCCATTATTCCAAATAAATTATGTTATGAAAGCTTACAAAAATTTGCTGCCTTAATATTTCTTAAGTATTGCAGCTTAACAGGTCAGCTTCCTTTTCTTAACATTGCAGCTTCCATTAACAGGTCCACTGCACACTGGGCATGGCTCCTATCCATGACTGACAGTGACTCTAAAGGGTTCATGGATGTTTCTTGGCAGTGTTTTATGATCCAGCCCTTTCCAGCCTTTCCTCAATATCTCATAAGCTCTAGAAGAGCTCTCTCTTGGTTTGGTGATACATGACATAGTGAGGTCATGTCCTTGCTGGCTGATGGAAGCTACTAATGTGCAAATAATAGATCTTTGCCTCTGCTGAAAAAGAGCTAGAATAGCCTTAAACTTATTGTTTGAAGGTCAGAGGAGGGTGATATAATATTTCCCCCAGTTTCTGGAAAGGGGGCTGTCATCAGTTTCTGTGGACAGATAAATATTTTCCCTCCTTCTCCTTTCAGTGTTCTGTTATTTAAAAACATGTGTTGCATTAGCCCAACTGCCAGAGAGTCTGTACAGAAAGAACCTGCTGAATCAATGCATCCAGAATGGGAGTGAAAGCATCACTAAAATGTATCCTGCTTGGATTATTCATAATTTAACTATAGAGCAAAACATGATCATGAGCAATAATGACATAAATAATTTCATTCAGAGCAGTGCATTAGTGCGGGCACTGACAAAACTGCTGCAGCAGTTTCATATGCAATGGCTTTATAATGACTGTTACGACTGTATGTTTGTATCTGTCCTTGCCTTCAGACAGACTTTTCATCCCCAGTAGGATTCAGTGCTTCCAGCAACCCCAAATTCTCCCTCTGAGGTGTCAATGGAAGGCTGCATCCAAGAGCATTGTGTTGCTATGGCAACACATTCCACTTCCCCAGGGACCTCGTTGCCTCGGCGACATCGGTGGTAGATCAAACTCTGTCAAAGCAGCTGCCCCCTAAAAAGCAGGACAGCCCTGGCCCTGGTGACATGAGTGGGCAGAGGTAGATGACTTGATGGGTGTAGAACCATGCACTCACAGCCTGGTCTGGACTAGGAGAGAGTGACCAGAGAGTGGTTCTTCACAGGCAGTGAGATGAGGTTACTGCCAAAAGGAGCTTTACCATTGGTGAGTTAAAATAAGGTGGCAGGAAAAGCTGTATCAGCAGGAGGAGATTAGCTGAAGGCCATTCTTCTTGCTTTGTATAATCAGGACCTGCAAACATACTGCAACATCAGAAACAATCATCTCTTGTTATACAATGCATCTATGAATGGAGGTAATCCTGTATGTTGATTTTAGAGTACATCATGTACATCAAGTGCATCATGTACACAGTGGATTAAAGATCAATTTACAACATGCCTGTGTTCATACAGAGCCTCCCACTTGATGTGCCTTCAGGCAGTCCAAAAACCAGACCCCACCTGTGGAAAAACACTGAGAAGTTCTCAAGAGCCCATAGACGCTTAATCATAACTGAGTTCATGGAGATCTGCACTGAACATGCTCTGTGGACTTCACTAGAGCCATCTGTGTAACTGCTAGCAAAATGAGGGGGTTCAAGTTTTGATGCATGGGTGTCAGTTATCCACAGCACTTGAAGAGCTGTGAGAAGCAGGCAGATGGTAAAGGACAGAAGAATTTACGCAAGACAATAGGTAATATCCTTGTCATTTGTCTGTTGTTGTCGTAGGAATCTTTTCTCCCTTTACACTGTTGAATTAAGAAGCCCTTGAATAAATAGCATCTTTTGAACACAAGCCTCTGTTTCTGTGTGCTAGCAGTGCTTCGCTTTTCTTTTAAGCTTACACTGAATCTTGCAGAAGAGCACAGCCTGCTTCAGGAGTCTAGTGCTACTTTTTGCCTCTGGAGACATTACCATATGCTGCAGTGCTGTGTCTCAATGATGTTAACATATCTGGTTTTAAGTAAACATTGCCTGTACTTACAGCTACAGCACTACTACTTGATTTCATAGAATTACAGAATGGTTTGGGTTGGAAGGGACCTCATCCAGTTCCAGCCCCTTGCCACGGGCAGGGACACCTTCCACTAGAGCAGCTTGCTCCAAGCCTCTGTGTCCAGCCTGGCCTTGAACACTGCCAGGGATGGGGCAGCCACAGCTTCTCTGGGCACCCTGTGCCAGCGCCTCAGCACCCTCACAGGGAAGAGCTTCTGCCTAAGAGCTCATCTCAGTCTCCCCTCTGGCAGGTTAAAGCCATTCCCCTTGTCCCAAGCTGCTGTCCAGGTTTCCTGTAGCCCCTTTAGGCACTGGAGCTGCTCTAAGGTCTCCCCTTCAGGAGCCTTCTCTTCTCCGGGCTGAACCAGCCCAGCTCTCTCAGCCTGGCTCCAGAACAGAGCTGCTCCAGCCCTCACAGCATCTCCGTGGTCTCCTTTGCGCTCACTTCAACGGCTCCACGTCCCTCTTGTGCTGCTGCCCCAGAGCTGGATCAGGACTGCAGGGGGGGTCTCCCCAGAGCACAGCAGAGGGGCAGGATCCCCTCCCTGAGCTGCTGCTCAGGCTCTGGGGGTGCAGCCCAGCACATGGGGGGTTCTGAGCTCAAGCGCTCACTGAAGCCAGGTCGTGGGGACCTTCTATCACCCACCACTCCCAAGTCCTCCTCCTTAGGGCTGCTCCATTCAGTCTCTCCCAGCCTGTGTTTGTGCTTCGGATTGCACCAACCAATGCGCAGGACCTTGCACTTGGCCTTGTTGAACTTGTATTTATCCTTGTATTTCTGATTTGCCTTACTCTCTCTGAGACATTCTTGGCACATTTTCTGCAGGACATTAGCTGTGTTTCCTCGCACAGCAAAGGTATGGTTAATTGTGTTTGCAACGGATGCCTGAACTGTGAGAAATGTTTCTCAGAGTGTGCAGTTTTGCATCATTTAGCCTTGAAAGGATACTGCTTTCCCTGACCTCTTGCTGGGTTTTCTGAATGACTGTGCTAATTGCAGCCGTAGCCTTGGGAGTCACATTTTCCTTTCACATCTAGGAAAGATCCAACCTTTCTTTATTCCCTCTGAGCTGAATCACATCCAGTCCCTACATTATTCTGTGGTTTAACCACAACCAGCTGTTTTCTTGGCTCCTGTGGACACAATCTCTCTTGTCTGGAATAAACGCTGCTGCTTTCCTGGCTCATCATTTCCACCATTTCACCTTTCTATGGACTCCTCATTCTTCCTTCTCCTCCCCTGATGCAAACACATTTCTTATCTTCTCCATCAACACCCTTTACAACCCATCTTCAGTCTAGTCTGTTAGCAGGCGCTCTCTATAAACATCTGCAGAGGGAGCTTGGGACACAGAGACCAGCGTGGTACCAATGTGCTCCATCCTGTTGGATTCATCTGCCATGTTTCACCTTATGCTTACATTCAGGCTGCCGTGGGAAAGGAGGATATGAAGGAGGATCTCGGTGCAGGGGATATGTATTGCTGTTGTTCCTTTGATCCTATTTAATCGTATGAGAAAGAAGAATGTAATTATGGCCTGTCTCCCTTAGTCTCCTCCCTGCCTCTGAGTATTTGAACTCGTTATGATAAAGGCAAGTGGGAATATAGCTTTTTCTGACAGCAGAGTGCATCCCAGTGCAGATCGGGAGTGATTCTGCCCCCATCACTCAGCGGTTTCCATTTGACAGCAGTTTCCTGCTGATCTATTTCCCATGTGAAGGAACATGGCCATTACAAAGAGCACTGCAAGTACCGCAGCCTGATCAAAGCTAGAAGCACGGTGTTTCCTCTTGGTTTCCTTTGTACATTTGACAGCCCAGTCAAACTGTGCTTCACTTTTCCCCTCAATAGCTGTCTAATTTCTCCTGATCTGAAAACACCCTTATGCAGTTACTAGATTTGAGGATGCAGCATCAAAATGGGGCTTGGCTCAAACGCAACTTTTCTATTTGTCTATTTCATCTGTTTATTTTCTGTTTAGCTTTGCATTAGAAGGTAAACTCTCTTCACTTACACTCTAAACCCATCAACCCCTTTAAAGCTGGGCACAGGGTTATGAAAGATTTGCTATCCCATTGAGAAGGGTGTTTCAAGCTTGAAATGGTGGTTGGCTTTGGGCTGAACTGAAACCGTAACAGCAAAGACAAGAAGGGACTGGAAGGGGTACAGAAGGATGAGTTGACCTACCCGGGTGCAGTAGTAGGGAGGCAGTTCAGGATGCTGATGGTGAGAGATGGTGTTTGAGCGAGCCAAGGAGAACCCTCCTGAGCCTTAGTAGTGTGACAATGCCAGAGAGCTACAGAAAAAACAGTTGATGGATGAAATGGCCTGAAATGAGAAAGGAGGGAAAAGGCTGTAATCTATAAACACTTTAATTGCAAAGTTGTTTAATCTGAGCTGTTCTAGGAGCTGACATGGTAAGTGTTATTGCTGCTTCTAAGGCTACCTAACAGGCACAGAGACTGACAGGGGAATTTTCCACTTAATGGCAGGGATATTAAATTATGGAACAGATAAGAGTTTATCTCCAAAGCAATGAGCTGCTCTTTTCTCAAGGCCTTGCTGCCAAGCAAATGCTGTGGAAGTGAAAGCAGTGATCAGAGAAGTCTGTTACAGAAAGAATGCTGATTTAAATCTTCTTTCAGTTTGCAAAAAGTGTTTTTACCTACAGAAAGGCTTTAAACAAGAAACTGGAAAATGTATTCCAGTTGCTTGGGATCAACGTCAAGTCTCAGGCACACAGAAGAAGAGTCCAGAGAGAGAAGGCAATAATTACCTGCTGAAAAAAGTCTGTGGCAAATGAGAAACTCAATAGGGTGGAAAGTGAAGGGAAAAAAAGGACAAAAAGATGGAAAATGTTATTGCAGTAGCAAAAGTGCAGCTAAACCAGAGGGTTTGAATATGTGAGGAATAACCAAAAGGTTAGATGGGAGTATTTCTTGGGAGTTAGCAAGTATGAAGGTTGCACCATGACAGTGCTTGTACTTAGAAAAAAAGCTCTAAGGAGGCTGGTTTAACTGGAAAGAAGAGCCTATTCGCACTGTGGAAAAATACAGAGACAATGAACTCAGGATAGAGGAAGTTAGATAAAATGTAAAGGATCCTCCTGAAGACTTTCAGCAATGAGGAAATAGGAGCTGGTGCCAGGTACCCACAGCAGCTACCGCATCCCTGGTAGTCTTCAAGGCCAGGTTGGACAGGGCTTGGAGCAACCTGGTCTAGTGGAAGGTGTCCCTGCCTGTGGCAGGGGTTGGAACTGGATGAGCTTTAAGGTCCTTTCCACACAAACCAGTTTGGGATTCTGTGATTCTATGAAAGATCTGCTCCTGCAGCTGTTTCCTGCAGCTCAAGCAAAGGGAAGCTGTGTGCTCTTTACTAACGGCTTTCCAGACTGAAGCTGTATATAAGAATAAGGATTGGTGGTATCTCATTTTAAAGGACACAGTTGCTTGCCCAGTTATTCCTATCACAGGGTTGTCGTGGTTTAAGCCCGTTGGCAATCCAGAAAAAACTCGCAGCCTGCTCTCTCATTGCCCCCCCTCCGCCTTTCCTCCCCCGCTCCCGGAGGGATGGGGAGGAGAATCAAAGGAATGTAACTCCCATGGGTTGAGATAAGAACAGTCCAGTAACTAAGGTATAACACAAATCACTACTACTAACACCAATAATAATAATGGTAAGGGAAATAACAAGGGAAGAGAATACAACCGCTCACCACCTGCCGACTGATACCCAGCCTGAATGAGCAGTGATCTTGCCCTTCTGGGTAACTGCCCCAGTTCTACATCCTGGGCATGACGTGCTGTGGTATGGAATACCTCTTTGGCTGGTTTGGGTCAGGTGTCCTGTCTCTGCTTCCTCCCGCCTTCGCCTTCTCCCTGGCAGAGCATGAGACTGAGAAAGTCCTTGGTCAGAGTAAACATTACTGAGCAGCAACTAAAAACATCAGTGTTGTCAGCGTTGTTCCCAGGCCGAAAGTCAAATACACAGCACTGCACCAGCTACTAAGAAGGAGAAAAATGACTGCTACTGCTGTCATCCAGGACAGGGTTCAACTTCTGCTCACAGTCAAAAGCAAAGAGTTTAGAATGCTCTTTAAAATAGGCCAGTACTTTGGGAAAGGTCAAATTCTTGTTGGATTTTTGACAAGTATATATTTTTACAGGAAAACTCCCACTAAAGAAGGTAAAATATAGAAGGCAGCAAGTACTCACTGGATCAGCAGTTCAGGCTCCCAGACTGCTGAGGAGAACTGCCCTCAGTGAAATGAGGTTACATTTTACTTATGACATATATGGAATAGCAAGTTTCTCATTCATCTCTCACTTCATATTGAAACCGATAAGGAAAGAGCTACTGGAACAGAAGGAACATCATGACCAAACCTTAGAAGTAGTATTTGATCTCTGGATGATGTCTTAGGGAACACTGTTTTGGAAATGAATACTCTGGTCACTGAAAAAGTTAGAGAAATTAAAGATACTGCTCCATGTTATCTGTATGGATAAATGGAAACCTCCTCATATATTTATTTATTTAGGAAAATAAATTGCTTAAGCAACATTTAAGGCAAAGAAGGTCTTGGAAAAAAAGTTGTTCTTGATGTCCAGTTATTCTTGATGTCCAGTTGAAACCATCTGTACATAATGAAGTTGGACTTCCCATCACCAGAGACACCCAGGCAAGGCTGGCACTGCAGTTAGCCCTCCTGGACACAAACATTCCAGGAAACCAGTGATTTTGGCAAGATCCTCCCCTTCAAAGTTGAACTGTGGCAACACTCAGAAGTGACACGCTGCTGCCAAAGATCTTCTGAAAACACTTGTGAGCAAACATTTAGCAGTTTTCAAGTTTCCTAGCAATCACACTTTAGTGACTCCAGAACAGCCATATGACTAATATGATAAGCAGCTCCTTTAGCAGTAAAACTAAGCATAAAAATCAAGCTGAGCATCTTCCCTTGACATCTCACTTCAAGATCTTACCATTATTCTCAGCAAAGCTTTAGCAGGTGAGCCAGAGTACGAATAGAAGGGTCATAAAGTAAGAAGAAGACAATGTAAATGCTATGAGCTGAGCATTGCCAATATTGCCACTACTAAAATGGAGCCAGGATAAAGAAATAGCTGGGTAGTCTTTTGCTCAGAAAAAACAGTTCTCATTTATTGATGGTGTAAAGGTTGCTAAGCTACATAGATTGCATTAGAAAGCTCATAATTTCCCAATGTGTACATCACCTTCAGCAAAGGATGTGCTGTGAATTTAGTGGAAATTTTTCCAGATAATTCAAAAATGATGGACCAGAGGGGTTTGATTATAGAAGAACATATAGAAGACAGAATATTAGCGAACTACTCAATAAAGAAACTTTTCAGCATATTTAGAAATCCATACTGGTTTTAATTAAGCAACTGTGCCAGTGCCTAGAGGAAAAGAATAGAGAATAAAATAGAAAATATCAATAGAACTATTATCTTTACATAAAAAATGGTATGTAGAACTAGAAATACAAAAAAGGGGGGAAGCAGGATTGTGGCTTTATACAATGAAAGGTTAAACAAGATGTCAGCTTGGAAAAGGACCCAAAGGAGAAGGGCACAGAAAGTCACAGGTTATTTCACAGAAGATGAAGGGGAAATAATACGTTATGAATTCTCACAAGGCAAGATTTCAGTGTCACTAGTGAAACCACCATTCAGCCCATCTGAAACAAAGCAGCACATCATTAAACAGTGCCACTCTCTGCCATCGGATATTGTAGAGGCCAAATCCAGGAAGGTGTCCAAAGGCTGATTAGACTGAAAACTGAGTCCTGAGCTCTAGATGCAGATAGTTCCATCCCGGTAAAACCCAGTGTGTGGCTGTGGGTGGCAGAGCTGGAGGCAGCACCCTGGGGTGCTGGGTGCTTCATGCCTCCTGTCTCCCTCACTGGGGGCAGAGATTTGTGCTGAGAGATCCCTGATGTGAGTAAGGCAGTCCTTGGTGACACAGTGTGTTTTTACCTTCTCCAGAAAGAGCAATCTTGGCTGTCATGTCAAGAATTACATGAATATAGTCCCTGTTTGAGGGAGCAAAGTGGAGGAGCTGTGCTTACAACCCAGCTCCCATGGGGACACTTCTCTGCAGACCTCCTCTACCCTTCCTGAGCCTGGAGCAGGAGCACGGGATAAAGCAAGGGGAGAGAGTGGCACAGATCCATCCCGGGAAAGGCTGCTGTCCTGTATCAGCAAGCAGCTCTGGCATCTCTAAACGTGCCTGTGCTGGTGACCGGGACAGCTGCTCGCCTCATGTGAGAGCGTTAATGAGGGAAATGCCAGGAGGCAGCTGTGCCTTTGGAGCAGGTGGCATGCGGGACAGCAGGGTGCTTCATCCCCTTCGCTGCACCCATGGGGAAGAGAATGGGGAAACCCCAATTTATCATCAGCACATGAGGGAACTCGTCCGTATCACAATCAATTGCTCATCTCAGGGGAGACAGGCATTTCACACTGGCACCACGTCACCGTGCCTCATCCGTGTCACCCCTGGCAGAAGCAGAACCACCTCCAGGAACCTCCCAGCCAGGAGAAGCTGAGCTTTGCCGTCTTGATCCAGAATGGAGGCAGAGGGGACCCGGAACAGCCCTGCTTCCCCTATGTGGAGCCGCTGGGGTGATGGGCAAGGGTGGAGACTGGGAGCACTACCAGGGCTCTCCATCCACACACCTTCCCCATCCCGGCAGCAGCAGATCCCGGTTTCCCAGGGTACCACCAGACAGGAGCCCCTGCCCCAACCTCCCTCCCAGAGCAGCTTCGAGCCCTTTTCCAGGACCAGCCTGTGCTGCTGCAGGAGGCCCTCGGCCGCGCTGGAGCAGCTCTCCCCGTGCCTTGCGGCTGAGCACGGCTGCCTCTGCTTGGAAACGGGCGGCCGGGGCGGAGAGAACAGCCAGTCCCCTCCGCCGAGTGATCTCCTGCCATCCTCTGCCCGCTCCTGAACTTTGGCTCCGGCCAGGAGGCACTAAACGAAGCAGATAATTGCCTGGCAGTGATTGATGGGGGAGTCAAGGGTGAGCGGAGAGCTGGGAGCGGGATGAGCTCAGGGATTGTGTTTCAGAGGGAAGTGGTTTTTTAGGGTTTGTCCATGTGGGCAGTCGGGAGCTTTTCTGAATCACATTGGCTGAGCCCGAGCAGGATTCGCTGTGATTTTACCCCTTTGAAAAGGTTCTGCTGCAATCTGCATAGGGATTAAAGATGGGAAAGGACAGGGAGTTTATTCTCTTGCTTTTGGTCCACCAGGACAAATATTCCAGGGTAAATCACAGTTCAGAATTTTTTGATGTATGAGCGGAGAGAGAAGCATCAAGCAGCTGCCAGCAATAAATAACTATCAGGAAACAGGAAATAGTATCAAGAAGAAATGCTGCTGCTGGGGTATGCTTTCAGCCCTGGGGAATCCAAAACCAAGCAGCTCAGAATTTACTTTGGTATCCAGAGCTCATGTGCTCTCTCAGACTCAGAGCAGCAGCAGCAGAGAATCACAGAATGGTTTGGGTCCAAAGGGACATTAAAGCTCATCCAGTTCCAACCCCGTGCCGCGAGCAGGGACACCTTCCACTAGAGGAGGCTGCTCCAAGCCCTGTCCAAACTGGCCTTGAACACTGCCAGGAATGAGGCAGCCACAGCTTCTCTGGGCAGTGAAGAACTTACTAATCTAACCTAAATCTCCTCTCTGTCAGGCCGAGAATCTCAAGCTCAGGTTTCTCACAGAGAAGGGAAGCCAGCACTTCACATGGATAAATATCCCAGGCTTCCACTCAGAATGCCCAGCGGTAGCAACAGTGTCGTGTACTTCAGGAGATCCACACTCAAACTGTCACCTGCAAAGGGAAGTGAAGCCTATCTACAGCTGTCGCTGTAACTGTGATACTGATCTCTATAGCCAGGCTTCTAATAAGCCTGGGGAGAACCTATGCATTGTAAACTGCTCAAACTGAACCATCTGAACTTAAAGTGTCTGAATTCAGAGATGTGTTAGCAAAAATCCTGTCCAATCTCTGCTTTTTGGTTTATATTTTTACTAGGTTTACCAGGTTTACATTTTTACTAGGTTTGAGATACGCCCACAGAACTATTCCAACACATTGAGGTAATGGAAAATGTCCTCAGTTTTATACACAAATCTCCCTAAATTAGAAATAGTTTTCCATTTCAAGCATCCAACACAAGGCAGCCCATTCCCTTTCCTTCACTGGGCAGCTTTCTGGGGCAGGGTCTGCTGGGCAGAAAGACAAAGTACGGAGTAAAACAGAGCCACATCTGAGCAGGTGCTGAACCCACATTATAAATGAGCATTCGAATCACCTACAATGCATTCCAGAGAGTAGGGAAGGGGCAGGAATCCCAGCAATCCCTACAGCCCTCTTCCCTGGGAAGCCCCTGTGCAAGGCAGGCGTCTCCCTGCCCTCCTCTGGGTCCCCAGCAAAAGTCCCCAGCAAGGAGCTGCAGAGGCAGCTGTGATGGTTTTCCAATGGGAACAGTTGGGCAGTGCTACTGAAGCCGTTCGGTGCAGAGCACACGGATGGCATCAGTGCTGTGCTGCAGTGAGCATGGCTTCAAGCCATTGACCCCACAGGCAGCTTTGTCTGTGGCTTGTACAAACAAGCAGCACTGTCACATGTTGTGGTTGGAAGCAAGATGTCATGATGCAAGATGCTCCATTCGTGGTGGTGTTTAAGGCCAGGTTGGATGGAGCCTTGAGTGACACGGTCTAGTGTGAGGCACCCCTGCCAATGGCAGAAGGTTGGAACTGGATGATCTTAAGGTCCTTTCCAACCCAAATCATTCTATGATTCTATGAGGAGAACCATCCCTTGCTGCACATGTGAGGTGCATTCCTGCCTGGGGTCTGCAAACCACTGGATGGACTATTCTGGCCATGGTGAAGGATCACTTGCTCAAGGATGGCTCTGAAATGCCAGCTACTGCTTTGCTGAGGCATTTCTTCTACAGTGGCCCCTGAGACCAGAGGGAAGGTCATCAATGGTGAAATGAGTGGCTGATTGAACAAGGACAGAGCAGTGGAGATTATTCATCTTGGCTTTCGGTGCTGCCTCCTATGACGTCCCCCTGGACTAATCGATGAAGAGGACTGAAAGAGATTGAGCAATGCAAGCATGAAAGACTTACGTGTCATGGATTACTTCTGGAATACTCCCAGGCACCTTGAATCACCACTGGAAAAAATTCATTTGCGTCAAGGCAGGATGGGCCAGGATGTGCAGCACAAGAAGCTTGTGGATTCTGATACAGCAAAAACACATGCAAGGAGCATAAAGAGAAATGTCATTGGTATTCTTTGCTGGTATGGAAACCCAGCTTACCGGTCTCTACTGAGCAGCATTAACCTGAATATACAGTATCTGAATTCCCACAAGAAGCCAGGCAATTAGAAAATAACATTTGAATTCAAATCTGAGCTTCTGAAAGCCGGAGTCCTCAGTGTGCTGGAAACTACCTGTGTTCAAACCCGCCTCTCATCCTGAGGCCACACACACCCTGGGGCAAGGATTTGGCATATTATCCATGGGAGAGTGTTAACAGACACAGGCAGCTTTTAAACATCTCCAGGGTGCCTTGGTTTCAGGTTTTGAGCCAGCAGATGTATCTGATCAGCCTTCCCAAAGCTCCTCTCCTCCCACCACTGCTGTTGGAAAGCAGCCCCTCATTCCCAATTGCTTTCTCCCATGTTTTACTTGCCTAAAGCACCAAACGAAATTGAGCGTGTTTAAACAGACAGAGGTTTGTCACACAAAATGTGAAAGTCTGCAAAAACTTCACAGTGGGGAGAATATAATTGGGATAATTGAAACTGGGAAAAGGATCTGAAATGCTTTATAAGAGAAGTATTAAAAGGGATAGTTTGGCAGAAGGGAGACAGTTTATGGTTACTAGTAACAACTGATCTATTAGAGTGTAGGGAGTATTTCAGTCTTTCAGAGCAAGCCCTGCTGAAGGGCACAGAGATGGGCAAGCCTGGGCTGGTAACAGCACCAAGGTAAGGCCTGGAGCACCAAGCAAGAGGCCAGCACACAGACTGAGAAGGCTCCTCAGTGCCTGAGTGGAGGAGCTGTGCTCTTCATCCCAGCAAGTGAGTCCAGGATGCTACTAGTTCCACATTCTGCGTCCAAGAATGATTTCCATAGTCTGCAGCTTTTCAGCCTAGCAGGACTGAGATGGGAGGGAATACAAGCTACAGCACAGAGCTCATCACCAAGCCTGGAGGTCACAGACTTCCTCAGCAGGATGGGTGGGGGGCTCTTCCATTCCAGCTGCCTGCACGTCCTGACCCAGATGTGGAATTTGTGCAGCTCAACCGGGACAGGTGCAGCTGCCACAAGCGGATGCAGTGTCCTGCAGCAGCAGCAGCGCTGGCTTCCATGACTCTGACCTTGCGGGTTTGTCGCACCCTGCTGACAGCCCCAGACAGCCATCTGCTGGGCAACTGCTTCATAACCAGTCCAGAGCAGCCAGGATGGTGATGCT
The DNA here is from genome assembly GCF_963264785.1 of Psittacula echo. Taxonomy (NCBI): domain Eukaryota; kingdom Metazoa; phylum Chordata; class Aves; order Psittaciformes; family Psittacidae; genus Psittacula; species Psittacula echo. Next base: position 6,859,329 of record NC_137745.1, read on the forward strand.
CTTTTTCCCTGCCTCGTAGGAGATGAGAGGGAGCTCAACAGAATGCATTTGACAGGGCAGCTGCAATGGGCAGTTTTAGCACCAGTGTCTGGAATTTTAAGACAGATGCACATCCCTCTCAGTAAACTTCAGTATTTCTGGAGCACGTGAGTAAGACATAAGGGGGGAAAAAAATCCATCCTTAGACCACTTCTTAAAGCTGAAAGCTGCTTTTAGTCATCACAGCCCCAGCACAGGAGTCAGAAATGTGGCCAGAACAGCTAGGGAACCAGAGTACCGGAGTGCATCTGCAGGTTAGGCAACACAGAGCCATAAACACAGACCTGGTCCTCTTGAAACTAGATTGGATTTAGCCACAGTAAACCTAGAATTGTGTTTAAAACCATTTGAGAGGTTAGTGTCCTTTATACACCACTTCTCTGAACCAATATTAACTCAGCAAGAATGGGGAAGCAGCTCCAAGTGACTGGGATAATCCCACAAGAGGAGCTACCTCACTCTGTAAAACACAAGACAGACTCTGTGGAAGGCAAGTTCCCATCTGGTCCTTCCAAAGAACTGGGAAGGAAAGTGGGATTCAAGGTTTTTGCAGCAGCACTGGGTGAGTGGAAAGCTCTCAAGGCTGACCCTGCCTGCAGAAAGCCAAAGGTGCAGACTGTGTCCTTATGGTACAGGCCTACAGACTGCACCAGACCAAGGACAAACTCTCGGCATCCTTTCCTGTGGGCCATCAAGACAGAAGCTTTCATGTACAGCCGCCCTGTATCTGTGGTCCACGCTTCTCCCTGGAAAAACATAAACCACTTCCCACAGGCAAGATGTGACTTTTTAACACTAGAATAACATCTGCAACACAGCTCCTAACAGGACTTGCACGACAAACATGTGAAGAGCAGAACATTCATTTCCACAGCTCATGTCAGAAATCCAACAGCTCAGAGGCAAGGGGTTAACAGCTACAGGCAGCACAACACAATGTACTTCACAATCACATCTTGGAGTTAAGAACTGGAAAACATTTGCAAAACTAACCATGCAAGAAGTGAATGAACAGCAGCACACGTTCCAGCCAAGCAATAGTTAGCTTTATTGAGTTTCATAACACTGCATCAAAATCAAGAGAAATTAGAATTCCTTTTTGCTTCTTAACATTAGTCATTTCTCAGTGAAAATGTGATTATGTTTAGTGATATTAAGAGCAAACAAGGAACAGGATCAAGAATAAAGTTAGACAAGACACAGAACCATTGTCTCCTTCAGGTACTCCCCCTGGTGTCAGAACAATGGAGCTCTCGGAAGTGCTGTTAAATTTTCTCAGGTCAGTGTCAGGGACTGAATCCCAGGACACAGCATCAGATGAATCAAATATACCATGGGTTGCTATGAACTGTGCTGTACTTTTGAAGTCACATTTGGATATCTTCACTGGGACAGAAAGGGATTTATGAGAAAAGTTCAGGTTAATCAAACATGTTTCCCCTCTGGCTGCCTCAGTAAAGCCTAGTACAAATGTTAAGCATAGTTCATTTTCCCTACTAGTTCCACAGAAAAGATCAGCGTGCAAGATCTGATACAGCACCTGTAACACCTCCTGCCCCCTGAAACATAGCTCTGGCCTCCCCTGCTTAGTTCTGTGCTTGCTTCATTACAGGCATATAAGATGAAAACATAGGAATAGCCACAAGTAAAACTACAGGAGACAAGAGTGCTCTAACACTGCTTGTAGACACCAGTGCGTGCAGCTGCTAACATACACCCTGAGTTAAGTACACACTGCCAAACAGCTGTTTTGAGGAAGCTTTTCAGCATTAACAGCTACATGTTTCTTCAGTAAATAAAGAATTACATTATAAAAAGTGTCCCCTTCCTCCACGAGGAAGGACTTAAGGTAGCATGTGTAATTGTGTAATAGTGATAGCTGTCTGTTAGCAGCAGTACTGCTGTGCTACATCGGCTCAGAAGACAGGTGAATCACCTCTAACTCCTCATCAACTCTGTTTCAGAGCTATGGCTTACGTTTCTGAACGGCACATAGCACCACCTAAAGAATGTGAGGAAGGCAAAAAGGTATTAGGCAAGCAATCATTCCTGAAACTTCAAGTGATCATTCATTTATTCCTTTGAGGCAGACTTGCACTCTCCTCCTCTCTCATTTCCAGAGACTCCCTAGTCTTCATAGACCTGGTGCAACCCAGTTAAGAAACTTCATAGCAACTTCAAACCCAAGGAAGCATGCCTGGAAAAGAGAAAACACACAGACCACGTAAGTATTCTAAAAACCTGATCCAAACTGTTTTTCAAATGCAGCACTATGCACACCTGATGGGGCTGATGGGGGAGGAGGAAGAGAATTAAAAAAGGCCTTGGACCAGAGGCAAGAATTCTACTACACCCCTCCAAAAAGGCACAACTTCTCTGTTCAGTTCATTATTTACTGAAGGGGAAGCTGGTCTAAATTTAATCACGGATTTCTGTCTTCTACTGGATGTAGGGTCAGTAGAGAAAGACTATCAGAGAAAGTCAACAAAAGGCTTTCACACAAAGCTTTGAAGAAAGGTTTATCTGGTGTTCCTCCTAGACTAAGGTACGTTTTTAGAACCAGATAGCAACAGCTAAAAGCACCTGCAGAGACAAGAATCTCACTGAAATGGTACAACACTGATCAGCCAGTTCTCTCCTCTGCAGACTGCAAACATTCCCTGTGAGCAGCCATCCCCGAACCCCAGCTGGGATCACAATTTACTTACTGCATTAGCAGGAAATGCCCTTATCATTACAGCTGTGAAGCCCTTATACAGAGATGCAACTCCTTCCTCTCTGATAAGTTCTCTCAGCACATCTCTAAAGCCATTTGGATATTTTCCTGGAGGAGCTGAAAGGGATGCAAAACAGATTAGTAGCTGTGAGGTAGCCACAAGCATAAATTTAACAGCCCAGGATTTTCAACAGCTTCATACTGCTACGCCATGTGGGTGACACCAGAATCCAAGCATTGCTTAAGCTATGTTGTGACAACATCTGCTCAGGAAAATTAGCTCTTTCAGTCAAAAGCAAGCAAACAAAAGAAGACATCTTACTAAAGGCTCAGTAAACACAAGGTAAGTGCTCACCATCACCACGAAGAATCTACATCATCAAGTCCACCAAACCACCTAAAAAGCTACTTGGGTTCTTCACATACGTGTCTCAAGCTCAAGACAAGCTCCTTTCCAGATGCGTTCTCAGATGGCATCTTCCATTGCTGCCCATCCCATTCCCAAAGCACCACACTGAGTGTGGTTGTGACAAGCTGACATAAAACTCACCAGTCTGGAAACGGGATTTCAGCACATCTGGTGGAATGGCAACTGCCCAGTTGAAGATCCCAGCCAGGCCCCCAGCAAAGAGGATCCTTGCAGCACTGAGGTCATTCACACTGTGGTGGGAGGAAAGGAAAAAAGAAAACAAACCCAGAGAAAGTTAAAAAAGAAGCAAATTCTCATCTGTTTTCACTAAGGTGACAAAGAGGCAGCCCAGATGAGAGCCAGAAGGCAGCACAATGCTGCAGACACACACAGAGCACTGAGTCTGAGCAAGATTTCCAAGAATTAGAGCTCTGTGGGCAAATGTACTAACTCCACCGGACAGGTTCATTCAGCAGCACAAAACAGCTGCTCTGTGAAAAAAGGTAAACAAAAGACTCAACAACCAAAATTCCCAGCTCTGTGCACACATAAGGGTGAAAAAGAAGAACCTTGAGGCATTGCTTACTTGGCTAATAAGACCCAAGGCTCAAATCTGAGAGAACCTCAGAATACACTTTTGATTGTCAGTTAACCCCAGCCCAAACCAGCTCAACTCACAAGATGAGCAACCATTTTATTTGATTTGTTTTGATGACACTGCTCTTTGTGTCTGGGGAGATCAGCAGTGCCTGGGAAGTCCAGAAAATGATGACTGCAAGATCTCACTAACCTCTTTCCTTCAGGGGTCAGAATGTTCTTCAGCCACTCATACGTCATGAAGTACATTCCGCTGGCTGGGACATCTGGTGGGTAAACAACAAAGACTATGAGTAGTGCGAAAGGAAGCCTAGAGGCAGAGCAGCCCCACACCAGCTCAGCACCACCACTGAGCACATCCTGATTCCTTTCTGAACCTCCTCTGCAAACCAAATCTTCTGTTGCTCTGGACAGAGGAGCCTGAACTTTCCAAGGAAGAACAGGTGCTAAAGGCAAGAACAGCGCACCCTTTCGCAAGCACTTCTAGAAGCAGCCTTTCAAGTCAGACTGTAACCTGCCTGCTGGCTGTTAAGCTAATGAAGAGACAGCTCTAAGCTTTCTTAATTACTGCACAGCAGACCGGAGCAGTTCAGGAGCTTTAGGAGTTTTGCACATTATTTGTTCTAATAATTCTATTTTGGGTTGTTTTTTTTAAGGTGCTTCCAGAGCCCACTCTTAGCTCATGCCTGAACTGGAGAATCACCCCAAGTTACATTGCCAGAGTTACACTGGTACCTGCTACACTTCCATGAAAAGCAGAGGATAGAACAAATTCCTAAACTGGGATATCAAAGCACAGAAACTGGGAAATGTTGCCCCAGTACAGGGAACAATCTAACGCCTTTCAAAGAATAAAGTACCAAAACACATGAAGGACTCAATGTCTGGCACAATTACTTCTGTTGTTGTTGTGAGAGGGGTCGTGACATCTGAGTCCAAAATAACCCACACTCAACTGGGTAGAAAGCAGAACTGCTGCAATCACCTCTTCCAAAGCAGCATGATACAGCGACAGTCACAGGCCTTCTCCCAGGGAAGGAAAAAAAAAAAGGAATACACAAAGCCCACTTCTGTATTTGTCTTTGCTCTTTGTTCTCTCTGCTCCTCTCCTGAAGTCTGTCATTTCTTTAGGCTTCTCACATCTTAACTACTTTCTATATCCCTCTGATCCCTGTCATCTAATCTCTTCCTCACTCACTGAGAATCTCATGTTTATTTCTCAGTCTCTTTGAGGCACTGGAGTAGCTCTGCAGACTGCAAAAAAAAGAAAGGAGGGTGACACAGCATCTTCAGTTGTCTAAAGGGATGGTGAGATCTATGATACCATGGCAGGCTTCCTCTCTTAAAGTACCCCACACAGAAGAAGCATCATGAAACCCCCATCAGTTACCTCTCATGAGGGTGAGCACAGTCCCCTTGTACACACCACGAATCCCAGCCTCACGGTACAGCTGTTTTGCACAGTCCAAAGAGCCACTGTATTTAGTTTCACCTGTAGCTGCCTGGATCTGAAGGATTAAAGTGATAGTTTCTGACTAATGAAGGTTTCTGGCTGGTGAACAATCATTCAGCTAATAGTTAGAAAGCCATGTGCATTTTTCCAGACAGGAAGGAGCACACACTCGTCCCACAGGCACTCCTGCATATGAAACCTCTGTGTCACTTCCTCAAACAGCTCTCTCACATTCAAGCTGAGGATTTGTTTACTGTTGCATGCAGAGACTAGACTCTCTTTTATTTTTCCATAGTATAAGCCTGAAACAACTGAAGTCAGTTAGGTAATTCTACATTTGCACTGACAAAAAGTCACCTTCAATTTGTATGCGAAGAAAAGCTTCCAATGTATCATCATGTCACTATTCCATGTGTTTTGGAATGCATTCCTTAGTTCTGTATTGGGAAGCTGTCAAGGTAACATTTCCATACTGAAAAAAAACCCAGACTTTTCCAGACTTTGAAGTAGACCAAGGCATCTGCTAGTGCCAATACTAGATAATACAAGGCTTGTGCTTTGTTAAATGGCTACAGCAATGAATGCTGGGTGTACTTATACTGTCATGGTGAGTTTGCATAATGCTTCTTCATGACACAGTTGCATTAAATGACAGTTGTCTCCTGTCAAAAAACAGAACAGAGTAAATACACTAACCAAAGAAGTTCCTGGTATGGAAAGACAAGACCCCTAAAATTAAATTCCGATCACCACTGTCCAATGCCTTACCTGCAAAAGGCACTTGATTCTCTCTCCTGGAGCCATGATTACTGTTGTGAACACACCTGACAACATACCAGCAGCAAACAGCTGAGGATATCTGCCCGAGGAAACAGAAGAGACATTGACACACACAGTACATAAGAAATGAAAGGCAGAAAGACACCTGTTGTCACCAGATTATGCTGTTCCACACAGTAGTAGTGGAACTAGAAATGCATCCACTGCTTTTGATCAGTGCAGAAGTGCCTCATCAATGCGAAATTAGAGCTAAACATTTAAGATCTCTAGGATTGAACATGCTGGTTCCCACAGCAACCATAACTCAGCTCTTCATATCCGCTGTATTAGTATTCCTTATACTCGCATATTTTTACTACAGCATTCCCCATTCATTTTTATTCCTAGCAGTCTCTTCCTCCTCCATTCTCCCACACTTTTCAGTGATCCCAGCTTCCAGACATATTCCTACTTGTGCAACCAGGAGCCTCCTTTCTGTAACCTCTCAGTCCCTCACTCCAGCCTCTGCCAGCATTGATGATGTCATCCCAATCATTCTGCTTCTGCTTTCACATGGCAAAGTCTCTGTGACAGAAATTCCTTACAGAAGCATCATAAACTTACCTTCAAGTCCAACCTCCTGCTACCTCCTCTAGTAAGATGACCTAACATCTCAATTTAACTAAATTCCACACCTCCTACTTCTCTTCACTTGCCCAAGAAATGGCATTCTATTCAGGTTTTCTAATTCTTCCACCTTTCTTTATTCTTAAATTCCCACTAAATCTTCCTGACCACTCAGACCTCCCTCACCACTCCACATGCACCTTCTGCTCAAACTGAGCTGTGAGTTTCCTAGCTGACCTTGGGATTAGTCAGGCCTAGAAAAGATGGAGCAAAACCTGAAGAGCCTCTTCTATCTCCTTCCTTCCAAATCTTCCCTGCATTGGGAACCACTGACACCCTGTCTGTCTCTAGACCTATAACCATGGTGCTAAGAGTCTGACCTTTATTTTTAAGCCTCATGTCCCAAGCACACTGTGTCTTACTGTGTCAAGTCTGCACCCACAGCACAGCTGGGCACAACAACAGTTCCACCATCTATTTGCTCTTTCTCTCCCACTGTTCTGCTTGAGAAGAGTTCCGCATAAAGACTCAAAACCCTACACTGCTCTTCTCCAGCTTGCTTCTTAAAGCTTCCCTTTGGTATGATGCGTATAAAACACAAGGAACAGAGGTGATTAGGCTGCTGGAAATAAGCCCACAGCCCATTTGTTTCCTTGTACTGTCCACTCCGTACTGTCCCCCTGGTCTTACCCTTCAGCCTTGTCTGCATGAGGACACTAAAACAGTGGGTGAGCAGTGCCCCAGCATCTCAGCACTGCTCCCTCTGAGATACCCGCGCAGAGGAATCTCATTCTGTCTCAGCAGTGGTTAGTGCTGCAGAGCCACATGCACTCACACCACCTGGGCAGTCCCCATGCAGGCAAGGCTCTAATGGAAACCACATCTCCATACCCCACCATGCATGGCTCAACACAGCGGACTCTTGATTTCTGACTGAGCTCCTGCGTATTGCAAAAATAATAGAATATAATGTCGCTAAGCTACAGCTCTGTTCCTGTAGAGCTAAAAATCCTAACTAGTTAACAGAGCACTTTATGGGTGGGGGGCTTTTTTCATGCCTAAGTTAGCGTGTAGAAAACCACACAATGCTTTCTTCGCTTCCTACCTCTTTTCCAGAAGCTTAAACATGCCTGAGAGAAGGCCTGCTCATAAACACCTCCCTTCAGAAACTAGTAATAAAACATTTCTGTGGCTATTACTATATCCTGATGTAAGGACACAGCAACAGTCACAGATAACGGGGGAAACAGAACCAGTACTGTGAACGCTATCAAGACCGCCTGGCCACGGATTTATTTTTCTCCCATAGCTTCTGTTACTAGCAAGACTGTTGGCAGGCAGTCATTATATAGCTCATACTGTACCCATCTAAACCGGAATTGTTCCTTAATGGCTCTTTCTTATGTAGAAAGGGAATTGCACAGCACCTGCCCACATGCTGTCTGTTTTTAGCCTGTGTTATCAGTCCCACGCTTCCAGAAGCATTTAAATATGAGTGTTTTAATTTTCAGAACTATATTTATAACCTAGGAAAGGAGACAAATTTACATCACACTCAACGTGCAACAACACAGCAGCCTGCAAGAGCCCTGGAGTGCCTTTCCCAACTGTCTGATTAACCCAGAAACTCACGTCAAAACGTCATCAGGTTTTCTCTGCTGGAGTCTTTTTCCCAAGCCAAATCCAAAGAAGCACACAGCAAACATGGGTGTCACTCCGACAACAGGAGCTGCCATTCCTCTGTATAAGCCTCGGACTCCCTGCAAGAAACAGTATCACAAGAATTAATTGGTTTTGCATAGACTTTGCACACATCAACTTACTGAGAACAGCCACAACACAGTGTCAGTCATACAACCAAATTAATCACAGGAATAACAGGGGCTGTTGTTCATTTGTAATGATACATGTTTAGCTGAGGCTCAGGGGTTGTTACAAGGGAAAGTTGTCCCTCCTGGGAAACAGGCACCACTTATACCCTTCTGTTCCAGTACTAGGCATCCTGTACTTATATCTCAAGTATGAGGAAATTCAGTTGAAAGTCAACAGAGTAATAGTCCTAAGGATTATTGTGAAAGTCTTCTCTTATTAGTAAGCGTGCTTTATTAGTAAGTCATCAAATGCAGTAGTGTAAAATCCTGACACTGAGCTTGAGAATGCTGGATTCATTCTTTAAATAAGGGAAGAGCCAGGAAGACCAACCTGAACAACTTCACTCCCCACACAAACTCAATTTGAAACAAGTTCAAGAGCAAATTGGGTTTTTTTTCCTTTCCCAAGTCAAAACCTTTTCAGCATACAAATTTACACTCCTGATGTTTCCCTTCAGCAGGCTACACACATGGAAAAATTTTCATGCAGACCCCAGCAGCAGCAGTTATTTCATTTATCTTGCATTTGAACTGAACTTTGTCTAACAGAAAGGAGTTATCTTTCTAGATAAAGGCTAAAGGCACAAATTAAACATTTGCTGGTCTGACTACCCCTTTCTTTCCTCTCCCAAAATAAATTACTGTATCTCAGTTTGTGTCTGTACTCTTATAGGCACAACCAACTGTAATGATACTGGATCTGGCTGAGAAAGACCAGACACTCCTGCTCAACCTTCCCATGAGCAGTTCCCTGCTTCCATTTCCTCCAGAGGGAAACAAAAGGCCTTGGCAGGAAGGTTTAATAGTTTTCCTCACAGAAACTGATGAGTATTGAGTAGGAGTCAAGAGGCAGCATACCTCTGAACTTCACATCACAAGGCTATTATTACGGTTCTGCTCTAACGTCCGTGCTTCAGCAGGGGTGTTAAAAAATGCAGGAGATTCAGGGCTAGAAAAGTATTTCAGTGCTTTGTAGGAGAGACTAGGGAACCAAGATTTACTTTGGTTGCATAACAACCTGTTAATACCATCATGAAAGAAGATTTTGGATATGAGGCAGATCTTAGTTACACAAGAAGATCCAGTGGTTAGAAATCAGACTTCAGACTAGTAAAGCAACAGCGGGGCTTTACAGCCATTGTTTCCAAGTGGTAAATAGCTGCTGGGAAAACTTGTGAAGCAGAAAAATAGATTCTATGTCACTTACAAGACTTTAAACGAAGGCTGCCTGTCTTTACAAAACCAAAACAGACTATGGTTCAATCACATGACGGAGCTGGACTCTTCACTAGGGACTGTAGTGATAGGACAAGGGGTAATGGGTTCAAACTTAGACAGGGGAAGTTTAGATTGGATATAAGGAAGAAATTCTTTACTGAGAGGGTGGTGAGGCACTGGAATGGGTTGCCCAAGGAAGCTGTGAATGTTCCATCCCTGGCAGTGTTCAAGGCCAGGTTGGACAGAGCTTTGGGTGACATGGTTTAGCAGGAGGTGTCCCTGCCCATGGCAGCGGGGTTGGAACTGGATGATCTTAAGGTCTTTTCCAACCATAACTATTCTATGATTCTGTATGTCTGATTCAGGAGTGAAAACCACTGTCCACCTTCTGAAAACTGAACAAAACTGCTATAACTGTCCCTCTGTTATCAAAAAAACAAACAGAAAAAGAAATAAAACCACCTATTAATGCTCCTCTGCCTTCCTGTAGATGGTATAACACATTATAGAAAAAAGTAAAAATACTACTTGTATCAACAAAGTTGATATCCTGCTTGTATCAGCATTTCCAGAGACAACTCCAAATACCAAAGACAGCAAGATTCCACTGACTACAATAACAAAGCTGGTAAACAACTGCCAACATTACTCCAGCCTATAGCTTGAGGCATTAATATCATACTATTTTGAACCAAAAGTGTCTAGCAAAATAGAGACATACATCTGGAGGTAATGTGGATGCCAAGTATTTCACAAGTTTTGTAATCCACCTATAAACTTGGATTAGAACCACTCCAACTGCCAACCCCAGAATGGTGTAGTCTCCAGGAGGGCAACATTCCCACATGATTCCATTCCTGCCACACAGAGAAACAACTGATGTTTTTAGCAGGTGCTGCAGATGACATGCTAACACTGTACCTCTCCAATCAGAGTCTTTCTGAAGCAGTCAAAGGTCCCAGAATAGAGCAAAGGCTGACCAGGCTGTGGCTTCGGCTGGGTTTGCAGTCTGACCTTGTGAGATGGGATATGAACACAATATTTTATTAAATAATACTATCTAAACTTTAATTCTGAGAATGCCTCTATATGAAATATATCCCTGGAAGTGCTCAAGGCCAGGGTGGATGGGGCTTGGAGCAACCTGATCTTGTGGAAGGGGCCCCTGCCCAAGGCAGGAGGTTGGAACTGGATGAGCTTTAAGGTCCCTTCCAGCCAAAACAATTCTATGGTATGGTGACATGAGATGACTGTTACAGAATAAGCTTTGTGATTGGACTTTATGATGTTGTTAAAGATTGACACCACTTTCACCCTTTGCAGAAGAGATGAGATTGAATTTTCATGTATTCATTATTAACATATTCAATGAATTAATCGCTGAGATGACATCAGGATAACAACCCCACCTCAATACCTGAGAGCTAATGTCGTGTCACTGCTCCACTTCACACATTTGGCGTGTGCGTGCACCCTCCCTCCACACCCCATTTGTCTCCATGTATCTGCCCTGTGCCTCCATCCTGTGTGTGCCATGGGTCGCTTCCGACTTCTGTCTGTCCCAGAGGGCCGGGTCCTCGCCGCAGCCCGGTCCTGACGGGATCAGCTTAGCCTCCCGACTCCTTCCAACGGCAAAAACACCGACGCCCCTATTTTAACGCTTACTGGAAACCAGCTGCTAACGGGACCTGGCGGCCTCCGCACCGACAGAGGGCGCCCCGCCGCATTACCAGCCCCGCGAAGTACACCGGGACCTTAAGACCGTCCAGCCTCCCTCCGCGCGGTGCACACCGGGATGTGTAGTCCTCCCACCACCGCCCGCAGGCAGTCGTGCTTTTCCCCGCGTAGTCCCCGCCGGCTGCCACAGACTGAACCGCATCGCACGGCACCGGGCCCTGTCGGCGCCCACTGCCTCACCTTGATGGTGTCCAGCGGGTGCCCCACGAACACCAAGCAGACCCCCCCGAAGCCACCAGCGAAGAAGTTCTTCACGGGGCTGATGGGCTGCGGCTGCTCCGCCATGGCGGCGGCGGTGGGTGAAGACCGGGACCAGGGCGCTGCCGCTCCGCCGAGCCAGTGCCACCCTGTCCGCCCCGCGACCTTTACCCCAGTGCCGGGCCGCGCAGCACGCCGGGATGCTGGGGGCGGTGAGCACGGGGCAGGTCGGGAGCGCGGCAGCAGCTGCGGGACCTTCCTCCATCGAGCGCTGCTACCGGCTGGGGTCCCGCCAGGCTGACAGCGGCTCCTAAGAGCACTTAGGCGGCTCCTTGGGGTGACCCCACGCCGCCGACTCAATCCCCTCCATCACCTCACCCCCCTTCCGGGGCTTCGGTGTGCTCCGGGCTAGAGCCCCGCCCGGCGGAAGTGATGCCCTGCGGAGGCCGGTGCTTCCGGCGTGCAGGTTCCGGTGGCCCGGTAGGAGGAGCCTGGCGCAGCCTCTTGCCCGCCGCGTCGCCGCGCTTCATGGCGCCCGGTAGGTGCGGGGAGCTCTGGTGGGGGCCGTCTGTGTCACAGTGCCGGGAAGTGGTGAGCGCCCGAGGAGTGCTGCCGCGGCATGCCGGGTCCGCGTCCATGTCTCTCTGTGGGGTCTGGGCGGTGCAGCAGGTCCCGGGGCGGGGCGAGCCCAGCGGGAGGGACGCGGTGCCGCTTCCCTGGGACTTGTGCTCGGTTAAGTGCTGGGGTTGGACCGCTGTGGGGAGAAGCAGGGCAGGGGCATGGACTTGGGCTTTGCTGGGGCTCCCTGCTCCTGGCCCTTTCTCCACAGCTCCCGGTTCTCCTGGGCTTCCATTCTCCTGTTCTGGCTGTGCGGGACAAGTAGGGTTTAGTCTTGCACCCGTTAGAAAAGAAGGGACCCTGAGGTAATTTAAGTGGAATGGGCACCTTTCTGCCTGAGCTCAGAGCTATTACAGAAAGAAGGCTTGCATAGGTATGTGTGAAATAACTTGATAGATTGAAAAGAATGGGAGTGAAATGGGTTGGATGAGTTGAGAAGGACAAGACAGGCATGCTAGTATGAACAGAGACTGAGCAGTGGGAGGAGAGTGTGCACAGTCATTAGGGATGTACATGGAGGGCTCTGCAGTCATCTGTGGTGGAGACCGTGGGGTGTCGTTCTAGTTTCATTTTGGGGTGAAGAAATCCTATCTAAAATCTCTGGAGAAACCGCAAGGTGTATGTGCTGCATGTGTGATAAAGAATTTGGGGGTGATCCATGCATTTGGGTGACCTAAGGGAAGGTGTGAATAACATTGATAGCCAGTGTGGAGCTGGGCTGTAGATGGTTTCAGAGAATAGTGTTGGCCTGTTTACAGTTTACATGGATAAGTGTTCAGGAGACAGACTTCAGTTACACTGTCTCTGTTTTGGAATTATCAGTCAAGAGATGAAAGAAGAAAAAGCCATCTCACATTGCTGAGAAATACTACAAGAAAAGAAGAGGTGCATCCTTCAAAAGACTTACAATAGAAATCACACAGAGGTAGAGACACAGGCAAGAAATCAGAAGAGAATGACGTGGTGGAACCAGATATGAGGTAGTGAGATCAGAGAGACTCTGATGGTGTCATATTTGAAGCTGCTTTGTTTCAGAAGACCTTGTGGAGAAGATCTTTTGCAAAGCAGGAGTCGGCAAGAGGGCATCTCTGTCAGAGCTGGCAGACAGCAGAGCATAGGGGTGGGTGTGTTTGGGAGTTCCGGCAAGGAGACTGGAGAGAGCAAGGGGATTAAATTGTACCAGTGTTAGAGAAGATGAAGGCATATCATGGATGAAGGTGGTAAAGAAGGACCTCATCCTCCCTTGGGTAGGAAAGCAATCTAAATACAGTTTAAAATTTTATAGTCTAATTTGGGGGATTATGGTAATTATTTAATCTAAATACTCTTTGCTTTTTAGACCCTCTTTTATGAGTTTAACATCTTTATTATCTTAAAAGCTAGTGCTGTCAAGTATACCTGTGTCTTGCCTTATCTTCAGAGAGCTTGTGATTTGCTCATGAATGAGGGCATTGGGCTGAGTGTTAGGTGAGTTCTGTTCCTTGTTTTCCTAGTACCCTGCTGTGCTTTGTCCACTGAGATAGTGCCTTAGCATTCTTCTCTCCACACGTCTGTGTGACCTTCCATTATGCTGGAAGTGAGCTCTTTCCTAGAGTGTTGTGGCAGGAGTCATGAAAGTCATCCTATCTGCAGACTGTTTTCTGCTTGATGTGGCCCATTTGCCCATGCAGACAGTTCCTCTGTTCAAGCAAGCGTGTTAGTGGCACAGAGAAACATTTCTGTGCTCTTCTGAGCCTCCTCCCCAGTGACTGATACGTAACTGCTGAAATAACAGGTGGGCCTGTTATTCTATTTAGATATCTAAAAGCATCTCCTTGCTTGGATGGGACTCACCAGGTGTTGAGAGAGCAAATGGACCCAGTGTTTGGGGTTTTTGTTCCACCTCCAGGGTGTGGGATGATCTGAGTTTGGGAAGTTTCCTGACTGGTGGAACTTGCCTGGACTTTGTGATGCTCTGAGTTTGGCTGAACAAAGCTGTGGCACATTGGGCTTTTGATGGCTCTGTAGGAGTGTTCACAGTTATTCCTTTAATGTAAGGTTTAGCAGATAAAGATCTATTAGTTTTTATGCAGGAAGTCAGTGTTGATACAGATTAAGCCCAGGATTAAATCATTAAGCGGGGCAGAGGGAAGGACAATTTAGGTTTGCCTTGTGTCTGTCAAATCAGATTTCATGCCTGTCTCTTTCCAGTATGGAGAGATGGTGTTTCTGCTCCTCTGAAGTTCAATGGGAAGCAGTGCTTTAAAATACTTGTGTGCTACATATTTTGTGAATGGCTGAGGAATCAAGAGGCAAATGGAGGGAATGGATACCAGAATTCAGGGGATAATACAATTAGCTGCTAGCCTTCCTGTTCTCTCAATGGAGGTTTGTATCTGCTGCCCTTCAAATTAATCGTACATCACATCTCTTCCTGGTTATTCTGTGCTGCTTGGACAGGTTGCTGGACACAGAAAGCAAACAAGTTGAGGAAAAGTAATGAAATTTGTGGTTGTGATTTCCTGTGCTCTAGAGTCAGGATTCTCAAAGCTTGATCATGGTTTCCCCAGCAGCTACAAATTGTAATACAGTGGGAATATATTTGAGTAACAGAGCTAACAACATAGTAATGCAAAATGAAAACATGTATAAGAAATGCAATGCATGCTGCTTGCGGAAAGCAAAGCTATGTTTTTGTGTATGTATTTTTACATGTAAAATTCAGTTGCAGCATTGTTCTAAGTCTTGTATTTAATATGTTCTTTCTTAAAACTAAATTATTTGATTTTAGATGAAAATTTATGACTACAGATGAGGTGGCACAATTCAAAGTTGATACATGCTCTGCTGCTGAACCTCTAAGAACTCATATTCATATGGTTTAGTTACACAGCAGAAGGTTTGTAGTTCAGTTGGCTGTTCTGAATCTTCTTGAATAGCAGCAGTCAACAGGAGCATAAATTTTTACCTCAGAAGGTAAAAAGTATATATTGGAAGGTAATGAAATGAGAGAATTAATTTTATTTCCCCCCTCAGATGTAAAGCCCAAACCACGTCACATCCAGTAGAACCTACTTAAAGGGATTGATTAATTTCACCATTTCTTTTGAGATAGTATTGAAGAGTGTTAAATTGGGTGTATGTGAGATCTGTTTGCTTGTCTTAATTTCCATAGTCCCACTCAATGCTTGTGGTTCTGAAGCAATGTGGACTTGTACAGGGTGTCACAGGTGGCCTTTCTGGCTCCTGTGGTCATAGTTAAGGGCTTTGTGTTTTTCCTGTTGATGAAATGGATGTGATGCTTTTCTGCAGCACTTCAGGCTGTTGGTAAAAACTTAATACCATAAACTTAGTTGTGTATCTCTGAAAAGATCTGTAGTGAAGGTTATGCATCCACTTTCCAAACGTCAGAAGTCTCAGGGCCCACTCTGGGAACTAGGATGCAATGGAATAAACCAGTCTGAGGTTTTAGAGCTTGCCTGTAAGAGCAGCTTTGGCTTTGCAGCTACAGGAGTCACAGTGGATCCAAACCAGGGACCTGCACGGCAGGATCGTTTGTAGCTGGGCTGTTGGATTGATCTGTTCCTGACTGTTTGATCACCTGTATGATGCTGATGTGGCCTCTCTTACAATTCCTTAGGCAACAGAAAAAACTTGTTTTTCCCCTCTCAGGAGACAGAACTCAGATGAAATCAAAAGAAGGAGAAAGTTTGGAGGAGAAAAAGAAGCTGCAATTGTTTTCCTGGTCTGCAGTTTGACAGGGCATTAAGATGTCCATGGACATGAACAGTCAGGGCTCCGGCAGCAATGAAGAGGATTATGACCTTAATTGCGAGGAGGAGGAAGAGGATGAGCATCCTGGGGATATTGAGGATTATTATGATGGGGTAGCTAATGACGTGGAGCAGCAGGCAGCAGATGCCTTTGATCCAGAGGAGTGTCAGTTCACCTGCCTGACTTAAAGGAGTGGGAGAGCACTCTGAATGAACACATGGCCAGCTCGGCTGCCACATTAAAGGTGAGGAAAGGTTTCTGACCCTAAAATAAGTCTGTAATTGAAAAGGCAAATGTGGAGTATAGACTTTGAAATAAAAACTGTGGTGATGTTGCTGTTATGGAGGGTTGGAGGAGCATTATTAAAGGTCGCTGGTTCAAAACTGACTCCAAGGTTTGCAATTGTTGCATTCTGGTTCTGGGGCCTGAAAAATCTTCCTTACTGAATGTTGATTCTTACAGGTTGTGGGTTTTTTTTACAGAGCTGAGCTTCATAACCAAAATTTCTGAGTTACAACTCTTTGCATTAACACAATGCAAAGACGATATATAGAAAAGAAACAAACCAAATCATAAATGCTGCAGACTGGTACAGCTGTGTGTGAGGAATCTGACAGATAGGGAGACATGCTGAAACTCTGTAATTCTAACAAAATCACCTTTGTTCTGAGAAAATAATCATAGACTTTCAAGGACAGATCAGGTGTCATGCCAGTTATTAACCCTACCATCACAGAAGAGTCACACTGTGAGTCAGCTCCATGGTATTATGCTCAATAAGAATTTTACATAGTTTTCTTTCTCTGTGTGCAACCAATTTACTTTAGTACAGGGTAGGAATAAGAGGTTCCACCCCTCTGCCTTGTCAGTGTCATTCAGTCCCAGTGCCGGTCAGATGAAGGCAGGGTTTTCTAAGGTATAGATGTAGACACTGGGTTGAAATTACTGATGCATCTACTCTGTAACAGGCCTCCTACTGCTTGCTCTTTGGAAAAACCTTTGAAAACAGGATAGGTGATCGCAGCATATAAAAACCATGTTGGATAGGTTTTGATTCCTATTTATTTGGTATGAATCAAACCTAATTTTAAACAATGAGAGGGATCTCTTGGTCCTTACTTGCACATCAGTATCCTATAGAAGCAGTATAACAATAGGACTATGAAGCCTGTAAACAACAGGCTCTGAAGAGCACCCGTACTTTTTGTTGTGTCTCTGATTTTGCTGTCTGTGTGCTTGTTCCCAGCATTCACCATCTCAGAAAATTAAGTTTTACTCTTTCTTGACTGTCAAACTTGTGTTTTTATTTCTTCAGAAAGTGCAGTTCAAGCTCTGAATGCCTGCTGTTCCCTCCAAATTGTCAGAAAAGGGAGGAAAAGGAAAAGAACAAATGAGAATAGTTGGTCCAGCTGCCAGTTGCTCTTGGTTCTTAGTGATTAAGTAAAGACTTAGAGCAGCTTTTCTGCTCCTTACTGTTTGCCTTCAAATGGAGCCCTCTTCAAACACAAAGGTGACCCCTGCCATGTTGCTCTCCTGAATTAACAAAAGCAATACTTTATGTAGTCTTTAAAATTAGGCTTCCAGAGCTAAAATAATTTTTCCAAGAATTCTGAAGACCTCATTGAGCTGCCTAGATAATACCAACCTGCTAGCTCAACTCTCACCCCAAATATGATCCAAGCAGGAAACATTTAGATTCCATTTATATGAAGAATATGTGTACATCAAGTGCTACATTTTGGTTTGTGCATGAGAAGGTAATAATATATTTGGGTAGAAACCTGAAAAACTGTGATCTTGTAAGCCACAAAGACCTTAGCTCTTGAAGTGCCACATTAACTCTCTGTTCACTAGCAGCAGTGGTGCAAGAATTGTTCCTTTCTTGGAAATCTGCTGTGGATCTGCAGCATCTGCATTTTTTGTTTCCTGGCATACTTTCTCACAATACTTCAGTGACCCTGTTTCTTCCTTCCCCTCTCTTCCCCTAAGGAAACTTATAATTTTGTTAGTTTTCTGAGACAAACTGGAGTGGAAAGAATTTGCATTGAATTAAGAAGCTTAGAGAAGAATGAAATTGAATAGAACATGTTAAGCTATTTGTTATCATTATTTTCTGTTGATTTAATGGATATGAGTAAACAGGGGCAGACTTTTGTAAGAACTGTGTTAACTTCTTCCCTCTAACTTGCTTGAGCTCTAAAAACTTCCTTTTGAAGACTACCTTTCATAATGTCTTGGGGATTTTGGATGGTGGTAATGGTTCTTTTGGAGCACACTAGTTTGTTTTGTTGATTTAATCTCCTTTACCTTGTGATAGCTACTGGTTATGTCTGAGCATTAGCTGAGAATTAAGGCAGAGTGGTTGTTCCTGACAGAGATGAAGGTAAACTGAAGACTCTTCAGGAGGTACAATGTTAAAGGTAATGCATGATACGGTATCTGAGCAGTTTGCTATCACAAGAAATTAATAGACTAACACAGTTTCCTAAAGCAAAGAAAAAAAAAATGAATGCAATAAATAGACTCAATGCCATGTTTGAATGTTCTGACACTCTATATTGTCATTAGGTGAGTCACTTTCCAAAGGTTGAATTGGGGGTATTAAGCATGTTTTTTCTCTGTGACATATTGTCTATACACTTTTAAGACCAGTAATGGGTATTTGGAGCTTTATGTTTTCATACTTGCAATCTGTAGTGTTACCTGCTAATAATAATCTAAATAAATAGTATTTCAGTTTCTGTGCTTATTAACCCTCAATATTTGGTTTTTAACCTCTTCAGCTGTTTCAGGCTGATTATTGAATTCCTGCGTTCCTTAAAGTGTGGAGATGAAGGGTAATCCTCCTTGGAAACCCTCCTGGCTAACTTAATTCCCCGTGAGTTACAGCTGACTTTGTTTTCACTCCTGCTGAAGCTAAACAGACCAGTGAGCAAACCTTGTATTGGCTGGTGAACTTCAGGTCAGGTGTGAGGGCCCTGCATATGTTAAAAGTGTGAATGCAATGCTTGCTTTTTATCTATGCCAGAGAGACAAAAATCAGTGAAAAGCTGAAATCTGATAAAAGCATGAAACCCAGCATGTAGGTAGATGTATGTCCTTGCATCTTTTACTGTCATAGGAAACTTTTACCTTGAAGTTTTCTGACTCCCTTTTTTTATCTGGTGGGGAATTAGAGATAGAAAAGCCACTACAAACAAGGTAGTGGTGGGTAGAATCAGCTGTGCTGTGTGGCAGGTTTGCAACTACAGTCGTGGTTATCCCAGAACCATGCAGAAGCACGAGGGACTTTGCAAGTGGTACTCTGAAAGTTTCTCCTCATTTTGGTTTTAGTAAGAACTAAAGTACTTGCTTTCCAAGAAAATAGGAGGAAATGTTTGCTTCTGGGTTAGTGCTGTTAATCTGGAGGCCTGTTTGTGGAGGGTTCAGTTAGTACCCTGACTAAAATTATGACAGGCTATCTCTGCTGCAATATGCCAGAAGAAAATCTCAAACTGATATCCAAAACTGTGATTCTGTGACCAAAAGGCCTGTGAATTGAAGCAATCACTTTTCATTCCTCAAAAGGTCACTCGACCAACAGTCAGCACTTGTTAAGGGCAATGCTCTTGAAAGCAGAATGGCACATACTGCCTGCACACCAGGAAAGGAACAACGGTTCTTTTTCAGAAGTAGATATAATTATAACTTCCATTATGTTACAAAAATAATGAATTGAAATAGCATAGCAATAAGTTTATTTTCAAGATAACTGTCAGTGGTCATTGAGTGAATCCTGGTGTGGCAGTATTGGTCCATGCATACAAACAGTATGATAGGCAACAGTTGTGCAAACAAAGTTGACCCTGTCACTGGCAAGCAATTAAGTGTGTGATGATGTCATATTGGTTTTGTTTGTGAATGACACTTCCTGACTCTGCAAGTCTGGAATATCTGTGCTGTTCCACATGACTGGCAGTAGTTGCTCTGTCTCAGTGGTGACATGGATCTTTCTAGTTTTTAGCAATAGTTTTTTAAAACTGGTGATATAAACTACTAGATAAAACAATTACAGTTTATGAATAAATCATTGCTTGCCTTTAGATCTTTTTAGAAGCTGATTGTCAGTCATGAAGCTAAGATATTTCTGCGTGTACAAGGGAACAAAGAAAGGATAGTTGCGTAATACAGGCAAGTGATACTGATGTAGTCTTTCTATGAAAACCAAAGGAACTGTAAAATTGAAGAACTTGGAATTTTCAGTTTGCTAAAGTAAGTAATGTGCAAAATTTAGCAGACAGCAAAAAATTTACTTCCTCTGCTTCTTGAAATAACAGCTTATGTTGTGGGGTATTTTTTTTAGCCCTGTTCCTTGAAG
Organism: Psittacula echo; assembly: GCF_963264785.1. Lineage (NCBI taxonomy): Eukaryota > Metazoa > Chordata > Aves > Psittaciformes > Psittacidae > Psittacula > Psittacula echo. The sequence continues at coordinate 6,879,681 of NC_137745.1, forward strand.
AATAAAACTTGGTAGATGCAAAAAGTGTTTGATGACGTGACATAGTTCTGAATCTATTAATCCATGTTATCACTATGGATTTTTCAGAGATAAAACAGTTTTTCGTATGTTCTTGCTCACCTCATTGATGTCGCATCTTTTAATGCAACCAGATTAGTGTTTGCTCAGAAAAACACGTTCTTCGGAAACTTCCCCACACTCAAATTGCACTGACACAGAACAGTGAGTTTTAGAGCTGCCTGGTGATTGCTGGCAGCGGTCCTTTTCAAATACCATGTTTAGCAGATCCAGAGTCATCTGCATGGAGATTGGCATCCTCTGTGAGCAGCCTTACCCGCAAGTGTTGGCGCTCACAGGATGCCCATTCAATGTGATCCCAAAAAGTCCATAAAGATCTAGTTGTCAAGACACCAGTGTGCGCCTCCTTGCATTGCTGTGCAGACTGTGACCAGGCATGTGGTGTGGGGTTCTTATCGGAACAAACCTGCTGTGTGGCCTGCTTGTCGTTTTTTTGGTGCCATAATGTGCCATTAAACTTACATGCAACATAAAATGGAAGTCATAAAAGATGAGCCGTACCCAAGTTCCTCAAGTACAGGTGAGGTATGAAAGCCCCTTGAAATATTAACATGCATATATATAAGTACAGGGTTTGAAAAATTTACATTCAAAGTTAATGTCCATAAGAGCCACCATTGGTAGACGTAAGTATATATTATTAAACAGTAAATGTTTAAACATGATTTATAATAAATGGTAGAGCCTGATAGGCAAAGTTGACTTCTCCACAGAAACCCTCTGGTGCTGTTTGGCAATGATAACATGCTATTTCCAAGTACCTGTAAACCCTGGATTAGGCAGGTTTATACCTGTACCATGTTCTGTGTTTTAATATCAAGCCAACATTATGTGGGGCATCCGGGCTGAAGCTGGAACCCTTTGGAGCGCACGCATTTGAGCCATATCTTTGTTCTTTACCCACTTTTTGTTCCTCAGCAGGAAGAACCTGGAAGTTCTGCTGTATAAAGACTGTGTTGTTGCCTACCGGATTCACAATGCCTATACTTCAATAGTATGTTAAACACCAAGAGCATGAATATGTCCTTAACTGTCACTAGTGTGTGCTTTATTTTGACTCCTAAAGGTCTTTAGGAAAAGAAGGTGTAGTAGGTTTTCATAGACTTCCGGCCAGGAAGGTAACAGCTGATTGGAGACCCCTGACCTTGTGACAACTTCATGAAGTCCATGCTCCATCCCTGGCAGTGTTCAAGGCCAGGTTGGACAGAGCCTTGGGTAGCATGGTTTAGTGTGAGGTGTCCCTGCCCCATGGCAGGGGGGTTGGAACTAGATGATCTTGAAGTCCTTTCCGACCCTAACTATTTCTATGATTCTAAGTCATTTGAGGAGAGAAATCAGTTTTGTTCCTTATTGCTGAAATTCTCAACTTCATTGGGAAAATGTGCCACGAATGTGGAGGGTGATTATAGCCCACGCATTTCTTTGTGATTCATGCCTTAAGTGTATCTTATAGCCAGTGTGACTGCAGGGAGCAGAAAAAAGTCTGTTCACAGCTGTTGATGAGTATGATCTTGGTGGGAGGTAGAGGTGAGGCACAAGTTACTAAATATGCCAAAACAATCTTTCAGTAACTGTTTCATGTTGCAAGCTTATGGCTGGACAATGGGATCACAGGAGTGCCATGAAGCAGCTAAAGCACATTGCCAAACCAGGGTGTTGTGCCTGTTAAGAATGACGCAGCGGGAGCAAGCTATGCTGTGTGCTATGAAACACTGGCTTTCACAGTTGTTCCTCCTCCTCTTCTTTTTATAACAGAAGAAAAACACCCTGGAAGCTGGGATTGTCAAGGAAAAGACTGTGTTGTTTGGGAATACTCACTGCACACTTAGCTAAACCCTGTGCCCTGCTGTGTGCATGCACCAGTGCTTTCCAGTTTGAGTTGGCAGCCCTGTGTTCCGAGTGACTGGGAGTCACAGTTGTGTGGACTTGGGTTATTACCTGCCCTTTGCTTCCTCCCTGTGCATCCTCAGCATCCTCCTTCCTGTCAACCAGAGGGAATTGTCCACTTCTGAGTTTTGCTGGGAAAACACCCACACGGGGGCTGAGCTGAGTGCCATGGGGTGTGTTGACAGCACATGGGGAGCACAGTGTAACGTGCATAGAGCACTGATGCTCTCAAACACTACATTAAGTTGGAAGGAATAGCTGCAGTGAGTACAGCTGGGGAGTCTCATGTCAATCTTTTTATGTGTGTGCTGTCTTACAGCTTTCTTGCTGCATTTCTTTTGCTCTGAATCTTTCAAAGAAGGAATCTCATAGCTATTTTGTAATGCCTCTGGCATAGCATCTTGCTCAAGTCTTAGTTTTTGTAATTTATTTCTGAATCTCCTCAGGATGGCCTAACAGCTTGAGAAATACGTATGCTGAGATTTCGTAGCTGAGTCCTACTGATCCTGTTTGTTGGCAGCTGCAGCCGAAATTGTTGCTATCCTGTGTAGGAGAGTGGATGGATTAAAGCAATGTGTAAGTGTGGAGAAGGAGTTAGAATTTAACCCGAGGTCCCCTTTCTTGAGTACGTGGCTAACTAGGTTATGCACTGGTGGTTTCACAAATCATGTGTGTAACACCAGCAGTATTTGTCATTCCCAGTCTGCACTCTGCCTCCCTAATATGCTTCTAATCTTGTGAACTGACACCAGATCTCTGAATGCCAAAGGGTGCGTGACGGGGTACAGATTAAAACCCTATGATGAAGCACAGCTCGTGCTGCTGCTTGTCAAACCTTTTCTATGGTATTGAGACTACAAATTCTGAATTGTATTTCTTTCCCTGCAGTCTGTAATCAGGAGGGGGCCTGAAATGCCAGACAAATTGTAAGCAATACTGTGAATGAAAAGGTGGAAGGCTCTTTCTGACAATTTTAAGCCTGATTGAACCCAAAATAAAAGAACAGGGTGTTTGATTTTGGTTTGACTTTGTCTTTTTATCCTTGATAAGTGAAATTAATTTGAATTCAATTTTATAAGCAGCCTTCTAATGCTCAGAAACCTGTAACAGATACAGAGGACTTTGACAAGATCTTGAACACTGATGTGACGTTAGTCACAGCTCAAGTCCTTGTAACCTCAACCTCAAGAGTTTTCTGCCAGGATTGCGTATTGGAAGTCTGTCTGACAGAGAGGTAGATCAGAGCAAAGGAGAAAATGTGGTCCAAAAAAAAGCTTTTTGGTTGCCCTTTTATTTCTTCTTAATTCCTAATGTTTCTGCAGTTTTCTGAGAAAACCTCCAGTAGAAACAGGGCAGTCAGAAATCTTTTTCCAGTGGGTGGGGAGGGAGTCAGATCTCCTTTCCACAAGAGAAATGTGTATAAACCACTATTTTTTCTATCTGTGTATCACTTTCCTTACCTCAGTAGCCTTAATAAAGCATGTCTGAAGGGTTTTTTTCTTCAACAGAATTATTAAGTACAAATTACGGTTTCTCTCTAAGGTGTTACTCTGTCACCATCTCAGTTCAATCTCTATTTTGCCCATAGTTGCTCACCACTAGCAACAATTTCAGAGACTCTTGCTCTCTCTGTTTTTACTGTTGAAAAGGTTGAAGAATGGGGTTTTAGAAGTTTTGATGCAGCATACAAACTAATACCTTCCCAAGTTCATCCTTTCCTTGTAGAACTAACAAAACCCATTCGTGGATTAAAAGAAGTGCTTCTCAAGATTAATCCTATTTGCTTAAATCTCTTTGGATAAAAACCTTTGATTAGGGAAAGGACAAGAAATAGAAGCTGCATTTCTTCATGCCAGGTTTGTGTTCATTTTAGCAACTCTGATCTAACAGGAATTGTCAGCTTGGTGCAAAGCTGTGGGATGTCAGCCCCAACCAGATCATAATATCTCCAACTCATTCTGAATTGAGTCTCTTTGAGAATCATGTGATGATTCTTGTTTTGAATTCCTGATACCGTATCTCTGTGAAAGCGAGGATTGAAACACACCTCCAAAAAATAGACCATCCCTTGGAGAGAAGTTAAATGAACTCATGAAATATGCATGCAACATACATATGCATGAGGGGGGTTCTGTAGAATGCAAGCTCTACAAAAGACAGCAGTTTTTGAGCTTTTAGGAAACGTTTCTGTCTGAATTAGCAGCTGTCAGAGTGGCATGGCTGGAAAGATGTTCTGCTGTAGAGGCATGAAGCTTCACCTCTTCAAACGGTTTAGCTCATCTAACAAGGCAAGTTGAAGCACAATTGTCTTAGAGCTCTCTGAACACAAGGTACCTGCAGAGCTTCTTTGATACTTTATTCTTGGTTTGATATTTTTGTTCTTTTGATACAGTCTTGTCTTAAAGAGTGCCAGACTCTCTCACTTCAAAGTGTGAGAATTTTGCTTATCTTGGAGAGTAAAGAACCCAGGCGATAAATGGTGATAGAAATAATAAGAAAAAATAAATACTGTGCTCTCTTGCAGAGAGCAAATAGATGTGTGTTTAATGCAGTGACATTTCTTCCTTGTTCTACTTTCAGAAGCTAATTTTATCCAGCCCTATGTCAATTTTTCAGACTCTTTTCTTACAACTCCTGTAGAGTGTTTCCGTTATGCAGCTTCCCCGTGGCACCCATCCTGTGTGCATAGGCACTGCACCCCTTTTCAAGTGCAGTGATAAACATTAGCATTTGCTGCCTGTTTCTGGCGATCAGCAGCCTCTTATCGCTGGTAAGTCAGGGTTAAGCTGATGAAGATTTGGAAGAGGCTTCTGAGGTGATTAGATTCCTGTTTTAAGGTGCAATTGGAAATGGCACATTGGATGAGATGCTCTTTTTCTCAGCTTTGCTACCCCATTATGAAGAAAGAAGCCTGGTCTTCAGGCTTCTTTCAGCTACAAATTTTCTAGGTTCAGATTTAGACTGAGCTGATCTTTGATGTTAAACTTTTAAGCTGGTGGTGAGAAAATGGGGAAAGGGAAAGGAGAGAAAGAAACAAATCTTGTAGCATGTCTACTGCTTTCAGCTTTCATCTTCTAAACTTTAGTAAATTTAATTAGAGCAAGAAGAGTTCTGGAGAAGTCAAGTTATATGGAAGTACTGGCACAATTTGTCAGTTGCAGACAAAAACTAACATAGTCATTCAACATCTAGAATATGCCATTTCCTTCTATGTCTTCTGTTTTACTGAAATGACCAGCTGCCAGCAAGACACCAAGTAGGCTATCTCTCCATCTTTTTTGGGTCTTAGTATTCTGAAACAAGAATAGGAGAGTTTAAACAAAGCTGACCATTATCAAAAACGTTTTTAATTTATTCAAAGTCCAGGTTGGACGGGGCTGGAGCAACCTACTGGAAGGTGGCCATGCCCATGGCAGGGGGTTGGAACTTTAAGGTGTTTCCAATCCAAACCATTCTATGATGCTATGATGTCATTTCAGACAGCAAGAATTCCTTGGTGCCTACTGATTATTCCTTTTTGTTGCTTACAGTGGTCTTGGCTATGTCCTAGCAGCCGGCATGGCAGGTCTGCCATGACTGGCACTGGGCCTTCAGGGTGAGTTACTCACTGTCACTCGGGGGGCTGAGACATTGACTGTAAAATCAGAATCATCCCTGGGGTTGGGATTACTTATGTTCATCATGTTAAAGGTGAACAGTGGAAGGACCTTCTACTGTCTGACTGGTCATGAACTTTGTGTTTTAGAGGACCTGGTCATGAGTTTGGTGTTTTCCCTTGTTCCTGCAGGACAAGGGAAAGATTTTAGCCTAGTTCTTGCAGAATGGAAGAGGCACAGGTTAAATTGTGTAGCAGCCAGGGCAGGCACTGGTGCGCCTCTTACCTGAGGACACACTTGTAATGGTTGTCAGTGCATCAAGACCTCCTGAAATAGAGGAATGTGAAGGTATCTTCTGTTCTTGTTATGTCATCATGATGTTTCTCCATAGAGAACACCTAGTGCTTTGAAAGTACTCTGTCAGATCCTTCGAAGTTATCTATAAAATCAACTAGCACATACACGATGAGAGGGAAAGAATGTTTGCTGGAATAACAGTCTGAAGTTACGCAGATAACGCTGGTGGCTGCATGACTGATTCCTGCATTTGTGGCTGGAATATTACAGTACAGTTTTCTTTCTTCACGTGTTTTTTTCCTTGCTTGTGTCTACAGATAACTCCTTGCATGGGAGGTCTAGCACTGGTTCTTCTGATTCTGCTGGTCCCTCACAGGACCCAGAGAAGGACAGCAGCACACAGAGCACTGAGCATCTCTGGCACAGTACAAGTAGCAACTGAGAAGACAGGAGTACACCAAACTGCCAAGACTACTTGGTGTCAGGATGTCGTCTCACTTGCCGAGAAGTAAGTGATTTCAGCAGCCAAGATCCCCTCCATTGAAGAATGACCATTCCCTTATTAGAAATATGGTCATCAAATCCCACTCAGCTCCTTTGTATCGCATGTTGTGTACAAGACGCTTGAAACAGCATCCACTCTTTTAAAGGAATACTACACAGGAGATCAAAGATTTCTTTGTGTCTGCTATTCTCCTCTTTTGAGGGGGAAGGAGGCAGAGTTACCATGGGAGTGTGCTCCTGTTTAAATCCAGCTTTACTTTCTACTAAGTTTTCCTTTCCCTCTTGCTTTAACACATTAGGGTAAGCTAGATTGGTGAAAGTGCACAATTTGCAGTGTGACTCTATCTGCCATCCTTAGTTGCCAAGGAAGGTTGGATCAGCATGATTCAGGCAGTCTTTCTACGGTATTTGTGAGCCTGCTGTGCCTCTGATGAATAAGCTCAGGGTCTGTAGGACTCTAACCTGGTTTATAAAGTAGTTGTATGTGTGTTTTGAGCAGCTAACCTGTGGTTGGCAGATGGCCTCTTCCTTTTAACCATACAAAAATCAAAGGTCAACATCAGCTGCCCTGCAGGACAAAGTCAAGTATAGATTGCAGCAGGTTTCCCTCTCCCGTTACCCTGCAGTCCGAAAAAGCGCTGGCCAGAGCCAGGGAGGGAGAGCTGGATCCGGTTTGGGAACAGCTGGTGCCGCTGTGCAGCTGCGCCAGACGCGGCTCTGCACTGCTGGTGCCCGCAGGCTGCTCCCTTTGCAGACTGAGAGTCTGGTTTTAGACTCGGGCAGAGCTAAGGAGTAATTAGCTGCTGCATCTGAACAGTTCAGAAAACCCAGATGTTACTCTCATTTGTAACGGTTACACAAACAAAACAATCCTGAGGCATTTAGACTTGCACATAGAACACTTCCATTTAGCTACTAAGCCGCTACATTCTTGCCCGCTCTCAGCTGTTGTATTACTGGATATTCTTTCTTTCACGAGGACTAGTTGGCATTGGCACGGCCAGTTATTCCCCAATAGCACCTACCATCATTGCAGACCTGTTTGAGGAAGGAGCAAGGACCATGGTGCTGTCTGTCTTCTACCTCTTCATTCCAGTGGGAAGGTTGATTTTCTTGCTAGTGACTGACCAGCCTTTTGAAATTCTGTCTGACCACACCAGGCATTCAGTATGCCCTGAGCCTTGATTTACATCTGTTTGGACGTATATCTGGATTGGCTCTTGCATCAGGATTTGTCCCTTGCTTAGCACGTTGAAATAGAGCTGGTTAGGCTTATTTCTGTGTTTACCTTGAAGAAAAATTAGCTTTTTTTCCCTGCAACGTTTTTTAGAGAGAATCTGAACTCTGAGAACCTATGGGCTTTGAATAAACTATTGAATCAACTCTGAAAGACAGACGTGCCTGGGGGTAGGTCATTTATTTCTGGCTTTTGGAAGACAAAAGCTTTCAGATATTTGTTTACTTGACAAATTTGTCAAGAACCCCCCGTGAAATCCTCCCAAGGAAGAACTGGCCCTTCCCTCTCCCCTTTCAGTTAATTTGACAGTGTCTGATGAAGAGGACAAGGGTTTTTCTGTGCCTTGGGCGCATACTCTTTATTAAAGCAGGCAGCCAAAGCTGAGCCCAGAAGGCAGATTTAAACTAACACTTCCATTTAGCTACTAAGCCGCTACCTTCTTGCCCCGCTCTCAGCTGTTGTAGTTCTACTATCCAAAATTTCACGGCAATTGTTTTAGCAAAAGTTGGCAATGAAATCTGCAGGTGACCAGGACTGGGATTTAACATGAAATCAGTGGGTCATACTCTTCACTCTAATTAGGATTTCCCTGTTCACAGATAAAGCCTCATCAAAGCTCGTACCTTCAAGGGAGTGCATTTTGATTATAAGACGTCTAAATGAGGTAGGCTGTCGCTATTCTCACACCCTGTTATTTCTAATATCTCTCATTTCCTTCTTTGCCTTTCAGCTGGAGTTTTGTCTGGTCCTCGCTGGGTCTGACTGCCTGGGCTTTTGTTACTGGAGCCCTGGGAATGTGGGTACTGCTGTTTCTTTACAGGGCTCAGCTTGTCCAGGGCACTGTGTCACCGTGCCTCCAAGTGACATGCAGGTCATCTAACGGGTGAGGTGCACACGGCTGTGGAAACACAGTCGGGAACACTGCACAGGGCTCAATCCCAGTTTGTTTAAAGACAGAAGGTGGGATGTGACTGTGAACACTTCTTGTGAAGGCAGTTGGGTGTGAATGTTGTACTGCCTTGCTTCCGGGGATGCTGAGGCCAAATGGCCTTTTGCACCACCAACGGCAAAACGTGAGCGGCTATGATATCTGTTGCAGATTTTTATTGTTCTATGTTTGTTCTGCACTGGTTCTAATATTCATGTTATCCTGTCGTTGTTTTGTTGTTTTATCGTAGTATTTTTGTTGTTACACTGTTTTGTTGTTGTAACAATAGTAACCCAGTGTTTTTACCCTAGTTTTACTATAAGCTTAGTATATTTTTACTGTCAATATGCAATTCCCACCCTCCTCCACCTTACCCCCTATCTGCTGTTCTTATGTCCCCCGCTTAAAATAAACAGACTGTGTTCACATCTGCCTTCCCTGTGTTTGATTCCTGGGCCAGGGCACAGGGTGCAGCATTCCAGCACCCTCTGCTTGTGGGTGCTTGCTTTCCCTGTTCAAACACAGCTGCATGGTTGAACAACAGTTGTTATTATTACTGCTGTTTCCTTTTATTATTTCAGTAGTTTTCCTCCACTTTGCCTCTGCTTCGAGCAGTGGCAATTTGAGGGCAAGACTGCACAAACGTGCTGCAAAGGACAGTGGAGAGACAGAAACTCTGCTCTGGGTCACCCCAACAGTAATCCTAAAAGTGTGGTACCTCCAGGGCTGTTTGGATTCTGCTCTATGGCCAAATAGCTGCTGCTCACACAGAACTACCAAACACTTTGGTCACGGAGGCTAATTTCATGATCACAATTGTACTATACTAAAACTGCTTTGCAGACAGTGCCTTGCTGGAAACCACTTAATTCACGTTTCTTCCTGCTTCCCCATGCCTATTCTTGTGATGTGAGAAGAAAAATGATGGTGGAGGAGCAATGACCCATCTGATAACCGAGCTGAGCTGGTGGAGTTCGAGAGCCGATTCACGTTTTGGCTTCTGAGTGCAGGACCTGAGTTTTGAGAGCTGGAGACCTTCTGGTGGCTGTCAGATGGACACGCTGTGGTTTGTATTGAGTCGGTGTTTGCCGTGGGGAGTGCCCAGCAGGGGCAGGGAGCAGGCAGCAGGGAGCCCTTGGGGATGCTCTGGAGGCACCTCTGACATGAGAGGACAGTGAACAGCCAGGGCTAGGTCGGCTGCCTCATCACCAAGTGTCCCCCTCTGACTGGAGATGCTCCCCATGGTGCTGCAGCACCTGGTTTGCAGAGGGTCAAGTACAGACAAGTGCCTTGGCAACAGCAACCAGAGGAGTCTTTATGCTCTCGAGCAGAGGTGGATGGGCTGAGCAAAGCACCTGTGGTGCTCCCCAAGCAAAGGGATGGCAGCGGCATTCTCTGTATGGCTGGGAGAGGGCAGGCAGGGAAGCTGGGGGCAAGGCGCTGGCAGGATGGGGCAGCCGCACACCGCACGTGCCAGAGCTCCTGCCCTTGCGTGACCTTTTCCTTTCAGTCACCTGCAACTCCTCCAGAATCTGCCCCCAAAAGGCTCCCTTGAGCAGCCCCCTCGAGGACCTGAGCCAGCCCCAGTGCTATAGCTGTGCCCACTGCATGGCAGCATGGGCCATGGAGAATGGGGAAAGCACGGGGCTGGAGATGGAGCCATGCCTGCCACCGGGAGAGCGTGAGGGGACCCTTGCAAAGCCCCTCTGAAACGGCAGCACACCAGCAGCATCCTATTCTGCCCCCAGCTCTCACCAGAAAGACCTGAAGGAACATGGGGGCTGTGCGTTTCAATACAACACATTTGCCTCCAGCAAGGGCAACCTAGATTACAATGGGTGCCAGTGCTGGGCTATCCCCTGAGAGCTCAGGAGGAGCCCGCGATGCCCTTCTTAGCCGTAAGGAGCAAGGCTTGCGCTGCCTGCATTAAACCCCCAGTCCTGTTCTGAGCACGTGTTTCCCCTGAATCTCAGGTGCGGTGCTCGGCAGCTGCTGAGATCAGAATCCTGGTCATTCGCACTGGGTTTGTTATTTTCCATGGGCATTCCCTGTGTGCCCCTGCTCCCTCCTGGGGAGTTTGGTGCCCCTGCCCTGATTGTGACGTCGAACAAGGCCACGAGTTCTAGAACGCGGCGCCTGCCGAGGTGCCGCCGCGCGGCTCCCGCAGCGCATTCCGGGCCGGTGGCCGTTGCAGAAGAGACCGAGAGCGATGGCGCTGCCGGGCTGGTGGCGCTTCCCTTGGCGCTGGCCGTCGGCGCTGCCGGTGGCGCTGTTGGTGGCGCTCACCTGCCTGCTGCGGGGATCGCTGCTGGAAGCGGCGCTGGGAGCCGGGGGTGCCTGGTGTGCGCTGCGGTCCCGCCCGCCCGCCAGGCGCCTTCTGCGCCGGGGCTCTCCAGCACGGCTCCTGCCCCCCAGGCGCTCTCCCCCACTGCAGCTGCCCCCGTACAGGCCCAGGCCCAGGCTGCTCGCCCGCCTTCCATCCGCTGGGGAGGTGGCCATTTGGCACGTGAGGAGGAAAATGGCCAGTAAGGGTGGACCGGCCACTGTGATCGGCCGAGGTGTGAGCACCCGGACCCGCGGCAACTGCCTGGGGTGAGCGAGGGAGTAGGATGTGGGTGTGATAAGGACACGGGTGGCCAGGGAATCGGGTGGGATAAGGACGGGATCGGATCTTCCTGCCACTAACAGTGCTCTGACCGTTTTCCCCAAGCAGAGCTCCACTGCAGACCGTGCGCCGCCGGCACCCGCTGCCCCGGGACCGGAGCCCTGAGGCCATTTTCCCAGCGGTACGCTGGGACAGTCAGATGCCCAGGGGCTCCCCATGGGCCCAACGCCCAGCACCACTCCGCAGCCCACGGCCCAGTGCGGAGCTCTTTTCCTGTCCCCACTCTGCCCTGGCCAGTCTGCTGGGGGGACACATCCAGGGGAAAGGAAAGGACCAAATCTCTGCTGTGCTGGCACCTTTTCAGCTGGAGGCAGCAGCACGAGTGGGAGCCCTGTGTTCCCACTTTGACACAGGTCTCCTCAGCACCTGCCGAGCTGTACTAAAACACTGCTCACATCCTGGGCTGGGCTTGCAGATGTGAGAGTGGGACGTAGTCGTGGCTGATGGAGCTCCGCAGCTGTGCAGGGAAAGGTTTTACCCGGGGTGGATCAGTAGGGAAGGGTTTGCTCTGGCTGGGCCAGCAGCATCCTCCCTCCCCGTCGCCTGGGCCAGTAAAGAGCCTGGAGGCTGCTTGCTCCCAGAGTGGATTCAGTTTGGGGTGCTCAGACTTTGCTCTCCATGGACATTGCAGAGGGGAGTTGAGCAATGTTGAAGCAAGAGAGGCTCTGGGCTCGGCAGCCAGCACGTGGGGGATGGGATTTACTCTGTGGGGAGCAGGAGAAAGGGAGGCAGTGCTCCCCTGAACCAAATCAGTTACTCCTGGTCTCTTTCCACATTCCTGTAGAAGAGGATGTGTGTGAGGCAGTCCCCGCAGTCTGGCAAAGGATCCTGCTGGGAGGTGTCACTTTGGATAGGAAGGTAACGTACTGCTCATCCAGCCAGTGCCTGCTTGTCAACGCCAGCCAAGAGGAAAGCAGTCGCCTTTCCAGCCGACGCGGTGCCCAAGGCCTGCTCTCCACCGGAGCTGGGATATTCCAGGCCCGTCAGACATGGCTGCTGGGTCACCCAGTGGTGGGGAAGGCCTCTTGCTGTGTCCATCAGCATCCCTGCTGCCTTGTTCCACTGCAGTGCTGGCGGCAGCGCTGACCGGCCCCATCCCTGCCCTGCCCCCAGGCTGCGTTGGAGCTCGAAGGGCTCAGTTTGCTGCAGCTGTGACGTTGCCATGTAGCACTGGCATGTCCTGTCCCAGCCTGGCACTGACCCTAAGTGTCTCTCTCCCACTTGCACAGGGAATGGGAATTGCGGCGACCGGAAGAGAGCACTCCGGGAAGAGCGAACAAGGCCGTGCAGACCGAGGAAGGTGAGTGTAGGTGAGGCTCAGCTCTGTGCTGGGCTTCTATGGGCCACTGGTGCGGGGCTGCTCCAATGCCAGGCGGAGCTCATTCCAACACTTGCTCAGCTGAAAGAGAGAGGAAACCCCCTGTGCCCATCGTGGAGAGGGTCCCGTGGCACAGTGCGAGATGTGGCCACGTCTGGCACTTTGTGGGGTTTGTGGTTTGGGTGGGCAGCGTGCAAGCAGCGTCTGTGGAGGCGGGAAGGGGTCGCTGGCCCGTGGAGCCCCAGCGGGCTCTTGTGACGGTTCCCCACGGATCTCTTGTGGCCAGCTGCTGCCCCAGGGCATTGCAGCCTTGTCCTCGGCTTAAGGCCGTGTCCCTGGCTCTGCCCTCCAGGATGGGCATCCAGAGAGGAGTGAGAAGGGACAACCCCCTTGGTGCAGGCCAAACGCCCCTGCTGGGAGCTGCTCCTGACTCGTCTCCTCCTGTAGTTGTCGAGAGGCCTGAGGAGGAGCAGCGGCAGTCCCCGAGCCCGCTGCCATCCCAGCTTTTAGAGGCTTGTGAAGAGTCGCGAGGGAGACCTCGTGTCCCGCAGTCCCCAGGGTGAGGGGTGAGGTTGCCCAGGGCCGAAGCTGTGAGCTGTTCATGCTGGAGGCTCTGCTAAGGGGTAGTCCCATGCGGCAAGTTGCAGGTCCTGACTTCTTGCTCCCTCCCAGCAGCCGTCACCCAGAGCCGCACACAGGCAGTGTCCATGACCACATCATCAGTCGTTTCTGGGCAAGCTGCTTCCACCACCGCCGGCCTTACTCACACCAGCCAGCCCAGCAGCGGGAGCGCGCCCGTGTTGCCAGGTGAGTCGGGGTGGACGGGGCTTCTGCGGGGGTGAAGGGCAGGGTCAGATTTAGGCAGCAGCTTTCCTGCCAGACCTGGCTGAGCTGCCCGGGCTCAGCAGCCCTGAGGGGCTGGGGCTGGGGCTGTGCAGAGCCTTGCCCTGAGAAGGGAAGGTGCTTCCGTCACTCGCTGCCCCAGTTCCCAGCCCTGGAGGGTGGAGGGGAATCTGAAATGGCGCTCCTTACCCCCTCTGGACGCACTGGATGCATCGGCTCCTGCGGTTGCTGCCAACTCCCTCAAGCCAGGCTCTTCCTCCTTTGCCGACCCTGGCTCGCAGTGGTGTGTTGCTTTCCAGGGACTCCTGCACCCTTCTCTGGCCAGCGTCCCTCAGGCATTGGACAAGATGCCGCTTCCTCTGGTAAGGACGGAGTTGGTGCTTCAGGCTTCAGGAGCTGATGGGTCGTGTTGCTCCCTTGGGCTGGGGGATGGCGGAAGGGTCAGGCCGTGCCGTAGAAGCCGGCTTCTTTGGGTGGTAGCTGCTGGGCTCCAGGGATGCAAAACCTTCCATTCCCCCAGGGATAGGGATGGTGGTAGGCCCGGTGCCAGCTCAGGGTGCGGCTGCAGAGACCTGAGCAACATTTGTGCTTCCAGGTTCATCCACCCGAGCAAGATGCAGGGGCAGAGCCTGCAAGCGGCGCAAGGCACGGATCCATCATTTCTGCAATAAGTAATGGCCAGTGCTGCTGGCCCCCACCCGTGGGGGCTCCGGTACAGAGCAGCCCCGAGGCGGGCCCGCAGTTATGGGACCAGGCCCCGTTTCTGCTGCTGGCAAGAAGCTGTGCTGGGTGACAGCGCTTGGGGTGGGACAGGGGGAACGCCAAGGCTGATGAACCTCTGTGCGTCTGTGCAGCGTTTCCGTCCTGGCTTTATTTTGCCACGTTCCTTGAGGCGTAAACTTTTGTTCCAGCTCTGGCAGTCTCTCCCCTCCCTCCTTATGCCCTTTCCCGTGTTGGGATGCTCTGGAGCCACTGGGGGAGTCCAGAGCGGATTGGGGTCCTCCCCCTCCCCAAATCCCAATTGTTTTTCATCTGTGGCTCATCCCCACCCGTTTGGGATTTACCAGCTCCCAGGAGCTGCGGTGCTCTCTCCCCTGGTGCCGCTCAGCAGGAGCGGGGTACAGGCTGCTGGAGCCAGGGGTCACCCGAGAGCTGCGTGGGGTCCTCACCACCCCAAGGAGGGCTTCGTTGTCAGTCTTTTACTCCCTGAGCCCTGTAATTGTGTGTGTTGGGTGCAGTCAAAATTACCCAAAACCCCACAAATATTGAAATGCTCTTGAATGAAATCACACTCTGTTTTTATATTGGAGCTGTTACAGCACCTCCTGCCTTCTAAATTGTGATGTACATGGGTGTGACTAAACCTGTTCTCTTTGGGTTTTTTACTTCCCGAAGGAGGAGGACTGCGGAGATGCCACGTGGCCTTTTGGGCCACCAGAGGCAAAACGTCGGCGTCTCTGATATTTGTTGAAGACTCTTATTGTTCTATGTTTGTTCTACAGTTGTTCTAATATTCTTGTTATACTGTTCTTGTTTTGTTCTTATACTTTAGTTGTTTTGTTGTTTTATTGTAGCTTTTTGTTGTTATACTGTTGTTCTGTTGTTGTTATAACAATAATAAACTAGTATTTTAACCATAATTTTACTATCATTTTAGCATTTTTTTACTGTCAATATATAATTTCCACCCCCCACCTGCTGTTTTTATGTCCCCCACTTAAACAGACTACGGTCACATCTGCCTTCCCTGTGTTTGATTTCTGGGCCAGCGCACAGGTGCCGCTTTCCAGCACCCTCTGCTTGACCCATTGCTAAGTGTCCCCTCTGACAGTTTCCTGCGGTAAAAGCAAAAGCAGCACTGCTCCATCAGCCCACCTCCTGTGTGACAAGGAGCACAAGAAGCAGCTGTGACCTCTCCTCCCCTCATAGGCTGCAGTCACACTGCTGTAGTCCCGGCACTTTGCTCCAGGAAGAAAGCACTCCTGATACGAGATGAACAGAAGCCTCTTCTCCGATGTCAGGCTCAGTAAACGCAGCCCCTATTGAGCCTGTCCTGAGCAGCCAGGAGCGCTGCAGGTATCACACACACAGAAACCGAAGCCGTTCCTCATCCTGCCTCTTTTCTGCCAGCCGCAGGTTCGCCCCACCCCTGGCCCAGGGCATTTCAGGGTGGGATCGCCGCTCTTGCTTGCGGCTGTGGGGAGGTGTGTGTTCGAAGACGGGGGTGTTTGGGATGTGTGGAGTCCGGTAAGTTCTTGCCGTGATGCTGCTGCAGTGCTGCAGTGTTCTGGTCTTAATGTCTTGCTGCGTGTGACTGGTTTGTTTCTCTCTTACGAGTCCTCTGTGAACTTGGAGAAGGAGAAAAGGGGGGAGGCAGAATGGAGTCAGTGAAAACACAGGTGGCTTGAGTTCTATTTAGCTTTTCTTGATCAGATTAATCGCTTTGGCTTACACCATCCTTATTCTGCACTTTGTAATTCTTTCTTAAGGAAGCATCTTAATGCACTTAGAAAACATTCTCTTGACATAAACCTCATTGTGAGGCAGACAAGATCGGCTTTTTACGGTTTGGAAACCTGGGTGACTGCAGTCCTTGAAGCTTCCTAAACTCCTGCGACTGTTTTAGGCTTTGGAAAGAACTTCTGAGCTTCTTTGGGATTTACAAATAATAATTTCTCCTAACGTTTTTCTTTCAAGTAAATATACCAGCTAAGTTGACATTAATGCTCCTGCTGGTAAGAAGGGTACATTATTCGAGTTTTACTTTCTGCTATGTATATTTTTATCTTAACACAGTCATACATAACAAGGGAACGTGATTAAAAGTAAGTATTGACTATTAAGGAAAGGCATCTGAAAAGCGACTTTGAAGTGTGGAATAGAGACTTTTCTGGTTGCTGGCTCATAAGGACAAAGACAGAAAAGTTCTTTCACTGACGCTGAACTTGTCTTCAGCAGAAGTAGCTGCCAAAGTCATCAGAATAACTTTTTCTTATTAGCAGGCTGAGAGTCTGTGTTGTTTTATTGTCTTGAAAGCGTGTAAAGTGTGCAAATGCCAGCAAGAAAGGCCAGATTTTGCTCATGTACCTTTTAATTTTATTTGGAAGATCTTCTGAAGCTATCTTCAGACCAGGAGAAATTACTGGTAGCATAAAGAGTGGGTGGAAGGAGCTTCTGAATGGAATGAACAGGTAGAAGTGTAAGGTGTGTCTACTTTTTAGTGTAGTAGTGCTAAGTAATTAAGACATGTAAATGACTCGTATCCTGGTTTTATTCCTGTGGTTGCAGATTTTGTAAAGAATATTGTGTGCAAAGCGGAGCCTGAAGAACCAAGGGCTGAAGCCTGAAAACATCTTGTCCATTAACAAAACTCAGATGTTAAGTGTTACAGAAACCCTGGGTAATTACAGAATTACTCAGGAATTACAGAAACACTGCTTCAAAGTCTTAATGTTTATTGTTTTCTTTCTCTCTGTCAAGGATTTGATGGTGCCGTTCGCTTTAGAGCTGGGGACCTGGAGCCCCTTTGTTTGAGCAAAGGAAATGCATAGTGGAGCAAGGAATTTTTCCCAACTCTTCTCTCCCGGATTATCAATATTACTGAGGCTGTCATTCCCACACTTCACAGCTTTTGGTCCGTGTCCCTGGATTGTTTCGGTTTTGTTTCCTTAGAAGCATATGCTTGACTGGCCAAGGTTTTTGCAGACTCCTTTATCACTGCCTGATTAAAATCAAACAGAAGATGCCCAGGGGAAAGAGTGGCTCTGGCCGCTATCTGCATCTGTTCTCTTGTTGTTGGAGTGGAAGCTGCCCCCTGCCTAAGGTGGGTACCTATCAGTGATAGTATGGATATATTTTAATCCCAATTTCCTATCTAAATTGCTTCATACCTTTAAGAACTTCCCAGTAACTGTCATAAACATCAGCATCCTGGGGATAGGGTAAGTAGGAGCTTTGAAATGTCTGCCCTTTTCTTTTTCTGTCCAGGGCAACCAAATAGGGAAGTAAAGACATTCTCAACACTAAATTAGACAGTTCTTAATTTAAACCTCTACTGATCAAAGTTTTTAGTTAACCTTAACCTTAGCATTGTTGGCTGTGATTAAAATACTGTGCTTGTTTGCGTATTCTGTCAGTCTGGAGCTAGCGAGGCTGGGAAGAAAAAGGCCCAGTAGGGTAAGGCCCCCATTTTTGTTCTGCCAATACTTGTCTGTTTGGCATTACTCATAACAAATGGCTCCTTATTTCCTGATGAGCTGCTGTGTGGGGCGTTCCTTACGAGGTTTGAGATGTGTCTGGGCATCAACTACGGAACACATTCCTCGTGAAGGCCAGAGAGGCCAGCTCTCCTAGCTTCTGAGGAGAACAGAGATGAAAACCGATAGCCCAGCTTGGGCTGCTTCAGTTGCTGTTGCTAACGAACGTCCGTGCGCGAGCAGCGGACGTCTGTCAGTCTGAATCTCCCACACCCTGCCGAGGCTCTGCTGCTGCCTGTTGCTGCCGGGTTTTCTTGTCCATGGCATTCCGATTCGGTGGGCGGGCGGGCGGGTTGAGCCGGGAGCCGGAGCGCTGCTGGAGCTCCGCGCACGAGGGGTGCGTGTGCGCGCGGAGGCTGCGCATGCTGCCGGTGTTTGAGCGCCCCCCAGCGGCGCGCCGCGGCACCGGGAGCCGCCGGTTCCCGACGGGGTGGAGTTAAAGGAGCGCGCACGTGCGGCTCCCCCCCTGCAAAGCCCGCTGTGATTCTTCAACGGGATTTGAAACGTTCTGTTCAGACTTCTTTATCCACCGCTGTGGGTGTAGGTGAAGGTTTTAATCGCTACAAAATCGTGCTCATTCTTTATTGTAAGTGTAGTCACCTGATTTCATTGGTTTAATACAGCACTGGGGTGCATACATCATGTGCCATTGACTCAGTGAAGGTTCTAGTGTCTGTAGTAGCGCAAAAGGCAGTAGTGATAATATTGAATAGTGAGCAAAAATCGCTTCCTAATAGTAAGCTGGCACACTGTGAAATCTTTTCAGGCTCTAGCTGACTTATCGTGGAATCGTAGAATAGTTTGGGTTGGAAGAGTCCTTCAAAACTCATCCAGTCCAACCCGCTGCAATGAGCAGGGACATCTTCAAGTAGATCAGGTTGCACAGAACCACATCTGGCCTGGCCTTAAGTATCTCCAGGGAGGGTGCATGTATCACCTCTCTGGGCAGCCTGTGCAAGTATTTTACCAGCCTCCTTGTAAAGATGTTTTTCCTCACATCCAGCCTGAATCTCTCCCTGTAGAGCTGCCGTGAGCGGGAGTGGGGGGAGATGCCCATAATCTGTCTCTAAACCATCCCTTAGGAAGTTGAGGGGTAAGACGTAGCTCAAAATAAGACCTATCTGGAAATAAAGTTTGCATAGACTTACCCATGATGAAATCAAACATGCCTGCTGGTTCCTGAGCAGCTAGATGTTCATGAAGTGAAGATAGAATGAAATACTACAGTGTTGAGTGTTCATTTTACAAAATGGCCAAGAATAGTAGGTGCTGTTTTTGTTTTCAGTTTAGTCTGAAGTGTGAAACACACTTCCTTAGAAGAAACCCCAACCATAGACTCTTGTCTTCATGCATGAGTCACACGCTGCAATCAGACCTCATTGCTGTTAGCTGCCTATTAAGCTATTAGTTTTCTCTTAATGTTCACTTTAAACTTTCTAAGCAGGGTGCCAAAAGAATAAATTGCCCTCTGAAGTCTGCAACCCACAGAATGGCTCAAAAGATGTGTGACCAGTTCTGTGTCTAAAAAAGTATTGAATATAGAAGGAAAACTAATGCTGGAAGAATCAGGTAAGAGTACTTGTTCAAATCTGAGTGGCCTGACTAAAGACAAGGAAGAAAGGTATCTACACACCCCGAAAGAACAAGAGTGACTTCCTGCATCCTCCTTTCTTCTCCTTTCAGGCCCCTATTTGGGAAGAAAGGGAAAAAAATCCTGTTGCCCAATTCAGAAGTGTGGAACGTGCAGAGTTCCAGCAGCAATGAAGAAGGGCAGTTTTGTTTCCCTCTCTTACTGTAACATTCTGGGTTGGTTTTTTGGTTAGGTTTTTTTGTTTGATCCATGAAAAGAAATCCAAACCAGCAAATAGTCGGAAGCATAAGTCTTCTGCTGAAACTGCTGATTTGACCTAAAAACTCAGGACCTTGTCGGAAAGGATTTTCTTCTGGGGTAGATCTGGTCAGTGCAAAGGGGGTGGTGGTAAAAGGAAGAAGTGACTGGTTGGGTGACAAGGACAAGGCTAGGTAGCTAAGTCGTGTGTATAAGCAGACGACTGTCAAAGATACCTTGTCTAGCAAACATCTCTTCTCTAGAAAGGCCGTTTTTAGCTCTGGCAGCTCACTGAGACATTAGTGAAGTTTATTACTAATTTTGCATATGCAGTTCCTGTGAGGTCCTTGCCAAGTCGTGCACTTTGAGATCTTGGATGCGCAATGGGATATTTTGCCGCTGTTTACATTTCCATTTCCTTGTCCTCAGGGTACAGCACTTCAGCACTTTTGCAAAACACAGGACTGCAGTTTTCTTCCTCCGTAAAGTCCTCGTACAGCAGGACCTGCAAGGAGCATTTCCTTTCAGTTTTTAGTGGTTGGGCTTCATAGACGGCAATGACCGTAGTGATTGAAGTTCCTCATAGCCCCAAACCAAAAGTGACTCATAGCTTGGTGTGTTAAGGAGATACTTCATCTATGGTAGCTTTCTGCACGGGGAAATACGCGCAACCCCAGGGCACACGAAAGCACAAGCTTGCAGTCCCAGCCACCTCGTGAGGGACAGAATTGCGGAGCTGCTGCAGCGCATGGGAGTCAAGGTCCAGTCGTGTCTGAGTCAAGGAAGAGTCCGGCAAAGAGAGATTACCTGATAGCTGGTGTGCTGTGCTACCCAAATTTAACCAGCTCCGTGGACTGGTTCCTTGTACCAGGTGAGAGACTCTTTTCTCTTTCTAAGCAAAAAAAGAAAGGTAAGTTTTCAACAGCTCTGCCTACGCCATAGTCACAAATGTTTTCTAAAGTAAGGATATGCTTTCTGTCTTTGATCTTTCTCACTTATCTGCATTAGTCTGTTGGTCATGCTCTGAATAAAATGTGCAAGTATAAATCTAGAAAGACCAATGAATGATGGTTTAGTTTCTAATGGTTAGTGGAATGCTTATAAACATCACATCTCTTAAATACTTAAGATTCATGTTTTTAAATCTTAGTCTCTTACAAACATACGTTAGCATGGAGAGCAGCTGGTCTATTTTTGTGTCTGGATTCTACTGAGATTTGCCTAAGAAGCTTCCCCTTCCTGTATTCTGCAGATTACCAGGCTTTCTTTGGCTCTACTAGATTCGATGTGGCATTCCTTTATGTGAAGGATAGAATCCCAGAATAGTTAGGGTTGGAAAGGACCTGAAGATCATCAAGTTGCAACCGCCCTGCCATGGGCAGGGACACCTCGCACTAAACCATGCCACCCAAGGCTTTGTCCAACCTGGCCTTGACCACTGCCAGGGATGGAGCATTCACAACTTCCTTGGGCAACCCATTCCGGTGCCTCACCACCCTTAGGTAGAACAGTGATGCCAGTCTCCCTGTTAAAAGTACAAGAACTATGTTGTCTTTGGGGAAGGTTATTTAGAGGAAGCTTAACTTCCTCATGACCTGCCAGTGGTGTGATTTCTGCAATGAAGAGTGTAAAGAGGATGGAGATCACCTTCCTTGAGCATCACCTACTAAATACACACCTTGTTTTCTAATAAATAATATTCTTCTTCCAAAATGTGATTTTTAGGGGTTTTTTACTTCCCCCCCCTCCCCCCAACCCTAGCCATGAGAGCAAGGCATTGCTCCTAGTAAGCTGGTGGGGAATCTGAGTTCTTCCTCCCATGGATGGGGCTTGGAGCAACCTGGTCTAGTGGGAAGTGTCCCTGCCCGTGGCAGGGCGTTGAAACTGCGTGAGCTTTAAGGTTCCTTCCAACCCAAACAAGGCTGGGATTCTGTGTAAACTGTGGTCTGTGTTAATTCTTAGGTTTAGCATCACCCCTAAGCATCTACCGTGCTTCCAGGGATCTGATTTGCAGATTAAGAGGAAACACTTGTTGTGAGCTTGCTTCATTTTACTTCCGAGTGGCCTGGAAATCATAAATGTTTCAAAACTTTGGAGAAAACCCAATGGATTTATTGTTAAATGTGGAATTAATATGGAGTGACAGTACACTAACTCATTATTTTTCCTACTAAGACCATTCAGAAACTGAAGACTCAGTATCTCTGTACATTGAGAGGCTGGTGGTTTTAGGAGTTGAAGCTTCTTTTCTTTTGAATACTTCTTAACCACACATGTAAGAGAGAAGGAAACAAGTAGGAGTGCATGCTGAATGATACCACAGGACTGTTAGTGAGAAACTTCAGCGTAGGAGTTCTGTTGTCAAGTGACTTTGTGAAGGGTAAGGGACAGGAGAGGATGAAAGTATCTTGAAGCAAGAACAGGCTTGCTGGGAGGAAGTATTAAGTGCAAGCAGTCATTTTGCTCATTCCAAGCTTTGAACTATTCTTTAGTTCGTGTACGTGCTAAGAGCTTAGAGTTTTCCAGAAGGTTTGTGAAGTGCCCGTGTTAATATGCTCAGTTTCTTGAGTGAGGTACCTTCAGGGACAGGTACCTCACTCAAGAGCAGAGGTGGGGATAGTGCCGAAGCCTTGGCTGTCCATATGGATGAGGACATTGTTAAATGTAAGTGAAGAGGGAAGTGAGGGAGAGGCTTGAGTATTTGTTACAGGGTAAGCTGGTGGCAGTTATGAACATATGATTTCCGGGCAGTTTTGCTCACAGGCTTTGACAGAGTTTGCATCAATCTTCACACAGAAAAGAAGCCACTTGTCTGTGGAGTGGAGTGTAAAATACACTGTAGGAACAGAGCAGGGACCTCCTGCTAACGTCTCCCTCTGCTCTGTTGTGTGCAGATCAGCTATAGGGAGCAAAGCAGACAATTTACACACAACTTGTTTCCTTAAGGAATGACTTAATCCTTTTAAAACTGTTTTGATTTTGACTATTTTGGCAAAACTGAAGCTGCATGAGAAAAAGTTTCTTTAATTTATATTGTTCAGTATCAGAGCAGAACTCTGCTTATTTACAGCAGTTTCTTCTGGTGTTTTGTTTTCAGGATTATAGTGCGTAAATGGAAGCCAGGGGAGGTGGTAGATCTGCAGTCTTGGCATGATGTAGAGATGAAAACGACCGTTTTGTCTCACAGCATTCCTGCAACCATTAGCGCCAGACCCATGGATCTTCCATCACTTTGTTGCTTGTGCGACTCTCTTCTGAGAGACTTCTGCCTTTGGACAACTCTTCCAAGCTTTTTCCACAGCTATTGAATGGTTAGAAATCAAGATGGAATTTGTGTCAGCCTTTTGTCACCAATAGAAATGATTGCTTTTGGTGATGTTTCTCTGTCATTGTCACCACTAAATGTTACTGTGTAAATCCAGTTATCCCTATCTCATCCTCCCTCCCCGTTGCCTCGGCCAGTAAAGAGCCTGGAGCAATTACATGCTGAGCTGTAACTCCTAGCAAGCAGGTTTTGGTGTTTGAAATAGTAAAAGCAATGTCAGCTGACCGCTGAGAGTTCAGCAATGGTTGGGCAATGCTGCTTTTCCAGGGGTACCAGACCTCCTGTCTTTCTTCTTAATGGATGTATTATGAGACTCTGGAAAATACTGGAGATCTGTTAATGTAGATTTCCTTCTGTTGGTAGTAGTAAGCATTTAAGCTTGGAATTTTTAACTAGATTTAGTTCAATAACACCTTTCCTGCTTGCCTTGCCTAGGACTCCAGGCTGCCTTAGCCTAGCACAGTAGAAATGCCCCTAGTGAGTCTCCTTCTGTCCACGAGTCCCCACACCCTCCCTTGCTTGCAGCTGAGCCAGCATCTCAGTTATCCAGTGAGGAGGGAGAATGTGATGAAAAAGAAGAGCCTGTTGAAAAACTGGATTGTCATTATTCAGGTCATCATCCTCAACCAGCTGCTGTACGTTCCCAGTAAAACTTAACCTTGGTCTCTCACTGGCTCTGAACTTGCAAACAAATTACTTGAGGGGGGTTTAGGGGTTGTTTTGTATTGGATATGTTTGGGTGCTTTCCCTGGATTTTAAGAAAATAATTTTGTTGCCTAATAGGTAGTGAAGGTTTAGCTGTACTTGTAAAATAAATGTGCTAAAGATGTATGCTTGCAGATCACTTCCTCAAAGTCCAAAAGAAATCAGTCCAAAAGAAATCAGAACACAAAACACTGATGATCAAATTGGTAACTGCATTAAAGGGCTGTGGGTTTGGAATAAAGACATGTAAACAGTGCCTTTTGGGTAAGATTCTATTATTAAACTTGCCCCTGCCTTTTTCCCCTGCCTACCCCCCCCCCGCCCCATTCATGCACACATTTTTTACTTCAGGTGCCATTCATCACAATACAGGTAGCAGTGATGTGTTGGTCTAATAATCAGATCTTGACAAAAGCTTAGTCTAAAAGCACAAGCTTTATTGCCCAGCCTGTATATCAAATTATCTCCTTTGTAGAAAAATACAGACTACGAGCAGAGAGCTGATAGCTCCTCAGAAGTAGATCTTACATGTGTGTATATATATTTATATAAACAGAAACAAATGTCCTTCCCAGTTCAATCAGAGGGATTGAATTTTGATCACTGCTTTTGGTCATAATTATGGGAGTATCAGAAGGGAAGAAAATTATCATAATAAAAATGGTGTTATACCATAGAAATAAAAATTGTAATTTGTATTTTTTAATCTTTTACTTAAGCATCTAAAAACCTACTCATTTAGCAGGTTTTCTTTGTAAATAAACTGATATTCAGTGAGTTGTTACTAAAAGTAGAAAAACGCCAACAAAAATCTGTCTTTCCAGTTTTGCACATTCGGTAGTCAGCAGATTGGAAGAGTTTATTACATGTTTGACGAGCTGTGGAACCATATTCGATGTGCAGTTGACTTCATGTTGGAGAAGCATCTTAATTCACAGATGTGCAAGTGAGTAGAAGTGAAAGACTTCTTATTCTTCTTGATATTTGTAGAAATATGCGAAATCTGTGGTTCTGGTTAAAGAACAGTAACCTTGTGTTCAGATTAATTGGATCTAATGTGGATAGTCTGCTTTACATATTTTTGCAACAGTTAACTATCAGTTTAATACAATGTTAGTGGCATTAATCAGCTTCAAGATACACTTTAATGTTGCATTGTTAGACTTGATGTTATTCCAAATGACAGTAGC
Source organism: Psittacula echo (assembly GCF_963264785.1). Taxonomy (NCBI): domain Eukaryota; kingdom Metazoa; phylum Chordata; class Aves; order Psittaciformes; family Psittacidae; genus Psittacula; species Psittacula echo. The sequence goes on from NC_137745.1 coordinate 6,904,338, forward strand.
TCCATAGGTTTTCACTTGTTTTTCTGCTCGCCTGTAGGACAATTCCTCCAGCATCCAGTAACACAGCATCAGTTCGTGCACCTCATCAGACAAACTCAATGCCTGCTTCACAGTACGGTGTCAGTGCAGCAGGTTTCCTCTTACCGTGGTTATGTCATTGCCAGTGTTGGTATCTCCTTCCTGTGTGTCTCTGAGTAATAAATCGGTACCATCACATGGAACGACACTAAATGCCAATCCTGCTACTTTGGGTGCAGTGGATCCTGTCTGCAGTATGCAATCAAGACAAGCGTCTTCATCCCGTTCAATGTCTACAGTGCTTTCCTCTGTACCTTCGCCTATGCCCAGCAAACCTCAGAAAATGAAATCCAGCAAATCTTTTAAACCTAAGGAATCTTCTGCTGGCAGTGGCACCTGTAACAGCACCAGCAGCGTCAGTAGCAGCGGTGACTCAGGAAAGAAGCGCAAAAACAGTTCCGCACTGCTAACACCTTCTCATTCCACAAAGTCCTTTAGGACAGACTCTGGGACCTCCTATCATCCGTCAGTGACAGCTTTGTCCCACAGCGTTGGCCTCAACTATATGACTAGCAAAGCTAACTCTGTTAGCCTCAGACATGACCAATCAGGGAGGGTCCTCCGACTGGAAGCCCTGCAGAATCAATGAAGAGAAGGAGTGTGATGATGAACAGCAGTGACTCCATGCTCTCCCTAAGGCCATTTGTTCATCAATCCAGCGAGCTGACTGTAAATTCACACAGCAGTTTTTCACATTTGCATACTTCCCTTGACAAATTAATAGGAAAGAAAAGAAAGTGCTCACCTGGTTCAAGCAGCATAAACAGCAGCAGCAGCAAAGCAAATAAAGTTGCCAAATTGACGTCGGTGAACAATGTTCCTGCAAAACACGCTGGTGCAATCCCAGGGACACAAGGACTGATGGACAATTCTCTTTTTCATCAGGTACGAAGTTTTCTCATGAAGTAAGCCAGGATGAACGTGCCTTTTCACTTGCTTTTATTACATGTGTTCTTTTAATTATTAGCAAGCCAAGCCCAGATCCTATACAAGTAAAAGACAGTTCTCTTATTTACCTACTACTCATTTAGAGTGGTTTTATAGTACATTTTTGTAAACACTCTCATAAAGTGTAGCTTTATTTCTTGTAAACTTAACCTTAAATTGTTCCTTAGATGTTGCCTCTGAATTGCTCTTAGGTGAAATTCAGTCCTCACATTTAAAAACCCAATGATTTTAACTGTAAATCTTGCCAGCCAGCCGTGGAACTGAGCTGCATGTCCCGGCCTGACTTCCTATTTCTGTGTCGGTTATAAACATTCTACAAAGTGGAACATAATGTTGCTGATAATAGAATTGTGATACTGTGATAAAATAAGCCTATTATCCCAAGGTGTCACAGACTAACTTCTTAGTAATAGAATCATAGAATAGTTAGGGATGGAAAGGACCTTAAGATCATCCAGTTCCAACCCCCCTGCCATGGGCAGGGACACCTCACACTAAACCATGGCACCCAAGGCTCTGTCCAACCTGGCCTTGAACACCACCAGTGATGGAGCATTCACAACCTCCCTGGGCAACCCATTCCAGTGCCTCACCACCCTCTCAGTAAAGAATTTCTTCCTTATATCCAATCTAAACTTCCCCTGTTTAAGTTTGAACCCGTTACCCCTTGTCCTGTCACTACAGTCCCTATGAAGAGTCCATCCCCAGCATCCTTGTAGGCCCCCTTCAGATACAGGAAGGCTGCTCTGAGGTCTCCACGCAGCCTTCTCTTCTCCAGGCTGAACAGCCCCAACTTTCTCATCCTATCTTCATACAGGAGCTGCTCCAGTCCCCTGATCATCCTCGTGGCCCTCCTCTGGACTTGTTCCAACAGTTCCATGTCCTTTTTATGTTGAGGACACCAGAACTGCACACAATGCTCCAGGTGAGGTCTCACGAGAGCAGAGTAGAGGGGCAGGATCACCTCCTTCAACCTGCTGGTCACGCTCCTTTTGATGGAGCCCAAGATACGGTTGGCTTTCTGGGCTGCGAGCACACACTGATGGCTCATGTTCGTTTTCATTTTAATAATGAGATTAAATGTTATAAATAGAAAACTTTTTAGTCAATAAAGGAACTAGGTTTACCATAAAGGAAGAAGATCTCCTGAATATATAAGATCTCATTTTAAAATTCAGTTTAGGGTTGGTTTTTTTGGTTTGTTTTTTTTTTTTTTAGATAAATTGCACTGGAAAAATGATGTATTGGGAGAGAAAGTTCTTGTCAGTTAGGATGAGAGAGAATTTAGAAACTGATGGCTCAGACTTTTTAAGAATACTATTCAAATTGACTTGTAGGAGCACTTGGAGGGGTAAAAATAATTTGATACAGCTTGAGGAGGAGACAGAAGACGGAATTTTAGAACTAGACTTTGTGGTTGAAAAGCTAAGAAGTTTTTTGTTTCCCCTGGTGCTGCTAACCTGATGTCTGGGTCCCAGCAGGGCCCAGAGAAAGGTCAGGAAGAGCTGCTTCAGAATGGTTTCTTACTTTTCAGTTTCAGCCATAGATGAAGATTTTCACCATTATGTTGTGTTCACTGTAACAAAAAAGAAGCATTCAGAGGCTGAATTTCTTTTTGGACTTACCTAGTAGTTTCTTTTTCAACTATGCAATATAAAGGAGAAGTATAATTTGAGGTGAATTAAGGAAGGAAATCCTGTCTGAAATCTTTGTAACTTTAAAGAGCTTTAGCTTGAGAATTGTCAAGTCTTGGAGGAGCCAACCTCTTGTTGTTACATACAACATCTCAGAGGATACAACCTCATGTGTATCACGTTGTTCCTGCTAATTCTTCCCAAAATGCTGTTGTTGTCCAGAAAATGTCTTTAAGGGACCTGCTTTAACAGCTGCCTCACTCATCCTTCTCTTTCTTTTGCTTGCTCCAAAGCCAAAGGCACGTCCCTGATAGCTGAATGCACCACAGTGAGAAACGAACTGGACGCTTTTCACTACAAGCAAAACCTCCATTTGGATTTCTGGACTCCAAGATGCCTTGAGTTTTCCCAACTTCCCATGGTCCTCAGGTGTGGAAATCTACTGGACTGTCATTTAAGCAAGGAATTTCCCTGAAGCCACATCTGTAGCAGTGAATATACTAGAAATGGACACTGGATGAAGTTCAGCCATGTAATTGCTCTTATCAGTGTTAACGGTGGTCTGGACTGTTTGCTACAAATCTGTGAGATTTTACTTACAGGAGTACATCATCTTGCCACTATTGGACATAGATTGGCTGGGCAGAGGAATGTTTTCTGGGGGGAAATAAACGTTACTGTGGACTTACTTTTATACTGATGGTGTCTTTTGTAGGTGACGGCTAACCAGACAGCCACCCTCAAGGGAGAAGACCCTGTGACAAGGGGGAAAAATGTGTGAGGCACAGTGGAAAGAAGCCCTCGAGAAGGCAATATGGCTTTGGTGTTTTTATATCAATGTTCCTTTAATAGAATATAAAAATAGCACAATACAAAAACTACTCTGTTTTGCCCAGCCTTTTGCAAGTAATTTGGGATAGGAAGCTATCAGGAGTTTCAAAAAGAAGGCAACAGAACAAACCCAACAAAACCCAGAAAAAACTTGTTTGAAGCCATTGCTTAGAAAGCAAGTATAAAAATGTTGTACTAGCATGATACAAATCTTATTTTGTATTCTTTAGAATAAGATTTGATTGCAGAAGAAAATAAGTTAGGTTTGTTTTTTAAAAGAATCCAAAACCATCCAACAGGCAAAGGCAAATAACCTCTAAAACTGTATGCCCAAAGAACGTATTTATTGACCTATGCTGTATACCATAGGCCTTTGTTATTTAAAAGGAAAAACAAGTGTATTGGTTAAATGAGGCTGGATTTGCCTTCCAGCTGGTAAATAGCCTTTTTTAAAGTAAGTATTTAAAATGTTTAAATATTTTCTAAGAAAACCCATAAAAGCCAGTTTCTTTATGCCTTGTTTGTACAACTACGTCTTTAATGTGTTAGGCTTCAAAACCACTACCCAGTTCTGGAACAAAGGCCAGTTTGGCAGCAGAGCATCCCACGCCTACCCAGGCTTTCTGAGTATAGGGGCTTTACCCAGTTTTATATAGTCCAGTCAGTTCTGATGAATGATTTTTCTCTTGCTTCAAATCACCTCAAAAGTGAATTCCACTAAAGGGCTTATTTGTCATAATCTGATTCACTTGGATGTTTTTGTTAAGTTTTTGAACATCAGATAAAGTCTCAAAACTGACCTAAACTTTTATTAAGGGAGCAAAGCAAAGGAAAGCAAACTCCTAACCAAGAAGACAGGGTTTTTTTTCCTGCCTTAAAGGGGCACCAGCTATTGCTGAGAAGAGATAATCTGAGCCTGTCCAATTGTTTGTGTAGCCCAGCCTTCTCCCCAGTTCTGATGGCAAGTAGGAAGTACATCAGGGAATCCACAGCCACTCTGAGTAGCAGTTGCATAGTTGTTTACCTAACGATGCTTTCAGTTTAACCTGAACTGGCTACGAAATCATTGTCATAGCAAAACAACAAGAAGCCTCTATGCAGACACTTTAGCTTTGAATTGATACAAGAGATCACATTTGAGAAAGCAATGTACTTAGAGACAATTATTACACACAATTAAATATAGGCAACTTTCCAGGAACAAAAGGATTTGTATTTAATAGGATGCCCTGTTGAAAGGATTGTTACAACTGCAATTGGGCTAATGTGAAAGGAACCAAACTGATAATGCCACAAAGAGAAATTGGAGTGAAATCCACGCTCCAATGAAGACCCTGGGGCAGAGCTTCCATGTCAGAATAGCACAAGTCGCAGGTGTAATTTGACTCTTGATAGGCACAGAGGTAAAGGAAACAGGAGTTTGGCCAAGGTTGAACATTAGCGAGTCTGTGATCCAGCTCTCCTTTGGTCTTTGAAGGTTCTGTTGATCTGAAAGCATAATGGCAAACTTATGCTTCTTCAGTAGAGTGCAGCCATGTTAACATGGGAATTCCCCATTGCTGCTTCTGGAGTGCCTGTGTGGCTGGAAGCCATTGGGAGTAAAGAGTTAGAACATCTTAAATCCTGTCTGCCCTTGAGCATAGACCTGCTTTAATATTATGTTTTTGATCTTGGTTACGAGCAGAACATTGTTCCTGAAGCTTTTTTTATCATCACGTAGTTCTTACTGTAAATAATTAAGGAAGCTTAACATTTTTTTTCCATGCAAAATGGAATTTGCAGTGGCTGGGTTGTTTCTAGGCAGATTTTGGTATGAATTTAAGAGGTACATGTTTTATAAATCTTTCCAACTTCGTGTTACGACTCCTGCAGTTCTTAACCTACAAAATTGCTGCAATGATGAACAAAGAATTATACAAGAAAAAAAAAGAAAAAAAGACAAAAAACCCCCATACTTTTGTATCTTTATTCTGGAATTTTCTTGTTCTATTATAAATATTAAAGTATCCCTCTTTCAGAGAAGACATACTTTGTTAATTGATTGTATATATTTAAATATGTATTTTTGCACAGGTCTTTTTTTCTTATATCCAGTTTTGGTACAATTATCTACTATTTATTTATTAATTAATTAAAAAGAAAAAAAATACAGGGAAAAAAAATAAGCAAAGCAAATACCTGTTTTTTTGTCACTTGAAGTGGTTCCCTGCCAAGCCAATAGCTCCCAGGCCTCCTCTGCAACATGAAGGGATGCCTCCGTGCTGTGAAAGCTGTGTCCCTTGTCCTTGTCTTGGGAGCGGATCCATCGTTATGGTTGGGTTCCACCACAGGAACCCGGGCACAAGGTCAGAGCCGACACGGTCAATGCTGGCATTGCTTCTCAGTTGCCTGATTCCCAGATGACTACGTTAGCCAAGGAATCTCTCTCTGTCTTTTACTCATTCTGTTCTGGAGGAGGGAATTGGGCTTAGAAAGACTCTTATGACGTTTCACTGTTCAGCAGGAAAGAATCATTTTTACCTGCTGGTGGGATCGGGCTTTCCAGTTACACCCATGGTGATGCTGCCTTCTTTCTCCCTGCTTTGGTTGGGTTAACAGCAGTAAGAGCAAAATTTTCCTTAGTGGTTACAATGGATGCTACAAGATACAAACAGGGCTCGGCCAACAGGCAGGTTCTGTTTTGTCTATGTAGAGTACTTCTAATATTTCTACATTTGCCTCTTGTGTTGACTGAAGGTTTTGACTCACCTTCCTGCAAATCTCTGTCTTTCCAGTAGCAGTTCCTGGTATCTGCGCTGTGCTACATGTTTGGCACCGGAGCTGGGTGTGCTGAGCTGCACAAGTGATGCACAGAGATGGCAGCTTGCACAGTGGCAGGACAGGCAAGTGTTTAAGCTTCAGAGTGTCTGCTTCAGAGCTGGGATTAACTTTACATTCAATAAAGGGCTCAGTATCCTCTAAAACTTGGAATGGTGGAGAAAGAGAGGGAAAAAGGTGTGTTTATCCCACAGAACCCTGAGCTCTTTGAGGTTCCACAGAGCTCAGCAGGTTTGGGGTGTCCTCCCGCCAACCTCAGGGCAGAGAGTGGAAGTGCCTGGGGGCGACATTGCTTCTCCCAGTGACTCAACTGGTACAGAAAAGGGGTTTGTCATGAAAAGTACCTTCTGATGCTGTGCTGGAGCAGAACCCAGTGAACATGAGTTTCACTCACACGGGCAGAAGCAGTTTCTGTCTTGGCATGGATTATCTCATAGGAAAATACTCCAGTTTTTATCAGGAAGCGTTACTTGGTGAGGTAGGAGTTTGAGACCAGCACCTGCAATGCAGACTCAAATGTCAGAGGTTCTTGGTGTGCACACCATATTTCCAGTGCCCTTTGCATTTAAAATAGAAACTGGGGCTGTATCCTTCAAACCTGAAGGCGTCAGCTGCCTTCTGATGTGTTGGGCTCAAAGGTTACAACCTAAATCTCAGTCCTGCACCCACAGCACTTGCAGCTCTGGATGCAGGCGTGTGAAGCTGGAGCCTGTTAATGTTGAGGCCATTATTTGTACGAACCACAACCAATACCAAGAGCTTGCAACTGGCTTTATTTAAATGCAAATTCCTGTTGGTTCATTATTACCATGCTCTGCTGCAATAAATAACCAAACACATGTGGCTTGTAGGATCCATCCCAGGACTCTTGATTTGACTGAATGCTTTCCTGAGTGCTTTGGCTCAGAACTGTGTTAGCTGCCGGAGTTTTTCCTCACAAGCAGCTCTGTGGGATCTTGGTTGGGGAAAAGCAGCATATACTTGTTTTCTGGCCCACCGAACTTCAGGGGAATCTTGGAAATTTCTCCTGAAGTTGTTCAAACTGACCTGGATTCAGATGCTATAGGAAAGCATGGAAAGTGGGCTGAGAAATGCAGTCAAAAAGCTTTGTCCAGCCCTGTGAGAAACGGCTGCAGCCGGCATCTGCAGCCAGATTGGTATAGAAGCTTTTTCAGCGTTGGCTGGGACAGTGCTTTAGGTGCTCTGATCATCCTCTGTTTTGCAGCTAAGCTTGCTCCCCCTGCCCTATTCCCTGCTGCAAAGCTGGACCTTGAACTCTGGAGCCCAGCGTTCAGTGGGAGAAGAAATGGAGCTAAAGAACGTTTGCACATGGAACAGATTTCACACCCGTTGTAGCTGAGCTACAACAACCCTACAACACCTCAGCTCCTGTCCTTCCCTCTTGCGTCCCCACAGCTCTCAATGACCAGAGCAAGGTGGGAAGCGGATGCATCTAAATCTGCGTCTGCTTCTGGCCACCTCATCTGAAGTGAGCTTTGCGAAGTGAAACTGGGGGATGGCATTAGTTCATGGGACTGCATGAGCTTAAATTACGAGAGGGAATGTACAGCTTTGGCATGTGGACTATAAATCCATGGAAGGGTGTCAAGGCCGAGGCATGAACGGCTGTGTCTGGAGTGCCGCTCACAATCACAGTGAAGTAAATAGAAATCATGAGAGGAAATAAACCAGTGGTAAAACCAACATGACCACGGGATGGTGAAAGGTAACTTGAAGCTATTTCAAGGTTTAAAGGGAGCAGAAATCTCATTGCTTCTGATTTGACATGGAAATTGAAGTAGCAGTTAAAAATGGAAGAATAGGAAAAAATGTGCTTTTGATCAGTCCAAGGCCTGACCACTAAAAGAGCAGCAAGATTTCTCCTGAGTGAAGCCTGTGTTAGCCTTGTTGTCTTGAGTTCCTAAGTGCAGTGGCATCAAGCAGAACTAAGTTGCAGCCTTTCTTTGGGAAGAGAAAACTCAAGCCAAGCCAGGTGGGGAACAGCTACTGCTGTAGGCTCTGGTCCAGCCAGAGGCCATGTGTCATAAGGAAGGCAGCAGCCTGCTTGAGACCTTTATTCCTCAGCAGCTGTGGAGAAAGACATGTACCCCCCACCCCATCAGCATCTCATCAGTTGTGTTGAACTGCAATGGGATCTTCTACTGTTCCTACCATCAATTTGACATCTAACAGAGGAAGGAATTACAGGTGTAACGCTTTGTAATGTGCTCACTTTGTTTTCAATAGCTAGCAGAAGTGTAACCTTAAAGGAGAGGCTACTTCAGGTAAAGTGTTCCCAAACTTATAGTCCTTACAGGTTTTGTGGTTATATTACAGCTTCACCACAGCCACTTGTATCCTTACTCCTTCTCCAATCCTCTCCTAACAGGAGTTTGTCCTGCCAAGAGTGCACAATCTCAACTAAACTTTTTGGCTACTTTAATATTATACAGCTGATCCTTTTCACCTTGGATTAAAACACAGAAGTCTTTAAAAAGCAAGCACAGAACCACCACTGGTTCTCCCTGCTCACAGATCTTTGACCACTGTATACACAGTGAGGTTAAGAAAAAAAGTGTATTACAGGAGATCACCAACTGTATCATACATTTAATAACTGAACCAGGATCCATACACCAAAACAGAACATTGTTTACACAATGAAGTGGAAAGTAAAAACACTACTTCTCTTGCTAGTCATGTTTTTTTTAGCCTACAGTATAGCAAGTTATACAATATATTTATAGGTTACTTCCAAAATGTTTTAAACATCTAAAGTCTGCATCCCCTTGCATTAAAAAAATTACATATTAATTACTCTGGAAAGTTTCTGAACTCTGTTTAGCAGCAAATCTCCTTTCTTGATGGTTTCTTGGTACTGCCAATTCTTGCTATCAGGCCTAGGAATTGTGAGGGAGAAAAAAAAAAGAGAAGTGAGAACATATTTTACACAAAGCCACTTACATTTCTGTAATAAATGTCTAGAATTCAAATGTCTAGAATTCAACTGGGCCGTCAGGAACTGTCAGCATACCTGTTAGTTTCTACAATCTCGTTGACTTTGTCTATTTTGCAGTGTAATCGCCCTGCTGCAATGAATCTTGAAAGCTCCCTAGGTAAAGAAAAGAAAAAGCAAGTTGGTTAAATGATGTTTCAGCAAGGACTTGCAGACCCAGCAGCGCTGAACGTGCTGTTACAGAACAGCAGTGTCAACACACTGTGCTGCTGAAGCAACAGCCTATACATCTTCATTAGGTATCTTCTTCCTCCTCATCTTACTAAAGCTTGGACGCTACATACAAGAATTCTAGTGATCTGAATACAAAACATCTTAGTACCTTCTTCTCAAGCCAAAAGGCCATAGTTGAGTGAGTGAAATTTATCACTTAGCTTATCATCAGCTACTCTTCAAGCGCAAAGGTAGCAGTGGTGCAGCATGCCTACTTGTAATTTATCCTGAGGTATCTTCAGTCCATTCAATCAGCTCCTTAGGAAAGCCTCTGAACAGTTCCCTACTTTGTAGTAGCTCCAGATGAGCTGCTTGTTTTAATTACTGTTTTGATTAATCAGCTGGTGGTCTACAGCACATTACTGATAGCAGAAGAAAAAATTTCTGTGATCAACAGTAAGACAAGTTACATCTAATAATAAATTACTGGGAAGCATAAGGACTAGTACGATTTTAACACATTTACCTTTGTATTGAAAGTATTTGGTTTCTCTTGAAACACCTATTAATTAATTTCTGAGTATTTCAAGCAGTATTCACATTTAACACTTTTCTATGTTTCTGTGAAACTTCCCTATGAAGGAATGACTCTAGTGAAGGCATTTGAATCAAAGTTTCCTGTATACAGAGAAAAAGTCAATTTTGCACTTCCCTTTAGTTCTCATCCTGATCTAAATCTGTTGGTTTTACACTAGAAAAGAATTGCAAGTTGAGACTGCAGAGTATGTTTGAAATGAAAAACATCAGATCCAGTCTACATACTTGAAAGCAAGTAGTAGATAGGGAGACATGTAGGGTATGTAAAATTCATGGATCCCCAAAGTTATGAGTTAAGTTTTGGCATAGACTGCACTAAAAACATTTTCTTTACTGAAACAAAGAGTTTGTTTAATTTTAGCCAAGCTCTTGCACAGAAACGTAACTTGGCATGGTTAGAATCAAAACAGAACAAAGGTTTTATTCATTATCGGATCATTATAAATAATTCAAAGGTGTAAAATGAACTTAAAAGCCAAATAACTTACTGATCTATGAATTCTACACTGACTCCAAATGCTTCTGCCATGTATCCTAATGTCAGTGACCGGTAGGACTCTAGGAGCTGGCTATAGGCATGAATTCTCATTTCCCGTACGTAGTATCGATAGTGAGGTGCAAAGAGCCAATCCTTTTTCATCTCTTGCTCTACAACAGCTGAAAATAGTAAGAAAAGGAGTCAGTACCTCTAAGAAATGGAAATTATCAGTTACTTAGATAAACCAAGGAACACCAGTTAATAAGTAACCAGTGTGGAAGTAACTATATTGTGTTCTTGCGTACTTCAGGTGTCTACACCAAAGAGAAGTAAGTTTGAATAATCTGTATCAGTCCTAGAACCAGTAGCAGTGATAACATGGAGACAATGTTGTGGCAAAGCTAGTGAGACTCTCTGTCAGCACAAAGGAGACCACCTCACTAAAGGCAAGCGCTGGGCCCTGTTGTTATGTGCTGGGAAACAAGCAGTACTTGATATGTAACTACTTGAAGAAACATTGTTCCCCAAAGCTTTGTAAGGAAGTTCTTGTACTACCTCTTAAATTAATTACAAGGATTTCCAGGCACTGAAACTTTTACTCCCACCAGTTTTAGTTCCCAGCTAGTGGTAAGGCAAACAGTAGAAAAATGTTGCCCTTGGCTCTCAGTCTTCCAAAAAATGAAGGGTTCTTTTTTGCTCTTCCTAAATATCTTATTCCCTTGTATTCAAAATCTTGTCACAAAGGAAAATGAGCAGTCTGAGAACTGGCAAGAATGACAGCGTTCTGAAAAGCTCTCCTTCAGTGTCACCCTTTTACATACAAACCAGAGCCAAAAGCCAAAGGTAAGATCCATGAAAACCTTCTACGTAATTTCTTTTACCGGTTGAGATTTCAGGGGCTTCTAGTCTACAAGTCCAAGAACTTCTTTCAAAGATAAAAACTTTCAAAGCTTTCCCATCTGATCCTGCTCTTCAAGTCAGACAGTGTTGCACAGCCACTTTCAAAATGCCTTTACATCTCATCAGATGTGACCTTTCAGAAGGCTCACTGTACATGACATTCTTCTTTGCTTGTTTGAGAAATCAAACAGCATCAGATTTTAGGTGACTATAAAATAATCTCTTTTCTTTCCTGCGTAAAGTAGTTCTAGTTCTAGACTGTAGATACACAACTGACAGTTGTGTCTGAATCTGAAACAAGGAACTGAAGCACCTTGGCCAAAACAGATCCTTACCTAATGACTGGAAAAAGGCTGAATAGCGGCATTCGTAGAGAGAAAAGAGATACTGCCGTACAGCTGGCAAACTGTGTAATGCTTCCAGAATCTCTGCTCCTTTAATAACCTGAAAGCAAACAAACATGTTTAAATACCATCACTTTCAGCCCAGAGATAAACAGATAAACTGTGTTGTCACCCGCTTTCCTTACCTTCTCCCTGAGGTCGGGCCTGTCTAATGCAATCATGCTGACATAGACAGTGTATGTCACAAATGTTTTGTAATCCATCAGTTCATAGGATGTAAACGTAGAAACTGTGTCAAGGAAGAGCTCGGCTGCTTGTTTGAAATCTCGAATAGCTACACAGTAAAGGCCCTGGTACACTTTGAGACGGTTTCTCCTGTCCCAGTCTCCTCCTTCTTCTATTAGACTGAAGATAGAATAAAAAGCAATATTTACTTAGGTAAATGCATTATGTAAAGTACAGTAAACCAACTGCTATCTTGTGATTAGAGAAGGAATAACTTGTTTTCTGTTACAGCTTGCTGACACACTCCAGGAGGCTTTGTGAGAGGGGTAGGAAAGCGGCTTCCTTGGGATAGGACAGATGCTTTTGCACAGTGTAAGCTTCAACTGAAAGGAAAAGCTTACAGCCCCCTAAGTTGTGACAGCAGTCTTTTGAGATGTGCAGGTAAATACTGCTGTCAGCCTTGGCTGTGGCTATGTATTTCCCCTGCCTTTGCTGCTCAAATCACAGCTGTCCAACTAGCAGCACAGAAAATATTTGGAAGTTAATATGGTTTTAAGAACCATACTAACACAAAACTGATGTGGCTGTGAGCCGGGGCACAGGCAGAGACAAATTCTTGTTGCTGTGGGAAGACAACACAAAAAGTCACGGCCCAAGAAACATGGTAACCGCCACAGACTGGCAACAGCAGCTTGCTATAGGAACTGCTGAAATTCCAAACCTGGGAACACAGAGACACAGAAGCTAGCAGTGGAAATGCAGGAGGAACAACGCATCGTGTTGACACTGGGCTCCTGCTTCCAGAGGCAAAGCTGGCACTTCACAGAGCCAGATAGGGGGCACTGGCAGCAGCTGCATTCAGCTGGCAATTGTACAAGCTAATCACACCCTAATCTGTCTTCTAAGAACACAGAAGTGGGAGCAGGGGGTGAGCTACAAATTCAAATCAAATCAGTTGCTAGAAAACAGATGACACAAAATATTAATCTGTCTTTTCTCTTCCCTCTCATAAAAAAAAATCCAGGTATAGGAAGCGTTCTGCTACAAGGTATCAACCCACCCACCCCCTGTGAGTGTCTCACAACCAGCCTTAGTCATTTATTGACAGCAAGGTGTTTATCTTCCATTGCTTTTGTTCCACTTCATCTCAAAGTGCTTTAGTGCACTCAAATGACTGAAGTGATACCTTTTTGCCTTCTCAATGTTCCGTGTGATGAGGTCGTTATCCATGTAAAATAAGCCAATCCTTAGGAGATAGAACACGATATCCAGACGATGCCCCAGTGCCACAGTTTTGTCATAGGTCTTGCGGAAGGCAGTGAGAGCTCCCTCCTAACAAGATAGCATTTTCTACTGTAAGAATGTTAAAAGTACCTAGAATATTCACAAAATGTCTGTTGTAAGTTCCTGTGTTGTCTTCTACTGATAGTCCTGATGTTGTTAGTTACCCACAGAACTGTAACATTGAATAATCTTAAAGAATCAGTCTAAGTCAGGTTAAAAGAGGTGATTCTAATATAACTTTTAAATCTCTATGAAAACCTACTCTGTACCTTGATTTCAAGTTTTACTGTGTAAACACCTTAGAAAAGTCTGTCAGACCACAAGGAAAAAATAACACCTGCAAATGGAAAATGGTTTTCTTACAAGGGCTACTTAGTTTTTTTCCCTGAATTTCAGTAACACCCTCCCCTATTCCCACCATGTTTGAGTTGTGCCCTAGAGGAAACGCACTGTAAGTCACTCAGTGCTCAACGTGCCTAGCTAAAAGAATTACAATGAAGTGGTTTTCATGAGAGTCCATGAAGCCTCTGCATGCACCAACCTTGTCCCCAATCCTGCACAGGTACTCGGCTTTGGCCATCATTGCGTCTCGGATCTCGCTCTCCCCCAAGATCTTTTCTGCATCTTCTAATTCGTTGTCCAAACGTTTCAACTCTTCCTCATTGGCTTTCTTCATTTTGTTCAGCAGCTCCGTGTCCATCTGCCACTCCAGAGACTTGCAGAGTGCTTCATAATACGGAGCCATGTCTGAAAAAAGCAGGAAGGCTTCTACTGCTGATTGCTGCAACAAGTGTGTTTCTAGAGCAGAGCATTGGAGGACACTAGGACTGATCCTCAATGCCAGGTAACTCCTTTATGATCAGGTACCTATTAAATCCAGATGTGGAACAGCCAGTGTTTCTGCACTGTCACACTTCTTTTTGCTGATCCTTTTCTATCACTGCTCCCGTTTGCACTTCATAAATTCATAGAATAGTTTGGGTCAGAAGGGCCCTTCAAAGCTCATCCAGTCCAACCCCCTGCAATGTGCAGCGACACCTTCAACTAGATCAGGTTGCTCAGAACCACATCCAGCCTGGCCCTGAATCAGGCATGGGGCATCCACCACCTCCCTGGGCAACCTGTACCAGTGTTTTACCACCCTCATTGTAAAGAATTCCTTCCCCACATCCTCCTCTCTTTTAGTTTAAACTCATCACCCCGCGTCCTATAACAACAGGCCCTGCTTGGTCTTTCTCCATCTTTCTCATAAGCCCCTTTTAAGCACTCTACTCTGAGATCAGTGCCGCACAGTACTCAACCCGTGCCTTTTACCCCCCCCAGCACGATACAACAGAGGTCACGGACGGGGACAGCGCACCTCCCCGCCTACCCCGGGCACTCAGACCGGCTCCTGCCCCAGACAGACAGACAGGGGATGGAAGGGGCAAACAGGAGGTTAATGGGGCTCCCCGGAGTCCCCTCACCCCGGGCCGCACTCACTGTGGAGCCGCACGGCCGCCATCAGCTCGTCGCGCGCGGCGGGGTCGGGCGCGCGGGGCCGGAGGCTGAGGAGGAAGCGGAGCTGGGCGATGCGGAGGTCGGGGTTCTTGGGCAGCCCTTCCTCCTCCAGGTTCTCCAGCGGCATGGCTGCGGTTGCGGGACGGGACTGGACCGGGACAGTTAGCGTCCAGGCAGACTGCGGGGGATCAGCAGCCCCGGCGCGACCCAGTGACTCAGCTGCGACGGACGGAAATCGGCGGCGCGCTTCCGGATCGCAGCGCCCCCTGGTGTCACGGAGGCCGGGATGGGAGGCGCGCATGGGCAGTGAGGTGGCGGCGGGGCTGCGCAGGTAGCGCAGTGTGCGCGCTGTGAGGACGCGCAGGAAACGCGAACGAAACGCGAACGGGGAACGGCTGCGAACGCCCAGTGACGGCTGCACGGATTGAGTGTGACCGGCTGAAGCGGTTGCGAACGCCCGATGCGGGAGGCGCTGGGTCGGTCCCGTTTGCTGGTGGATGCTCTGCGCGCAGGATCGGGAGGTGAAGCCTAACGAGGGACCTCGGCTTTTGCTGGGGAAAACAACAAAAAGGCGGGTCCAAGTCCTCGAAGATGTAACCAAGAGGTGGGGTGTGTCACCCCAAAGCATGCCTGTGGCTCAAAATGCAGAAAGCAAATAAAAGGGGCTTTAAAAACCCTGTGTTTTGGTTGGGGGACCCATATTCCCGTGTTTCTTAACGTTTTTCCATCTTTTCATTAATTACCTTTATGTCTGTGTTTCCAGACCTCACACAACACACACTGCTGGTACGGGGGTATGGAGCATGTCCCTGGCCAGTGCCCAGCCAAGGCAGGTGAGTGGCAGTGAGGTCTGGTGGCCCCATGTGTCCCCCCACCCCATCAGCCCCACTCCCCTGCCCACTAGGGGCTGCCTGCACACTGGTTGTGTCAGATGTTATAGGTGGAATATCTGGAGGCAGCATGGATGCGTCTGCATGAATTTCCATGTGAGGAGTTTTCCTGGGCAGTGCTGGGGGAGTGGGGCTCCTGCAGAGGGGAATTTTAGGTGCCCAGGGCTATCCTGTGGGATGCAGCATCCCACCCAGCCTGGTTGGACCACGTTTCCTTGCCCAACTCGGCTTCTCCAGACACTTTAGTTTTAAATAATGTCTATTGCAGGGTTTTAAACACAAGGCTTTTTGTTAGTGCCTCTATTTTGGTGTTGGTTTTTTGGTCTGGGTCATGGGATAAACCATTCCCTTGACTGTTTTGGCGCAGTGTATTCCTAAGATTGGCTTCTTTGTGTTGGGTGTGAATAATTCAGAAGTCTGCTGGAAGGAACTGTTGTCTGCTGCATTTTTTACGAGTGCCAATATCTGATACATTCATTCTGATTTTTTCTTCATAGAATCGTAGAATGGTTTGGGTTGGAAAGGACCTTAAGATCATCCAGTTCCAACCCCCTGCCATAGATAGGGACACCTCACACTAGACCATGTCACCCAAGGCTCTGTCCAACCTGGCCTTGAACACTGCCAGGGATGGAGCATTCACAACTTCCTTGGGCAACCCATTCCAGTGCCTCACCACCCTCTCAGTAAAGAATTTCTTCCTTATATCCAATCTAAACTTCCCCTGTTTAAGTTTGAACCCGTTACCCCTTGTCCTGTCACTACAGTCCCTGATGAAGAGTCCCTCCCCAGCACCCTTGTAGGCCCCCTTCAGATACTGGAAGGCTGCTCTGAGGTCTCCACGCAGCTTTCTCTTCTCCAGGCTGAACAGCCCCAACTTTCTCAGCCTATCTTCATACACTTAAGTCATTGGCTTATACTTCTAATGTTTTAGAATGAAATACAGGAGAATCAGTGCTTTAAGTTGAGCAGCTTCTTTATTTCTTTAAAAACAGGGTTTTTTGGTCTTTTTTTTTTTTTTTTTTTTTTTTGAGTTGCAATCACTTTTGCATTGATTGCGTGATAAGGAATTGCTTTGATGTTTTCCAGAAAACTGCACAGAGATCTTCTGCAGCAGCATTTATGTTACTTGCCTGTTGGCCTTTACATTTGCTCAGAGACCTATTGATTAGAGGGTTTATGACGGACACTTTCAGGCCTCTTGCATCTTTTTCTCTTGAATCTTGTCCCCAGCTCTATTCTTGGGCAGTGTGCTCCAGAGCTGGGGTGTGCTGCTTATTCTTCTACATTCATAACTATGACAGCTCTGACCATTCTCACTGTACATAGAAATACCCACATCTTGTCAACATCGCTGTGTTCATTGCAGTTCATTGTGGCAGTAAAAGCCACAGTTTCGTTATGTTCTTTGGCAGAAAAAGTGTTTTATTCCCCTCTTTCTGAATTTGCCACTTTTTAATTGGCCCCAAACTAAGTTGCTCTGTGGGAGAAAAGGGAGCTGAGTTTTCATTTTCCTGAGTTCAGTTCATGCTAAAAGGTTGGGGTTTGTCTTGTAATGAAACACCAATTAATAAACCCAATCCATCACTTATTGTCTCTAAATATTGGCCCACACTTTCATATTTATGTATATATAAGCAATAACTGGGAGCAAGGGAGCTGCCTACACAGACATGATGTTCACTGCTAAATGTGAAAGATTCAGAGAGAACGTTTATGTCCCAAATATTTATACGAAGAAATAAGGCCTTGTGCTGAACTTCATTCTCACGTGGTCTTACAGCATTCAAATGGCCCAAATCAATGGATATTCATATTCATTGATTATGAATATCCCCACAAAATGGACTTCAAATGGTTGTTTCCTTCCCTGCAAGATGCAGCAGAGCTGCGAGGAGCCTGGTGGTGGCTCCTGGTAACAATAAATGATGCTCTTGCTGGAAGAGAAACAGCATGGACACGCTGCAGGTTGTTTAAATGGCATAATGCACCCTGGTTATCCAGCTGAAAGCAGGAGCCAACTCCTTATGCACCTCCTCAGGACTTCTGTATGGCTCTGCAACCACAAAGCACTAATCCTGTCTCCATTCCTGCTCACACCAACCCCAGCAGTGGCTTTCATATCATTCAGGGAGGTCACCTCTACCTGATGGTGGTTTTGGCACGGAAACTCCATAGCTGGAAAACACATTTTGCCATATCTCCTGCTCCCCTAGAGCAAGGTGGCTTTCCATGCCCCTGTGTGAGATTACTCCTTGTTTCCTGACCAGCCCTTCTGCCTTAGGGGCCATACCCGAGCCACCCGACGACCGTCCAGCGAGGCTGGTTAGGCTCAGCGTGTCCCGCCTCCGAGCTGCCACAAGGCGGCAGTGTTTCAGAGCAAGAGCTGCGCCGCGTCTCTAATTCCGGGTGTTCGGTTTGAAGGGCTTGTATTTGTTCTCCCCCAGCGTGCAAAGCGAAGCCCCGCTATCGCTAAATGCTACTCGAAAGCTTTGGGGGCCACCAGCCAGGGACCCCGCTGCCACTGCTCCATCCACTCATACAGCCCCGCTGGATATGGGGGCTCTTCTCTCCCAGCCCACAAAGGGAAAAGCACACATAGAATCATAGATAGGGTTGCCAGCAGCAGGTCACGGAAGTGTTCTGCTTCACTCTCCAAGGAGGTCTGGTGGCACTACCTGGTTTTTCAGGGCTTCAAAGGCATGGAGGACCCCTGCACTGGGAACATCCTCTGCCGGCAGGTCAGGATTCACAGCAAGGCCTGGGATTGAACCTGGGTATTGCTGAATGGCTTTAATTCCCATCATGCTAGGAGTGAAGTGTCCTGGGAGCTGGTTGGTATGTCCATAGAATCATACAATAAATCATAGAGTGGCTGGGGCTGGAAGAGACCTTTCCATCCAGTTCCAACCGCTTGCCATGGGCAAGGACACCTTTTACTAAACCAAGCTGCTCCAAGCCCTGTCCAACCTAGCCTTGGACACTGCCAGGGATGGGGCAGCCACAGCTTCTCTGGGCACCCTGTGCCAGCGCCTCAGCACCCTCACAGGGAAGAGCTTCTGCCTAAGAGCTCAGCTCAGTCTCCCCTCTGGCAGGTTAAAGCCATTCCCCTTGGCCTGTCCCTACAGGCCCTTGTCCAAAGCCCCTCTCCAGGTTTCCTGTAGCCCCTTTAGGCACTGGAGCTGCTGTAAGGTCTCCCCAGAGCTTTCACATCTCCAGGCTGAAGAATCCCATGCTGTATCGAAGAGCTCTTTTTGCACAGCCACCACACCATGAGCTGCAGCCTCACCTCAGTAACACCAATTACACTTTCTTACCTCGCTGTGATCCTCAGACATCTTCAAGGCCAACGGGTTTGTTTCATTTTCAGGGCCGTTAAACTTTGGAAAAGATGACACTTGGATCAAGTCTGGCTTCATCCTTCAGCATTGGAAGTGTTGACAGCAATACTCACAGCTGCACTGTGTAAACCTACAGGTGTTTGGCATTGATTTCTTCCGAATAAGCTCCTAGAAGTTACCTGGGTTTGTAAGTAATTACTGTTGGCAAGATATGGCTCTTTTCTCTGGAAGTGTGGCTCTCAGGAATTACAGTCTGTGTTAGCAAGGAGTGAAAGGCACAAGGTCAAGCCCTCTGGTAGTGCAGATCCACTAATGTCTAATATAACATTAGACAACTCCTGGCACCAGTGTAAGGACAGTTAGAAAATGCTCTTAGAGTTGGATTTATGCACTTCTTCACCTTCTTGATGCTGTTTTGTCACCCTTTTCATATTGCTAATTGCATCTGATCAGCCAGGTATCTGTTTCACAGCAATTCATGTCTCTTATTTGTTTATCTGCTTATTTTCAAATCAATAAATCTTTCCCTACTAGCATATCAGGATGCGTTGAAGGACAACATCTCACATAGCCCCCAGTTAAGTCTTTTACAGCATTAAAGTCTGTTAATCAGGGTGTTCCAACAAACAGCCATGTTAGGGGGAGTTTATTACCCTGGAATGAAACTGCATTGGTAATCAGAGATCTGAAAAACTATTCATGTGTTAGAGCCATGAGAAATCAAACTGACAGGATGGGATGGGATGGAATGGGATGGGGAGGAGCCTCTTCCTTCTCCCTGTACCTGGGTGCAGTGGAGGGTGACGGCACGCTGCTGCCTGAGAATGCATCTTTTTGGACAGCAGAGGACCCACTGTATTTGGTGCCAGGACAACACATATGAAGAGACAGCTCTGGGATGAAATGGCTGTAATGAGGAGTGGGAGAGAGCACTGCCGGCACGGGGAAGTGAAATTTTGCATGGAGCCTGTCCCCTCATCAAGCCAAGAGACTCTGAAATGTTGTTTGTGGAGATGTGTAAATATACAGACACACAAGTGATTTATGCTTGAAGCTTGTGTTTTAGGTGCTGTGTTCAATCTGCCTGTTTTTAATGCAGACTGGTGGATGGTCTGTACCAAGTGGTAATCTGTGAGGCTGAATTTCAAAGTGAGGTCTATTTACTGAATCTTTTCCCCTAGTTAGAGAGTTCCTTTCAGAACACTGGTACTGTAGACCAACTCGCTGATGTATCTGTCTCATGCACAGCAGCAGCACCCTGGGCATAACTGGTGTTTCCCATGATAAGCGGTGTCAATATTGTCACAGACTGGTGCTGGATCTGACCCTTGCTTCCCCACATGGAGCACTAATATTAGTGCCCCATTCAGGCTGATGTGATGGTTTCTGGGGGGTACCATCCACAGGGTAAGGACTGCTGCTTTTTAAGGTATCCTATTTCATTTGAAACCCACAAATCTTTATTCAGATCTGTCAGCTCCAGCTGTGCCTGTATCTGCCTTTATCTTTCAGGTAATTTGTGCTGTACACTTTCATCACATGACTGCTTTTATTGTACGTGGTTCCTTCTGCTGGGCACTTCTCTGTTGACTATGATTACTACCACATCAACTCAAAATGCCCCTGTACTGTATAATTAACTTTATCTGCTTTGCTACAATGCCTCCCACTGGTAATTGCACAACTTCAGCCCTTTTACTACATTTCTGAGACTTTAAGAAGTGCTGATTGCTCTTGCCCAGTCTCTGTCCAAACTGGAGGGGTTTTACGTGCCTAAAATTACTTTTTTTTTTACCTTATAACAGCCCTGCTGTAATCAGGATATTGATTACAGGACATATAATATCTTCAATAAACCATTTGTTTGGAATTCATTGGGGGTTACATGTGCTGGTAGCAAAAGGCTTATTTAACTCCTCAGGTTGTTGGCTGGTTGATGTGATAGTTGTTAGTTTACTGAGATGATTTGAAATGGAGAGCAAGGATTTGGAAATCTTTCAGTCCTCTGGGGACTTACTCCATTTTCCTCCTCATCAGCTTGGCCTTTTCAGCCTTCCCTGCAGTGCCTTCATGACTTTTGTCCTTTGATGATTTTTTTCAAGCCTGTGTTTCTAAGGCAATAGTCTCATACGGTTATGCTCTCTGCCCATCAATCTGTATTTCTGTGCTGTAATGTACTTGAACCCCTTAGTCAATGTGAACCAGATTTGGTAGCTGTTATTAGCTCTCAATAATGTCCAATTCCTTGAAGTTATTGTTTGAGGTAGGGCAAATCCAAACTGGGAAGGCTCAGCTGTTCTGGGTAACCCACGCTGTCCTGTCCTCCATTTCAGTGCCCTGCGCTAGCAATGCCTGTAGTTTAGCTGGTGTTCAGGGAGCATCACAGGATGCATGGAGGGACAGGATATATACAGGCATGAGGCACATGGGAAGGAAGAGCCATAGTGGGGATGGGCTGGGTAGAACGGGTATGGGATGCATGAGAAAGCTGCCTTAATCCATGACTGCTCACAGAGCAGCAGCTGCCGCTGTAATTACAAATATTGATGTATTTTCCACAGCTTCTTTTCAAACACAACCACATTTCTTTATTTATTTTACACTCTTTACCACAACAAGTCATTTTCACATCAGGCAAAGAAAAAGCACTCTGCTCAGAAGTGTTCTACAACTTCTAGTGAGTTCTCGCAGCCAGCAAGGCACACGTTTACTCATTAAGGGAGGTTGTGTGTGATGCAGATACCACTGCAAGGGTTTAATATTGTGTTGTCTTTTAAAATAAACCCATTGGTGGAAAGGGCGCAGTCTGAATGTCCTGCTAAGTTCTAAAACATAGGGGAATTTAGCTCTGGCATCACTGCTTATGTTGCTGTACCTAAATAGCATCTACCAAATGGCCACTGACTTGAATGTCAATTTAACTGAAGCAGATGCTTTTGTTTCCTTCTCCTGAGTGCGCTGAGTCCCAGGGTGAGTGGGATTTGAGGGTGCATGCTCACAGCCCGGTGCTGTACTGCCCTGGTACCTATTGCTTTACTTTGGGTGAGAATAGCTGGATTATTACTTTAGGGAGTTTTATGCCATGTTTAATGAGTGTGCAGAAAATTCAAACCATCTGGAACTGAGAGTCCATCTCTGTGTGCTCCTCAGCTGATGGAAGCTGCTTTGCCATTGCACAGAGGTGCCTGCGTGACTTTGGGAAGCAGAGAACTCAGATGCTCAAGTACCTCCAGTATCTCTCTTCCTGTTATTGGAAACACTAACCCTGCTTTCCCAGAATAGGAATATCCTTCATTGAGCAGAGGTGAAGAAAACTCTCCAGATGATTTACATCATGTCTTGAGACCAAACCTTCAAAGGTCAGAGAGAAAGGCCTTAAGCAAGGAAAGCGTGGTTTAGCTCTCTATAAATGCTAGTGTTAATAGCGATATTACAGCAATGTGGGTAACTATTGGTTATATATTTAATCTTCTTCAGCTGTGATTTGACATTATCAAGTAAAAAAAAAAATACCTGTGCAATTAGCTCCTTTTTGTGTCCTTCTATCTTGTAACTGCTCAGAAAGAAACCTGTGCCTCCATGGTGTTTCAGGAATATCTGGTTAGTGCCCTGTAAAGCTCCGGCTGGCTGTAGCATCTATCCAGCTGCTGTGGCAGGTATTTGCCCGTCTCACAGGCTGCACTTGCAGCTGGGGTGCATTTACCTCTCTTTTTGCAGCTGATTAAAATTGCCTCTTAAATGGGGTTATTTACTCTCAATTTCCACTATCCTTTCACCTCTCCCTTGACTTTTCCCTCCTTATCTCTTGCTTTATGGACCTTTCTTTTTCCCCTGTTCCTTGCATTTAGTGGCAGCAATCACCTCCTCTGGTAAATGAGATGGTTCTGCCGCTGTTGCCTCCTTTTGGGGTGTGGTTTGAGTTTCGATCATTATATTTTATGTAGTGTGGATATGACCAGCTTCTAAAATCCACTCCCCACAACTCACATGAACCTGACGCAATGCTGGAACACCTCTAAGGTACTTGCCCTTGAACCAACCTGTTTTTGTCTTGCTGCTGAGACACACTGCTTGGCAGTTAATAGTGCACAGGCACCATTTGCTGTCACAGGATTTTTCCCATTTATTCACTGCTTATTCCAATGTGGCATAAAAAATGGAGTGAGATTATCCTCTCCCCAGCCATCGGTGTGTGCTAGTGAATGATATAACAGATATTCTGCTGCTTCTTCCATCTTCCAGCTAATATTTTTCCTTGCTACAACTCAATCCTTTCCTCTCTAAGTGCTTAAATTGCCCTTTAATGTTTTCCAAGTGTGACCTGCGTGACAGTACCTCCACATCAGTGTTAACACTGAATCTTGCCCTACTGCTCCCAGTGCTGTCCCATGGAGGTTGTCCCTGCTGCTCTGCTTTCTGGGCTGGCACCCCTGCTCCTTCCCCTGCACTTGCAGCTCCCATGCATCAGCCCACCGGCTGGAATAACCCTGGATGTGCCACCATCCATCTGGCACGGGGAGGTGTTCCTCACAGCAAAGAAAAGACACTTTGTGAATCGTGGTTTGCTGCTCTCTTGAGCACTGACAAAGGTTTCCCAGTTTGTGGCCATCAATACTTGCTGATAATTGCAGGGTTCCTCCCAGTCGGTTCAAGGTTGTACCCTGCCTTCCCCCCACTGGGGCTTTCTGCACACATGCTGAGCTCCCTGTTTTGTGCATGTTTGGATTATTCCAGCTCTTTGGCATCCATCCATTCTGCTGCTGGGTGGCTGGATCTTGCCCTCACCGTATTCTCATCAGAACCATCCTTGGTCAGATGCCATTTAGACACTGGTCCAACTCATCAAACAGCTTGCTTTCCTGCTCAAGGCCTTGGACTCTGGTCAAGTTAACCTCTTTGAAACCCACTCATCTTCTGTGTGGTGCAGGAAGTGTTGGTTTTGTGCTGGCTTCTTTTTTAACAATAGTGTGTATACATCCATATACACTATATAGTTACGTATAGAATCATAGAATAGTTAGGGTTGGAGAGGACCTTAAGATCATATATGCAACTATATATGCCCACCGTACTGTATGTCTGTAATCACACACACAAACATGAGTTTATCTATCTATACATACATAGGTATGTATATAATAAGTCTTGCAAGTGTCTTGTGTTCATTTTCCTCTCCGACCTTTTTGCTCCTGGATTTTTTGCTGAGCTGTAATTTTCTGGTTTGCCCCATTTTGCCCTTTAAAATCTATTTTCCAAGAACATCTAAAATTACCATGCTGTTTATTCAATTGACTTTTGATGTCTAGAACCTTTGCAAAAAACCATTCCTGGAGCAGCTATTTTCAGCTACCTTTTTCATACCTGCTTGTGTTTTGTGCTACTTTACTTCTAGTTTCCATGACAATTATCCCCAGAGTTAGAGGCAGCCTTGCTCTTTGTTGCTGGTTTACAAAGCTACCCTTGCTCTTGCTCATCTGAACATCTGACCGCAGAAATTTATATACAATTCAATTTCTTATTCTCCTATCTCCTGTATGTCTCACTAGTACTATACAGGTGCTGCAGGCTACCTTAATATATACTCCATTCTGCACAGTGACATGGGAATGATTCAGAGGACAGAGCATGTTTCAGCTAGTGGAAGAGGACATCGTCACCCATGGAAGGATTTGTACAAAGAATTAGCTTCACCTGGTGCAAAGTAACCCACTGCCCAGCAGGGATTCCAAAAACACAGTGGAATCAGGTCTGGTACCTGCAAGAGTAAAAGGAAGGTGAAAGGACCACTATGTGTGGGGATGGTTTGTGCTGACCCTGAGGCCTGACTGGCTCCTGCCCCACTGTAACCCAGCACCAGTCTCTGCTGAGCCACATCCTCCATCCTCCCTCCTGGACACATTGCTCTTACTGCAGCATTGACCAAACATGAAAAACAGCATTTTGAGCCATATTTTGGCTATTTCAACACGTGTTAACATTTTTAGCATCTTCTTGGTGTTTTCCTGTTGCTTATCCCCCTTTTCTTGTTTTTTCCACCTCTACTGACTCACAGCCATTCCTGAAGTCCCAGATGGCAATCCTTTGATACATTATCCTTATATATTTCTTATTATCCAGTCCATAACTCTGAGCTTCTGTGTGATCTACTCTCAGTCCTCTGTTTCCTCCTCATGTTTTCTGTGCATCATTTTTTTCCTTTATTTGACCATTTCCTTCCATTTTTCTATGCGCTGCCTCCTTTCCTTCTTACCTACTTAACGTCCTTCCCTCTCGCCACCCCCAGCTTCCTCTCCTGAATCCACTTAAGTGTAATCTAAACCATATTGCATGAAAATGGAAGCCCAGAGAAATATTTGCTCTGGCTCTTGCTAGCACTTCGCAACGCCAGTGAGCTTTGAGGCAGTGGATTCTCAGCCGTGCAGTAAAATGAGCCTTTCCCGTAAGTTGAAAACCTGAGTCTTTCTCAGTAAACTCTAGTCAAAATGATTGTCAGCTCCAAAAGTGCCTTTTGACTGGATTCAAAGGAACGCATTCAGAGCAGATCTTTTAATTTTGACTGTGATAAAACTAATTACAATTACCAGCCTGTTACTGAAACAGAAACTATTCAGAATGCCACAATATTTGAAGTTAGATTTTAAGGAACAAACATCCCAGATCAGAGGAAAAAAGGCTTCAAAGTGATCGTCTTCTTAAACAGTCTTAATTGCTTGTAAGATAAATGGGAACAAAGAACTAGGGGAAAGAAAGAGCCTTGCAGATAATCCATATGGAGAATGTGATCTGCTATGACAAATGAGCTGGGATCCGGTACTGAATTGTCCCACCAACCTGCCTGCCCAAACCACTGACTTGGCTTGTGATATGCAAGGGGGACCAAGAGGTTCTATTTCAGGAGGTTATGTATCTGCTATCTACTGCTGGCAACCAAGAGGAGATCTACAAAGCTCCTTAAGTTGTTTACTCTTCCTTGTAGTAGCTCTTGCTCATCTTATCCATAGTCGATGAAATGCAGGGTGAATTGCAGCCACTCTGGGTGAATTGCTCTGCCCTGTGGGAGCAAATTATCCCAGCTTTGGGAAAACCTTTGGGAGCTTGCCAGCAGTGTGTGGCCCTCTTTGGGTGGGGAGGGAGATCTTGGTGATATGTGAGATTGAGCTGCTCTGTGCAGCTTTTTCCAGTTAGCTCAAAAACTCCACTTATCCCTCTTGGAAGGCTTTTTATTCCGGAAATAAGTTATTTTTAGGTAAATGACTGATCAGAGCCTTGACTTGTTCCACTGTCTGCTGGAGGTAATCTCCATGGGTGCGCTTTGCTGGTCGTATCCTTGCAGTATGTATTGCTCACCATCAGGTCCAGCCCAGCCACAGCGGGGTTTGGGGTGACATTCCTTATCCGATGTGTCTCACCAGGACCTGGAAACACATCGTTGTGGGTAGCTTCATCAGCGAGAGGTTAACCTCACTTTCCTGAGGGTTGCTAGTGTTTGGTGCTCTATCTCCATGCTCTGCTCCCATCTGTGTATCCAATCCCAGCACCTTGGGACAAACCTTGGTAAGAGCTGCATTTCCATAACACCATGTACTTATGGCTGTACTCAGTGGCCCTTTGTGCTGAGAGGCCCATTTGGGCTCCTTTTCCTGGGTGGTGGGATGGGCTTGCCACGGTGCTACATGGATGTGGATTTGGGAGCAGTCATGGCTTCCTTCTCCTTGAGCTGTGGCTTTTATGGCCAGCTGTGGTTTTGGCAACACTGTTCCTGCTTCAGCTTTTCTCTGGACATGTGGTCCGGGTACAACAGTTCCCTGCAGGACAGGGGCAGCTGCTGATGGCTTCCCCATGATCCCTTCCCAGTGATGATGGGGCTGCTCGGTGGTCCCCTTCTGTCATGGAATGATATTTCATTCCAGGTTAGCACAATGAGAATGTGCTGGACACTGGAAAGAGATGTCTTGAGCACACAAAGCAGCTTACAAGCCTGAGAAGAGAGGAGGGAGCTTTTCATTTGGCAGCACGATGCGCATAGCGAGCTCTTGTTTTTAATAAGCTCACAAAGCTTTCTCGAAAGCCAGGGATTTTTTCTCCATCCTGAGCACATGAGGTATTTTCATTTCATAATGAATGTGTGTTATGTCCAACTTCCAGAAAGCCTTTCACGTGAAAATAACCCAACAAAGGATTTTTCAGACGCTGAAGTGAACTGAGTGGAAGAAATCATGGAACAAAATGCTGGGATATTTGCTCTGCGCTCAGAGGTTGTGTGGCATCTTGTATTGTCTGAAACAGCACCAGATAATAATCGTATGTGCAGATCTCTCAGACTGGGGGAACAGGGAGAGGAGCCAATCCTTGTGTCTCCATAGAGCTGGAAGAAATCTCGGATATTTCTGTTTGTCTGCAGAACAGCTGGGGATTTCTCAGACATGAATCTAATTAAGCTTATTCCTCACCACAAACACTTCAAGTCCTATTTCTGAGATCTGAATGTCTTTCCAAAATGAAGCCATAGGAATATTGCTTTCATGCAGTGTGCTTATATTTTTTTTTTTTCATTCTGGGCAAAATTCAATTACAGTTATAGGCTCAGAGCAGTATTTGCTGGAGTCAATAATATTGATTGATATTTGGCTATCAGCAGAATGTCATGCATTAATAATAGCTGAATTCAATCCACAAGCCCAAGAGGGCTCCTGGTGGGTACTGGAATCAGCCAGGCTGGGATGACATTTGACATGCCTGGTGCTCTCTGCCTAGTGATGTGTATCCTCCCCACCATGGGTACCAGAGCCTGTCCCTGCTTCCTGCCCTGCTATGTGTTTGCAGGTGCTCAGGTTAGGGCCCAAACTGAAATATTTAGCTTTTTTTTGTCTCTTCTCACCACATCCCAAGCTTTGAATTAGAGCAGTAATTTCCTTGGTAGAGAAAAGGGCTTAATACAGCAAAGGGCATTCTGCCTGGGATGTGGAGCTATGCAAACCTGGCTCCAGCCTGCAACACATCCCTGCTCCCTCTGGCATTGGGCATCCTGAGTCCTCTCAGCTGTTTTCATGGCACAACACATTCCCTCTGCATGGCTCTGCCACCCCACAACCACTGAGACCCCAGCCCCACCACAGCTCTACAACACACTAACTTCCTCTTGTAGCCACTTTGTTTAAAATCCTAGGGTTTGAACTAACTTAGACCAGAAAGAACATTGCTGCTTGCTTCATTCTGCTTGGTTTGGGGCACGAGATTGCCACCGACCTTTCTGCTGTGTGTGGAAGCCCTCTCTGGATTTCTTGCAGATTTGGAGGAATTTTTTCCTGTTGGTATTACAGGGGATAAATTAATCTGAGAAAAATCCCTGTATTGATGCACTACAGTCTTCATCCATCTGCTTTTTTTCCTGCTCTCCTCAATTCCACTCTTAATCCAGTTGATGCCAAGCATAAGGCTTGCAGGAAGCTGGTCCTAGGCTTCAGATCCTACTCTCTGATGCAGTAAAAATACAGCCACGGCAGGCACTGTTGGCAAAGCCACATGCCCTAAGACTATCTAATACAACTGGGATTTTTGATCATATAAGATAAGCTTTTGATCATATAAGCTCTTCCTTGGGTGTCTCATACGCAAAGTTATTTGTGCTCCTCAGATAGTTTGATTTATGTTCCTTTGCATATACCAAGTGCAGTGAAACCCAGTGAATCTTCCTGATGTGTTTTCACTCTTGTAAAAAACATGATGGGACGTGGAAGATACAATCATCTCCCTCCCTAGTGGCATCAGTAAGTATCACACATATCAGATTAAACCCTTGACATTTTTCCAACGGTGTGAAATTTGCTAGAAGATGTTGGAAAATGAGTTATAGATGTGAAAGCAAGGCTTGGCATATGAATGCAAGCACATTAACCCTAAAACCGGTGTAAATTTGCTTTCCCTGATATCCTGGTACATGGAGCTGGAGGAGATGGAGAGGCTAGTGAGGAAGAGCTCACACCACGCGACAGAGACTAGGAGTGAGCTGGATGTGAGCCATGAAACGGAAATGCCTTTTGGCTTTTGAATAGTGATGGATGGCTAAATCCTGCCCTGTGATCCTCAGAGATGCAGCTCGGCAGTGAGGTGGGACAAGTGGGGGCCTGGGTGGTTGCAGGTGTGTTTCTCCCCCAGGGTCGGGATGCAAACCTTATCCATGGCAGCAGGGACCCTGTGGAGAACTGCCCAGCAGCTTGTGCATGGAAAATACACTTTTCACTTAGCTGGGAAGACAAAATCCCTCGGGGGTTGCTACAACACCTGCAAAAGCCTGTGGGGAAGGTGAAGGTTGGGGATTTGAGGTGGTGGTGTGGGCAGGACTGAGATTTTGACCTAGAAGCTAAATTCAGGACTCTCATGTCTTACAATGAAGTTTAGTTTAGTTTTTTGCTGCCAAAACTCTGCAGCAGGTTTTCAGCTGCTTTTCCCTCCAATATGCTGCAGTTGAAAGGTGCACTAGGTTAATGGTGTTAGATTTTCCATGCTTGCATTTGGGATCCTCCATGGATGTGAGCAGGGCATCAGTGAGCAGCAGTAGCAGAGCAAAAACCGAGAGACAGAAGAAGTATTGTGCACTTTAAGGAACAGACTAATTTTAATCCAGAGGAATTGTTGTGGCAGTCACAATACTCAAAGTGATTTCAATGCCTCTTACTAATTTCTTCTGCATTATCCTCTTGCCCCCTTGGAGATGACCAGACAGAACTTGATTACAACTGCTGCTTGTGAGTGCGGCAGTTCCTTAGGAGCCGTTAGGAGTGCAGCATCCATTGGAGTTGCCATGGAGATGCCAAGGATGATTGTGAGCCAGGTGAACTGCTCGTGCTCATCCCTCCTCAGGGACACAGCTGCACATTTGATACTGGGCTGGGAGGGAACACTAGCCTTAGACTAAGTGATATCGCTGCTTGGAGAGATGGTGGTTGAAATCCAAGTATGGATCAGGTACTGGGTGGCTTGAAAGGGACCCATGCACCAAAGTGGCGAAGCTCTTGGGAGCAATAGAGATAAGCCCAAGGCTTATATCCGCAAATGAAGATGGGCTAACAGGACGAATTTGCCATGCCAAATCTGTCCCAAATATTCCGAGTCCAGCCTTTTGTGTATGCTCTCAGGTTCACAGAATGGTTTGAGTTGGAAGGGACTTTAAAGCTCCTCTAGTTCCAACCCCCTGCTATGGGCACCTTCTACTAGATGAGGTTGCTGAAAGCCCCATCCAATGGGCAATGGCAAAGACAAGTTTGCAGTCTATTTTGCGAAGACTTTATTGCAGTAATACTTACTTACTGGATTGGCCTCACTGACCTGGCCAAGAGCCTCTCTAAGGGAGCTGCCTCCATCACTGGGTGTTTATGCCCCTGTCAGAGGAGGAGGTTGCCCTTTCTGGGGTTGTGTTGCAGCACTGAGAGATCTGTTCTTTCAGGATTTGGCAAGCACGGTGTAACTTGAAGTACAGCATTAGCATAAATTAGCTGAGAACACATTTATCTGTGGCAGATTGAAGTTGCTGTTTGGCAGCAGGTGGCTTACTTTTATGCAACAGATCTTCTGTCTTCACTTAATAAACATCTATCAGATAAAAAGGTGATGCAGTTGCCACACAGCTCTTCTATTCTTAGGCTTGGCATTTGGGAATGCAGTTTCACTGCTCAGATCTGACTGGAAGCATGCACAGTTTCACAGGCGGGAAGCTTCTTCACTGTTAATAAACTCTGATTTAAATGCAAGATGAGCACATGTTCTTTCTGCACCAGCTTAAGGCTGCAGCATGTGCCTGTATGCTTAGGTTTGCCCCAAAATCAGACTTCTTGCACCCAGGGTTGCTCCAGGGTGTGCTTCCCTCTCAGTGTCTGATTTCAGGAACCCCCATGGGATCACTATCTTCTTTATGGATATAATTTCTTTTCATAAAACCTACTTTATATATATGTTTTTATGTATATATTATTTATATATGTTTTTTATGTGTATATGTCTCCTACTTTATAGATATCCTACTCTGACACCACGATTGTCTCCCTTGAGATATGAAGTTAGAGCAGTTCTTACAGATTTCAGTCATCTAAGTGAAGCTCAAAAATCCTTCTTTTTTTGAGAATGGTAATGGAAAATATGTTACCAGATATGGAAACAGGGTCAGAAAGCTGCGGATAAATGGGGCAGAGCATGCAATGAAGAGATAAGAGATCTAATTATGGGATTGAAGCTGAAATAGGCATGAAATAGGTAAAAACCTCACAGGAACTTGTATCTCCTTGTATTTTTTTGCAAGAACTTGAAATACTGTTTCCTCTTCTCTCCTAAGCCTTTTAGAAATCAGTATGCTTTTATCTGAGAGATGGTGACAAGAACCAAATGGCCTTGACATTAAACGGCACATTTCAGTTGTCCAAGATGTGTTCCTGTTCCCTCCTTGTATTCAGGACTGGGGAGTTGAACTTAGAAGTGTAGGCGAAGTCAAGGGAAACAGTTGGGCTTTCTCCCCATTCTTTCAAGCTGGAGCTAGTAATCACCACCACCACTGGACCAAAGTCCCTTTGTACTTTCTGCCACTTACCTACTCCACGTGCTTAGTTTAGGACAACATTCCGTAGTACTGAGATCCTGGCTTGTGCAAATGGCATTTGGTGGGATGGATGGGTCAGCCAGCCATAAACCTCAGTAATTCAGGCTTCTGAAAGCCTGAAATACAGGGACCCACAGTCTGAGAGGAAATCAAGGAATCAGGTTAGGATTATGTTAAGCACATGTCCCTACACCTCATGCTGTGCTCTGGGATAAGAATAAGGAGTATATGCTCTGCAGGAGAGCAGAGGGCTTGGGATGCTGCTGGACAGCTGCTGGCAGTTCGTTTGCTCAGTCCTTTGCTCAAGAAGTAATGGTAATGCATCAGTGAGAGGAGAATATTGGTTTGCGGGTATGTCGTCCGCTCCCACTGTTCATGAGGTTCTTCATTTCCCAAGGTGCTGTGAATAAATGACATGGTATGAAAATGAAGGCAATGTGGTTATGGGGCTATTAGCTGAGAGCACAACGGGAGATGATTTAGATCTGGATATTCTGCCTGTAGTTTAAGGTAGTGGCTATTGGAGAAATCTCTGGAATACTACATGTGCTGGTGGGGAGAGGGTATCATGCTGGTGCTGGGATGTGCTTATCTTTAGGAAGGAGCATTGGAGAATCTTGCTTCACATTGGTGAAGCTTGATTACTGCCTTATCATTCAGAGTGTGAGGGATTTATTAGTGCCATTATTACAACATGTTATTTCCTCACAGTTCTTCATATAGAGGATGAAGGCTGTGATGCAGAACTCCGTGTGTGTGTGTGTGCAGGAGAGCCTTGTGCCTCTGTAAATGAAATTCCATCTGCTTTCCATGCTGGAGAGAGATTCTCAGTGCAGAGCAAGGGCTGCTTGCTTTGGCTCCTTTTGGAGGAGATCCCAAGCGCATCCTAGTCCTTCCAGTACCTGGCCAGGAGCATGGAGGTGCATTTTTGGTTGGTGGTTGTGCTAAAGCTATTCAGACTTTAGCTACTTCAGTGATGACAAAGGGGGTGAGAGGGAATTTACTGGGAGGACTTTTTGCCTTCTCTGGCAAGCAGAGAGTGACACCCGCTCGCAGGGACCCGGGGGGACGTTGCGAGCTCTCCAGCAGGTTGTTAAGAAATCATTTTCGTTAGGAACTAGCAATCCTGCTGCTGAGAAAGATTATTTCATGTGAGCAGATTTAGGCTCACTAACCAGTGTTCACTTCCAGCCAACAGAAGTCACACAGAGGATGCTCTGGGCGTCTTGCCTAAAGATGGGCCAAGGCCACACCAAGGGAAGAGCATTCCCGTGGGCAACAGCTCTTCTTATTTTTACCATAACCGAAACATCTGGAGTCCACATGCACAGGGACAATGGCACAGTTTTCTCTCAGGATATGGGACTTTTACCTCCTGGAGAGGACCCCATGCTTAAGCAGTTGGTGCTTCCAGCATCCCTGCAAGTGTTTGATCGTGGAGCTTTGTTTGCTGCCTCCCAGCCATGGCACAAGCTCCTATTCAATCTTCTATTGTTTATGCCCATTCCTTAGCTTGTTTCATTCTTCATCCCAGTTTCCTCCTGTACATGGGATTGAATGCAATACTGCTCACTGACCATCTATGGAGAACTGAAATATTTCATTGAATTCTTTGATTTTAAAACTTCATCACTTGTGAAAAAGAATTTGTATTACATGTGGAAAATAAAAATTAAAACTTCATTGGAAGGAAAAATGGTTTTGAACAATTTTCATTTTACTTTTCATATCTTTAAACTGCCTCAGTATTCTAGTAGTAATTTTGGGTTGTTTTGACCTGAAAGCATCAAAGTACTTCTTTCCTGACAAGGCTGACAGATACTTTGACTGATGCTCGTGAAAATCAGGTCTTTCAGTCTCAGAAACGTTACAACATCATTTGCATACAAACAGGGACCTAGACAAGCACTTGGAAATTTCCTGCACTTGCAAATCCTGACACTTGAGATGAATAAAAGGGATTTTACTCCCCGAGCCCAGCGGATGCTCAGTAATAATGATGTTCTCGTCAGCATTAGTTTCAAACTCCAAATTATGAGAGTGATACTGGGAGACTTTTGCCTTTCTTCCCCTTCAGACAGGCTCTCCTGATGCTCTTCTGGCTGTTAACAAGCAAGGAGCATTAAAGGCAGAGAGCGCTGGGGCTGCACTAAAGCCTCCATGGGGAGAAGTGCTTGTTTGCTCCAGTTCTCTGTGCATCCAACAGCTACTTCCTCTCTTTGTATCTTCTGCCATGAAAGATTATGTTCATAAGTATGTAAAGATTCGTTTCCTCTGAACAAATCCCCCCACCATCACAACTGGGCTGGGTGATGAGGCCACGCAGACTTCCACCAGTCGCTGCAGGTTCACAAATCAACATCTGGAAGCCCACATGTCAGGAGAGGAGGCTTACCCTTACATTTACTCTTGCCCTTATATTTACTCTTACCCTTCACCTTTCTTCTCCCTTTCTTCTTTCTCCTCCTTTCTCCTTTTCCTTCTCTCCTTTTCCTTTCCCTTTTCCATTCCTTTTTCCTCTTTTTGTTTCCCGTTTCCCCTTCCTCTTTTTCACTTTTTCCTTGTTCCTTTCAGTTTCCTTTTCCTTTCAGTTTCTTTTCCCCTTTTCCTTTTCCTTTTCTTTTTGCTTTCCCATTTTCCTGTTTTTCGTTGTTTCTTTTTTCATTTTTTCCTTTTCCTGTTTTCCCTTTACTTTTCCTTTTTTGTTTCCCTTTTTCTCTTTTCTTTTCCCTTTTCCTTTTCCTTACCCTTTTATTATTCTTTTCCCTTTTCTTTTCCTTTTTCTTTCTCTTTTCCCTTTCATAGAATCATAGAATAGTTAGGGTTGGAAAGGACCTTAAGATCATCTAGTTCCAACCCCCCTGCCATGGGCAGGGACACCTCCCACTAAACCATGTCACCCAAAGCTCTGTCCAACCTGGCCTTGAACACTGCCAAGGATGGAGCATTCACAACCTCCCTGGGCAACCCATTCCAGTGCCTCACCACCCTCTCAGTAAAGAATTTCTTCCTTAGATCCAATCTAAACTTCCCCTGTTTCAGTTTGAACCCATTACCCCTTGTCCTATCACTACAGTCCCTAATGAAGAGTCCCTCCCCAGCATCCTTGTAGCTCCCCTTCAGACACTGGAAGGCTGCTCTGAGGTCTCCACGCAGCCTTCTCTTCTCCAGGCTGAACAGACCCAACTTTCTCAGCCTATCTTCATATGGGAGGTGCTCCAGTCCCCTGATCATCCTTGTGGCCTCCTCTGGACTTGTTCCAACAGTTCCATGTCCTTTTTATGTTGAGGACACCAGAACTGCACACAATGCTCCAAGTGAGGTCTCACGAGAGCGAGTAGAGGGGCAGGATCACCTCCTTCGACCTGCTGGTCACGCTCCTTTTGATGCAGCCCAGGATACGGTTGGCTTTCTGGGCTGCGAGCACACACTGAAGCCGGCTCATGTTCATTTTCTCATCAACCAACACCCCCAAGTCCTCCTCTGCAGGGCTGCTCTGAATCTCTTCTCTGATCAACCTGTCGCTGTGCCTGGGATTGCTCCAACCCAGGTGTAGGACCTTGCACTTGGCATGGTTGAACTTCATCAGGTTGGCATCAGCCCACCTCACAAGCGTGTCAAGGTCCCTCTGGATGGCATCCCTTCCCTCCGGCGTATCAACCGAACCACACAGCTTGGTGTCATCGGCAAACTTGCTGAGGGCGCACTCAATCCCACTGTCCATGTCACCAACAAAGATGTTGAACAAGACCGGTCCCAACACCGATCCCTGAGGGACACCACTCATTACCGGTCTCCAGCCGGACATCGAGCCATTGACCACAACTCTTTGCGTGCGGCCATCCAGCCAGTTCTTTATCCACCGAGTGGTCCACCCATCAAATTGATGTCTCTCCAATTTAGAGATAAGGATGTCGTGTGGGACAGTGTCGAACGCTTTGCACAAGCTCAGGTAGATGACATCAACTGCTCTGCCCCTGTCCATCAGTTCTGTAGCCCCATCATAGAAGGCCACCAAATTGGTCAGGCAGGATTTCCCCTTAGTGAAGCCATGCTGGCTGTCACCAAGCACCTTGTTGTTTTTCATGTGCCTTAGCATGCCTTCCAGGAGAATCTGCTCCAAGATTTTGCCAGGCACAGAGGTGAGACTGACTGGTCTGTAGTCCCTGGGTCATCCAGTTCTCCTTTCCCTTTCTCCTTTCCCTTTCCCTTTTTCTCTTTCCCTTTCCCTTTTTCTCTTTCCCTTTCCCTTTTTCTCTTTCCCTTTCCCCTTTCCTTTTCACTTTTTCTCTTTCTCTTTCCCATTTCCCTTTCCCTTTTCCTTTCTCTCTTTCCCTTTCCCCTTTCCATCTCCCTTCCAGCCATGCCAGCACCTCTGGAGGGGTTCCCTGAGGTCCTCCCCATGCACAGACGCTGCCAAAATGGGGCCTGTCCTCCCCAGCACGTACAAATTTACCACTTCACCCATGTTTTAGCCAAGAACGAGGTTGTACTTTAAGACCTGGGTGGTGCATGAGCAGAGGGGCACGGCACTGCCGGAAGGCACAGGGCACCACCAAAGTATTTCATATTTTGGCCCAAACCATGGCTCTTATGCAGCAGCTCTCCCTGGCTCCCTTCCCTCTCCTGTGCCCATGAGAACAGAGCTCAGCATGAGGCACAAATGCTGCACTCACCGTTTTTAAACAGCTTTTTACAGGAGTCTATGAATTTAGTAAAACTTCCTAAATATTCATGAGCTGCTCACCAGCCACATGAGCTGATGAAGGATGGAGCGGGCTAGATGGGGTGGGATTTACTATTTTGAAGAGTCATCACATCAGTTATTCAGCAGCCCTAATCTGACCAGCTGTATTTACTGCTATAGGCCAAGAGCTCCGGAGGCTGCTGCCTCCATCACTGGCCACGGATTTCACTGCTTTTGCTTTGGGCAATGGGTTAACATGAGACCTGACCCAGGCAGATGGGTAGGAGGATGTAGGGGGGCTCATCTGGCAGCATCCAGCCCAGTATCTCCGTCAGGCCCAATATATATTAATGATCTTTCCAACAGGCACTCTTGTGCATTGCAAATGAGCGGTGACAATGACAGAATTGCAGCGTCCCCAGATGTTTTGTATGTTTCAGTCTTCATTTATTTGTTTTCTGTGCTGAGTTACTTGGGATACTGAAAAATGTAAATAATGAATATGTGATCAGCAGCAAGAATGGAGCTGTGCCCTTCCAAAAAGGCTAATTAAACTGAGTACCAAAATAAAACCTGCTTGAGTCTGCTCCAGCATCAGCCATGAAAGAGTGCTCATGAGCAAATAATTGACAATTAAAGTCTGACTTACAGAAAAGAAGAAAAAAAACCCCTAATCATGTATACAGCTGATGCAAGTGCTTTCCAGCAGGGAGGATCTAAGCAAGGGTTGTGTTGATTGGAAATTAGCTATGGCTGGGATGGGGGCCTGAGCGTGCTTACACCCAGGTGCCAAAAACTGGCTCAAACCCTGAGTCAGAGCCACTGGTTTAAATTAGAACTGTTTTGGCGGGTTTTTTCATCTGAGGTTTTTAAGCTTCTTGTTGGTAAAAACATCATTGTGGTGGTGGTTTGGAGATGGGGAAACAGGCAGGGAGCACAAGCAGTGCTGGCTGCTGAAGGGACGACTGTGGCTGGGACAGGAGAGGATTTGTTCGAAATCAGTGCTAATATATACATTGCCTAATATACACATAGCCAGGGGTAGGCTTGTCCAGGGTGATGTTGATATGGGAGCTCAGTCTGGAGGACTGTATGTTTGACTGTATGAATTATAGGTGTGTGTATGTATAAATATATATATACACACATACGTATGTGTATGTATGTATATACAGCGATCTGATGTGCACTCTTCATAGTTTAATGCTTTATTTAGACTGAATTAACTTGCTTCACAGGGCTTTGTTTATCCATTTTAATAAATCAGTGCTCTCAGCTAAATCTTGCCTTAAGGGTTGATCATAACCAGAGCTTCTTAAAGAGCAGCAGATATAAATATTTGCTTTTACAACGGGAAAAGTCTCCTGAGA
This sequence comes from Psittacula echo, assembly GCF_963264785.1. Taxonomy (NCBI): domain Eukaryota; kingdom Metazoa; phylum Chordata; class Aves; order Psittaciformes; family Psittacidae; genus Psittacula; species Psittacula echo. Next base: position 6,942,017 of record NC_137745.1, read on the forward strand.
ATGCTCAGCAAATGCTGGGTTTGCCTAAAACAGGGAAGCTGGTAATTTGCTGGGTTGTTAATAAGAAGTGGAGAAGCAGAAAGGTGGAGCTGTAGATAAGCGGTCTTTGGTCACAGAGCTAAAGGGACAGTATGTCATCAGGTAGGTTAAGCCTGAAGGCTTCCTCTGCTCCTCCCTAGAGAGGATGAAGCTGATGCCATTGCATGGAGGGAGACACACAGCACGAGTCCAGTGTCAATGGACAGAGGCAGCAGACTCAAGTAACTTAAACTTTCCCATTTTTTCCCTATTCAGAGGTCCAGACAGGCATTCTCATCGCTAGAAGTGACAAGAATAGTGTTTTGCTGTCTAACAAATGAAACACCAGCATCTAGCAGTACCTGCCTGGTAGTACAAGCTTGCTTTCAGTATTGTAAAACATTGAAATAGCTGTGGAAAATGGGAAGGTTTTTCTTAGGAGAGACTCTGGCAGGTGCCAGTGGGACTCTCCAAAGCGAAACTACTTCTGTGGTGATTCCCGCTTTGGAGACTGAATTAAGATCCAGCTCTTACAAGAAGAAAAATGTTATTATTAGGTACAGGTTATAAATGCACTGATATGTCACTTCTGGAAATAGGAGCCAGATCTCTAGAGATTTGTTCATGGCCCTTTATGTCCTTGGCTACCAACTCTCCTTTTCTACTCAAACAGGAGCTCAATTCCTGAATAGTTTCAAGGATCTAAGTTGAAAATGTGTTGCATTAAAATAAACCCCTTTAAAATAAAGTCCTCTGAAATTGCTCTTAGCTAATGAGCTTTCCCCTGGCCATGGACTATGGTCATCTAATAGGTGGCTGATAATATCCTGGAGAATGAGGACAGCCTAGATTTCTAGAATAGCATAATTGTATGTAAATGCAAGGAACTGGGATCTCTTTTTTAAGCCTGAAAGAGCAAAGTTCATCAGGTAACACAGCAGCTCCCAGCCCAGGAGCCCAGATTAGCAGTGCTGAGTTCAGTGCTGCCAGCCCCGAATGATGCATGGGAAGGTCTTTTTGGGCTATTAAATTGTGATGTTAAATATATGTCTCTTTCTCAGCAGCCCTCAGCCATCATCTAACTGCTCTCATTCATTAAACCATCACTCAATGCCGCTGTCTTTAAACTGTTCATAGGCTCTTCTTCATGAGCAACTGGGTATTTCAAAGGCATGGAGCACTTTGTGCTCCTGCACACCCCAACAGTACAGGCTGCTCACATCCTTGCTCGCTTCTGTGAGCTTGGCACAGGTTGTGTAGCCAGAGCCACTTGGGCTATTTGCAAATATGAGATTATCTGCATATAACCACTGCAGATCAGGCTGCTTCTGATTATTTCTAACCTCATACTTCCCATCTCTGCATCTTTCTGCAGAGGCTCTGCTCGTCCGATTGTAATTTATCTACACGGGTTCAAGGCTGTGTGACTTTTGGCTTCCCCAGAAAACAAGCCTCGAGTGCTGGAAGCTTCTCTGCACAGATCCAGTGGCTTCTAGGCCAACACATTGGCCACATCGAGGTGTTTCGTTCCCGGCGCAAAAGCCACGGTCAGCATTGCCAGGGTACTGCTGAAGCCAACCCTGCCCTGGAGGTCACACTGGGTGGGTCTTACCAAGGAGCTTTTTGGGGAAAAAAAGGAAAAAAAAAAAAAGATATTTTAAATGGAAGAAAATCATGGCAGCAACAGACCTCATCAACCTTTATTCTATTTCTTTTTAAGCAACATTGATAGTGCGACTCTGGGAAAGCAGTTCTCTGGGGCCCCAGCAAAACGCTTCCCACTCTTCAGGTGGTGTCACCTTTACTCAGGGATGTGAATGGAAATGGCTGTTCGTGCCCCCCGCTCCCATGGGGTGCTGGCACCACAGTATGCTCAGAGGGGTAAACCAGTGGGGCCAGATGGCGACGGAGCAAGATTTGACAGACGTGTAGCTCCATCCCTCAAGCTCAGTGGGTTTGTCAGGAATGGTTAATCATCCTCCAAATGGGCTAAGAAAAAAAGGTTTTTTTTCCTTTAAGCACGTGTAAGGGACTTCTGAAGCCCATACGAAAAATAGAAACAAGTTTGGAAGCTGCATTAGCACTTTTATTGTACCAACTCAGTGTTTGCCAGCACTGATTGTCTTGTAAAACGTGATCTGAGTCCTTCCTATTGTGCTGATGAAGGGCCTGGTGGAGGGGAGCATCACCCAAGATACTCTTATCTCCCCACTTTCTCGTCCATCTGTTCTGATTCCACTGTTGCATTAAAGCTCGGTTGCACACCAGTGCTCTGCAGGGATGCAGAGATGCTCACTGGCGAGTACTGGGTTTTGAAGAGCCATTTCCAACATGCACAAGGGCACTGGGCCCTGGATTTTGGTACAGAATTACTCAGAGAAAGGTGCTGCAATTCTGCTGCAAGGAGTCTTTAAGCTGTGTTAAGTTACCCCAGGGAGAGGCAGCAAGCCGCTGAAGGGGAAAGGCTGGGGATTGTTTCTTTCCTATTTGCTGAGTGATCCAGGATCCTGTTGTACAAAGAGCAGCTCAGCTGTACCAGGGCTGGTAGATAACACTCATTGTGCTTTTAATCACTGACAACAAATTAAACTGTACGTATTAAATGCCAATTATATAATAACCTGTAGTTATAGTGTCATACTTGCCGCTGAAAGCAATACCTCTACCTAACTTACCAGGTCTGTTTTGGAAAACAAGGAAAGATTTGTGATCTTCCTAAGGAAAAAGCCATTATTTATAAATTACATGTTGAAGTCTCCCCCAGCGTAAGCCCGAGGCCTGGCACCGATTTTGGCTGAGCTGTGCTGACTTACACCAAGTGAAAACTCCGCTTTTTCTAACACCAAAAAATGGGTCTGGGTCACCAACCCTGAGGAAGGAGGTGTGTGGTGTCCAGAAGATGCTCCTCTGTCAGCTTTCCCTGCCCACTGAAACCATGTCAGGATGGGACTGGGTTAGTTTGTGTGCTTTTATTGTAAGACCAGCTAAAGAAAAATCAAGTTTTCTAGTCAAAATTAACCAACTCTCCTTAAGAGCAAAAAACATACACATGAGACTTCCCTTTGGATTAATACTTCCATTTATTCCAACTGGAAAAAAAACATTTTCTTTTTTAAATATACTTAAGTGTCATTTCCTTTTTTTTTTGCTTTTCTTCTTTAAAGGAATAATAATTATCACATTGTCTTTTACAAACAACAAAAGATTTCCTAGCAATAGTCTGTGGTATGGAGACACCCATCTTCAAGATTTGTTTCTGCATCTGCTGCTTTGAGTAGGCAATGGGGCATCCCTGTGTGTGCTCAGGGGTGCTGGTGCCATCCCTGCACAGGGATCCTCATCCCGGCATGCAGGAGCACTCAGTGGAGGTGCAGGGGTATCCCAAGATGCTGGCAGTGCATGGGGCGAGGGTGATGTTGGCTCAAAGCCCAGCTTTATCTTAACACCCTCAAGCACTAGCCCACATCTCTGGGTGCCAAGAGCCCCTTTCGCAAACCTGCTCCTTTCCGGGAAGCACCAGGACAACCTGGCGTTGGTTTGCAATTCTCTGTTGGGATGTGCCACAATGGCAGTACCCCAATGGTTTAAAGCATACAGAGAACAAACTCACATCCACCATAATACAATACAGCTGAGCCCTATATATAGAACATTCTGCCACGATGGGGCTGGCAGCGGCTGAGCCCCACCCCAAACAGGGCAGGATCATGCCCATGGGGAGCGGTTTGCGGTGTTCTCTTATGTGTTAGGCAGTAGGCAATATTGAGACTTCCACTTCGTAATGAACAGCAGTTAACATAACCCAGGAGACTAGAGCACCATAAGACAAGTCTATATTCAAAACAACGTCATGCTGACATCACACAATTGCACCATTTACACTTTTATTTACTCCAAATAATAGTTCAACGTTTAGTAACTTCAGCGTTCTCTACAGAGGTGTAAGATTCGTTCTCTGGCTTTGGTCATTTACAAATTTGCAGACATTTGGTAGTTCTGTTCTTTCCTATTTAATAATAATAATTAAAATAAAAAGAAGTCCCTTTTGCAGCTATCAGGGTTCCTGTATCTGACTGATGGAGTGTAACCTGCAAATCACAGGCGTGAGCAGAACCGAAAATGCCACCAAGGCCTCTACAAGACTTAATGAATCAGGAAACGTTCCCTTTATTGACCAGGATCAAAAGAAACAAACAGAAAAAAAGGCTTAAACCAAACCAAAACACCTCAAAACAAATGACAACTCAAACTCTCACTGATAGACTTAAGAAGCTGGATGACAGAATGGAAAAGAGGGGGGTCCAAAGTACTGTTTGGTCAGCTCTGGCTGAAAACAACTCTGAATGTGCATGCATTTTCCCAGTGACTCCTAAGATATAGAAATTCCTCTGATATTACAAAATACAAAAATATTTTCTCCAAACTCTCATTTACATTGCATTTACAACAATCATGGAAATAACTTAGGCTCCCACACCGTCCGAGAGACAGATCACCTACCAACATGGCTAATGGAAAACAAAATTGTGGTGGAAAGCAAAAGCTACCGGCAAACTGATGCTGAGAGTCAACAGTGGTAACCCAAAACCTATGGACAAACAGAACTCAAACGGGTGGCAGTATCTGGGAGAAAGAGGAAAAACTACTGGGTAAGTATTACAGGCTAAAGTGAACTTTTCTGTGTTCTTTTATTTCTCCAAAGTAAGATGTGCAAAATATATTCACCGTGCCCAGGATTATGACTATTTCTAGAAGCCAGTCTACAACCTTCTCACAAATCCCTACTCTTTCGGGTCTTTTTTTGTTACAATAAAAGCACTTACATGATCTAAGCCAGTGCAAGTTTGTGAGTTAATTTACATTCTCCCAAGGTGCCTGGCAAGGATGCCATTAGGATATGATACAGTTTTTGCTCTTCTGTCTTTTCCGGCTGTGTAACTGTCCCCTGCCACCCAGTGTGGAAGACTTGGGCATGCTGTATGAGCCATACTTGTGCAGGAGCTCCTCACTGGTCACATACCGGAGGCGAGTGGGCTGGGGAATTGGCTCCCCGAGGAAATAGCCCTCGTTGTCAGACTCTGAAGAGGAGGAGCAGGTTGAGCACCAGTCGTATTCGGCAAAGTAGGGCCCCCACCTCTCACCCAAGTGGTTCTGCAAGGCGAGATCCGACACTGTCCGGGGACAGTGGCCGTAGACGTCCCTCCGGGGACCCTGCTCCACCGTCTCTCTGCAGCTCCTCTGGTGCATGAACTGGTCGTAGTCTTCCCTGGCTCGAAGCGAGGGTCTCTCCTTCAGCCGGTAGCACTGCTCGCTGGCCAAGTGCAGGGCGTTATCTGAGCGGGAACGCCGCGACCGCCGGGGCCGGTGTGGGCGGTAATGCCGGTCATCATCCTGCAGGTTAGTTCGGCGGCGCGTGCGCTCGCTCATGGGGGCATGCCTCAAACCTTCCTGTGCCCCTAGCTTGCCCCCGGGCACCCCACTGCCATAGTCAAAGCTCTGGTGCATCCGCCCGTGCGCCGCCCGCTCTCGGTACCCGAGGGGGCTGGCGAGGTTGTGCAGGTTGGGCTCCATGTCCTGGTACTGAGGCACCGAGAGCAGGCTGCGGACAGACTCGGCACTGCGAAACTGCACGGAGGAGTTCAAGGTGCCCATGTTGCTCATCTTCTCCGAGACGTTCATGCCCGAGTCTTTACTTAGGTCAGGCATTGAGAACCTGGAGAGATGCTCTTGGCGCTTGGCTCCACCATCTGCTGAGAGGCCTTTGCAGGGAACAGGCAAAGGAAGAAGAAAAAGAGAGTTAAGAAGGAGTTATTTCTATCAGTAGAGATGGGGGGGAGAAGGCTGGTTTTGGCCTAATACTTTTGCTTTAAATAATAACTCGATGGTTTAGATGCTGTCCTGAAGAGCCCTTTTAAGAGGATGATTTTATTTTTTCCTAAAGAGCAGGCAGTTCCTCCTTTGGGGAAATCACACCAATTTAAGGTGTTTCGAGTTGGACTCCGAGTTGCTTTTCACGACTTCCCTTCCCCATATGTCTACACTGCCTGCAACTTGATAGGAATAACTAGCAATGCCAGTGAGAAATTCTGCATCAGAGGTAACCTGAGGCCTCCTGCATGCTGAGATAACCAGGGTGCCATGATCCAGCACCCACACCCTGTGCAACAATATGTTTTGGAGGACTGAATAACAACAGGAGCAGCTTAAAATGGGGCCGCTAATTCAAGCTTGTTACTATGCTGCACAGGTCCCATTGAACGCGTTGCCCAGAGAAGCTGTGGTTGCCCCATCCCTGGCAGTGTTCAAGGGGAGGTTGGACACAGGGGCTTGGAGCAAGCTGCTCTAGTAGAAGGTGTCCCTGCTCGTGGCAGGGAGTTGGAAGTGGATGAGCTTTAAGGTCTCTACAACCCAAACCATGCTGTGATTCTAAGACACCACTGGTTCTTTCCCATGTGCCAGCCATCTCTCAGCTCCTGCAAGATGCTTTCCTCCCACCCAGAAAGCCTTCACCTGACAGCAGAGAAGTGGGGCATCTGCTCAGCAACCTGCCCATCAGTGAGAAACTCAACACACCCCACACTGCCCTAGTCCTTGGCCTGTTTTAAGGGTGTTTCCTGCCTATTTTGTGACTATCCCCATGTTAGCTTGACAACTGGCAGCAGTCAGCGCTTGCACTGCAAGCTCAGGACAACACGTTTAGCAAGCTATTTCAAAAGAGATCCATTTCATCCCAAATCAAACGCAGAGTGTTTGCTTTGGCACTCTTCTCCCAGTCCCTCTCCGACAGCCTCCCTATGCAGACGAAACACAGAGAGCTCTGCACCATCAGCAGGATTTTCCCCATGACGCACAGCCCTTATGCAATCACCAGGAATTTATGACTTTGTAAATTAATTAAATAAAACAACAACCCAGCCCACAATTCAAGAATAAACTTCTTTTTTTCCCCCTTCACAAAAGCTGCTTACATTTCATCGAGAGCTCAGCTCCTTTGGCATTTGCTGCTCTTGCCAAACCTGAACAAGAACAACGGCTGCTGTCACTAACCCTGCTCACGAGCTGCTTTAGGGTTTCTTTGGACTCAGACTTAAAAGATCAACAGATCCTGCAAGGATGGGCAGAATGTTTCCAAATCCTCCCCTCGGTGGCACCAGGGTGAGCTTTAGCACTTGAGCCCAAGCTGCTGCAGGGTTTCACACAATTTGGCTTTGCTTCCTGAATCCCAGCTGCCATGGCCATTTCTCTCTGCTCCTCTGCTTTTCTGCTGCTAATGGGGATGTTTCTGGAGTTTATGGAAGGTAAAGCAAAGGTGATCCCTGAAAGCTACAGGAAAAGGAGGAGGCTAAGTTAAAAAACCAAGAAAAAGCCATGTTTTGCTTTGAAAAGGGCACACTTTCCAAGCCAGCTTGACACCTTTTATCTTTTCCTAAGCCACACTGATTTTCAGTGACCCAACCCAACCTGCCTACTGCCCTTTGGAAACAGTCCTGCACAGGTTCTGTGCAGGTTCCCCATCCCTACATTCCCTGCTCCCATTATAGGAGTGAGTGATTCCTGGCACTCCTCCCTGCTGGACCCTCAATCTTCTGCCTCTGATTCCAGTGATGCTGTTCGTCACATCAGGCACTGCTTCCCATGTCCTTCCTGTGCCACCATGGAGGAGCCCAGTAGCACCTCCAGGAGGGAAAAGGAACTCGGTAACATGCACAAAGACCTCTCCAAAAAGCTAGAATAACAGTGGGATTGACAGCGGAGCTAACCCGAATGTGAATCATGGCTGCTGACAGCCGAGTGTTGCCTTAATCGGATCTGTCAGACAATAGCTGACGCCAAGGAAAATGAGCCTTTGGTGACATTTATGCAACCCTTTGTTAAGAGAACTGCAGTAAGAATGAGCAACAAGAGCACTGTGCAGGAATACAGCTCTAAACACCACAGGATGCTTCTGTGGTGTCAGCAGATGGATTTTGGCAGCATCATTTGAAAGGGACCAATCTCATCCTGCCTCAGGGGCACAGGGTGAGCTGGTGCTTCACCCCGGTGCACAGCATCTGCATTGGATGGTACCCGCAGGTTTTGGCTCTCCCACCATGGCCATCTCTATCCAGCCCCTGGAAAGGCACAGCCAAGGCTTCCACAGGTTTAACTTACACAGGATAAGGGTCTCCAGCCCCTTGCACACACTGTGAGTGCTTTTGCCTCTTTCCCTTCAAAGTGCTGGTCAGCACAAGGGGCAGCAATTCCATATGAGGAGCCTGTAATATATGTACAGCTCGTGCTTGGAGCGCAAGGTTTAATCAGTGATTATTAAGTCCAGGGGATGTTTCTGGCTGTTCAACCAGGCAGCCTAATTATAATTAAGCACACAAATTTTAAGGTCTAGAATTGCTGGGAAAATGTTGATTATAAGAGGAATGGCAGCACAGAGCACACACAGCTTAGGGTGGGATGGAGCCCATGCTCCTGAGGCTGCACCCAAAGCCCCCTTCACTTCTCAAGGATGCAACTTCTAACCCTTGTGAAACACAAGCCTTAACTTTACATTAACATCAATGCAAGGTGTAAAGCATCACAACTAGAGATTAGGCTCAGATTAATCTTTCAAAGCTCTCTAAATGATCCTGCCCATCCCTGCGGAGCCACAGAGCCTCAGCAAGGCATGGTGGGAGCAAGCCAGGAGCCCTCCGGTCTGACTGCAGTGAGTTCAGAGGATGGCAATAACCATTTGTCTAAAAAGTTTCATCTAGAAAATATAACCTAGGAATAAAGTTTGAAAGAGCAGGGGTTGTTTAGTCTAGAGAAGAGAAGGCTGAAGGGGATATAATAACAGCCTTCAAACACGGAAAAAAATGCTTGCAAAGAGGAGAGGAACACATTATTCTCCAGGTCTGCTGAACTCCTGCAAGGAAAATTTCAGCTTGGAAAAGCATAAAACTTCCTGTGCAATCACAGCGGATGGCTGGGGCAGGCTCCAGCACCTGAGGGTCTCCAGCACCCAAAGGCAGTGGATGTCTGGGCACGCGTAGGGTGCCTCCAGGTCTCCCTGGACAGGGTGAAGGTGGCACCGACCCTTCTCTTATGCAGTCACTTGCCATTTCAGAGCTGCACCAGTGCACTGAGGTCCAATTTTCCTGAATTACCAGTATTTATTTACAGCCGCTGCAGCTCCCTCTTAATGAAGTGTTTCATCTGGGAAACACAGCTAATACCCCTAGCAAGTCCTAACCTGGAAGAAAGAGCGTGTGAGGGAGCCACCACGCAGTGGTGACTATTTGCTAACAAGGAAACTTGAGAATCGTTTTTCCAAGGCCATCCAGGAGAGCAAGAGCCCTGATTTGGATGGTTCTTACCCCATCACCAAGCCCTTTCCATGGGTGCAAACCTTGGGGTGATGCACTGACCCCACCAGACCTCCCCTGTGTAGAATGATGCTCTTGAGCGCATCCACTGGCAGCTGCCCCAGAGGTTCTTGCACTGGAAGAGGAGAGATGGTACCTGCGGCGCATCAGCTGGGAGCTGTCCCATGGCCAGATTGGAGCCAGCACCGTGGCGCATGTGGACACAGCAGGTTATTTTGCTGCTGTTCTCCGCTGCGTGGGGCTGCCAAGCTCAATATTTCACTCTGGAGCCATGGAAACACCCGCCTTTTGGATGAACACAAGCCAAAGCTGCAGCTTGTCTGCAGGCATTCGATATAAAACTGGTACAGAACCAGGAACGCAAACCAGGTTTCTGCTTAACATTAAGGTTTGATAAGAACATGCTGTATGATCCCCTCTGAAGTCTTTCCCCACCCCTATTAGAACTATGTTTAATCCCATCAACATTGCCAAGGGAAATAACAAACAAATAAGGCACAGAGATAATCCTCATAAGCATCACCTCTACAACTTTGCCACAACAAAGCACTCGAAGGCGTGAAATCTCACTGGGTGCTTTGCTAAACTGGGGCTGCAAGTTGCAGTAATTATGAATTATTAAACCACTTGGTAAATGACAGCAGAGGGGCCGCAGGGAGCACGTACACTGGGTGGGAGGCTGGGAATGAAGCCCCCTGTGAGGGGAAGCAGCTTCCAGCCCTCATTACATTCAACTCCCAGTGAAGCTGTGCTAACACAGGGTGAGGCTCTGCTGCAGCCAGACATCCACTGCACAGATAGCATCGTCTGCTTCACCCTGCCTGGGGAATGCAAAATGCCCTGACTTACGATACTGCAAACAAACCAGGCTATGCTGACGCTTGCTTCTTGCCTTTACATTTATCATCGTGTACACATACACCTGTGCATCGCAGCCCTCACCACCTGAGCCCCTTATGGGTGCCTGCCTGCACCAAAACACTGCATCAAACCCAATGTTTAAATGCAGCTATAAAGATACAAGAGGGGACAGGATGAATCTCTCTTGTCCAGCCACCCATGTCAGAGCCTTCTCTCTCTCATAGCACCAGGTGGGCACATTCTCACCACCCCTGAAACAGGGTTTATTTCAAGTTCAACTCCAAGAACTAAAAAGGAACTGAAGGAGAAACAGCCTGCCCAGGGCTTTGTTTATAGCTCAGCCTTGTCTCACTTCTGAGTGACCTCGGGCCATGCAGAAATAAAGCAGAACCCTTATGTAACTGGAAATGAAGGAAACTAAACAATTCTGGGGAAAGCAGAGTACTCACCAAGTGGGTTGTGGTGCTGAGAGCCTCTATGGTGTGCCCCCATGTGCCATCCTGTGTGCGTCCACGTGCCGAATGGGGTGAAGGCATGCTTATGGCTGGCTCTCACAGTAAGCACGCCAAACCTCCCACTGCTGAGTGGCAAAAGGCGGGTGAGGGGGAGAAGAAACATTCCTGGCAGCTTTATAATGTTTTGGAATTGGTCATTTGGGATGGAAGACCTCTGTCTTCATGTCTGGTTTCAAAATGACTCAGCTTGGATTAGGGAATGTTGTATCTAGGTCTCAAAATCACAAGAAATTCCACCAGGGATTCCATCTCCTGACTTGGAAGCAGTTTTACACTGCCCATGTCTAGAGAAAAGAGGATGGTAGGAGCGTGTTGGAGAGCTGGGAGCCTCCTGTTTCTCAGAAAAAGTCAGGAACAGACGATGTGTCATTTTCTGGCTTGCATAACTCAGCTGAAGTGCCTGGGGCAGCTCACCTCTCCAGCCCCGGGGGAACAGCAGCACTGGTGGGATGCGGTGCTATGAGGACACGGGGATGGGGACCAGCCACTGGATCACTCACCTCCAGCCTCTTACTACCATCCCTGAAGGTGTCCCAAACCGTTAGTGCAGGAAAGGCTGTGCCATTGTTTCTTTGGAAAACATAACCCTGGCCCTGAGAAATGGGACTTTTTCTTCCTCCCACCCCAAACCTTTCAGCTCTTCCTCAAGCAGGAGGAAGGGGGTCTGGAGCCAGACGATGCTCTCAGGTCACTCTGCAATTCAGATGTACGGTGATCAGCACTAACTTGTGCATATAGATAGGGTTTTTTTCTCTCTGCTTTCTGGGTATATCCCAGTGGTTGTCTAGCCCTGGAAAAACAAGCTTTTTGGGGCTTTGGGCATCTCATAACACAGATGACAGGAGAAACATGCACCACACATGTGAAATCACATTCCACCCTGTAATGGCACCAGTTTAACATCTTTTTTTCCCCTGGATTATGCCTGTGACAGATGAGACTGTTACTCTCACGCAGACTCATTTTCCCCAAGGAATGCTCAAACTCTGTTTCTCCTTTTGCCATTCAACGTGTCACCATTCAACGTTACTTCTCCTTCCAAAGTACTCCCTGCAAGCTGCAGACAGAGACTGCTCCCAGAGAATAACATTTAGCATTCTGGGCTATTTGACCAGCTGGGATTTTGTGGATTTGACTGCCTGGAATCAGCAGAGATCAGGTCTGGGTTTCTAATTCAGCTGCTAGGCACATAAAGCACCTGCAAAGCCCTTTTAGAGGGCAGTGCGAGCACAAGCGGAGCAAGGAGGAGCACAAGCACTGGGAGCACGGCTGTGATGGACCGAGTATCTTCTGGGAAGTGATTAACTTCTGGTAGGGTCCTCCTCATGAGAAAAGCTTCCTGGACAAACTCCATCTCAGCATCATCCTGATTGCTTCATGAAGGGAGCTACAGGGTAAACATTGCTACAGCATCCACTGATTTGTATTGTTGCTAATGCCGTAAAAAAAAAAAGCCCCAAAGGAAATACAATATAAAAGGAAATATAAAATCAGCAAAAAATGAGCTCTCTTGGAGAAGGTGCTGGGAAATAGTTTTCGCTCTTTGCCTCTCAAGCTAATGGCCATGCTGGGCAGGAGGACCACTCAGTCTGCAAGAAGCTGTAGCAGATCAGTCTGTCACAACCTTCAGCTATGACAGAAAAGGGACTTTCAAACAGAAACATGGAAGGAAAGGAGAGATGCCCTCCACCAGCAGGAAACTGCCCTTTTTCAGTGGATGTGTTTAAAACGCATCAGCATTTGTGGCAATTACACAAGCAAAACCTAGGGGATGGTAGAGATGCTCCCATCTAATTTGAACCCCGAAACAGAGCACAACGAGGGTCAAAGCTACCACTGCAACTCCAGTGTCTGCTGGTGCACTACTACCCATGGTGAGACAGCAGAGCACAGTCCAGTGCTTTAACGGCAATGTTCAGGATTAACACGGTGTCACACAGCTTTACTAATCCACAAGGAACTGGCTTTCAGGTGATTGAGCCTGGTTGATAAAGAGAAAACCTGGGGTCTTGCAGGACACTTGGGATCACAGAGATCTTGACCTATCCAGTGGGCGACCCTGAGTCTGTCACTGAATGCATTACAAATATTATAGGGACAACATCTGTTTGCAGGAGGCAGCCTTCTGGCGAGGGACACAGGGACTGATGCTGCACACCCTATGAGTTATCTGCTCTTACTGATCTCTCTGGCTAGTTAGTTGTAATAGAAACATCACAGCAAAATTTGCTGCCAGGGAGGGTCCAGCTTTTAACATGTGCTCTGCAGCTCAGGGACTGTTTGCCCTTCAGCTCCCTACAAAGAAAAAAGGGGTTTCAGTGATGCCATAAAATGTTAGATGGATGCAGTGTTACTTCACTTTATAAGGTGGAGCAGCTGTAACTGAGGCATCAGCAGCTCGAAGGGACCTTGTGTGGAGTTTACAGGGGGAGCTTCATGGGGTGCCTGCTAGACCGCTTGCTGAGTGGCAGTGGGGATGGAAAAAGCATTGGGGTGCTGCACCCTGACATCCCCACCCTCAAACCACTGCCATTTAAATGGGATGATAATTGTGTCCTCCATAATTGCACACACAGCCCTGGTGGAGCTGCCGGTTAGTGCCCAGTGCCCGCCAGCTTGAGCTGAGCCAGGTCCCAGAGGAAGGCAAGTTATTAGAATCCTACACCTCAATAAAAATGTTATCACCTCACTCTACAGAGGAACTGCTTCAGTTCACTGCAAGCCCCATCACGCTGAGCCTCTGCTCTAGAAAGCAGGAAAGAAGCCAGTTGTTACAGCAGGCTCTGCCTGTAAGGAAAGTCATGCTTTGGGAACGTATGGGACAGGTCTCTTTGGAAGCTTTCCTCACAGCATTTTAAAAAGGGGTTTCTAAAATGAAAGACAATGATTTTCACTCTAATACCAAGGCTTTGCCACGTTTCCCATCTCTTGACCTGTATCCTCAACAACTTGTTAACACTTCACCTTCAAAGCATGCAACAACCCCTCCAATACTCAGGGATTGCTCATCTGAACTTGGTGTTGCTCAAGACTTCGTACTGATGGGGTTATGCAATAGGTGTTTTCAGGAACATGAACAGCTTTGGAAATGTGGAGCTTTGCTAATGGAAACCTTGTTTTGGAGAGCAATTCCCAACCCCCTCACCATTTCACAACTCTTTTTCCTCTGTGCCTATCTGAGGCTGTTTGAGCAAAACCCTCTCCAGCTCATTAGCTTCTCCTCTTCCCCTCCACTGCTTTGCCACTTGTCAGTTAGGGAGACCCTGGCTGAACACAGGAATCATTTCACATCTTGGCACAGGGCTGGCAACTTCCCTAAACAAACACACCAAGGAGCACGGTGAGGAGGAAGCACGGGTATAGCAGAGCAAACCTGTCTGTCCAGGCAAGGCAGAGCATGGAGCTCGGATTCAGCAATCTGGGGACCCGCTGCCAGCATCCCCATCTCTCTTTCCCAGGAAGTTTTCTGCTGAGGAACATGGAAGCAAGCAATAGCTCTGCCAGATGAGCTCAGCCATCTGGTAATGCAAACTACATGCATGAAGGATGGAGCTTACAGAGAACTCAGATTCCCCAGTGCTGAGCCGTGGACCAGAGCCTGCTGCAGACACGTCTGTGCACGCACAGCCAGCCCCGCGGCCGCAGAATGAAACCCAAACATGTTTGGGGTGAGAGGACTGAGAAATATTACCCTGGGATGTGCTCATGAGAAATGGGTTCAGCCTGACGGGACAAGCATCTCGCCTGGCTTTCCCCTGCAGTTTCTATCCGGGGACTGGGGAAGAGGAGAAACAGCCATGCATACAGCAGGAGGAATTTCTTTTAACTAGTCATATGCTCGAGGAGTGTACAACATGCAAAAGGGGCTTATTTCAAAGCACTTTAAAACAGTTTTAGCCTGCAAGGGCAGCTGACAGCAGTCCTTCAAAGTGCTGAAGGCTGGAATCTGCCTCTGCATTAGCAGCTGGCCTTGATTTCCCCTCCCTCTTCATAAAAGGGAGGATTAAAGAGCTTGAAAACATTTGTTTTGAGCTAACGTGGAAAAGCCAGCAGTCCATAAAGCCCTGCATTTGGTAGACCAGCAAGCAAAGCAAGAGGGGGGGTACCAGGCACTGAGCAGCAGTCCCCAAGGTGCTGGTCACCCCTGTAATGGGAAGACACCAGCCGTGACACTGACCCCATCACATGGAGGAGATCAGGGATGGTTGCAGGGTGGTACCCTGGGAGCAGGGGTGCTGTACCTGTTGCATTGGAGAGGGCGAGGGACTCCATGGAGCCACGGGGAGTCTGCTCGGTGGGTGTCAGGTCCTCCGTGAACTTGAGGGCATTGATGGGGTGCCGGGTGCGGCACTGAGGTGTCGGCATCTCACCTTCCTCTTCTTCTTCATACTTAGGGACTTTGAGGCTTCCTCTGGTCTCAGGGAAGCTCTGGCTGGACATGTCACTGTAGCTCTCCTGTGAACGAAGCCTGCCCGAGTAGTAGTCCTCTCTGCAGTCCTGGATGAAGCTGCCACTGTGGCTCTTCATGGCCAGCGAGGAGCTCCTCTTTTGATTGCTGAAATGTTTCGGCCATAAATCCTGCTGCGAGCCTGGGACCTGGCTGGGGTTATAGGAGGTCCTTATGTTGCACTGGCTGAGAAGCTGCAAAGGGCTTTGAGACTGACTTTGCTCCATTTTGCTCCCATAGTGATAGAGCTCGTCCCTGCTCCTCCACAAGTGCTCCCTGTTGAGGCTTGGCGTCTGGCTGGCCAGGCTCAGCAAATCCATCTGCAGAGACAGCGGGTCCACGTCGGTGGAGAGGCGGTTGGAGGTGACCTGCAGCTGGTTGCATGGGCTGCGCGCTCCCTCCTCACCTTTCCCCTTGTTCTTGCCGATCTTGGCGCTGCGGCGGGACTCCTTGGCTCGCGCGCTCTGGAAAGCTGAGTCGGAGGAGTCGGAGCCATTGGGGTCATCGCCAACACTGCAGGCCCTGGAGCAGAAGATCTGCCCCTGCTTGGGCAAGAAGGGCCGTCCCAGCAGCGACTTCTTGCACTGCGCGCAGCAGAAGCAGGTCTCAGTGGCGTGCCAGTGCTGGCCGTCGTATGTCATCTGGCCCTGGTCGATACCTTGAAGAGGAAGAGGCACAGCATCAGAGTCAGCCCGTGTACATCACCACACACTGCACTTAACATGTGCATCCCTATGAATACAGGCTGGGACAGCTGGGTCTGTTCAGCCTGGAGAAGAGAAGGCTCTGGAAGGCCTTACAGCAGCTCCAGTGCCTAAAGGGGCTGACAAGAAACCTGGAGAGGGGCTTTTCACAAATGCCTGTAGGGACAGGACAAGGGGAACGGCTTTAACCTGCCAGAGGGGAGATTTAGATTAGATATTGGGAAGAAATACTTCCCTGTGAGGGTGCTGAGGCACTGGCACAGGGTGCCCAGAGAAGCTGTGGCTGCCCCATCCCTGGCAGTGTTCAAGGCCAGGTTGGACACAGGGGCTTGGAGCAACCTGCTCTAGTGGAAGGTGTCCCTGCCCACGGCAAGGGATATGGCACTTTAGGTCCCCTCTAACTGAAATCACTCCATGATTCTGTGATCAACTACAAGCAACATGCAGCCTGGTTCACTATTGAAAGCCTTCAGCAGGGTTTCTCTGATGTGTGAAGTTAAGCCCATTTCTAATTCCTTGCAGGCTGCAGGCCTTTGCTTGGGAGTTACTCAACTCTGGGAAAAGCAGCAGAACTGAGCCTCAAGCTATTTCGTATTAAATGGGGATATTTCCGTTCATAAAGCAAAGGAATGCAAGAAGTTCTCCATAAAGTCCTTGAAGTCAAAGCAATAATATGCTGCCTATTTAAAAAAAAACAACAAAAAGCCTCCAACTGAACTGCAATGAGGAATTCCTACTGCCCTGGTTAAGTATGCAACAAAGCAGATGACATCCCCATCCCTCGCTGCTACCACGACCCCATCCTAACTTTATTTTGCTTACTGGGGCCCCTTCTCTAAAAGGGAAAAGAAAGACCCAGCCCCAGTGATTTGAGTGCACACCCCTGCCTTCCCCCCCTTGGCTTAACTAAAGGAATTGATGCAGCAAGCTCGTTCCCCACCAGCCAAACCCTGGGGAGCACATGCCTGCTGCATACACATCGTTCTTGGTCCGAGCTGTGAGCAAAAGCTCCTGAGGTTTCAACTATAACATTCATTTGCTGGTTTAAGCTGCTGTTCCTGGCAACAGCCACCGTTACCTGAGAAACTGCCTTGCATAGGGTGGGCTGGCCGGCATGGTGGGGTGCTGCACCACGTGTGCAGCGCACGGGCTCGCAGTTTACAAATGAACAATACATTAACAGCCTGTTTTATTCCAGACTAGGTTTGGTCTGGTGCAATTGGGCTTTTTCTTTCCCTTATAAAGAATGAAATGCTTTTAGACAGACTGGAGTGCTACACTTGCGGACGGTGGGTGGGATTTTATCAGCTTCTTTTCCAATGCGCCCAAGCCATCTTGCAGAGGAAGGACTTTACATCCTCAGCTATCCAACCCCAAGCCTTATGTCTTGTCTTTGATTTATGTAGCTCTTAAGCACAACCCTCAGTGACTACTACAAGCAACTCGCAGCAAGATGGCTGCAGTCCTTCCTTTGCTAGAAATGTGCAGATACACACCAAAACAGGCATTTTTTTCCCCCAAAACCTGAGAGTCAGCAGGCTCCAGCTGGCTGGATGGAGGGGAGAATAGCAGATGGGGGAAGCAGGAGAGAAGGGAGCATGTGAGAAGCATTAACAGCTGCTTCCTCACCGCTCCGCAGCTGAGCTTTGGGGAAAGATGTGATGCAGGTCACAGCAGAACCATCCTCCAAGTGCCTTGCTGAGCACTCAGTGCCCCCCACTATGCCATCTGGCTGCTGCACAGGAGCAAAATGGTTGGTTGGGGCTTTTTTCTTTCCCTGCAGCCTATGAAATACTGAACACGTGAGCTCACCTCTACGGACAAAGAAAGAGCTGCCCATGCACCCGCAAGCAAATGCTCAGCCAAGTGGCAAACAGGGCTGGGGAGATCAGCAAGGCAGCTTCCCAGTCTGCCCAGCTTACCACCCCCGAGTGCTGGGGTTCAGCTAGCCCCCAGAATAAAGCATATTTCAAATCACTGTTCTAGAAACCAAAACTGATTCTGGTGTGTTATTTCTTTCTGTGTGAGAACAACCATTTTTGGGTTGACTAGAAAAGGCTAACAGAAACAATAATGATGCCTAATGAACAAGCATCTTTCCTATCAGTAGCTCGTTAATTCATGTGATCCTTTGGCAAGCTTGGCTGGGAAATATCTGTGAGTTGAAGAGCCAGGCTGTTTACAGGAAAATGGGATTTAAAGGAAGAGAAGCATGCATTATATTAGGCCAGAGAAAGCTTTCAGTGGCTGCAATAGTTCATGAGGTTACTCTCTGATAGAGAAGAAACAAGAAGGGACAAGCACTGGTTTAACCAAATAGATTATTGTGCTAACTCCCTGGTGGCATGCAGTCCTGCCTGCAGCCCCAGGTTGCTGTCAAGACTTACTGCAACAGCTTTTCTTGCTAGAAACCACACCGCAGGCTGCAGGACAGAGGCACTTACCAATGTGCTGGGCGCAGGTATCACAGTACTCAGCATAAAGGGACTCAAAGCAGCTGCAGCAGTAGGGCCTGCCGTCCTTCATGATGTACCTCTGCCCCCCCAACACCGTCTCACATTCAAAGCAGCAGAAGTGCTTCATGTGCCAGTGCCGCCCTTCAGCCTCAGTGCATTCATCAGCAAAAATGATCTGGGGAGGGAAACACAAATATGGAGCAGAGGTGGTCAGAAATGGGATCTGGGATGGGGGGCAGCAACCTTCCTGTCTCCTGCCTGTGCACAGCAGATGTGCCCTTTGCTCATGCAGCCTCCCAGTTTTACAGCTAACCCCCTCATGATGCATGGGAAACTCCTGTTCTTGCAGGGCATCCCATCACTTCCTCAGGAAAGCCATTAAAATGCAAATACCTCAGGATCACGTTAGCGCAAGGACTATGAAGTGTTAAGGCAGAGCTCGCAGTAATGTGCTCCTAAGCACATCCATCAGCAGAGGGGTCGATCAGGGTAATAAACACACTTATATACAACCGATCGATCTGGTGGGCTTTTGAAGAACAGAGCAGCCACTTACTAAAACACATTTATCCATCTCTGACACAGGGACCCAAGTACAAATGATAAGCAAAACCACAAGAAGTGGCAGCTCTCTGGAGGAGAGAGAAGACAGAGCTACAAGGCTTCTCACTGTTGTCTCTTCCCCAGCCTGTGTGCTTATAAAGATGATCGCAGCCATTATACAAGCAGGAAAACTGAGGCACAGAGCGCTGTTAAGCGTGGGCTGGTGAAGCAGCCATCTCAACTGTTTTCAGCAGATGCTTTCTTGTTGTCTCTGCTTTACATCCCCACTCCCAAAGCCAAGCCAGAGGAGTAACAAGCGGCACAGCTCTGCTCCCTGGCTCTCTGCCCCAGCACAGGTCACACCAAAAGCTTTTCCTCTGCAGTTCCTCTTACTCCTGAGTTACTCTTTTCACAGTTAGCACTGAGTGTTTCAGCAGAAGAAATGTGCATTAAAGAAGGAGCTGAATGAAAGACTTACACGAGAATTTGCAGGGATAAAAAATACATGAAAAAAAAATTACACAGCCTAAGCCACAAAGAACTAGGGCCAGTTGAACGGTTAGGAGTTGTTTCTTTACTGGTAATGCTACATATTTAATTGGATACATATGTCAATGCTCTTTATATTTGAAGTGCCTATAGCCTTGGATATTTACTATTACATGCTTGCATAGATGGGGACGTGGTATTTTATAGTACATATGTTTTTCCACACTATGGCTTTCATAACTTTAAAAGCCAGAACAATTTCCTTCACCAGCTTTTTAAACAGAGATTGACACTTGAGAAATGCTTAGAGGCAACTCTGTATGGTTCTCTCTATTAGTTTTGTATTCCATTTGTTCAGCTTCCTTTAGCCCATTAATCACCTCTCTCAAAGCCTACTTCAGCTCAGCGCTCACTCAGTCACTACCATCTTGTAGGAAACACAGCACTCATCCCACCAGAAGCTTCCTCTGGGAAAAGAGAGGAGAGGGAGGACCACCACACACAGCTGGCTAGAATCAGAATCACGAAGGCTCTGCTGTTACTGGAAGTACTCACGGCATGTGGCAGAAGCCAGGGTGAGCTGGCTCTTACCTCGTCACATGCCGCGCAGCGGGGCTTGAGGCACTCGGCATGGTGCCTGCCGCAGTAGATCTTCCCATCTTGGTAAAAGTAGATCAAGTCGACCAGCAGCTCATTGCAGATGCTGCAGATGAAGCAGGGAGGGTGCCAGCAAACACCATGTCCCGCTCGAGAGGCGAAAACAGCCATATCCCCTCCATTGATCTGGCCACCGCACTGTCAGAAAACCATAGAATCATGGAATGGTTTCAGTTAGAAGAGACCTAAAGGTCATATACTGCCACATCCCTTGCCATGGGCAGGGACACCTTCCACTAGAGCAGGTTGCTCCAAGCCCCTGTGTCCAACCTGGCCTTGAACACTGCCAGGAATGGGGCAGCCACAGCTTCTCTGGGCAACCTGTGCCAGTGCCTCACCACCCTCATAGGGAAGAGCTTCTGCCCGTTATCTAATCTAAATCCACCCTCTTTCAGTTTAAAGCCATTCCCCTTGTCCTGTCCCTTGCCAAAAGCCCCTTTCCAGCTTTCTTGTCAGCCCCTTTAGACACTAGAATCTGCTCTAAGGTTCTCTCCTGAGCCTTCTCCAGGCTGAACCAGCCCACCTCTCTCGGCCTGTCTCCATAGCAGAGCTGCTCCAGCTCTCGCAGCATCTTTGTGGCCTCCTCTGGACTCGCCCTAACAGGTCCATATCCTTCTTATGTTGGGGGCTGGATCCAGAGCGGGATGCAGTACTCCAGGTGGGGTCCCAAAAACCTAGTGTTTACAAAGGAGCAGTTGAGCCCACTGCCGCCCATCACCAACAAGCTGCTTTCACAACCACAGCAGCAGAAGGTGCTAACTCACAGCTCCTTTCTGGTATCTCTCAATCTCTTTCCATCCCCATTTTGTGGCCAGGATATAAACAGCTACCCCCCTGCACAAGGCCAGGAGCTGAAATGACTGCTCCATGTGAAATATCGTGGGGTGCTCTTGGCAATGCACCCCAATGGACCCCAGTGCTCATAGCTGGTGAGGGGCATGGGGTGGGTGCTACTCCTGAGAGCTTCACCTAAGTGCTGATACAAAAGCTGCCCCCCTTGCACCAGTTCATTAGTTACTACCCACCTGCTCACAGATGGCTCCCGTCATGGTTACAGGGAACGGCCGGACATTGCCTCTCCCTAAATTTTCCCTCTTCCTTTGGTTGCTGAAGAGTTTGAGCTCCCTCTTCTCCTCCTCATCCAATGAATTGCAGTAGCGGACCTAAAAAAGACCAGTGATGCTCAGTGTTATGGGTGTCCCTGGCCAGTGAACCACAGTTCCAGGGGCTCTGGAAACCTCTGCATGTGGGTTACAGAAACAAACTGTGCCCTTGGCTTGGGGGAGGCTGAAGACAATCAGCTATCTGGGCTTCAGTCATTGCAGGGTTTGGTAAAACATATCAAGAGGCAGAAGTGAGAAAAGAGGGCAGGAGGAAGGTTGCTCTTCAGGTGCTCAGCTTGTAGGAAAATTGGGTCCTCAGCATCCCACCCAGACCACTAATCAGACAGATGGCTTCCATGCTTTCTCCACCAGCCTCCTTATAGCAAAGGTCTTACAGCTTCAAAATACTGAATTAGCATTTTAAGAGCACAGGCCCTTTTCCCAGTGCAAATGATGGAGCTATTTAGGAACTCCAGCTATTCTTCCAGCATGGGGTAAAGTCTGCACATTTGCCAGACCTCTACATTGGAAGGTAACAAGGAAATAAGTAGAATAAAAGAATACAAACAATGAACGATGCAATGTTTCCAAAGCTTATAAAACTCTGAGGTTTTCCTGACTATTTTAATTCTGCTTAGCTCTTGGCTGGTTGCATCTCAACGGAGAATCACAGAATGGTTTGGGTTGGAAGGGACCTTAAGATCATCCAGTTCAAATCCCCCTGCCATGGGCAGGGACACCTCACACTAAACCATGTCAGTGTGAGACAGAGCTCAAGGCTCCATCCAACCTGGCCTTGAACACTGCCAGGGATGGAGCATTCACCACTTCTCTCGGCAACCTGTGCCAGCGCCTCATCACCCTCACAGTAAAGAATTTCTTCCTTATATCCAACCTGAACTTCCCCTGCTTAAGTTTGAACCCATCACCCCTTGTCCTATCACACCTTGAATTTTCAAAGGAGCAAAACGGAGCATGAGGGGAAACTGGAAGCAAACCCTGCCGATGTGCACTAAACACATGGAGACTTGTGCCTCCAATGAGTCTCTGCTGCAGTAGCAGCGTTCATGTGTATCTGCTCTTACAATTTTCACCTGTTGGAGGCTGTGGGTTCTCAGTGGCTGCCAAGGAAGGCGGGCAGGCAGGTTGGGGCTCGAGGGTGTGCAGGAAGAAGCCCCTGCCCGGTGCCTGGAGCTCCCCTGGTGCTGGAAGTGCCACGCTTTGCCCATGGCACCCAGCCACGCACAGGCAAACTTGTTAAAATCTGACCTAGATCAAACACGTTACCTCATGTACTTTCCAGAGTGGTTTCTTCAGAAAGCAGCATGAAAATAAGTCTTTTTCTGTTGTTTACACAGGGAAATTTCATAGGCTACCAGAGGCCAATGTTATCACTGGTGAGAATGGGATGTCAAAGACTGGACCCTTTCTGCTCCCTCACATCTTTCTCGTGAGATGTGTGAAGGTTTGTTTACTCTGACTGGTTTTGGCTCAACACCCAGCTTGCCAGGCTCTCCCAGCTCACACGGCTCAGCCCAAGTGAAACCCCTCCTCAGCACATGTACTCCAATTCCCAAGGTGAATCGGAAGCAGCATTTGGAAAAAAGGCTTTGGATCTGGCTCTAGCTGATCTCAACAGCATTTCAAGTCACTCACAGCAAGCTCTGGCCTCCGCAGGCTGAGAAAATGCTTTTAATTCAGAGAACTGAAGAAAGATGATTTAAAAAAAGCTAACTTTGGAAACAAACAACTCCCTCCCCACCTCCAACACCATCGAAGCAGGGAGTAAATACAGCACTTACATAGCAACATGACCGAACTCCAAGTAAATAAACTCAAAAAGCAGAAAGGACTGAGAAGGGACCAGCCACAAGTACTACAAACAACTCCAGGAGGTGCCTGCCCACCTGCAGCCCTGAGGGATGTCCGAGGACCCTTTTTGGCTACTAACCTCATTGTCGTGTGGTGGCAGCTGGTGCAAGAGCTGCTTTATGCGAGATTTTTCTCCTGGGCTGTTGACGTAGGGCACCTTGTCCTCAGGCAGGCAGCTGTAGTACTGGTGCACCTATGGAGCAAGAGAAAGGACTGCAGTGAGGCTCCCTGGCCAAGCCTGTGCCCAGCCACCAGCCAACCCCCAAGCCAGCAGGCACTGGGTCTTCCCCGTGATTTCAAGCAGGGAAAACACATCCATGCTTTGCTTTGGTTCTATTGCCTTTTCCCCATGGAGAAAAGAGGCAGCAGAGCTTGTTACCGTTTGCTCGGTCAGCCTCCATAGCGTTAGCATGTTTTGCCAGCTGCAGGGATGTGTCGGCACCTGCCTCAGCAGGGGAGGTTAAAAAGGCTGCGCCCCAGCAGCCTCCGTGTTGCAGCTATCTCAGCCTCCACCTCCATCAAAACCCTCCGGGCTTTCTTCTGCAGCAATTTGTGGAAATAAACAGCAGATAAAATCTGTTGGGAGGCTTCATTTTTTTTTCTCTTTTGTCTCGAAGGGTGTAATTAAAACCTGCTATTATAAAGGCAGTGTGGTGGGGCACGGCACTGGAGGAGCCTGGTGGCAGCCCAGAGAGGAAGCACACCCTGAACCCCAGCGTGTTCTCTCCTCTGACTGCCACACCTGGGATGCGCACCTGAGGGCCGGGCCAGGCACCGGGATGGGACTCACTGGCCAAGGATCAGCTCTGAAATGGCAATGGTGATGTTGATGGCTTGGGAAGAACCAGGAGAAGGTAAGGGAAAGCTTGGCTGGGATCAGGAGCCTTTGCAGACCTGGATGCCTCTGGATGCTCAGGCAGGAGCAGAGGGCTGGATGACTTCCTTAAATCTGCACTTGGCTAAAGAGATGCAAACTCTTTTCCTGGTGCACACAGCTTTCTGCCTTTGCTGCGGTGAGATTAACCCCCGTAGATGCTCCCTTGGCTCTGAGACACTGCAGCAATTCATCTCAGAGCAGCTGCACTGCCTGCAGCTTTCGCAGGGCTTCTCCCAAATGATGTTTTGCAGTGGCTTCTGATCAGCTTTTCCTCCCCCTGTGTAGAAAGCAGCACTTGGGCTGGCTTTCCCTAGAGAAGCTCTCTCTGTCCACACAACCCTAGCAGCATCTGCAGGACGACAAGCCACCATGGGTGCCTGTGAGGGAAGGGGATATGGGGACACAGAGGCAGGGCTGGCAGTCAGGAGAGCTCACCCATGGGCTCGCAGGCTGCTGTAACCTCCCACGAGACATTTTTTTTATTCCGGAATAAATATCCAAACCTGGCATTATTCAGGAATAGTTTCTCTGCATTCAGCTCACTCCCTGGTCTCACTCAGAGCTGTTGCACTGCTTGCAGTTGCTTTTCTCAGTTCCCAGTTCCCCCAAACCAACTCTAACATTCACCTTTCCCCATCATTAGGTTTTGCAGAAAGGGTGATTTTTAGCAGATTTCTGCCCGTAACTCTGCGGGGTTGATGACAAAGGAACTGCTCGTGTCACGAAGCTGAGAAACAAGCTGAGCATACACCACTTCAAACCCTGAAGTTTGTTTTGCTAAGTCACAGCAGAAACAGACCCACCAGCTACAGAAACTGCCAAGGAACGGCTGCTAAGTATTTTGTTATGTTAAAAAGAAAAAAGCTATGTACATTAGAATACTTACTTTGCATTTATAGAGCATCCTTCACCCAAGGACATCAAAGTACAATAAATACACTTAAATTCTTATGACATGCTACATGAGGTAGCAAATACAGATGCTGGAAAGGACTATTTGCAGCATAATGGTGTTAAATCAGCTCCATGAGTTCATGCAGCTAGTCTGTAACAGAGCTTGAAGCAGATAGTCTCTTGGTGATGGCCTGGCTGCTATACCTCTTACCATGCTGCCATGCTGAGACTTCCCAGCTGGTACGGACACCTCCTGACTTCTCTTGCCAAATTCCTCACAGGCTGCTCACCTTCCCCTGCGCTCACGTTGGTTAGTTTGTGTTTTTATTCCTTTCAATGGCGTTTTTTTTGCCCACTGAGTCCTTGAAGTTGGCAGAGACCAGAAATTACTTTTCTTTGTTTTGAAGAGCTGCCAAATTCCATCACGCTGCTCTAGTCCCTAAAGCAATGAGCTACAAGACGCTCAACCCTGGGCGAAAAGCAGGGATGTGAGTTCTTCCCCGGAGCCCGACGCAGCGGGATGTACGTGCCTAGCTCCGCTCTCCTGCTTCCGCTGGGAAGTTTTCCATTTAGCCTCAGCAGGTCCGCGGGAACTGGCTCCCATCACACCAGCAACGCAGCTCAGCAGGGATTGGCAATTCGGTTTGAAAAGCAAAACAAAATAAATATTACAGGCTCCAACCTGTGTTCTGTTGCCTGAAATAACCTGAAAGGGTTTGCTTTGCATTTGCATCAGCCAAAGGGAACTTCTGCAGGGGTGCTTATGGAGGGGATGGAGTGGAGGCTGCTGCCAGTCCTCGACCAGCATCTGCAGGACAGCTTATGGGGAGAAAACCGTTTTGTCATACCTCTCAATGGCTTCCTCTGCTCTTGCCTTTACATGCATCATCCTACCTGGGGACAAATCTGAACCAGGAGGATGCACAGATCCTTGCACCAGGAGAATCACTCCTGTTCCGAGAGGTCCACCCAGAGTGTAGATAAAGAGCAGAAGGGCACCACTTCCCTGGGCTGACATTAACCCAGACTTGTGCAAATATGCTCTCTCATCCATCACCTATTCCTGACGCAAGGCACCCAAGTCTGTGGATGGGAGAGCCGAGCCTTTGAGGGATGGGGTCACAGGCTGCCAGAGTCCCTTGCCTCTGTGCTCAGCCAGCTGCTGACAGCATTCTCAACTCCACAGGTAAGCGGCTGGCAGTTGGGTTGGCACAGCCCAGTTGGGATGCTCAAGAACTAGTTACCATAAAGAAGGGAAGGGGGGATTCTCAGGTCAATCTGGCTTTGCAGGGAAAAGGCCTACAGAAAATTTTAACTTGCTGGAAAACTAAAACTGCTCAGTCTGCACTTTGCTTTTGTACAAAAGGTCACTGTTTTCTGCTAAAACAACTCCTCCACCATCCAGCTCTGGTCCGGAGCACGCACAAGCCTTTGTAACTAGCGAGCCATGCAGGGCCAAAGGGCCTGATCCAGACCCCCCAAGCACCAGCAGATGGCTCCTTGCTGACCTTATAGGCTATTCAACATGAGCTGCACGCAGATAAGGCAAACAGTGCGGGGCAATGACCCAGGATGGATAACATTTCCCTTCTAAATTGTGCAGTATCTTTTACTGTTTTATTATTAAATAGTTCTGCCTTAGACCACAGCAGCTCCACATCCTGCTGCTTCCCCTCACAACAGATCTGCTCCGCCCATGCTTACCCTAACAAGCATCACTAACACACAGGAGACACTTGTGGGGCCAGGCTTTCATCCTCAACTTCCCCGCATTGCCCCTCTTCTCTCTGACCTCTGCTAACATCTGGATGGGAGAAACCCCGGAGGAATCTGGAAAACATTAGGCTGGGTTAAAATAAGGCTTCAAACAATGTCATGAGGCCCCAGATGCCACGGGGATGGGCTGGCTGTGGGTGCTGTGGACAGCCAGGCAAGCCCCATCCTGCCTTGGGGAGATCTCCCAGGCACTCGAACAGGCTCTGTACCACAAGAACCGGCACAGCAGATATTCATCTTCCCATGGTGTTATTCTCCCCTTCAAAAGGAAAGTGTCCAAACACCAATTTTTGCTAACAAAAACCAATACACATTTTGGAAATTAACAGCTGCTTGGAGCTAAACGGGGAGGGCAGAGGGAAGGGAAAGACAGAAATTAAAGAAAGAAAGAAACCAGGAGAAAGGAAAGAACGTAACGTAAAATGAGGGTAGGAAAAAGCCTTTAAAGTGAAGCCAACTTTATTCAAAGGCACTGCGGAAAGTAATTACATTAAGTTTACAAATGCCTTTGTGTTCTGCAGTCTTCCTAAGCTTGGGGTGTGTTTCCAGTTTAACTTTGACAGTTTACAAACCTACCCCTGCTCCATAAAGGCAGGACTGCAGCTTCTCCTGGCAGCCCCACAGGTGACAAAGACAAAACGCACCTGACCATATTTGTGAGCCAAGTCTTACACCTTCTCCCAGAAGGAAAAGTTTGCAATCAACTTCTGAATTTAAGCCATTGATGAAGGATCTCTTTGATCAATAAATTAAAGGAGATGGGGTAAATATGTTTCTCATGCCACGAATTACTGTTGGGAAGTAGCATTTGGTTGTACTCGCCCTAGCACAACACTCCGACCGAAAGCACCCACCAAACCTGGCTGTTTGGGATGACTGTACCGCTGGGATGGACTACAAAGGAGCACGCGGTGTCCTGGCATGGCTCAGCTGATGAGTGCTGACTTGCTCAGCCTTAACATCTCCGGCACATCCAGCGGGGCAATCCCACCCAGCTTTCATGAATAACAAACTGCAAAAACAGCTCTAAAGTGCCCACTGAGAGCAGTATGTGCTGGCCTGTGTGCAGCAGAATGCCTGAACATGGGTGAACCCCAAAAAGAGGACCATGGAGGGTCAGCCACTGCTTAGGCACAGCAAACTATCACACCCAGTGGAGTTGGTTCACAACCCATGCATGCCAGCATTCCCCAATGCCCAGGACAGCATTGCTTTCCCTGGTATCATGCGCAGCAGCCCAGCCCATCCCACCCAGGGATGTACCACAGTGGTACAGCATCATGAGCTTGTGCTCACTCATGGCTCCATCCCTGCCTCGCTGCTCGTGAGCTCCCACGAGCTTTGGCTGCAGGAGGAGGAAGGCGGCCAGTGGCTTGACAAGCCTGTGCTGGCCCGGGCGAGCAGGGCTGCTCCTGCAGCTCGCCTGCTCCTCCCCGGTGTTGGCTTTTGAATGACACATCAGGCATTAAATGATCTTTAACACCAAGTGCTTAGAATTGACAGAGAAACAGTGTATTTGGTATGTCTCTCATTCCTGTTGGCCTCCCTTGGAGAAGCAGAGAGGAAAATACCTGAACAAGCCACATGCAAATAACCCTTTCTATGCTGCAAGTGGTTGTACACGCAGGCTCATACATGAGCTCCACAGATGATAGCACGTGCAAAACTGGAAAATGGGTTTAGTGTGCTTTGGCCCGAGTCTGGCACGTCCTCCTTGTCTGTGGCTATTGGCATACAAAGCACTTACTTATTTCTTGAAGCAAAACAATCCTTGCAGCAAGGCCAGATGCTCTGAAACAGAGATGAGAATGGGAATTGCTGGCTGGGGTTGCTGAGCGCAGGGTCCCAGCCAGGCATGCATCCCAGGAGGGAACCAGGGTCCCCTTGCAACCCTGCAGCCCTGGTTGGGAGCAGACTCTTATCACCCCCAGATCCATGTGCCAACATGCAGCAGTGGGAGGTGGATGTACCCCCGGCGCCAGGCAGTCCAGTGCCCCACAGTGCTGGGTTTGTTCTTGGAAACCCGCTTCCCAGTTGCAGGGACAAAGGCAGGGAACAAAGGAAAAACCATTTTCCTAAGTGCTATTTGTTCTGGCATGCTCTTGCGGCTCTCCTCGCACTTCTCTCCCATGGCTAACGGCAGCTGAGTTGTTTGAGTGTTGCTGCTCACCAGTTGACATCCACTCGTGCCAAGCCTTTGGAGCAGTTCTTGGTCTGTAAGAGATCCCACAGAAACACTGCTTCCTGCTGGCATCAAAGAGCAGTATTTGAATGAAGGCTGTATATCCACAAGTTTTAGACTTGTCAAAGCGCATGCCATCATTTTTCTTTTTTAGGCAGAAATTGAATTTGGATTAAAAGGAGCAAGAAACAAGTGTCTTCAAAAGCATCTGAGAGTGGCCTTTGTGCTGCAAGGTACTGATTGGCAGTTGCACCACTCACCGTCCCCTGGAGCACGAGCAATTATAATGATCATCTCTGCATTGACCAGAGCTGATAATTCATAGAATACATAGAATAGTTAGTGTTGGAAAGGACCTTAAGATCATCTAGTTTCAAACCCCCTACCATGGGCAAGGACACCTCATACTAAAACATGGGTTTGCCACTTAAACTGTTCTTGTGCTGGTAAGGCCAGGGGTAGCATACTAGAATAACAGCACAACAAGGAAAAGCTGCAATTGTATACTGGAATAAAGCTCCAGGACAAGTTCACTGCATCACAGAATGGTTTGGGTTGTAATAGGCCTTAAAGCTCATCCAGTTCCAACTCCCTGCCATGGGCAGGGACACATTCCACTACCCCAAGTTGCTCCAAGCCCCGTCCAACCTGGCCTTGAACACTTATATGGTGTAGTCCAGGGTTTGTCTGCTTTCTTTTCCACTCCCTGCTCATTCTCTGCCTCTTACCTCTGCTGACCACCACATAGCTACTTCAGAACTGAACAAACCACGTCGGGTGAGTGGTTTTGCTTCCATGCCCCACCAATTGAAGCTGATTCCCTCTCCAATAATAAGATTGTTCAAGGATTAAATAATTTCTACATTTGCTCACCATGACTAGGAAAACACCCAGGATACAGACACACAGCAAAATGGTTTTGTCATGGCGGCTATTTTGCAGCATGGGATGCACTCACACCTCCTCCATCTGCTCTGCTCCAGGGCAGAGAAAATAGCTCCAGGATCTCCTAACTCACCCCGGCTGCCCCCAAGTCAAGCAGCACTGGGACTGCACACTGAAAAAGCATTTCATGTGCGGGATTGCTGCTCCATCCAGCTGGGAAGCATTCCACACAGTCCTATGCCTGGAGGCTGGATTAGAAAGCTCCAGCCTCGAAATAAGAGTTACTAACTGCCGGCTATTTAGATACTGAAAGAGTTCACCGGGGAGGTGAGTCGGGGAGTTGATGGACTCACCGCTACCTCAAAGTGAAATCGGAGAGCTTTGAAAAATGTGCTGAAACACAGGGTTTGGGTAAAATACCATAGCGTGCATGTGTGCAAGGGGGCAGAGGGAGAGGCAGCTGCAGCTTGTGGCACCAGTGTACATGAGTTACAGCTCCTTTTCAGTACCCTCAGCTTTGCATCCACTGTGCTCTCCAAGTCAGGATCTATCAAGGAAGATCGTCATGAGGCCATATATACCTTATCTGCTTCCCATTTTACTATGCACGCTTGGAGCACAGGGTTGCTATGGTCTATCTTGTTACTTCCTTGCTTTAATCTCTGGAGGAGTGAAATAGTTTGTTGAACTTAAAGGGCTCAAGAAAGGATGAGAAGGTAAAATGCACTTGACCGTGACAAACAGGCATAACTGAGGTACACATCCCCCAGAGATGACTGGCCCAGATAATGTACTTTCTATCACACCAAGGTGGTGAAAATGGGTATCTTTAGGTAAGCTGCTAATGCATGTTCCATGTAGGTTCATCTCCGCTCTCCTTTCCCCACTTCGCAACTTGAACAGCAACTGATGAAGCCTGGAGGTTTTATAACTCAAGCCCTCGCTAAAGGTCTTGCAAAAGATCCAGGACAGGAATCAACACGTACGTTAGACTCTGAATAAATTCCCTGTGATAGCTACGAGCTTCACACCATACTGCAAAGCTCTTGAGGTCCAAGCTCTAATGTTTGCCTTAGAGAAAAACAGTCCCTGAACCTTCATGCTACTAATTTTAGCTCAGATGAGACATTCATAACTTTTTAAGGGACTTGATCAGAGCAACTGTGCTGACAGCTAGAGGGAATTAAGTTCTTACAGCACATACAAGGGTCTTGAATGTTGGCATGCCGGAGCTATACAGAAAGCCACACCGCAGCTGAAGCAGAGCCCCATCTTTTGTTTCATTAGAAATCTGTGCCTATAACCAGCTGCTCCAATTATTGAGACACAATCAAGACAGAAATCCTCAAAAATCCCTTGTATTCTGAAATTCAAGCTGGCATGTTCTAACCCCTTTGGATTTCTCCAAGCCACAGGCCCCAGGATTCCAAGGCTACACATTCATATGTATTTACATATGCCTTGCCTAAAAATGTGAAAAACACATCTTAAAAGTACTTATTTTTAAGCATCTGCACTCAAACTTATGTCAGAGGAAGGAGGATCAGCTGTTGGACTGCCAGCCTCAGCAGACAAACTGGCTCCTGAAGCTGCCTTCCCCTGTTTTTGCAGCCAGGTCTGGGATTTTGCTTTGCTAAGTATATGTTTCTCCTGGTGTCTGCCCAGTGCAAGACTTTCACACTTATTTCTTCATCTGGCCATCAAATGGCAGGAGGAAAAAAGAGCATTTGTCAAAGCCCACGTCCTGAACGTCTACTTCCCCTCCCATACAGCCATCTCTCCCATTCCCATTTGCATCCGTATCTTCCAGAAGAGAAGTCCCTCTTCCGCATGAAACAACTTCTCATTGAGGTCCAATCCAAGTGGGAATAGAGCCCACAGGAGCCTCTTGGCCATCCCATGTAGCGACTGCTATTACAAGAAACCACATTTTCTAATCACGTTGTAATTTATGGAGCTCAGTGCTGGGTTTTTACCCTTCGCTCTCCCTGTTGGCAGGTTGCCGCTGAGCCTTACACCTCTGATGGTTTGAAACCTCTTCCAATTTCCTGCCTGAATGCATTTGAAGCCAGTTTATATCTATGTTCTTGTGCCAAAGTTGGAGCTTGAATAACTGCTGTTCCTCCTCTAATGCACAGGGATTGATCACAACCCTTCGATTTGCTAGGCTGAACAAACAAAGCTCTTCTAGGCTCCTCAATGAAACATTTCTAGCCTCCTTCCAGTTTATACACCTCTTTCTAGAGCAGAGACGTCATAAATTTGAGCCACTTTTCCAGATGAATTTTTACCATACTTCATGCAGTGATATTACACTTCTTTATTTTACAATCTTCATCCCTGTGTTATAAACATATTTAGAAATACATAATATTTATGGCTGTTGTGTAAAACATTTTGCAGTCCTGCACACTGATGAGCCATAAGGGACAACTTCTGGCTCTGCTCTTCAATGCAGTGTCTGTGAACATTGGACCAATGCTTTGTTTTCTCTTCAGGAGTGGACATTAAGTAACCAAGATGATTTTCAAAGAGTTGACATGTACCACAGACCAGATGATGCCTGAATTAGTCTCCGGGAATCCAAAGAGACCTTGTAGGTTTGAGTTGATTCCCCTTTAGATTATACTTAATAATTTAAGCTCAGGACTGAAGGGACTCTCCAAATTCTGAAATGACCTACCGATACTGCCAAAAACCGATGTCATGTTTGCTGGCCAACTTCTCTCCCTGATACTCTGTAAATTGCTGCTTTGAGTGACACATGAACACTGTCTCCCAAGAATAGTGAGGTTGGAATGCTGTCGTCCAAGCATAATAAGAAAATTGCGTTAGTCTTTCTGGGGACCACTTACCTCCCCAGCTCATATGCTGTGTAGAGATTTTAATAAACTAGAATATTGCAGAAAAAAAGTTGTTTCATTTCATCTGTTTCATGTCAAAGAAATGCGACAGCAAAACAGTGGAAGGCGGAGAAAAAAAAAATCACTGCCTGCAAATCTGTATTTCCAGCACAGGCTGACAGCAGTGTCCTTCACCCGGAGCAGAGGCCATCAGCTGCTCCACAGCAGACATCTGCCCTTCAGAGGCTCCACATCCTACATGCACACCGGGCTCATCCACTAGAAAGCCGCTCCATCTATCTGGAGCCTTGCTAAAGTAAGTCACTGTAGAAGTACCTCATACCCCTGTGGGAGGCAAAGGGCATTCTCCTGCATCCCAGGGCACCTCCCAGCCGTGCAATGACACCCCATGGTAACTCCCATAGAAATTCATGGTGTTGTTCTGCACCCGGGGACACCCCCTAGCCCTGCATCATGGCTCTTTTGCAGCCCAGAGAAGTCACACCTCGCTTTTGTTTCCTTAGTGGCTCATCTGATGCGTGAAAGGTCCCAAAAAGGCTGTTGGATGAGCTATGCTTGAAGGATCTCAGTGCCTGTCTTCGGCTCTGCTTACGGCTCCTCTTCATCTCCATAGTGATTAGAAACAGCTCTGAAGTGGCAAATCTGCTAAAAGGCTCAGCAACGCAGACAGAGGAGCGCAGACAGAGGAGTGTAATTAGAAAGCAGGTGACTGAGGAGCACCGTGACCTCTGCAAGGAACAGATGCTGGAAGAACCTAAAAATACATTAACCTGAGTAACGCATGAGACATCAGTACCAACTGCTGGAGCTAATGGACTTTTATTTGCTCCTGAGCATCCCAAACTCCCTCACAACATGCCATTTCTGAAAAGGCACCCAAGGGATCAAAGAAGCATCCATGTCTTCTGGAATATGTCATTGCCACACTAGAAGTGGGCTTAAATTGCTGTCCATGACATGCTGGACTCAACAGCAACCATGTCTACCTGGACAGGTGCCACCTGGCACTAAATACCAGTATGTCCACCCAAAGCTACAGAGACATGGGCCAGCTTGGGCTCCAGAAGCCACCAACATGCCTGGACAGAAGGTGATGCTGAGAGCAGGTGGCACCAGCATGGGTATGGTCCTGCGACCGGATTCTTGAAACCCAACTGGTTCATGTCCCCACAGCATGAAGGACCAGCAGAGCTACTTCAGCACCATCTGCATCTCTCCATACACCGTGTCTTGTATCTCCTGGGGGGCACAAAGGAAGCCTCTGACATAAGGAATGTGACAGAAAACAAGGCTGCTGCCTGATATGCATGGTTGGATGGCACCAAATGAAACACATAGTGCTGTGCAGTTTCAAACAAACACTGAGCAAGGCTTGTAAAGACAAGCAGAGAAAAACCAAACCACCAAACAACTGGATTTTCTCTAATCAGACAGATAGTATTTACAGCCTACGGGTGGTGCCAAAATATTTCAGGAAATGCCTAAGCCCTTCTGAATAAAAGCTCAGGAAAACACAATATTTAAGAACAGAAACTACAACGGTAAGAATGAAAGCTTTCCACCCTCTCCCAGCCTCCTTACACAGTTTAAAATGATTGCCATAGCAATTATCAAGACTAAGCTCATTTTGCAATCTCCTCTGCAAATTAAGTTCTGAGTTGAACACATAAAAAATCAGCATAAAAAGCAAACGAATCATGTAAACTGCAAAGAGCAGAAATCAATGCGTGCTCTGCCCAGACAGCATGCTGAGGTCTAATCCATCCTGCTCAATTCCTGTTCTGAGAGACCTGAACAATTTGAGCAATTCCTTCCAGTAAGGCACAAACACTACGCTTGAAAAAGCCAATCCCAAAGATTCTAGCTTGTTTTTCAGTGTCTTTTACCAGCTTTGACTGTCTGCCCTGCACTGATTGCAGAACGGAGTGGTCAGGAGGGCAGAACACAAGCACTGAGTCCCTGGGGAACACTGGAGTCCCACCACATTTTTCTCCAATGAAGCAGTAGTAGGTACATCTGTATCCATTCCCTTGCACAACCACAACAAATGCCACCCTGGAATCACTTTGTTTCCCCACTCTCAATTACATCTACAGACACAGAAAACCACAAGTCCTGCAAGGATCGCATCTCTATTTTGTTCCATTTGTGCATTCAGACCAAACCTGTCTCTGCGAGTCTCTATAGTGCACGCAGAAACAGCCAGATGCAACAAGCGTTTGCCCCCGTAGAGAAAAATCAGGGCATCTATTTCCAAAAAGCATATTAAACCAGTTTATTTCTGGTGGTTACAACTGGGTGGTGTCAGCTTTACCTGCTCTGGCTTCAGGCCAGGGGGGACCCACGCGTACTCTTCCAAGGCACAGCCCGAGTCATCATCAGAAGTCGAGTTCCTCTGGAAGTCAAACATGAGCTTTGTGACGGTCTTCTCCATCTCCAGAGGCATAACTGTTACAATGTGCTCTTCCTGGGAGCACTTACAGTGAAGGCAAATCTTCCTGCAAGGTGAGGAGAGAGGAAAAATAGGAGGTGTCCCGGTGAGTTGCGCTTGAAATAAGACAGCAAAGCAATTCCTGCTTTAGTAGCCAGCAGCTGGCTTGCAGATCCTAAACTCAACCCTTTTTTATGCTCGTGCATTTTCTAATGCAGGATTTGTCTCTCTTACAAGGAGGAAATAAAAATCCATATTTGCTGTAACAACACTTGGCAATCAAGCTAAGTCAGGCTGCCCAATGTTTAGGGATATGTAATTGCTCTTCCCTTCAGTACACCATAAGGAGCATTTCCAGGGGCCAGTATGGGCAAGGGCCACATGCCCTCCTGGTGCAGATCACCATGCCAGCCAATAATTGCTGAGCACTTCCCGAATTTAGGACAGCTGAGAATTTCTCTAATACAGAAAATGGTGGTTTGACTGGGAAGCCGTGAATGGCGAGTCCCTTTAGCATGCTGATAGCATAAATTTGCTTATTAAAGTAGCATAAAAATTGATTATAGTCTGAACATATAAAGCTAAATTAAATTAAGTGAGGCTACAAAAACCACAGTCACACTACAACAGCATCTTAACCGCCTGGCTCAGCAGCACACCAGGTTGCATACTGCCTGAGAGCTGGATGGGGAGAGGGAAAGCACAAGAACTGAAAGAACAGCCCACAGGTTGCAATTTAACAGCCATTAACCTCATTCACTGCAAATATCACTTTTTAGCACTTCTTCTAAGGGTCTGCTCTTGCAGCTGATGGTCCATGGGGGTTTTCTTCATGGGCTTGAACCTGAGCATGTATCTGCAGGGCTGCAAGGACATTGCACCCCTTCACCTTCCTTCACAGCAAAGGACTAACCTGGTTGAAAACATCACCCAGCCCCACAAAAAAAGAGGTTAAAGAGAACACTGATAAATTGGCTTCTATTATAAAAACACAATGCTCTCCCACAATATGGGTCAATGGTATCTATTTTAAAGTAACCACACAGGATTCTGAATTAATTTGTGCTAATGACTTATGAGGAACGAGATACGGTTTCACCTGGGTAGCAGAAAAGAGACATCTCAGAAATAAAAAGGTACCACACAAAAATCAAGGGAAAAATTACCATTGCCATTGCAGATATAAGGTAAAGTGAAGAAATTCATAAGGCAGCAACAATTAAACAACCAGGGGCTGTGATTTTCAAATACCTTCCCTTCTTTTTCATCACTGCATCCGAGCCAGCTAAGCATACCAGTGCTCAGACCCAGATTCGAGTCTAGCTTTCCATTTGGCCACTGCAGCACAAAAAATGCACTCTAGCAAAAGTCAAGAGGCTCCGTTAAGTCAAGCCACGGAGATTTGCCAGATTTTCCCATTTCCTGCCTTTCATCAGATCTAAACCGCACCGCAACCCCCACGCACCCCTCGCATCTGGTTTGTGTCCAGTAAGAGAGTTTCAGCATTGCCTCTGGCTGTTACCTTAAGAAATAACCAAGGCACCATTTCATGTGAACACTTTAATTAATCAGCTACCGTGCAAAGGGCCCTCTGCCTCACCAAAGCTGCTCGCTCCTTTACTGTTTCCATCTCATTTAGCAATATGATGCAAAAAAATACGCAACAAGATGCTAAGCATAATTAATAGCTCCAGAGCTCCAGGTTCATTGGAGATGGTTACTCTAAGAAGGTTTAGGACTTCTTAGTTAAATTTTAGTTTTCAGGTATCAATAACAAGCTTCAGAGGGAAACAAACCCAACAATCAATGGTCGGAGAGCCAGGAGCACGAGCAGGGTGATGGGGAAAAAGCCAGACTGCACGTTTTTCCCTCCTCCCCGTTCCAGACACATCCCCTCCAGGAGACGGAAGATGGCAGGAAAGCATTGGAGGTCTTGGCTTTTAATAAATGACATAAATCAACTATCTCAAGAACTTTAAACAATGGTGTTAAACAAAAAGACTTAACAGGTGAGGTGTATGATTAATCAGAACTCACACAACCACCATCCCAGAGCTCACACCACATACAGCCAGAAGTGCAAGGATTGGGTCAGGAAGCTGATTTACTCCTGCCCCATCCAGGCAAGTAGTTACCAGCAGTGGATAGCTTCTGCTAGTCAGAAGAGCAAAGGATGAAAAGGACACAGGTAGCCTGTTTAGTCATCAGCAATGTCCTCATGCAGGGCCACAGGCTCTGTAAAAACTCTGCACCATTAAACACCGAGCATTTCCAGGCATGGGGTTTTGCCACCTCCCTGGGCAAACTGTACAAACTTCAAGATCTTGCCCCTGAGACATTCAGTTCTCTTCCTTTCCCCTCATTAAATGCAGAAGATTAACAGCTTTAATTACAACTCTTTTCTTTACATTAGGATATATAATTTCATGGGAACAATACTCAGTGTCCTAAGAGTGTCTTTCTACTTCTATCATATGGTTTCCATGACTTCTTCACATAGGTCTCACTTACTCAACTTCATTTTATCATCTTCCAGCTCGCTATAATTAAAAATAATTCCCTGCAGTAAAAAGTTAATATAAGAATGTACATTTCAAATGTGAGATGAAATTGAAAAAGCAGCATCCCCCCAATGCACTTAGAGCAGAGCGGGATGAAGTGAGATGATGCACATGCCAGTGCTTGGCCGTGCACACAGATGCTGCAGGGATCATGTGCTGTGGGTGCTGGTGCTGTGATGGAGAGCTGGTGGGTGTGGGAGAGGAAACAGGGCCATGGCCAGCAGTATGTCCAGCTGTTCCTGCCAGCAGTGGCTCGTTATGTATTCCCTTGTTACTTGTGGGAAGAGCGTTGGAGCCTGGAGACACTCAGTGTGCTGCATTCCTTACCATATAAAGGGAGCCACAGTCCAGGTGGAGTGGCATGTCCTGCAAAGTGAAACCTGCTAGCTTGGCTCTCGACAGACACAGCCTCACCTAACCACCACCAAGCTTCATCAACAATGACTTCAGCTGGCAGTGGGGCCAAGGAGCCCCACACAACTTGAGAAGAGTGTGGGCAGCTTTGCTGTTTGAGTTTTTTAAGCAAGAAGGAGCCAACACAAACCACTCCCTGGAAATCCTGTCTTCATTCTTGAGCCCTTCTCTCATTGCAGAGAATGCCAGCCTGGTTTGGGTTGGGAGGGACCTTAAAGCTCATCCAGTTCCAACCCCTTGCCAAGGGCAGGGACACCTTCCACTAGAGGAGGTTGCTCCAAGCCCCCTCCAACCTGGCTTTGAGCACTGCCAGGGATGGGGCAGCCACAGCTTCTCTGGGCACCCTGTGCCAGCGCCTCAGCACCCTCACAGGGAAGAGCTTCTGCCTAAGAGCTCATCTCAGTCTCCCCTCTGGCAGGTTAAAGCCATTCCCCTTGTCCTGTCCCTACAGGCCCTTCTCGAAAGCCCAGATCTCTCATAGCCCCTTTAGGCACTGGGAGCTGCTCTAAAGTCCCCCCAGAGCCTTCTCTTCTCCAGGCTGAACAACCCCAGCTCTTTCAGCCCATCTCCAGAGCAGAGCTGCTCCAGCCCTTGGAGCATCTTTGTGGCCTCCTCTGGACTTGCTCCAACAGGTCCATATCCTTCTTATCATGAAGAAGGGTCTGCAAGCTCATCCCAGGGAAATACTTCCCCTGGTGATTAAGAGAGGTCTCCAGCACTGGGGAGGACACAAAGCTGGAGATACTTTGGTGCTGTTGCTAAAAGTAACATCCTAGAGCATCACTTGAGGAGCTGAGGGCTGTTGAGGAGAAACCCATTGATGCTGCATTTCCCAACGAAGCAATGACCGCTGCCAGCACAACCACCTTCAGGCATGCAGGGTAAAAAAAGGAGCCGTGGAGCAGCTTGTGGAAAGAAGCGAGGGTACCAGCCATCAGTCATGCTGCTGCAGGAGGCACAGGATGGGGAGCACCTCGGAGCACTGCAGGGAGCTGCCCTGCAGTGGGGCCAGGATGGCGGGAAGCAAATGAGAAGAACAAGAACATTTCCTGGTGTCAGATTTAGCTGGAAAGGAGCCTGCCTTGAATTGACTTCACATGGTATAAAGCAGCAACTGGCTCAGAAACAGACTGAAAAGTTTGTTCTCCTCAAGGCCAGTGCCTGGCGTGAAGAAGTTACAAGATGGATGTATTTCACTTTGCAACGGCTGCTTTTACGTGGTGCTCTTGGCAACTCTCCTTAGAGGAAGCTCTAATCCCCACCTCCAGTTATATCCCTACCCATCCACTGGTGCAGGGGGATGGTGCTAACTGGATCCAACACCTCTCACATCATCTGCGGATGAAAACCAGCACACGAGGGGAATCTGAAGCAAACAGGGCCCCACACAGAAAGCGGAGAACCTGGCTTCAGAGACTCTCTTGTTTAGGATGCAGAAGCACGCTTCCAGCCCAGCTCCAACTACATACAGCTCAACACAAGCCCAATTGACCTGTGAGGTCTCTGGGATGAGGCAGTCTCTTGTTGTATGCCATGGTTACTGAAGCACAGCCTCTGCCATCTCTGGAGCCTCCCACAGCCCTTTCATCATCACAGTGGCACCAACAATAAGTCAAACAACGCTGAAAACACGAGTGCTGTGCAAGAGGCTCTGGAGAGAGCTGTGAGCGTGCCCCCAGCTTTCTGAAGAGAGCTGAGGTCTCTCTGCTGTGAGAATAAACAGGAAAAGCACAAGCAGAGCTAAAAAAAGAAGGAAGAAGGACCAGGGCAGCCTGAAGCCAAGGCAAAGTGCATCCTTGCAAATGCTCTGTAGCTCCAACAGAGGAGCATCTCCCAGCAAACAGTCTGCATGTGTTGCGGTCTGGGTGGCACAGGCAGGACCAGACCCTCTTGGGGCTGTGAGGGCAGCAGAATCCTGCCTGCAGGAAGAGCTCCTGGCCATAGAGCTCTTACAGACACAGATGCTGGCCCGGCTGGGTGGGCATGCAAGAGGGAAATACCATCAAAGCCAAACCTGCTCAGGCTGGGTGCCGCAGCTGTGTTAAACAAGGGCAGCAGAAGAGCCCATCACCTCTTGGCAACAGCAAGATTGAAAGTAGACTTTGAAACAGTGGCAGAAATGTAAAAATTCCTCTCAGACAAAGAAGGAACTCAGCAAACAGGCCTTATCACATCCCCCCAAGGGCTGCTTATCTCTGCTTCTCAGTTGTTTCTTCTGGGATGGAAACAAATGGGCTGTATCAGGGAGCAGCTCTATCTCCAGGCAATGCGAGGAGCATGAACGCCACAGCCCACAACGGGGCAAGCGATGCCTCTGCTGAGCCTGTAATAAAAGATTTGCATGTATTTGTGCACATGTTAACATGCAAGATTTGGAATCCCTCAAAAAAGCAACTGTCTGCTCAGCTCGGATGGGGTGCGTAACTCAAAGGAGCGATTCCCTTCCTGCTTGGCTTAAGACACACAGAGCAGCCTGATTTTTTTCCATCATCCTGATTGCAATGAGGCTTTTGGGTCAGTCACCAGTCAGCAAATCACAAGATGTCTCAGAAACAGGAGAGGCTGAGGATTTGGGGCAACTCATGTGACCCCTGAGTTTCTTAACAAGGGCATCTTATTATCCCTGCCTGTTATCTCCTCCCCTCATTTGAGAGTTAATGAGGCATCTTTCCACCCTGAGCAAGCTCCAGCTATGCAGAACCATTTCTCCACACCCCACAGGCATGGCAAACATTTATCTAACTGAAAAATTAACACAGTCCTTCACTGCTATAGGGAGAGCACAGCAGTATGGGCACCACTCTCCTATTTCACAAATGGGAAGCTGAGGTTTGAGGATACCCACAGGCAGCACCCAACCATGGCCTCCCCTCAGCATTAGCATCATCAGAGGAGCCCCAAGCTTTTGTGATCAAAACAGGCAGTGCAAGCTGAAGCTCTGCCTCCTTCTCCCACTTCTCTAACACTGTATTTTGAACCAAAAGCTCCTAGTAGCCCCAGACGCCATGAGTAGCACAAGTAGCTACTCATCTCTGGAAAGGTGTGCAACAGGCAGGGAAACACAGAAAGGATGGAAGAGTTGCAAGTCAGACTCTCATCCATCTTCCCCATCCATCTTCCCTACCCACTTGATGTGTTTGAGACACGTTATATTTCCAGTGCTGCTTTGTTTTAAATCTCCTCTGACCCCCACAGTACCAACCGCAGCAATTGCAAATGCATTCAGGGTGGCACTGAAGCTTTTATTACAAACCCCATTTCCACCCCTGGAAAAATCCTCCTCTCTGGCTGAAGTTGCTCATGCTCAGCCTCAGGTTGAAGTCTAATTTTATTTTTAAGACTCTTTAAAAATCCTTTACCATTCCAAAAGTTATTCTTGCTTAATTAAGAAAGGGAAAAATAGAACTATCTACAGTATTGCCAGTTGTAGCCATGTATGAGCAAAAGCTGTCTCCAAGTTGGTCTGCCTTCATAGTGAATCAGGACCATCAATTCAACAAGCAGACGGAACATCTGCCTCTAGGTCCCCACTGCCCGTCCCCGAGTCCCTGCTTCCCTGTGGCATGGCTCTGGGCAGCCTCCAGGCTGCTTCCAGTTTTGCTGTCTGGGGTCTTTGGCACAACATTGCAGACAACAATCACCAGCACACCAGGCTGTGCTCCTCCCAGATGAGACCAAGAAACTGGGAGGAAACACAATACAACGTACAGACCCCCAAATCCTTCATCTAGGCTATCTTGGTGCCCTCTTGGGCAAAAAAGGAACCAGGACCATAGCTCAAAACCATGGCCAGACGTTCCAGCAACACCCCAACATGAATTCAACCCCAACCAACATTTCCAACCTGTGGTTAAATCACACTGTGGGAGCTGGGGAGTGTCACAAGTCATTCTGTGCTCTGAAGTGAACAGAGGTCCCTGCTTGGGCTCCAGTTTCTCCTTGTGAGTTCGTAAGAGCCCCACTTACTTGACTTGAACCACATTGCCAGGCTGCTCCTGTGAGCTGCAACCCATGGCATGAATCGTGAAAACTCTGATGTATAAAGACGAGATGGTTAAATTAAGGGATATTAATAACTCAGCAGATCTCAAAAGAACTCTGTATTTGGAGCCGTCAAGGTATTTTGCAGTATAGAGGTTAGACAGAGGTGGGAAAAGTGCTATACCCATGTGAGCTGCAGATCAAGCAAGGGGAATAGAGAGAAGAGGAAAAACAAGGTGCTGTGAGCCCCAGCCTGTTTCCCATCCATGCTACCAGGAGAAAACATGTCCAACAGGCTGCTCTGTCACATCTGAGATGATGGAGGCAGCCTGCCAGCTCACAGGCTTACCACTCATCTCAACATATTTATATTAGGTTGCGTTGGTTGGTTCCCCCGCACCTCAAAGGTCTCTTAGCACACAGAAACAATAATAAACATGCATTTTATCCTGGTCATGGAGAAGAAATTAAACCCTTTGTTTTCAGGCTGAAGAGAACAACAGGCTCAATAAGAGCCATAACAATCCCAAAGCTGGTGGGCAAACAATGCTGAAGCCAACCTCATGATTTTGGAAGGCAGGGGGAGCCACAAGATGGGCAGACACAGGAGCTGTAGACACCAGAAAGGGGTTTGATGTCCCCCATAACAGGACAAACCCAACCCCACTGCCCTGAGAGCCAGCGAGCAGGGATGGAGCAGGACGCTCATCAAACCCTCCCTTTGGGCTGAGTTCAGCAGCACTTCCCTCCATGAGCAAAGCCCCTGTCCTACCCTGTGGGTCAGATGGTCAGATGTTATTTACACTATTTGGTGGCTTCTCAGCCTAACAAGATGCAGATCTGCATTACAGGGTGGTTTCTTTCTGCTGCTTAACTGAACGAACTTAATCACCTCCAAGCCTGTGGTTCTAGCAAGATTTAGGCTCTCCTTCTGGATTCCAAACCAGCTCTTCATGAAGAAGCCTGTCTCTGTTCAGCATGTAGGTCCTCACTGTCCCCTCAAGTTTGCAAAACCCTGGTCTCTTCAAGGCAGCATTTATCTTCCTGCCCCTCTCTTTCCCCACACTGTGCCAGGCCTGCAGTCCATCTCACTGATCTCAGCCTAAGCTAAGCAGGTTCCCAGTGATTTGCCCTGGGGCTGTAAGTTCTATTTTGAGGGACTCCACCAGTTTGCATTTGCAGCATGACAAGCAGAAACCATGGGAAGCAGTAAACAAGCTGCAATTCGAGCACCTCCCAGGCCATACATCCTAAAGCAAAAAACCTGGCTAACAGGCAAAATGCTCAGAAGCAGGATGAGCAGGACTGAAAATTGAAATGATTTCAAAACTTAAGGCTTAGACACATCTCCTGAGATAGGCAATACCAACCCGCTTGTGAAAGCAATCACTGCCAGCCTCATCTGTGTACGTGCTGGCTCAGCCTGAGCAAGTCTGCCAGCAGCAAGTGCGCAAGGTTGGGTCATTTTGCTAA
The DNA here is from genome assembly GCF_963264785.1 of Psittacula echo. Taxonomy (NCBI): domain Eukaryota; kingdom Metazoa; phylum Chordata; class Aves; order Psittaciformes; family Psittacidae; genus Psittacula; species Psittacula echo. The sequence continues at coordinate 6,985,379 of NC_137745.1, forward strand.
GCCAAATGTGGCTGGTAGAACACACACAACGGGAGAAGATTAAAATATGCAGCAAAATATAATCTTGTTAGCGGCAGATAGCTTTACTTTACAAATCTTTATCACAGGCTCTAGCTGGCACCCTTATAAACACAACGCAGTGATGTGAGACATGTAAGTGCTCCCTCAGTAGGAGAAATAATTGCTGAATAAAAATAAGTGAGATAAGTTACAAGAGAAGAGAGCTAAAACTAAAAGGATGACACTGCATCTGGTGTGAGTAATTATTTTGGCATCATTCTATCCAGCGCTAATCCTCAACGGCTTGAAAAGATTCAATCAGTGTTTAGCACTGCCACGGAATCAGGGCTACAAAACAAAGAGTAACTGGATTAAAATCTTGCTATGGTCACAGGTCACGTCTGTGCCACATCTGCTTAAAATGTTCCTTCAAGGAACAAGAGAAAAAGGAAATTTGACTTGGAAAGATTGCATTGAAAAACATACCCCCAGGTTCCAGTTCAAGGTTGGTTTATAGTGAGGCATTCTGGCATGAAAAAAGAAGGACGTAGAAAGATTATTACTTTAAAACTCTCTACCCTCAGGAAAGCAAAACCACCACAATAAACATCTGAACAGTAATGTCCTCAGCCACAACACCAGCCTGCACGCAGCCTGCTCGCAAAATGCGCAGAGAACCCAGGCTTCCAGAAGCTGCATTTACCAGAGCAAAGAAATTAACATTGAGAGATGACGATTTTGATAATACTTATTCCTATTTGGAGCCAGCTGAGCCTTCCTGATTATCTCTTACATGAAAAATCCACTACGGTGGCATCAATGTTTCTCCCTGACTTCCTGCAGCTGCAGAAATGCAATTTAACAATTAACCTTTTCCAGTTGTAAACAACAAGAACAGCAAAGGCTGCGGGAAAAAAAGCGCAGCCCCCTCAGAGCTCACCACCAACAGCACACTGAGCAAAGTTAGCACGCAGCTACGTGCATCCACAGAATGCTCCTTATTCCTCCTCCTCTTTCCTACTTTCTATCCCTCCTGAAAATCCACGACAACTTTGAAGTTGCTGCCAAAAGGCACTTTCTTACCTGCTCGCACCGACGGCGACAGCACAAGAGAAGAGAATCCAGCGGGTTGCTCGGCTGTCCTAGTTGTACCAGTCACTGTTCGGCTGGCGGGCAGCTCCCAGGACCAGCCCAAGCACCGCAGTGCCATAAAGCATCCCACCGCCCCGACACACGCTGCCTGCCACCAGACGGGCTTTTGTTAGAGCCCTTCAGACCGCAGCGTGTCTCCGAAGGAAACCTGCCATGGAATAACATGCCATTCCTGCCCGCGTCCTGAGCTCTTGCTTCAATTGCCCTGCTCTGAAACGTGGCTCCGGAGGGTGCCCTCCGTCTCTGCTCCCAGTTCAACTGAATTCAGCAGCTCCCCCTTCCAGCCTGCCTCTTTGCTAAATGACCCTTCGAGGTGGCAAGAGGATGTCCGATTTGCTCTCCCAGCGCAAAGCATTAACGAGGACAGATGCAGCCCATGGAGAATAATTGCCGGCGCGGGGCTCTGCTGTTGCATTGCTCTCCTCTCCTGCATGCTAATGAGCAATGATGTCAGCAAGCCAAAGTCACCGCATCCGGACCACGCCACGGCCCGGCCACCCTCCCATTTATTTACATGGAAATCAGCTGCTTTTCAGAATCAGTAAATCCTGTAGGCTGCTTAGGGAAAGGGAGAGGAATGACACACACACACACACCCCCCCCCCCCAATCCTTCTCGCTGGCTTGCATGTTTTCAAAGAGTTGGCTCTGCACCAGCAGCCCGAAAAATGAATGGTGTGAAGACACTAATTATCCTTCCCCAAACTATCATCTTTATTTGATGCTGACCGAATCTCAACTTGCTGTCAAACTTCAGGCACCGTTTCTTAGGTATGCAGGCTATTAAAGCAACCATCTTTGAGCAACGTATCATTTTTCTCCTGGCTTTCAATGCCCTCTTAATTATTTTCTGTAGTCGTTTGCTATTGATTCCCCACTGGTTTTTAGACGCAGCGTGTTTGTGCACCAGCAGGGCTAAATATTCTGGGAAATATAAGTTATTAGCATGGCATTTTGGTTACCACGTATTTTAACACATTTTCTTTCATACAGCCCCGAGAGATGGAAGATTTGCACCTTTTATGTGTATCTCAGGTACTGTGAGCCGCAGGAAGATACCACCCCAACGGGGATGATGAAGACTCCTACCCCCATGCTCCCCTCGGAAAAGAAAAGGCAGAGAGGGAGCTATGTTGCCAATCTCTTCTGCTGCTCTTAAAGCCCGTTGCTTGGGAATTAGGTGGTCACAAATGAATCTCTAGTTCAAGCCAACTGGAGGAGAGCGTACTTCTTAGCTTTTGCGTTTGCAAAAAATGAGTGAAATTATAAAAGCTAGTTTCTGTGGGCTCAGAAACATACAGAAAGCAAATAAAACTTGCCCAACATGTAGTGCTTTTCTAGCATGCTCCTGACTTTTGGGGTCTGGCTCTAGATTTCGGAGGCCTTGATATTTGGCAATGTTAACTGTGTTTACAGAACACAGACGGATGCAGAAACTACAGCTGTGAGTCTTCCTGCAGTCTCAAATGCCTTAAATTATTATTATTATTATTAAGGCTCATAAATTAGGTTTCATTATCTGGAATTACACTCAAAATCTCAAGGTCAGACTTTCCTTTCATGGAGGAGAGTGCAGTGTCACCTCCACTTCTACAGGGGATGGCTGAAATGCAATGGAGAGGCCTTCCAACTACACAGAGCAGTAGAACTTGTAGGAAAAAATTCCCTTGAGCCTTCAGCTTCTTAAAGTGATGCATTTTGCCCCCTCCAGCTTGCACTGGGGTTGTGCATAGGCTGCCAACTGTCTCTTTATGGTTAATGTGACAAGGCCCCAAGATGATGCATTTTTCCTCTTAAACTCAGAGCATATTAATTACAATACAAAGGAAATGAGACAAAACTGACTTGGGCAAAAGCAAAGAAAGAAGCCTCCTTATAAAATGGTAATGTTGAGCAGAAGTGCTGTGGAGCAGAAATTACCCGTGTTTACTGTAACAATCTTCCCTGCAAACCTACTGCTAAAAGCACATAACAGTGACTCAGGGCTACAACTGGCACAAAGAATACGTGTCCCTCCCCACAGCAAGTCCTGTAGGTGCTAATTTTCCACAAACACAAGTAAAACACCTGACTTTATCTGCATTAACTTCCAAGGAGCAAAGGACCTTTAGCTATAAGGGGTCTTTTAATGCTCCAAGTGCCACTTGAGCAGGACCAACCAGGCCGCCCTGTGCTCACAGGGAAGGCTGACAGGGCTGTTTTGGCCAAGAGGCCAAAAAAGAAAGGGATCACCCAAGAAAGGGATCACACCAGAAACTGCAAACTTTTAAGTATAAATTGATCCACAAAGACAAAATGGGAGTTAGAACCATGAGCTGACGTAATCTTCTGTTCTCACTAAGACCAACACTTATAATATCCCAGCTATGAGCAGAAGAGCTTTATATCTCCAAACAGCATGTATCATCATCATCACTCCTGGCAGACTTCTTGTTCCAATACTTGCAAAGCTAAACAGCCACTAAATCCAACAAACTGGCTCTTCTGAGATGAGAAATCAGATTAGAAGCTGCCCCATTTGGACACACAGCTGTCTTTGGAAAGTGGAAATAAGCCTTCCTGCTATGAAAGCCGCTGGTTCATTGGCAATTGCTCCATATTGCCGTTACCTACTGCAAGGCTTGTGAAAAGGTCATGGGTTGGAATAACTCCAGAAGGCACACAAGATTTCTTGATGGATTCTGAACATTATGCAGGTGAAATGAGCGTCTCATTAAGCAGCAAGGAAAATACCAAACCAGTGGAGGACATTATCAAAGGTCACATGAAGGACTTGCACCATTACAAGGATGGACACTAATAACTGCCAGCAACAAAGCAAATGACCAGAAGTAAAACTTTAGCTACTGAAATAAAGAAAGGTCAAGAGCAGGAAGCCTCTGCTTAGGTGCAAAGGTGAGAGATGGGTAACTCTGCTTGTAAAGGTAGACACATCCTTCTGCCATTTGCTGCTAGTTTTAAAGACAAAGATCTAACCCAGTGAACTTCAAACTTTCTGCCATTTGCATAAACTCATCCCTTTGGCTAATTTAACAAATCACAAATTTAATTATTTTAACAAAAAAGCGCCCATGTTTCATAAACACTGTATTTTATCACTTTGGGATATCAATCATCCATCAATCAATAGAGCTCCATGTGACATTGTTGACTCTCCCAATGACAATGAGCTACACGGCATGGCCATGTGCAGTGACAGCAGACTGGTGCCCTCAAGGTCCCTGGGCTATTAACCTGATGAATGTCAGATCAAGTTGCCTTTCTGAATTATTTAGTGAGCATCCTCTGCTGCAGCGTGCCATGGCACTGCACGACACTGCTACCTTGGGAAGTCACAGAGGCTCCAGCCTCAGCTGCCCTGAAATGCTGCCTGTGGGGGGGACAAAGGCTGTCCCCTGTGCTGCACGCAACACGGGATCAGTGGGATGGCAGGTCTCCCAACAGTACTGAGCCCCTTCTGGCCCACAGTGACAGGCACAATAACAGATTGCTTTCCCATTGCTCTTTCTACCCACAGAAATGCAGAATTGGATACTCACAGTGGGTTTTTTTCCCTCCGTTCCCATGCTCGCCCCTGTAATTTGCACAGAAACCTCTGCTCGCAGAGCCAGTGCTCCCACCTGGGTGCCAGGATGGGTCATGCCCAGCATGGTCCCAGTCAGAGCTGTGCTCCCATGGCCATGGGGAAGGCTTAAGCAGGAGAACAAGAGGCTGGAGAGGCTACAGCTTAGTAAACATTGGAGGGGAAAGGCAGAGGTATCACAAAAAGCTGTTAGCAGTGAGCAGAGAAGGGAGGCAGGGTCCAGCCCACTCCTCCTGGCAAAATGCCTGGCTCTTTGGAAGGCACATAGGGATGTGCCCAAGGTATGAGGAAAGATCCTTGGAGAACTAAAGTAATGAAATACAGGTCAGGACTTTCAATGAGGTTAAGCTCTCTCTTTAATTCTTGTTGTGTTTCTAAGCAAGGCAGCAGATCCTCCCCACACCTCTCAATGCCAGAAGCAGGGATGTCTTACCTGAAAGAAAAATGGGATGGAGGGAGGGGCAGAGAGACCAACATCAACTCATTAATCCCCAAACCTTGGCCTCCTCCACTTTTCCTTAGGGCTGCTATTTGTGGCTGCTGCCTGAGACAGACCCTCTCCTACTGTCACCATTGCTGCACTTCGTTTTGTCAGAGCCATGGGTAAGGATCTGGCCTGGCAGTCTGCAAGGAGGAATTTAGTTTCTAAACCACCATGGAGCCCAGCAGCAGCTGGCACAGAAGGAGAGGTGCAGCCCAATCTGTGGCTGATTTTAGAGACTATTTTCTGTATTTCCTAAGGATTCACCCAGAGACAGGGCTGACCCTTGCAGCATCCGCCGGTGCATGGGCATAGCAGGGTGACAAGCCTGTGCCCTCCGTGTCCTCTGGCAGCACCGAACCACCCAAAGGCAAGGGTGATGCTGCAGCACACTGCGCTGCTGCTCATGAGCGTCACTGCCCTGCACCCCCAATGACAAGGCACCCCAAAATGACCGTCACCTATTGACTGTCCCCACCCCACCACGCACTCCGAGATCACAGACAGGCAGTGCGCACTCCGATGCAACACGTGGAGCACGCCATGGATGGTGATTCTATCCATCACTGTATCTCTATCTATTTTTTTTTTAATCAACTTAATGCAAGAAGCTTTGGAGAGCTTAACAATAATAAGGCCTCTGGCTTTAACTCGGCAATACCATGTTTTCTACTTTTGTACGCTGAAATCAAATTTGTAACTGAATGCGAACAACAATCTGGATGCGTGCGTGGTTTCCTCCCCTTTGCCAGCCCTGATCGTATTCTCATCTGAACACTTTTTAATCGTGTCCTTTAATGACGTCTACAAAAGCCTCATTAAAGCGCTATATTGTAATTTAAGCTAAATGAACTCAACACAGTTATATATTTTTTAATGACATATTTTTCTTGGGGCCTTTCCACAAACAATAAAGCGTTCACTGAAAATATGTTGTGAAGGAAGCGCCTAGATCTTCAGCTTATCTGGTGGTATGTTCTCCAAAGATCTAAACCGCTGATCAGCAACAAATTAACTTTCCATTTACACAAAATAGAAGATGTATTTTCAGGATAACCAACTAACCCTGCAAGTCTGCATTAACATGTGCCTTGGCAGCAGCTCAGGACTCCCTCGCTGCCGCCCTTCTCGCCGCCTGACTCTGTCAGTTGCTGTCACGTTAGATGGTTTTTATTCATCTTTTGGCTGCAAACCTGTCTAAGAGAGCATTTCGGGTCACTGGTTATGCCCTGAGGATTTCTTGCCTTTGCTTACTGAGCCCCCCTCTGCTTCAGCTATGCACAACCTGGTCCTTCACCCAAAAGCTGTGCATCCCCCCCACCAGGACTGGGATACGATGCTTAACCATCTCTGTGCTCAGAGGTGAGTCTCAAGTTCTGGCCAAGAACAACAAGTCTGATTTTTACCTCCCTAAACCAGACTGTTTATTGGGTCATGAATAGAAATGGGCTTTCATGATCCCTTTGAGTCTGGAATTTCCCAGTGTATTTGCAAACACAGAGAGATTGGCCATGGTTAGGAAGGCACCCAGCTCCTCACCTCCTAACTGCTCAGTGGGAAGAAAAGTGACAAAATAGGTGTTTATGTCATAACTGAGAGCATGAAGTAGACCTGGATGATATAAAACCAGTCAGGGCAAGCAGATGGACTGGAATGTGTTATTTTGGTCCATCCCAAGCTCCATCCATTACAAGACTTCTACAATCCAGCTAACCTCAATTTTAAATACATTTTAAATCCTCAACAATAAAATGACAAAAAGTGGCATCTTGATTTAAACCTGAATGTTGCCCATCCTAAGACCATGGCTCTGTATCCTGCCTGGAGCACACAGAGTAGGTCAACGTGTCTTGGGCTCTGTAGAGGTTTACAGCCTGGCTGCCCCACTGTCTGAAGCTGGATGGAGCTCCAGCATTCCCGAGACAGGCTGGCACTGCACACAAAAGGCAAGAGATGTTTGCTATTCTTCCCTTTGTTTTAATTAGTAATAACAATTTGTTATCGTGGCTTGACATTTGTTCATACTTAGGAATAAATTGCTTCCTTGAATGATACGCTGAGATTACCATGGGCTTTCTGTGTTTGTGTTGGTTTTAGTAGCTCATAACAAACCATGAAATCCATTACTCTTGCCACAAGCACCCAAGAGATGTGCCAACCAGGGTGTGATTTATACATAGCTCGACTCATGGAAATGAAAAGGTTTTAATGTTGCCTGAAAGAAGTCAAGAGTTTGAAATTTTATACAAATAAATTACCAAAAAAAGCCCATAATAATACTGGACATGAGCTACTGCATTGCTTTATCTGACTAAGGATAAATATTAAAGTCAGGGTAAAATTAGCTCACTAAATATTAATTAAGTGCCTAATTTGAACAGCCCTTTAAGAGAGAAGCTTTCTGGCCTGAAAATTACTTCACTCTCAGCTTTTTTTTCTTAACTGCTTGGAACCTATATATAAAAGAAGATATTTAACAGCAAAACTTCTCTGCTACATTATAATGGGCAAAACACTCCCACTGAAAGAAACCACTGGAAGACAGTCCCGTGCCTCACCATCCTTAATGAGAAAGGGCTGTCAGTCATACCCCAGCCCCATTTCTCCATGCTGTGTCAAGCCTCGTACATCAAACTCAATATACAAATCGCCAGCCCCATCAAGATCATTAGAGCTGCTCAGCCCGTCAAGGAAAGGTCAGCATGTCACTGGCTGATGGCTGCCTGCTTCCAAACGCAGCATCAATCACAGCCCTCATCAAAGGCAGCCACAGCAGTGAGAATGTAGCTGGAAACCTGCATCCCTTCTTTGTATAACCTGCCATCCTCTAAACCTGCTCCCCTGGTTGTAAAACATGGCTATGCTTTTATCTTATCGTGATCTATACAGAAAGGCAACTAAATCATCTGCTAGAGGAACAGGGGGGATCAGGACCCACGGAGAGGAATTAAGACTGTATCGGGAGAGGGTGAATCAGAAGCATGGGTGCTGACTCCAACGCTGGCTTCCTACTAGGCTGAGTCCCAACCAGTTCCCACTTTCCTTGATGGGTCCCAGGCAGGCGGGATCACAGGAGCATCCCTCTACGCCACACAAGCCCCAGCATCTAGAAACCACCTCTAGTGAAGGGTCAAAGCCACCCTGCAAGGAGATGCTGACTGCTGCCATCACAGCCGCATCGAGGCATGGCTCACAGATGTCCCCAGCCAGGGGACTTCAGGAGTGCCCCACACTCTTGGGGACATCAGCATCACTGTGCCAGGCTGCTGCTGCCCTCCAGGCATGCTGCCCCTAGCTTGTTTGAGCCCATGAGGGCATCCTGCCCACAGGTCGAGCACCACGAGGGGTGGAGAAAGCCAATCGCTTGCCATTAATAGGGGGGACATCAGCATTAGGGAATGCTTTTGCTCCTGTCAGCCATTGCTCGTTAAACATGCTGAAAACCACAGGCCATTTCTTCCCCTTTTTTCTCCCTACAATGCTGTGCTGCACACAGCATTATCTTCAAAGGGCGAAGCAAACATGTTTGCTAAACATGAGCAGGATAAACACATCAGCCTTCTAGAAGCAGTTATTGCTGCTAGAGATGTAGTGAGTCCCATTGTTTTGTGGTTCAGAAAGCATTTTGCTGGCTGCTTTGGAATGGGGCTGTTCCTCAAAGCAATTGCGACAAGGAATAAGCCCTCCCCAGTGAAATAAGAAACAGGTGGGCATCCAAGGGAGCGGAGCTTTCTTTTTGCTGAGCATTTAACTCACAGTGTATCCTTGCAATAAAAGAACAGCAATTTGGGGGTCAGGCTCTCATGGCAAAGAGGTGAGGACATTTCTGGGGAACAGTGGATTGGGTTAGAGCTGGAAACCTTCCTGCAGCATAGCCAGACTGGTGGGGATTGTTCTGACCGGTATTTAGACTGGTTGCACTGGTACAGTGCAAAAAACCCCAAACTATGGAGGAAAAAGGCAATGAAGCCAGTGCTGGACATTATCTTCTTCCCTCCATCCCAAACAGGTTGGGACGCTCCAGACCAGGGTAGCTCACCTGGCTGAGAACCTTGTAAATGTGGAGATGGGGCAACATCTCACCTTTCCATGGCCTTATTTCAGGGCAAACAGCTCAATCCCCCAAATTCCTTCTCTGTGCAAACCGTAATCATTCCCTTTTATCAGTGCAGGGTAGCAGAGGGGGGAGCGCAGCTGGGCTCCCTGTGGTACCAAGCACTTCAAGCATGTATGTCAAAAAGACAGACATCCATGGATGACCAGAGAGACAGCTGGGGGAAGGAGAAGGGAAGCTCACAATACTGGCGAGACTATTATAATTAGTGTAATAAGCAGCAATCACAGCTTGGCAGCTGCCTTCCTGCCCTGAGTGGCTGCTACGTGCATAAAGCCGTGGCTAAGAAGGATTTTGACGCTTGCTGTAACATCTCTGCTTTGAAAGAAGTTTTGACTTGGTGAAGTTTCCATTCCACGTAAGACACAGAGGAAACCACTTTACTGCATTCCCAGCCTCTCCACCTTCACCTGAGCAAGCAGCACCCTGTACTAATGGAAGGGACATGAAACTGGGTTTAGTTTTGGTGTCAACTCACTTCGCAAATGGCTTTGACCAAAACCTTGTCACCTTCGTGTTGAGGCAAACCTGCCATACTCAAATTTCTGAAGTCCCTGGAGCCTCAGAGATGAGCTCTTCTACAGAAAATGGCAAAACATGACCAAACCAATTTACATTGGGCATATATATCCATCCTCCTTGGATGGGCTCATGTCCAACATCCTTCTCCAAAGCATCCCTAAGATACATTCCTCTGAAACACACCTGTCCCCATCCTCACTAGGTTTGCAGAGAGTTGGCACTGAGTATATAGTACAGAAGAGTTGCTCTGCAGCTCACCAAAAGCTGAAGCAGCCGTGGTTTAACAAATGAGATGTCTCGATAGCAGAATATTTTAAAGGACTGGAAATCAGATACCGTATACTGGAGTGCAATGATTATTTGTACTATCAAGAGTTAATTGGTTTGGAAACATTTAAAATGGTGGAGAAGTTACAGGGTAGGATGCTCATTTGAAATCAGTTGGGGATTTAGGTGAAAATGCTGCTTGCTGGCAGCTCACCAGCACCAGAACCAGGCACCTAACCACCAGATTTAGGGGTTGGATCACCATCCACAGCCAACACGGGTTGCAAAGTTGCTTATGTGACAGGCTATGGGTCCTAAGCCGCAAAATATGCTGTGGCTTAGACCCAGACTAATTCCGACTCATTCCTGGTGCTCGTGCTCCAGGAGGGGTTGCCCCTCTCACTTCCTACTACTCCCTGTTCTAGTAGGGGTGGTCAAGGAAGCAGTCAGATGCTCAGAGTATCTGGATATTTTGGCAGTAGCCAAGGATTCAGCTCCCACTGTTTTTTAGTGGGTGTTAGACACTGAGAAAGCGCTTACTGGGAAGATGTTTGGAGGTGTGAGATCTAAGCTCTTCAAGCAAGGGACAGTTTCCTACAGTGCTTAAGAAATTGAGAAGATGGAGACAACAAGTAACATGCTTGGAAAGCAGGAAATGTTTGCATGGAGGAGATTTAACCCCTTGTGAAAGAATGAAGCCCCAGCCAGGCTGGGCAGGGGAGCTCAGGAGTAACTGCAAACAGGCAGTGAGTGACCAGGATGACAACAAACACTGCATCAACTGGTTAAAAACCACAGCATGTGACAGCAGAACAAAGATTTCTCTAATTTCCTAGTGCAGCATATTTGCACGTCCTTGACAAGCAGCATGTGAAAGCAACAGAGGAGCATGAGCCGTTTGCTGTGACACTGACCATCCCCAGCTCCTGGCTGAGACACAGCTCACCAGGGAGCTTCAGAAGAGAAGGCTCTGTGGAGACCTTAGAGCAGCTTCCAGTACCTAAAGGGGCTGACAAGAAACCTGGAGAGGGGCTTTGGACAAGGGCCTGTAGGGACAGTACAAGGGGAATGGCTTTAACCTGCCCGAGGGGAGACTGAGATGAGCTCTTAGGCAGAAGCTCTTCCCTGTGAGGGTGCTGAGGCGCTGGCACAGGGTGCCCAGAGAAGCTGTGGCTGCCCCATCCCTGGCAGTGTTCAAGGCCAGGTTGGACACAGGGGCTTGGAGCAACCTGCTCTAGTGGAAGGTGTCCCTGCCTGTGGCAGGGGTTGGAACTGGATGAGCTTTAAGCCCCTTCCAACCCAAACCATTCTATGACAAACGGATTGCAGAGACAACTGCAATGAGTCTATTCGTTAATTGGGGTTTATTTTATCCAATAGGCACTCAGGTTAAGGAGGCAATTCTCTTATAGCTGTATAAGTCCCTTCTACACTTGTTAAGAAGTAGGACAAAGCTGTCTCTCAGTGACAGTAACACCACGTTGAACTTTCTCTCACCCAAGGAAGGTGCCTGAGGGCATAGCCTGAGCTGAGCTTGCCACTTGCTGTGGATAACGGCATGGGACAGGATCAGCATCACAGACCTTAGACCCCAAATGTATCAGACCTGTGCCACCAGTACAGCCTGAGGCACAAGCCTGGGGCCGGTGTCAGGCTCAGCGTCCTGATCCAGAACAAGGTGTCCTAAAATGTGACATAAGACCCTGTCTCATCTCAAAGAAATATTTAACTCATCTGGCTGCTACTGCTTTGATCTTCCACTTATGCTGTGGGAAGTTTAACATCCTTTGTCATGATCCTGTATCTGAGGATGCAATGGCCAGTAAAATAAACCTATTGCAACCATTCAAATAGTTCCACTTAAACATAAGAAACACTTTAGATTTACAGCACCAGAGTAATTTGATAACTTGTGTTGTTAATGAAACAAGCATTAATAGCATTTTATCAGCAGTTTTAATCTTCCTGGCATCATTTCATGCCCACAGACAACTTCACTCTGTAACTTGATACTCGTAGCATATGCTGGACAAGACCCCCCGCCGCAGCCAATTTCCAGCGCCTTGAGAATCTCTGCTAATCCCAGCCCTTTACAGCAACTCAGCAATCTAAAAAGGAGACACATGCAGTCACTTAGGCTTATCTCTCTAATTGTCTGCCTGCGAACCAGGGGTTCGGTGTCAGTCACTTGCACACACCTAAAGACATGAAAGAAAAACCAGAGCTAAAATATTTACTGTGAGCATTTTCACTAAGTGAAACTATTGAAATCCTGCTTACTGCTGCAGGTCCAAATGCAGTGATAGCTGTGAGGAACACATCTGGCTAACAAAGCAAGTGTTCATGCCTTTCCTCTGCAGCAGCGCTTTCCAGGACTAGGGCTGTGTAACAGACTCCAACTCTCCTGACAGCTTTCTTGCACTGCCCAGTGCCAACAAAGTGAAAATGTTAATGAATGCCATCTTATAAATATTTAATGCACATTTTCCTGCGAGCCCCGCTGTGATTAAATAGCCACTTCCTTCCCCAGGCCCATCTTTCATTCTTATTTTTGCACAAAATACCAACAGTTGGAACTATACCCATGCGACTGAGCTGCTGGAAACACCACTGCCTAAACCAACAGCAAGAGGGCAAAATCCAAACACAAACTTTCAAGGAATGTGAAGAGAAATCTAACCCAGTCAGAGCAAATATTTCATCTCAGGTACCTCCTCCCAGGATCTGCAGGGAAAGAAAAGCAGAGGTGACAAGCCAGCAATATACTTTCTTTTCAAGTCCAGTTATTAGCCTGGTTTTATTGTCTTATTCCATTGCATTTGGAGGTACTGGCCACAACAGGGGTGCACTGCACACATCACTGTGATACGGGCATCCCTGGACTCTGCTCCTACGCCAACCCCTGAGCTGCAACTCTTCCATCTGAAACTTGGATGACGCTCATGATCATCCAAGATTACACAAGCAATCCAGGACAGACATGGAAAAGAACATGGATCACCCAAACGCGTCACCGTTGCTGCTCTGGTATTGCTACATCTGTGATGCTCACCCATGGTGTCGAAAGCACAGCTGACCACAAGATCTGCCTCGCATTCACGACATCACGGTAATCATGATTTAGAAATACTCGGTTATTGTTCTCCAAGCCATCAGAATTGATATATTCAAGCCTTTCCCACCAACCCTCATCTCAGACGCTATTTTGCAAACCAAACCAAATCAAAAGCTGCAGCCCTCCTTGGACCTCCTTGGGATCACCCAAGACCACAAAAGTATTGCCAAGTGTCCAGCACTAGCCAACACAGGCAGCACTGGTTACAGGGTCTGTGCATACTGCCAAACATGACACATGAGACTGAGTGCTGCCATCCAAGCACATCCCAGCTGGATCAAGTGCAGTGCTGGAGACATGTTCATGTGGCTTCCCACAGCTCTGCATCATGGGGTGATGCTCTGGCTTTTACATGGGCCATGGGAAAAGTTTCATATGAGAAAGGAAAGCTGTACAGGCCAAATTCATGCCAAACTGCTAAAAATACAAAAGACTCAAAGGAATAAGGCTTGCATGTGTCAGAACTTTTGGTAATTCCTCCCAAATACATAATTTTTTTGGCACAAATACTAAAATGTAACTGGAGGGCAAGCAGTTAGCTCTATTTTAGCTGGGAGAGTCCCAACTTCTGTCTCTCCAATTTATATATGGAAGCAGGCTCATCACGCAATATGTGTTTCAGCGAGTTCTGCATCAGGGAAGGGTGTGAAGCTAAGGCTAACAAGGGGAATATCATTAAGAATAATAAACAGTACAAAAGCATGAACAAATAGGCTTGTCTGAAGCACAGGCTGCTGTTACATGTGTCACAAGGAGCCTCCGAAGTGAAAAATCTGAGTCTTTCTACTCTGAGATATGGGAGAGAAAGCAACAAATGGTGGTGCGTGGGCAAATACTGGTGAAGAACTGGTGCCAACTGGTGAGACTGCTTCTGTAGTGCTGTGCACTAATGCATGGGAAATTTAAAGGCCACTTGAGATTAAAAGCTGCATTTTATCCTCTAGAACTGGCTTTGAAACACCACTCCATCCCCAGCCCAGTTAACACACACAAACAGCACATTCGGAGACCTCAGAGCAGCTTCCAAGAAATCTGGAGAGGGGCTTTTTACAAGGGCCCGTAGGGACACAACAAGGGGAATGGCTTTAACCTGCCAGAGGGGAGATTTATACCAGATATAAGGAAGTTCTTCCCTGTGAGGGTGCTGAGGCGCTGGCACAGGGTGCCCAGAGAAGCTGTGGCTGCCCCATCCCTGGCAGTGTTCAAGGCCAGGTTGGACACAGGGGCTTGGAGCAACCTGCTCTAGTGGAAGGTGTCCCTGCCCGTGGCAGGGGGTTGGAACCGGATGAGCTTTAAGGTCCCTTCCAACACAAACCACTCTGAGATTCTATATTTTGTTTGCATAACACTGATGCCAGGAATAAACGTACAACTACACTGTCTCATTTAAAATCCACTGCAGCCAGAAGAGCCAGCCCATGGAAAGCATCAACATCCAACTTGGCAGCACATCTGCAAACACTGCCACATTTCCCTGGCCAGTCTGAAACGGCTGGTTGGATTTATAGATCAGCACATCCACATATAAAGCAATGGTGCCAGTTTGCTCAGCCTCTGGAAGCAGCTCACTTCCAGCCCCGCCAAGGCATCTGTGCTGGTGAAGGACCTGCAGTGGCCAGCAGAATGCTCCAGTCTCCCAGCATGGTCCCTAGTCACCACGCTAACACTGTGACTGTATCACAGGCCCTTGATGTGGCATCACCAGGGAAGCAGCTCATCTAAGCTTCCTTATTGACCTAAGGTGACAGCTGTCTTCTGGAGAGGAAAAAACCCATTTAGAAGTGAAAAAAAGGAGCTTTTTCTCCCCCCCTCCTCCTCTGGGTGCACAAATTCACTCATTTAAGGTGTAAGTAGATCAAGTAGCTAATTAAGGAAATAACCGATAACTTAATCAAGATCATTAGAGGAACCAGCATGTTGCTGCCATTATTTAAATGGTAGCAGGGCAAAAAACATGCTCGTGCAACTGGAGCCGTCAAGACCTCCAGGTGGCCCAATCTTTGCAGGGGGAAGGCTCTCATGTCACCCCATCCCTTGTGCCAAAGCCACTGAGGAATATACTCAGATCTGGCAATTTCCCACAGACAGATCATTTAATCATTCCCCAGCTGCCACCACAAAAATCCCAAGGGAATGGTTCTCACGTTGAGAGGAATTCACTGTGAGAAGCACCATGGGGTTCTGCTTTAGGACACAGCCCCTGCCTGGTTTTGGTGCAGGGGTAGAACAACCCCTTTGCAGAAAGGAAGCCAAATACATTGGGACCATATGTGTTTTGCTTTTGGCATCTTGTATTGACTTTGCTCCTGGGATGGCCTCTGTGATTTCCCTACCCACCCCCACAAAAAAGGGGTTTGCATCCCAGAGCCACATCCCTCTTTCTAATTACTCCACCAGTTGCACTGATAAAACATCTGCTGGAAGAGAGAAGGGCTCCTAAAGCACACAAATGAAGGCAAACAGAGGATGCTGTTAAAGACCCCTACTCCATAAACAGCCCGAGGACCTCTGACCAGCACAGGCCTCCTCTGCCTTCTCCAGCAGGAATGAATCCTTGTTTCCAACCAAGCACATAGTTTGTCACTAACACAGCCTCCTATCTGCTTAATTTTTAAAGTATCCAAAAGCAATGGGATTCATCAAGTTTGATTCAGTACTTAAAAGTCTTTGTTTCACTTAAAAAGAAGCCTTTGTTTTGCCTCAAAGAAAACTGGACATTTTCTCTTGAACTCAAGTTAACAAAGACAAAAACAATCCAACATCCAAAGTTAATGCAAGATAAAGGGTTATTTTTAAACACAGGTGCCAAAGGTCCACAATTCACATTCTGTCATTCCACACAAATCCCTGCAACAGCTGAGAAGACACAGTTTGGGAACTCAGGGCTGAAGATTATCTCCAGCCTCCTGCAGAGTTTTACTCTTCAGGGGTTTTCAGAGTGAAAAAAAAGCAGGAACAGCTCAAGGGCTGGTGAGAAAAGTCATGTTTGCATCAAGGAAAAGTTTTACTATGTCCATAGGGTCGGATATTAAGAGAGGATACAGCAATTCCCAGCACGGAGGGTGGCCCCCGGTCTCTGCCTGCAGTGAGAACCAGCGCTTGCAAAAGGAGGCAGGAATCAGAGCCGGAAAGGAAACTCGTTTCCCAACGCAAACATTTGTACAGCATTAAAGCAGCTTATACTTTCATACGCTATAAATTGGGAACCACTAAGTAAGCGACCACTTACCCAGGCTAAACAGGCACACCGGAGAACCCTCATGGAGTGGGCAAAGGCAGAGGGGCAGGGTGGAGAGCGGTGAGGAGAGCGCCTTTGGTGCCGTGGCCCATGGTGCGTCCTCCGGCAGCGTTGCCCATGCCCGATCGCTGCCTGCACCCTGCCAGTGCTGCCGTCAAATGGGAAGGGAAGGAAGGCTCCGGCTGCTGCCCAGCTGCTGAGTGACGCCCACCACAGTTACAGCTTATTGGTGAAAGGCGTAAGCCCTAATCCAATCCTGTCCCTTTACCCAAATTTAGCTCTCCATGGAGTCAACATCCCTTCCAGTTTTGACTAGCAGAATGAAAGCAAAGTTACCTTGCCAATATATAAATCACACAGAGAGAGGCAATAAAAAACATCCCCCCACGCTCAATTTGCTTCACCTCTTTCTCCTGAAAGAGTTTCTTATCTACCCACTTTGAGAGGACCACAGCCTTCTGAGTGCAGCAAAGAAAACCAGCAACTCCCAGTGCGCCCCACTGGATTCAAAGTCAGCAAGGTAAATATCAACATGCCAATAACCCCAGTGTTCATCAGAGTGCCTAATGGTACCACTGACACATCTGGGTCAGGACTGCATCACATACAGAGGTTTATAGAACCAGTTAGCACATGGTTCCTAAATTTATACTGAATTTCACAAAGGTAACTACTGAATCATAAAGTGCTGCTGGCAAACAGCCTGCCCAGCTAACACATATGGTTTTCCTCGCTTTTTTTAACTCAGCCTCGTGCAGATATTAGCTGCAGAGACACGTCTTTCTCTGCTGCACTCAGATGTAGATGCTTGACCACAGCACTCACTTTTGACACTAAGGATTCACTGGGGGCTATTGACAGCACTTTGGGAAGCACAGAGCTACACTGCAGGAAGCTCCCTACTGCAGACCCAGAGACCCTGCCTTCATCTGCAAACAACAGCGATAAAAACCCCTGATGCAACTCCGCATTTCTGCACCCAGTTACAGATGCGCACCTCTGGAGCAGCTCCAGAAACTGGGCCTTGAATGCACGCATACAGCTAGCAGTATGTGATCCAGGTGTCCCGGTGGACAGGCAGCAGGATCCAGATGTGAGCAAGCTGCTCCATCCAGCCTTTGCAGAGGCCAGTGACTGAATGAGGTCTATTCATACACAAGTGAGCAGGGCTTCCATGAATGCAGAAAAAGCATTTCTGAGGGGTATTCCCATTGTAAGTCCAATAAGGCCCTTCTACATTTCAATCCCCCACTGTGGCAAGCTTTAAATACAGAAATAATCAAAACATACATTAAAAGAAGAATTTATTCTGAGCTTGGCAGTGTTCATCTAAGAACCTTCCAACTCGGAAGTGGGACTGGAAGAGCGCGGGCAGCCTCAGGGATGGCTGAGCTTGGCTCTCCTAGAACAAAAGCAGCTTACAAACCAGGTTTGCCACGTGAGAGCCTAATTAAAGACCGAAGCCCACACAGCAAACAGACAGACTACAGAGGAAATTGGAGTCTAATTTACATGGAGAACGATTACTTACTGCAACCAATTAGTGTCAAGCTGACTGACAGGCTACCCAAAATATGTTCTCCCCACCCTCCCCTGCAAGTCTGAGCTTCCCTCACTGCTGTATTCTCCCTGGGTTGTTTGGTAGGTGAGCAGTAGCACCTCACCACTAGACACTAGACGGCAAATGGAGACCTTTTGAGCTTCCCCATAACAAACATGCAGTTAGAGGAAACCACATCCCACCCAGAGCAAGCCTCAGCCAAGCAACAGCAGAGAGCAGTGCCTTGTACTTGTTTTCCTGGTTTAAATCCTTAAATGACATCCTGAGGGTCCCAACAAGAAATTAACCACTTATGAGAGGTGCTCCCCTTTGCAGAACAGATATTCTGCATGGAGGCTTTCACCCTATGGTTTGCAATCATGTAGGAGAGCTGCAGATAAGGGTGTGTTGTCAGCATAGCAATAGCATTTGCAATGTGCTCAGGCTGCAGGTTTTGGGTCCCAACCCATGCTGCTGATCTGTGACACCGAAGGGAAGCACCACCCTGCAGCATCGCTGCTGCCAGACAAGATGCCCAACTCCAGGCACCTGCTCAGCAGCTCACAAAATAGCCCTTTCTTTGCACACCAGTCCCCCTCCTCCGACTGAACTGTCCCCACAGTGAGACCATCACTGCTGAATGGGGAAATGGGGAATCCAGAGGGATTCTCACTGCCAGAGGGAGCTGACATGGACAGAAAAACTCCCCCTTGTCTGGCACTGCACAGGAGTGCCCATGGTACCAGTGCCTGTGCTGGGGAAGAACACTGCCTTCACTGAGGGCTTTCTTCTCCAGACGCCCTGAAAAAGGATGACTTCATCATGTTTCCCAAAGTACAAGCTGGTTGCTAATTCTGCACAAAACCTTCATATCAGATCAGTCCCAAACCTGGTAAACAGACTTTAAAAACATAGAACTGACCAAATGCCACTTTGTTTTATCGCTGAAGAAGAAATGACTCGTTCTATCATTGTTCTCCTCTTGCCAGCAAAACACTTCTTATTAACAGGATTGTTCAACAGTTGCAGTCCTTCCCTTCAAACTCTGGACTGCACATGCATTTTGAATGCAGAAACAGCATTTCAGTGCAACTTGCTGTGTTATTCTTCATAAACTCCTAAGGACAGTCTCTCTCTGACTGCTCTTCAGAGAGCTCTTGTGTATGTGTGTACAGGCATGCAGGGACTACATTTGGGATATTTAAGACCATGCAATCATCCCTTCCTTTGAGAAGCACCAGTATAAAGCATACTTAAGGACTTTTTGGGTCTTCTGTATGGATGAGATAGGTTATTCTTTTAATCTCTGCAGTCTACATGGATATATGGCATTTTAAAGGAAACTTATCCTAAAAAGAAAACCCAGAGGAAATGCTTTATAAAGTATCTAGTAGCTGTTTGGTAGTATCTGGAGGCAAGACAGGTCCTCAGTTGGTGTAAAGCATCAGCAGGGATCCTTTAATTTCGATTCGTTTCAAGTCAACGGTGCTAAACCAAAGTACGCCACGGGAGCACCATCAAGATAGGTTAACACATGACCATCTCACATGGGTTGTCTTTGGGTACAGCCACCACGAAGGCTGCAAATCTTGGTGGCCCTGGTCTCTCTCTTCTCCCTCCTGGTTAAATTAAAAGCCTCCATTGATTACCAAGTGGATGCAATGAAAATGCACATGTGCTCACGCTCCTCAGAATTAGGCTGTTAATCTGGTGTTTATACTCCGAGTTTATCTCCTCCACACCCCCTTTCTTCCCTGGGGACTGACTCTCTTGTCACTTTATCTGCAGCTCTAAGGACAACACAAGCTGCTTCCTTTTTAAACTCCCCTCCAGTGCTATGCCCTGAACCAGCTCTTCAGAGAGGGAGCCTCCACCAGCTGCAATTCCCATTAATTCCCCTTATGATTAACAGGTCAGCTCACGCCACCCTGATGACAGTGGGCTTTGGAAGTGCAACTCTATCCATATTATCTATGCATAAAAGACAATCATTACAGGAGCAAATGCCTCACTGAGACTTTTATCAGCTGCGTGCTTGCTGCTCACTTCTGTGCCGCTAATGACTATACAGAAAGCTTCAGCCCCATCGCCCTGCGGTGTCTCCAGGCAGAAGAACCTCTCCTCTGCGGTGATGTTGATTATAAAGGCAATCAGTCCTGGAGGGGGGTAGGAGCAGGCAGGAGCATGGGGAAATTAAGAGGAACCTTCTTCTGAGTGCATCCCATTAGGGCTGGTGGCAACTCCGCTTGCTGATCAAGTAGGTGGGCTTCCCAGAGCCCCCTCTGGAATTAGGGAGGGATGGTGAGAAGAAGGAAAAAGGAGAAAAAAACCGAAGAAAAAACAAAATAACCCTCAATAACAGCAGCAGACATCACCCTGCCTGGGAGCAGGGCACAGAAGAGCAGCCTCCTCCCTGCAGGCATCGCAGTGCTGGTGGTCACTCAGGGGAGACCCACAGAGATAAACGGCAGTAAGTAAGGTCAGTTGTAAAGTACTTGTAAACCAGCTAATGGTCTCAGGTCCTTTTAAACCATCAGAAGAACTGCTGAATCACTTCTTTTATTTGCTTTCTGGCCAGATTTGCTTAGATTTGAGCTCACCATGTTTACGCTGATACTCTGCGCATCCTAACGCACAGGTCAAAGATGGTTGTGGACCCACAAGCCAACCCACACCACAGCCATCACTGCCATGTCTGCAGACAATCCTTCCCCTCACCTTTCCAGTTTTAACTCTAGTTGCATGCGAAGAAAAGAAGAAACCAACTTAACAACATCTTTCTTTCAATATGCACTAACTGGAGCTGTTGTAATAATAAAAACCAGAAGGAAAGGCAAGATCTCCAGTTGCAAGCACCGTGCAGCCCTGCAGTCCTGACCCTCAAACTCCTGACAAGGTGACACGTTATTAAGAAATACCCATATTAATCCCAACTATAAAGTGCTACATTCAGGCAATTAAACCACTGGAGCGGCTGAGTGCTCCCGGAGACCTTTGTACCCCCCTTTCCTATAATCTTTTAAAATGCCCTCTTAGGGAAAGGAATGGCTTCTGCAGAGAGGAACCGCTCAGCTCTTTCCAGCCTTGCTCTATGTGTGTGTGTGTATAAAATGTTCTTGGCTGCTTTCAAACACTGCACATTAATCTGCGCAACGGAGCCTTGTTTCCTTCAGCGTTCAGATGATTTCTCTTAGAAAGAGAAGACAGAGCTGTTCCACTTGGCATCACATCCGTTCCCTGCCCCCTTCCAAGCCTTTATTTCTTGGTTTTCTTCAGCACTGCCAGAGTAGCTCACAAGCCATCACCCCAGACATGCGTGCACCCGGAGAACAATATATTGCTGTAGGAGCACACAGATCTATGAGACAGTCAGGATGCTCAGAAACAGAACTGGAAGATTATGGTTTTAATGCATCAAATTATGAAAAATACCACCACTCCCTTCCTGCAGCTTAGGACACATCAGTTAGTTCTCCCTCAGCCATTTCTTTGCCTGAATTTGTAGTGACAGGAACTGTTCCTTGAATTAAAGGCTGCCGGAAATGAAACCCAAGAGAGGTCCCACCTAGACAAGCCCCGTGCACCAATAAATCAGAGCATCCCCACCACGCAAAGGGCTCTCTGGTATAAAGCCAGGCATCTTTATTAACACCACTCTCTGGACTAGGATTTTTGTGCCTGTCTGCCCAACATTTACACATGTAAGGATCCCCATTGCGCAGGCTGCTGCCAGCCAGGCACCTCGCTGGCTGCTTTCCTGCAGCAGCTGGAGCACGCTCTAAACTACCCACGTGCCACTGAGACCCAGATGGGTGGATCATGATGTCTCTTCAAGTCTTTATTAAACATTAAAATGGTCTGTAGTTGCAGTCAACAGGCTTCCCACAGCTGAAACTTCAGCTGCAGCTTTGCCTGCTGGGAAGTGTAATCTCAGCTGTACTGCAGGCAGAGGGGAGATGCTCATTGCTGGACCGTGTGGTCCCTTGACATGAGTTACGGTGGACATTTCCCTTCTTCACCCCACTATCATCACCTCAGGCATTGCAGTCCACAGAAATTACCAGAGCCTGAGGAATGCAGCAGGAGCAGAGCAGAGAGGGACCTCAGACCTCCATCATGCCTGGTACCAGCAACTGCTTAATCACACCCAGGCTCACCATGGAAGGGATGAGCACCTCTCTTTGCTGTGGATGGGCTTCTCAGGAGGGTTGATGGAAGGGAACGATAAAAGCTATATGTGGATCATCATACAATGATAGAATCATGGAATGGTTTAGGTTGGAAGGGACCTTAAAGCTCATCCAGTCCCAACCCCCTGCCATGGGCAGGGACACCTTCCACTAGAGCAGGTTGCTCCAAGCCCTGTCCAAGCCTTGAACACTGCCAGGGATGGGACAAGCACAGCTTCTCTGGGCACTCTGTGCCAGTGTCTCACCACTCTCCACCCACTTTAGTTTAAAGCCATTCCTCCTTGCTCTGTCACTGCATTCCCCTAGGGGTAAAAAGTCCCTCCTCTTGTATGAGCAGCCCAAACCCTGCCAGTCCCTGGCAGCTGAAGCAATCTCAGGCTTCTGCAGCACATCTGGCATTTTTAAAGCTGCAACAGAACACTGTGCACTTTCCCTTACTTCCATGCATCTCCAAATCCCCAGCTCCTGGCATTTTTACAACAATTAAACATGCAGTTCACTGAAACCCCATAAACCAAAAAAAATCCATATGGCAGTGCCCCCACAGACCAGCAGCCATAATCTTGGTGCATCAGATCTGCACAATGAGCGAGTCTATTTTATCAGGGCAGGGTTTTTCTACAACTAAAATGGAAACAATTGTGAAGATGAACAATGCCTGTGATAGTTTTTTTGCTGCACTCGATCAAATACAGGACACACCAAATCCATTTTTCCCTCCTTGAACGACAAACTCCACAGTCTGAAATTAAGCCCAGCAGGGTCTGTAAGATCCTGTATAGATTTCAAGAGATAGAATGACTTTTTGGGAAGCCTGCCTGCTATGTATACACACTTTGCAAAATCACTCAAGTACCTCTGGCACCCAATATAAACACAAGGAAAGCTAAAAATCATGTAGTGTTTTTATCTCAACACAGCCGACACTGCAGAGCAAGCCATTGATTTGCCATCTCATGATAAACCAACTCCTTGCTTTTGATCATTTTAGTGTGTAACTGTGGATGTGAATGTACAATAGTATCGTAAGAAGAAAATGGGAGGAAAAAGCCCAATCAAAGCAGCACATCAACCTGAAACAGGCGCTTCCCAACCAAAGGGCATTTGTAGATACCAGAATTACCATTTCTCTTCAAGACAACTGATCCTTTTCATGAAAATATAAGTAGCCCTAGAGAAATTCTGGTTGATAGCTATTAAATGAACAGGCCTCGTGCTTTTTTTTTTCCTCCCAGGGAAATGACTGAAGCTTGGCTTTAGCATAATCCTGAAGATTATTTACATCTTCTGCAGTTTTTTCCACTGCTGCTGAATAATCAGGGATCCTTAGAAAACCACTGCCAGTGAAACATAAACCTTTCTTCCCCACCCCCCTCCTTCTTTTCCTCTCTTTTACTTGTTTTTATACATTCTTCCTTGCACAGGAGCAGTAAAAAGGCTAAAACTACTTGAGGCAAGCAGGCACAAGAGAAACCCCTGGGAGCAGTGGGGAAGAGGCAGCATTCCCACCACCACAGCACTGCTTGCTCAGCAGCAGAAAGAGAAATGTCTAAAAGAGGAAAGGATTGTGGCTCCTCAGAAGGCAACAGGAAGAGAAGCCACCTCTCCTCTTCATAGGAAAGGTGTCCAAAAGCCTGCAGGTTCCTTGAGTAATGGGATGCTTTGGGAAAGGAAACTTACAGGGATGCTTCAAGATGAGCACTTTGGTTTCTGCTTCAGCATCCTTATTGTTTCCAGTTACACCAACTCCCTTCCTCTTTTGTTCTCTCCACTAAAACAGCTGTACACAGGGAATGAGAACAATTAAATAGTCTTAAACATGCAACTGGCATGGCAGTGAAGTTGTTATGCTCCTTAACATGCTTTCTAAAAGTAAAATGACATCCAGGTACACAGATCTCCCAGCTGCACTGTGCCCAGGGAATGTCTTAATGCAAACTCTCTAACACCCTGGTTTGGTTTTGTTGTTTCAAAGCAAACCTGGCCCCATCAGCACAACAGCAAGAGCCTGGCTGATGTGCAGGGTCTCAGATTTCAGCCCCTCTTAGGTCAAAGGGAGGCGAAGAGACCTGATGCTCTGCGTGGCCAGGCACTGTATTAGAGCCAAGGGTCGCCTCTCAAAGTGCATGGGCACAGCCAGGCTGAAGGGACCAATGCTTCACAGACAAGTGCCGTGAGAGGTCAGGACCATGGTGTTATCCTGCTTCGTGTGACACGCTCCCTGTCACTGCCATGGGGACAGACTTCGCCAAGGTCTAGTTTGAGAGGGATCCCATCTGGTGAGCAGGACCGGTTTGAATTACACACCAGCCCCTGCTGCAGAAGGCTCATTTGCAGTAATTAGAAGCATCATGTGGGCACACAGGAGGACTTCAAAGAACACCGGTAGCCTCAACAGTCTCTTTTTTAGTGGTCAAGAAGCAAAAACCCCCTTGTGCCCTTGAACATCTCTTAATAAACCAAAATTATACAGAATTCTTGGGTTTTTTGGCAGGAACCAGACAGGTCACTCCAAAACCCACCCCAGGGAGAGTTAAAGGTAATACTTTTTATATAAAATATATCTTTTAACACACAATTTACATACACGCACGTCCCCCACCCAGAGGCACAGCCATATGCGCTGCTTCGTTTCCGCCAGCCTTCCAAACTGAATACAAACAAGGGTTCATGTATACTGAAATCTGTAGGAAGCTTAACATTTACTTGGCTTTTGTGTAAACACTTACATGAATTACACAAGTTTCAGCCAAGAGGCTCGGCACCCTGCCGTGCAGAGCCATATAATTTATTACAATTAAAAGCAGAGAGTGAGGCAATCAGGCTCACCCGACACTGTGCTGGTATGGATTTGTTCTTCCAAATAGTTTCCAATTTGCCTTTGCAGCAGCTCAGCCTCTCCGGGAGAAATCCTGCTGGCATTAGTCCCACAGTGCAGGGGGATGCTATGGTACCCCCAACATAAGAAGGATGTGGAGCTGTTGCAGTGAGTCCAGAGGAGGCCATGGAGATGCTGCGAGGGCTGGAGCAGCTCTGCTCTGCAGCCAGGCTGAGAGAGCTGGGCTGGGGCAGCCTGGAGAAGAGAAGGCTCCTGAAGGGGAGACCTTAGAGCAGCTCCAGTGCCTAAAGGGGCTACAGGAAACCTGGAGAGGGGCTTGGGACAAGGGCCTGTAGGGACAGGACAAGGGGAATGGCTTTAACCTGCCAGAGGGGAGACTGAGATGAGCTCTTAGGCAGAAGCTCTTCCCTGTGAGGGTGCTGAGGCGCTGGCACAGGGTGCCCAGAGAAGCTGTGGCTGCCCCATCCCTGGCAGCCTTCAAGGCCGGGTTGGATACGGCTTGGAGGAACCTGCTCTAGTGTAAGGTGCTCCTGCCCGCGGCAGAGGGGTTGGAAGTGGATTAGCTTTAAGCCTTCCAACCCAAACCATTCCATGATTCTATGTATCATCATCATCACCACCAAAAGAACCCCCCCATAGTACATGCATCACCCCAAAGTACAAGACAGGGTCTATTTTCCAAGTCTCTGCCTTCCTTACTCAGTATTCATAATATGCTAAGCTATTAAAACTATCCTGCAGACAGTGCTGCGGCTTACAGTGCTGCAGACAAGTAGTGTTATCACTTGGTATTTCTTCTTTTGTTATTACAGTGAATCTTCCTACATCTATGAAAATAATCCAATTATTGCTTACCACTGTTAAGGTCACCGTTGCTTTGAACAGAGATTTGGGTAATACTCTGATTACTCTTAAGCAAATATTGCTGGGACTCAGGCAGAAATTTCAGAGGGATTGAAAATCCATTTTACTGGAAACTACAGATGGAAAAATATTCACACTCTGGAGGATATAAACAACAAAAAGAAGGTACCATTTCTCTGCCATATTAGAAAAAATATTGGCTTATCTGAAATCAATAGCATAGGTATATATATTCTGCTATTAAAACCATATATGATTTCTCCTATCATGTAACCTCCAAAATATGGCAACCATCAAATCTTTATTAAATGTTCCCATAAAGGCTCCAAAAGGTATTGAACTACTCCAGTGCACTGTATGGAAAACAGCAGAAGGCTTGTATCACTTGTGGGAATAGAATTGCTCCCAGAGAGAAGCAGATATCAAAGATCAATCTGTAATAAGGAAAAGGAAGTTAACATCCCTTCCAGCAGCCTCAGAGATATTTTTTTCTGCACTGAGCCACAAGAAAACAGCAAAATCACACAAAATACAGATGACGCCAAGAAAAGGTGTCTATTATATTTCTTTTGGTGCAATTAATCACTGGTTCTTTACTGTCAGACCATCTTTGGTAACAGCAAAAAAAGGGGGGAAAAATACTCAAACCTTTTTATTTTTCCCTTAAAAAGGAATTAATCATATTGTCACTGAAAGATGGTTTCTCTGACATCACTTCTGTTGTACTGGCCAAGTGATATAAAAACAAAGCACTGCTAGGGCTTGCTGTCCTTCTGCTGAGCAGAGCGATGCTCAGAATTAACCCCTCAGTGTCCTGCCAGCTGGGAACAGACAGACACCCAAACTGGTGTCTCTGGACCAGGGGAAAGATGACAAACTCTAACAGCCTGTATGTATGCTTGTATGGCTTCTCATCTTCTTCCTCCTTCTCCCCTGCAACCGCATCACTTGCTGGACAGTTTCCTCCCAGCACCCCACAATACATCTTTACCCCATGGCTGGGGATTGGTACCAGATCTGAATCCCCCTCAGCCTTGGTGGGTTGGCCACAGCGACACCCCTATGCCCTTCACAAAGCTGTATCTTTATTTTGCCTCCACACTCGTTCAGGCTGATGAGGTTTCCAGCACTGTAGATGGATAACACCAGGGTAGATGTCACAGTGCTGAGCGACTCAGCCCTGCCATGGAGCAGAGATAGCGTTTGACACGCCACCAGGGACAGCAATGGGTGAGTAGGCACAGCGCTGCAGTCTCTCTCTTAGGAAACCTGTTCTGACTGCCTCACACACCAAAATCCCAAAGGGAAAGGATAGAGTGGAAATCACATCAAGAAAACCTATTTAAAGCAATACCCTGCTATCAAAAAGCAAAGGCAAAATGTGAGCGTGCCTCAGCCCTCCCGATAACTCTATTGACTCCAGCAAGCTGCCTGCCAGTGCAGGGCATGTTGCAGGGCTGGGGGGATGCGGAGCATCAGCAGCACGGCAGTGCCATCACAAAGCCTAACCCTGCCTTTGCCTCCTGCCTTCCTATCTCAGACCCAGAAGGTTTGGAGAGGAGGGATCACTGCTGGGGCAGCCTCTGCCTAGAAAGGGTGCTCAAGGGAAGAGGAGTGCCCAGGGGCTGAGTGAGAGCTCACACAAGGCTTGTTCCCCCCTGGCAGCCAACAAGCACCACGGGATGCCCATACACCTCCCAGCGCTGGCCTCACACCTCTCCCCCTGGTCAGGAGGTAGCAAGTGGCTTCAGGCACATTTGGCAGTGGGAGGTGATGCTCTTATCCATTAAGGTGTTATCTATTCTGAACAGTTCCAGTGCCTTTCTCCTGTTTGTTTCTTAATGCTTTACTCATTAATGCCCACAACCTACTCCGCAGCACAGACACCTGCATGCTTTTAATTGCTCCTAGACTGCCTTGATTAGATGGCTTTTAGGGACCTTTAGCTTTTCTCTCAAGAGGTATCCAAGAGGAGAACACAAGCTAACAGTGCCAATCCAGACTGCTGTGAGTGATTCCTTCTAGTATGTACACAACAGCCAGGGCTTAGGCTCTGCTCAGACCTTCCCTGGGCATAGGAAATCAGACAGCAAAGGGTACAAAATACTGTCTAACAGCAACTACACTTCCACTGGGCTAGAGATTCATGCCCTGTGTGCCAATTCCTATAAAAACATAAGTTGATAACTAATCCTCTCTGTTCTAAGTAATAAAAGTATTTGCAGGGTTTTTTGCAGCACAAGACCTGTTTTTATAGAGAAAAAGCAGCAATCTGATAAACTGAAAACTGAATATCTAACACAAATTGTATTAGTGCCTTAGGAAGAGCACTGGCCATTTTACAGACACTAGATTGTTAGGTTAAATAGCAGGGAACACGGGAAGAAAAATACACACAGTTTGTGCTCCCTGTTAATGGTACTAAACCCCAGCACACAGGAAAGCCCGCGGGACAGGGTTTTTAAAGCCATTTTGTGAGCTGCAGAATAACCCCCAGGTTAAAAGTGCATTAGGGTAACTATAAGTTATCCTGGCTGCCTTGCTGGGGCCAGCACAGGGACCCGGGACCCACTGCTGTGGGATGCAGGATGCAGGCACTACAGGGGCGCACAGCACACCAAAATGCCTAGGTGGCTCCTTGCAGCATCCCCCTTCCAAAAGAGTGAGACAGGCTAAACAAGTGATGGATGGGTCTGAGATAAATGAACAGATGCACCACCCAAGGAGAGACAGGGCAAAAAGCAGAGCCAGGTAGCAAGCAGAGCCCAGGATTATGCTGGCACAGCACAGCTTTGATGCTGGCAGGGTTTTCAAGGGAAAAATAATCATGATAAAACCCCCACCCAAACTCAGCTGGCAGACCCCTTTCTAGAGAGGTCTGCACAGATTCTGTAGGAATATAAAAAGTATAGTTCTGTTTAGTACTGTCAGTATACAAACAGCACCTGATAATGCTGACTGGTTACAATACCTCCCACCAAATAAACTTTAGAATCAGGAGGACTAAGAGAAGATCATTACACTTGTATCTGCGCTGCTGATTTTAACCAGGACTGCTTGAATGAAAGGAGCCTGAAGCACAAAGAGAAAATAGTACAGGTGGATTTAATGCAGAAACCCAAGATGGCTCATTAGCACGGGAAGCGAGTGTTGTCAAGGAACTCACATCTGCACCAAAGCACCAACCTGGTGTAATTGAGCCCAGCTATTTAACAGAGAATGAACGAGACTTCACCACATGGCAGTGAGATGCAGTCTGATGCAAACCCTGTTCTGCAGGTACCACAGGGGGGATGCAACCCAAGGTCATGCTATGACACCATGCAGACCTTACGCAGCCTGAAACAGCCAAACAAACACCACATAGGTTGTTTTCTCATAAATCTAGTCAAATAACCAGTTGCATAGAGCAAATGCATGTTGAAGTAATGCCACTCACACTACTGGGGTTCTCATTGGGGACGGGTATATCATGAATCACTGCTGAAGCCAACATTAAAATGATATTGATGTTAAGAATCCCAGGCGTCTCATTCGATGCTCATATAACATATGGCGCATGTGAATTTTATAGCTTTTGTATTCATCTGCCCAGAATGCCATCACTTTGCAAAGATTTCATAAAATATTAAAATTAATGAAGATAATTTATTTTACAGCTCTAGGCAAAGGCCCTGGAAATGATGAGAACCTCCCCATTAAATTCACACAGGTCTGCGACTCGCAGCCCTAATATCTCGAGTCTGTTTGCCAAGTGAAAGACGCGATGTCTTTCAACTCTGTTACTCGATGGATCAGTCTGAATTTGCTTATTAAGGTTTCTACAATCCATTATCACTGCAGGAAACAGAGAAGGAAGGTTGATAGACTAAGCATATTTATCAAACCATGCGAAATCCAGAGAGACACTCAAAACAAATCTTTACAGCCACTGCAGGAAAGTGCCGGGCATCTTTATTGACAGCCCAACTGTGAATTGCACAGTTGGCTTTTAAGAACCCAACAGAAGGCTATGACATATAAGGACAGTATAGTAAAAGACTTAATTTTCATGCCTTATGATAAATACAGCACTGCTAGAAGCATTTCAAAAGGACTCTGCTCACTGTATGCAAAACTGTATTTGAGGTATCAGCAGGTGGCCGAAACACTCGTGCACCAATGCACAAACCCAAGCAATAATGGATGGTTTTAGAAAGCACCAGGGCCAAGATATTCCCAGCTATAATGATTACTGTAGAAGAGAGTGATTTCTGCAATATATATCAGGAAGATTCAAAGCAAACAGCTGCTGGGAACTTTGAACAACCACAGAATTCAATAGCAAACCTCTGATGAATGGTTAACACCTTGCAGATCTCTTTTCAAGAGCAAAGAATAATATAAAACTAGTAGCCTGTTGCAAAACTATGTGCGCACCAGATATAAAGTCAGTATTTCAACCAACTGATCAGAATGGTTTGGGTTGGAAGGGACCTTAAACCTCATCCAGTTCCAACCCCTGCCGCAGGCAGGGACACCTTCCACTAGAGCAGCTTGCTCCAAGCCCCTGTGTCCAACCTGGCCTTGAACACTGCCAGGGATGGGGCAGCCACAGCTTCTCTGGGCACCCTGTGCCAGCACCTCAGCACCCTCACAGGGAAGAGCTTCTGCTTAAGAGCTCATCTCAGTCTCCCCTCTGGC
The DNA here is from genome assembly GCF_963264785.1 of Psittacula echo. Taxonomy (NCBI): domain Eukaryota; kingdom Metazoa; phylum Chordata; class Aves; order Psittaciformes; family Psittacidae; genus Psittacula; species Psittacula echo. The sequence continues at coordinate 7,015,966 of NC_137745.1, forward strand.
AGGTTAAAGCCATTCCCCTTGTCCTGTCCCTACAGGCCCTTGTCCAAAGCCCCTCTCCAGGTTTCCTGTAGCCCCTTTAGGCACTGGAGCTGCTCTAAGGTCTCCCCTTAAGGAGCCTTCTCTTCTCCAGACTGCCCCAGCCCAGCTCTCTCAGCCTGGCTGCAGAGCAGAGCTGCTCCAGCCCTTGCAGCATCTCTGTGGCCTCTGGACTCACTCCAACAGCTCCAAGTTCCTCTTGTGTTGGCGATCCCAGAGCTGGATGCAGGACTGCAGGTAGGGTCTCGTGAGATCAGAATAGCCCAAAAAGAGGGTTCATGCAAGGTGCCCTAGTCCAGCCTTCTGCCCCAAGGGGTAAGTGCATTGACCACGTACATAACCACACACATCTCGGACCTTGGCTACATCCATGCATGCAGGAAGAGGCAGCATAAGAAATGAACTGCCTCATCACATAGTCATGCACCTGGGTTGTGCTAGTGTCTGAAAAAGTAGTTAGTAATTCCTGTACCTTAAACACAGCACACACAAACTTCTGCAACGTTTATTATTACCTTATTTTAATCTAAGTTCTCCATGCCTCTCAACCAAACAAATCATCCTATTGAACACAAAGTGAAGGGAATGGGTGGGGATGCATCTGCATAAATGAGCATGCAATTGGTAGTTACTGAGCACGCAATTATGAAAACTTGAGTCTGTATCTACAGAGATGTTTCCTATTAAAAAACATCTTGGTAATACCAAATACTCTTGGACCACTTCTCCACAATGTAAAAAATCATGTGCAAAACTGCTTTCTACTTCCAAGTTGCCATAAACATGAACAGCAGAAAAAAAATATTATGAAAAAGAAATTTCGAAGTTCACGTTATTGCCCAAAACAGCTGCGCTGCACCCAAATACACAGACAGTACCATCCACATCCTTCGCCCAACAGCAGCCCACAGGAAAAATCACAAATGATAAGGACAATGAAGATGATAAATGAAGTTGGACCAACAACGCTGTGTTCTGAATTACACTTTGATTCCATTATTCCCCGCTTCCTCAGCACATATGCTAAATATATTGAGAACGTGTCATGGTGACATGTGGATTTGTGCATTGATGTCAAAGGTATGTGGAATCACATAAACAGAGTGTGTGCTCGCTCCAGCCAAGACACTCTTTTAGTCTTCATATGCATTTACTGGTGGGAACGGGCTCGTCAGCATCGCTGCTCGGTTCATCCATAATTAACATCCGGATACCAAAAGAGAACAAAAGCTGACACAAGGACTGAGTTTTCCAAAACTGAGAGCTCTCTGGATCCTTGAAAACTAAACACTGAATTAAATAAGGTATCTCTTGACCTGAAAATGGAAATGTTCATCTCCAGTTTAAACATATTTTCTAAATTGTACAGATGCGCTAGTCCAGGGAGTTGACCCAACGTCTCAGCTGATGAGGGATGATCTAGCAGATGGAATGACCATACAGCATTGCAGAAACAAGAAGAGATTCTGCTTTAACACTCTTTTCCTGGAAATGATCAAGTGGAAATGGTCCTATTAGCTTAAGGGAAGCTGGAGAATAACAGGCAGATTTCATGCACCATCAAAACATGACAAGGATGCAGGTGGCCACTGCAGCTCAGGTTCCCGTGCTCCCACTGGTGCTCCCACATGGGATGCTCTTTGGAGAAACAACCATCCCAAGGGATAAATCAAGCCCCTGTTCATCACACTCCAGCCTGGGGCCCTGCTCTCTCACCAGTGCTCAGCTGGCTGGGATACAAAATGCTAACCAGAACCAAAGAATCCTGAATTGGCTTCACAATTTTGTTTCTAGAAACCCCAGACCAGCTTTGTTTTTCCTCGTTAGGCAGCCCCATGCTGCTTGTATATGGTTTCATTGATTCTTCTTGCTTTTACAGGTCCATCAGACATAAGCAGGAAATGGACAGACACACCTGGGAAAAGTCATTAAAATACTTGGAATGTTCCCTTAAACATTCATTGTTATGCTTTACTGGAGGATATCACATGCTGTCTGCATGCTGTGTTTTCTGACAAAGGATATAATCCTGGTTCTTCCATGCTTTAACCCACAGAAAATTGTACTTGTCCTGAGAAATAAGGAGGCACTTCTCCAGGTCACTACCTTCTCAGTTCAGTTCCTCTGGGAAGCCCCTCGGCATGGCTGGCTTGTCCCCAAGCACAAGCAAAACACCACTGCCCATCCTTTCCAGAGGCTTTCTTCAAGCCTTTAAGCACCCAAGGTCTAGCCGCTGTGATTTACTCCAGACAGGGCTCTCTCTTCACAGCACTGCTTGTTCAACTGCACCTCACCAGCAGTGTATCATACCACTATGACTATGCTTATGATGCTCCAAAATTATAGTTTATTTCACAGTTCCTGGCTAGTGTTTAAAGGTTTACTGACCTAACATCAAAGCCTCAGCCATCACCTTTGCAGTGCAAGGGCTCTCTCACCCATGCAATGCATCAGTGAAGTGTGATTATCCATTGATGTAACCAACACATGAGCAGACGGGATCCCTGCTAACACCTTCAAGAGATGCAAGGTTGAAGCTGGAGGACAGTTTGCTTTCGAGTAGCTGTTGGAGAAACTGTTGCTTCTATGACAAGCAAAAAGAGATGGACTCCATCCACCACAAACACGCTTTTCGTTTGCAAGCTAAACTAATGCCACAGCAGAATCTGTTTTCACTGATGATTCTTAAAACCAAGGCAGGAAAAGCATTTCGGTTTTTATCTTTTCTGCACTACACAGAATGTCAATACAGGTCTTTGAGATATATTTTCTCCTCCTCTGAAAAGCCATAGTACTTTTGGCAACTTACATTTCAATTAATAAGTCTACTACCCTATAAGTAAACCAAATCATCACCTACCAAAGTCCAGTTTCCTACAGGGGGGGTTCAGCAAATGAGGAAAAGAAAGCCTCACCTGCTGATAGCAGAAGGACACTCCATCTTTACCTTCTCTGCTCTGGATATTTGACATCACAATCACAATGCAGTAAATCAATACACATATGATACATACTACATATTTTATGCATTTTTATACATATATATGTGTGTATATACATATATATATATATGCTCTGGGTCTCTGAAGGTCCAGGACCATAGACCTCATTGACAGCAAAGCTTATGCATGCTATTTTCCATGCAATTCATGCTTCCAATCTGCTTAGCATAACTCTCTCGAGTGATTTAAATAAGAACTGAAAATCTTCCCACAAGACTGAAGCAGCACCATCGAATTGGTAAATACCTCAGGCTTCATGGAAGTCTGTTAATGTTAATACAGGGAATCTGTTTGATGCAAACGAAAAAGCAAAAAAAGAAGTACTCATTACACAGTTTCTTGTAATGACAGCGCTCAAATAGAACCACAACAGTCTGCTTTTGATTAGGGCAAGCCATTTAGTGCTGCTGCTATTATTTGTTGTTTCTATGGTTCCTCGGGCACACATCACTCTTCCCAGACAAACATGGAGAAAGGCTCAAACACTTCTTCACTGCAGTAACAAATCCTGCAGAATTTCAGCAAGGTCGAGCCCATGCACCCCTCTGCCCTCCTCCCGGCTCCAATACACTTTACAAACGGGTTTCTCTTTTTCTTTTTGGAGTAGGAGTGGGGTTCCCTCACACTTTCATCCACACTGCGAACTTCCCATGTTCTCCTATCTGCTTCCAGCAGAAAATGCTCCTATTTTTATTACACTGGGAAAAGTCATTCCCACCGTAAGGAGAATAGCTGGGGGTTCATTTAAATCAGTGTAGTGCCATGGATGCCAAGAGGGGGCCCAGATGAGCATCTCATATTAAGCACATGATCCCCATCCATCTGCCTCCAAAGTATATCTACGCAGACAGCACACAGCTACCTTATAGGCTGGCAAAGCTGTCTTTATCTATCCCAGAAGGATGCTGCTCTTCAGACTTCTCAACCTGAAGCTTATTTTGATTTTTTCTAAAGATGAAAACCCCAACAAAACAAAAACCTCCAGCAATCTGTCAGGTCAGAAGGTTACAAAATAGAAGTCCAACTTTAATTAGCTGATGGTGGTTAACGGCCCCATAAGCATGTTCCATGCCCAGATTTGCGACTTCAGCTCCTTGGCATGCTCTTTTGTTTGGTTGCAGGAGATGACACCAACCACAGAAAAGCATCTGCACATCTATCAGGTCAGTTTGTGCAGTATTAACAAAGCAATATAGATGATAAGAAATACATCCAGTGCCTGGATATACTGTATGCTCGAGGGAACTAGACTCATTAAACACCAAAATAGTGATCTATTGTGTAGGATGCATGTCTGAAAGAATGGTTTCCAGATGGGACCACGTCACTCATAAAAAGAGATTGTAAAAAGCTCTCTTTGTAAATAAAACAGAATAAAAAGACTTGTATGTATACATATACCTATAGTACAAGTACACATATATATTGCTTACATTTTTCCAAGCAGACTTTAAACAGCTGGCTAGTGTTTAATTTGTGCCTCTTTTGTACCTAAATTCCTTTTTTTGACCATAAAGTATTTTCTCAACCCAGAACAGGGCTTTCTACCTTAGAAGAGGATTTAAATGACAATTACCACACCTTACTTTTGCTCCACTGAGTTCTTCTCCCAGCTCTGTATGGCTGGGACAGATTGTGAGGCTGGAGTTCACGCAGCAAGGAAAACAAATGTCAAGTTGCTTTAATTTTTACAGTACTTCCATGTGCAGTACATAAACCCCTATTCAGAGTAAACAAACCCATTGCAGAGCTGGGGAGTGATAATCAGAGTACACACATCTCAATAAATATGTCAAACTCAAATCGTCAGACTTGGCTCTTTCCTTTGCTATTCGAAAGGGACCAAACAAACATTTGGAATTAATAAAAAAATCACTTAGAAAGGCCATATAGTAACAAGGCCAGTAATAAATCATGTTAGTGAAGCATCACAGTACAAACTGGCACTTGTGTGTTGGAGGAACAGATCTTAGGAGAAAAAGGCTGTTCTCTGCCCTGACGTTATTAGACACTTGTTTAGTTGCCATTGACATGTTGTTCCCAAAGCTGTTGAAATACTTCCTGTTCGTCAGTGATTTACTGTTCACCATGGGTTGAAGTTCTCACCAGAAACTCCTATATAGCAGGTCACCAGGTCCCTCACCTCCCATCCCTGGATGCTGGACCAAACGCAGACAGTAACCAGGACACCAAACAGCCTGAACACTATTTTACTTACTATTACTACTCCAGGGTTTGATTGCTACTCCATTTCCCACATCTGTTTGCCAAACCCAGCTATTTGCTTATCCATTTCATTTAAACATTATTTTCCTCTTCGATATAAACAGTTTATCACTGGAGAGCTACTCTACACCCAACGAGGGCTGTAAGCAATATTCCACCCTCTTACTTATGTAAATACTGTTTATTAACAGGCAGGCACAAAGCGCAGTGCCTGAACGGAGGCCTGCGAAGCTTTGCACCCACATTTTGGCAGAAAAGCTGAGAAATGTGGGAAGGTTTGATGGGGTATAAATCAGAGGGAATCCCAGCCTGCTACCAGGATGCTGCTGGAGTTCTGAGCACCTTGTTGCACCAGTCAAGGCTCACCGTGCACCACGAGACACTCAAAAATGCTAAGTCATCTTCTGTAAGTCCCAAACCTGTCTAAAAAGGCCCATTTTCCTGACTGGAAATGTCAGATTGCAGTTAAGTTGGAACAGCTTTTTGCTTTGTGTCGCCCTTTCATTCCAGAGTCAAAAAGAGCCTTACAAGAGGGGGCAAGGGGAACTGCAGCTTGAAAATATTATGGCAACCCATTTGTAGCACGGATCAGCTGCTGAGGTGATGATAAAGAATATTCCCAGTAAAATGGCATTCCCTGAATGACTGACTGGGCAACTGATACACATTTGGTACCAAACAACAACAACAACAAAAATCCATAGGAAAAATTATTTCAAATCCTGTCTAATCCCTCTTTTACTTCACTAATGACTCAACTCTTTGACTATTCATCTGTGTTATTACTTGTGTGTATCAAATATTTCAACAAAGAGCTTTTTTCTTCCCTCCTCCCATTTATTTCTTCTTCCTATTTAGAGATTTCAGGCTCTCGGGCTTCACCTTTGAACATTGGCTCCACTCTGCTGCTTTTCATTTTCTACACAAGCAGACTTGCAGGCGATGGAAATAAGGTAACCTCTCCTCTACCTGCCCCGGGGCAGAGCCCAAAGTAAGGTGCAGCTCCCTGGATAAACACCCTGTGAGTCACTTCGCTGGATGCAAGCTAATTAATTGGCTATATCTGTTCCTCTGTACTGCATTTATCCAATGCAGGCTCCCCAGAAAGGCTGGCTGCCTCGCAGTTACAACATTCAGATGTTATAAGTTCACGAGCCAGAATCAGTAAACATGATGCAATTATTAAAATAAGTTGACGTGGAAAATCAACTTTAAAGGGTCCTCGAGAGAAAAGGCACTTCTAAATAAAATGCCTCATAAAAATGCATGTAACAGCATCCTGGCTGCAGCACAGCCAACAACCTGGGATCACATTTTATTTCGCACTGGGTGAATTACACCCTGAGACGTCTCTTCCTTGCCTTCCCCATCACATGCATGTACTGGAGGTTCAGAGCTCTGGATCCGCTCTCACTTCCCAAGCTGCTTTGACTAGACCAGATCACCCGTGAGCATGCAGCTATTAGGAAGATGGACAGGATGGGTCTTCTCCTCTTGTGCTTCTTATAGCTTCCCAGGATTTCTTTTTGATTTTATTGCATGTTAATTCTTCTAAAATCCTATGATAATCACCCTTAATCCAGCTGCCAGGATCCCAGCATTTGTTACTTTACCATTTACTCTAAGGAAGGTGTGAAGCTGCTTTATCCCACTGGAGTCACAGACAGATGAGTTTCGAGTTGCAGAACCATTCCCAGGTTCTTTGTTTCTACTTGCAAACCAATTTCCACGTGGGAGACAAAAAAGCCTTTGCACAAAGCCTGTGCTTTCACACGGTCAGTACACGGCTCTCCTGGCAGCTCACAAAACCACTGACCATCAGGTTTACTGCAGGACGGGACAAGAGAGGACAGGTCTGTTCAGCAGTGGATTCTTCAAGTTTCAGGAGTCTTAAGAAATCTGAGGGGTAAATCTAATCTCAGCAGAAGGCTCCTGTGAATCGCAGCCTCCCACTCAGAGCCTGAGGTCACCAAGACGTGGTTTTGGTTGCAAGACCATCGCTTCAGAATGTTCTGCCCGTCACCTCCAACACAAGAGAGGGCATCTACATCATAGGCGAAGCCCAGCTGCAAAGCTTGCACCACACAAACATGCGTCAACAGTGGTATCTCTACCCTTAAGACCTTGTAATCCTCTTTAGGAGGGAACAAGTTTATCATAGGATTATTTAGGTTGGAAAAGAACTTTAAGGTCATTGAGTCCAACTGTAAACCTAACACTGCCAAGCTCACCACTAAACCATGTCCTTACATGCCATATCTACATGTCTTTGAAATACCTCCAGGGATGGTGACTCCACTACTTCCCGGCGCAGCCTGTTCCAGTGCTTGATAGCCCTTTCAGTGAAGAAATCATTCCTAATATCCAATCTAAACCTCCCCTGGGACAACTTGAGGCCATTTCCTCTTGTCCTATTGCTTCTTACTTAGGAGAAGAGACCAACCCCCATCTGGCTACACCATCCTTTCAGGCAGTTGTAGAGAGAGATAAGGTCTCCCTGAGACTCCTTTTCTCCAGGCTAAACACCTCAGCCCCTCATAAGACTTGTGCTCCAGACCCTTCCCCAGCATAAATCCAAAAAGCAAAAGCAGTTAGGAGTGCTCCTCCCTTTCACTTCTACCAATATCTTCTAAGAAAGTCCTGCAAGCACCGTAAGGAGCCTTATTCTCTGGAGCTAGTATTACACCCTCCTTGCTCACAGTTCACCCACAGAAAGAACTGGTAGAGTGCTGATACCATGATTATCTGAGCACTGGCACAGCCACAAAGGTCGGGATGGAGTGTGAATCCAAGGAGGGTCCTGAGGAAGGTGCTGCAGCTGAGCACAAGGTTGGGGGTCTCTTGGTGGAGAATCACCCCTGTGTCCCCTCCCTGGGCTCCTCAACTCCCAGCACTCCCCTCCTCCTTGTGCTGAGGAGCCACAAGCTCTTTCAGATCAGGACTGGGGACACCTCCTTTCTCCTGGCTCCAAGCAATGAAACAAGTTGGCTGAGCATTTGGGCAGGGAGCTAACCCGGCGCTCACGCCAACATGTGCCAGATGCCATGGCAAATGCTGTGCTGAGCTAATTATGTCCAGCCACAATGCTTAATAACCAGGCACTGCATTGCCTCATTAGAAAGCCTTTGCCTGGCTCCATCCCTGCGCTGCCTGCAAGGGGAAGGGACGACTGCAGCCATCGCTCTGTGGGGCCCTTCCCACACCCTCCTGCCAGCTAAAAGGGCTTTTTCAGTGACAGGCACCCCATGGAAGTGATGGAGCCAGGCCTGGCAAACTCTGACACAATAGAAAGAAGAGATAGGCGAGCTGGAGGGGTGATGCTGCCCCTTGCATCCAGCACAGCCCCTCTGCCTTGCCAGCAAAGCGCCAGCTCCCACCACCAGTATCCACACAGGATCTGCTCGGCCAGCACCAGTGATGCAGGTCTCTGTGTGTGGTCCCTGTTTAAGCACCATCTGTCTTGAGTTTAGCACAACAACGCTGCAGCCCCACCAATTAAAACAGGCTGACGGAGTTAAACCCTGAATAAATGCAAAGTTAAGTAAATGATCAGCAGAGAAGATAAACAGCACAGGGATAGGAGCCAGAGGGGCCATGGCACCATAGGAGGTGAGGACAGTCACCCCAACCTAACCCCAGGTAGAGTCAGTCCCTTTCCCGGCCCTTAGATTGCTGACAGTGGCAGCAGGGCATCACTCGCTGTCTAATCCAGACATAGCTGTTCATCAACTGATGCCTTGCACCTCACTACACCAGTATCATAACAGGGAGAAAACAGCAGAACATTACAGGTGAAAATGCAGTTTACTGCAGATCCTCGAGTTAGGGGGAAAGCATTGTCAAAATGCAAACCCCTGTTTATTCAAGGGTAGAAAGGCTGAAACATCAGATCCAAGGGATATCCCCTGCACATTCTCCTTGCCTTACCACTTGCCGAAAAAGCCAGCAGCAGTGCAAGGCAATTCAGAAACGACAGAACCAGGCATGGGCACACCATAGAAGTGCAGCCCTGGCCTTCACTCTGTTTGCGTAAGTGACCAGACTAATACAACATGAAACAATGCCCTCAAAATGTAAATAGTGAGTGAACCATCTGTATCGGATTGGGAGATGAACTTCCCAGCATTCATCATCAAACTGGTGTTACCATTTGATGTGGTTTCCAGAAACCCTTCAGAAAACCCAGTGTGCAGCTGTCCCCTGTTATTTTCTCCTGCTTAAAAATATGTGTATATGTGTATATATATCCAGAAACAACAGTTTCATCCACAGCTCTCTGAAGTCTTGAACAGAAAAGTAAGAGGATATGAAAACGAACAGAGGGTGGCTCAGGCTTATGAAACCAGAGACAGAGTGCGTAAAGCAGCAATCACAAAGCTTGGGCACCAGGCTGACCTGCCAGCACCCCATCATCACCCAATTCCTCGAAATTAAGTGTTGTCTGAAAAATAAACTGTCATGTACAGAAGAGCACACTGCAGTCCCTATACCAGAGAGGCTTAAGGCTGCTGGCTCCCTGGACAACTCTTCATGTGAGCATCAAGATGACTTTGTTACACTGCAGGGTGCTTTACGCATGCAAGGATGAACAGATACAGGCACACAATGGTAAACACATACATCCAGACCCTGAGCCACTCAGTGCTTGGAAGCCTGTTTGTGTTAACAGGAATGATGTCCATGAGGAATACGGAGTGGTGAAACAGCATCAGGAAACACCTAATCTGCCAGAGTACCGTGGAACCTATTTCCAGCTGATCTCATTGAAGCAAGCAGAAGATGAACCTGACAGTCTTCACTCAAGTGAGGCTCCTCCAAGAGCCAGCAAGACATCCTCGTGCTGCAAAGCCAGGATGGTGGTGAACACTGAGCCAGCCCTTCTCATGCCCTCAGGCATTACAGAAGATTTGGGATGTTTGACTGAGGAGGAACTGAATCTGGGTTGGAGTTTGTTTGCAGAGCATGAAAACTCAGTTAGCTCTCATCTTCCTTATACTGTCATTACTGCTCCACCACCCGCTGCCAGGTTCTGACACGTGAAGCTCCTGTGGTCCCCACCATCCCCACCACAAGGCTGTGTGTGTGTAGATGGGAACACTTTTTTTGGCTGTCTCCACCAGTACTAACTCTGGAGGCAGTGCCAGTGGAAAAAAGCCTAAAGCACCCAGCCTGCCCATCATTCTCACCATTCCAACACTGGGCCACGTCGCACTGGAGAACAGGGTTGGATGCTCCCAGTGCCTTCATCCAGCCCTGGCTGCATGACAGCCTGTTTCACGCACCTAGCTCTGCCTCGCTCTCTCATAACCACATCTATAAAGGATTTTAGAGATGCAGGACCTCTACAGATACTCTCAGAGAAGCAGCCCCATACCATGCTCCCAGTGCACCAGCTCACCCTGTGGTCCATCTATGCCACGGGCAGGACAGGACATGCACCCTTGCAGCAGCACAGCCCATTGACCCTACTGGAGATGTCCCACTGGCACCAGTGGGAATGGGACCACATCCTAACACAAGCGATGCAGGTGGGAGCTGCTCAGTGGGGATGGTTTAGATAAACATCATATAAAATAGCTGAATCCCGATTCCTCTACAGAAATGCATCTGCTTGTATTTACCACCCACATACTATTTTATTAAGATACAATCTCAAACAAGAATTGCTGCCATTGCTAAAGTTTATTTTAACATATGGCTCTAACTGTGCCTAAGAAAAACATGTAAAATAAATTTCAATGTGCTATTCTTGCCTATTGGCTTTTATAATTCTTTCTAATGCACAATATATATTTACACATTCCAAATGTGAGGGAGGGTACACGAAAGTTAAAAAGTTATATCAGTCACATGGTGACTGTTAAGTGTAAAAAGCACTGTGGTTCCTTTGTGCCAGTCCACAACCACAAGCGCTGTTTTAATTTTCAATAGGCAAAAGGTAATTTGTGGTTTCATAAATTCTGTTCAAGACATTGTAATTCCTACCTGGTCACAGCTGTCAGACATGGATATGCTATCCCCTGGTGATGGAGTTTTAAAACCAGAGATGGATGTAAAAATACTGAGGTATTTAAAAGGCAGGAACATTCTTTCAGTCCACAAAGAGCACAGCTGAAGTCCTGACAGGGGTTAGCTGCTTTTGCTACAATGCAACCAGGTACATAAATGCACACCTAATATCAAGCACAGGAGTAGACTCTGCTGCCTTTGATAAACCACCCGTGTACACATCTTTAAGCACATGATTTGCACCATGATCACGGATATCACGACACCATTAACTGGAAACCATCTGCAGAACGAGCATCCCTAGGGTGTCCAGCTCCCTCATCCCACTGGCACACACACAGGGTGTGGGCACTCATCCTGCTCCCACAAATGGGAACACAATTTGCTTCCCAAATTATTCCTCCAGGCCTTAGATGAGTGGCTGATGGCACCGATCGCCCCTGCAAAAGTGAAATGCAATAACACATCGGAATGATAACCCTTGGACTGGCACAGACAGAGCGCCATTCTCACATGGAAGCAGCCCCTCTGCCCAGGCTGTTCAGAACTGCTTATTCCAATGGAGGAGCATCCTGATGAGGGACTGGTGTGTCCCACCCAGCCAGAAGGGTGCCTATGCCTCAGCGGGATGCAGCCCATGGAAGGATACCACTGAACAGCCCAGGCTTTCCCTGGGCTGGACTGCTGTGATCCTCTAACCCTCCACAGCTTGGTTTCTCATCCATACAATGCAAACACTGATGAAACCAAGGGTGGCAATCATAGAATCATTTGGGTTGGAAAAGACCCTTAAGGTCATCAAGTCCAACCATAAACCCAATGAGTCTTGCTCCGTCCATGAAGCCATACAACAAGAACACGCCAGCCATTCCCAGGTGGAAAATGAACTCCCAACTCATGAGCAAGCACACCCAGGGCTGGAAAAAGCTCATGTCACAAACATGGATGAAGTTACACCAAAACACCCCTTCAACAGTCCCTGCTTTTCATGCTTAGAGGGACACAGCCCTAAATGTATTTATCCTCATGTGAAAGAGGAACCTAACTGGATATATTCTAAAGTATCAGCTATGTTTCTTCACCCATAAAGCAGAAAGCCAGTCTCTCACATGTTTATTTGAAATAGGGATTTAACAAGTATTAAATGCTCTCCTCTTTGCTATGGCTCCAGACCAGGATTTAAGTATCTCTGTTACAAGACAAATTTGAGTTTTAAACCACAGTAAGCACATTCTAAAAACGGAATAAAATAATCAATTCCATGTGCAAATCTCTGTCCTCCCCCCCAGTAACCCTCCTGACCCAAACACAACCGATGCTCTGACCTGCATGGGATGGTTCCCTTGCCTTGCTTAAAGAAAAAAAACCAGAAAGCCAAGGCAGAAAATACTCTCAAATATTTGCAGTTTTCAGCTGATTTCCCTCAAAGGACAGCATGAGGAGGATGAACCCTGAGACCACTTGCAAAGGCCACTTTGCAAAGACACAGCATTCTTTATACAGTATTTATATATCTACCCGCATCCTGTTTTGATGTAAACTGTAACGCTGCTTCACCACTGTCTGCTAAAGGAGCAAATTCCAGCAGATCTGGCAGAGCACTTAAGCCATCGCTTAACTTCCAGCCCAGCAGTTGCTCAATGGGGCTATTCATGGGCCCTGCATAGACTTTGGTCCTTCCCACACCAAGCGGTGCTGAGCTCTTTTCCTGGCTGCAATCTGGAGTTCCCAGCAGGAGATATTTTCACCTCTGCCCGCTGGCTTTATCTCCTCTCTTCATGCTTCACGTGATGCAACGGCAGGGGGAAAAAAAAGGGAAATCATACAGAATGCAATGACTTTCATTTGTTTTCAGTGTTGTTGGCCTGAAGGCAGCACAAGTAATGGGCAGCAAAGGGTGGTATTGCTGATCGCAGCCTGTCTCACCATTACAGACACAGTAGGACTAGCATTCTGTTTATTCCTGGGACACCATTCATGCAGAAGACACTCAAGATTAACCTTACGTCAGATATGGGGTTATCATTTTATGGTAGGTGTGTCTTTTTTATCTCTATTTTTTACAGAAAAAAAAAGAATTATATCTTTCTACATCCAGTGAATCAAACTCCTTATAATTAGGGCTGCTGGTTTCCATGGTAACAAGGATCCAACTCTGTTTTATGTGAAATAAGAAAGAAAGAATAGCTCCACTCCAGCTGTTGGTGTGGTCTGGGCACTGGAAGCCAGAGACAGGATGGTGCTGATGTTGCTGCAGATGTGGTGGAGCCTGGGGCAGATTCGCTCTACTTCCAGTGCCACTGTACCGAAGGAGGGATGCACATTGAAATACTCCATCTCCATCTGGCCAAAGTGATGGATGTGGGCAAAAGGCAGATGGGAGCTTCTCCAGTCTCCCCAATGGCACCCGTGTCCCCTTGTCCTGGGACACGCCACCACCATCCTCACCATCACACTTTCTGCAAGAGCAGCATTGCCCACACCCTTTCCCAAGGGTTACAGCCTCCTCTGTGATGACTTCACCTCTAATAACAACTTCCAGGGCCCCACGGGCTCCAGAGGAAAATAAACTCAAGTTATTTTTTTCCCTTTTACAGAGCTCTTATTTTAAGCATTTGCTGTGGGTGTAAAAAAGAAAAAAAAGACACACCTATGGTAGCTGGAATAAAGCACTGTGGGTATGATGTGATTCTGGCAAGCACTAAAGTGAATCACAGGAGTATCTGCGCCGACTTTCTAAAGCAGCAATTTGCCTGGGCCAGGCTTCTGTAACAGATGTTGCTGTTTATATAGATGTTTTTGTGTTGCTTTTTCAAAGACAGGGGAAGACAAACAAACACCAGCAATATAATAATCCCCATCATCACGCCAACACTGCTCTGCACATACAGGTCTGTAACACGGAAGATGAACACAAGCAAAAAACCAAATGCACAATGAATGCCTGCTGGTGTGGAGATGCAGCGCTCAGCAGCATCACTGCCCATCTGCCAGGATGCAGGTCCCCACAGACCACAGTTTGGGGAAAAGAAGGAGGATTTTACCAAAAGGGGGTGATAAAGAGACCATGCAGACACAGTTGTGGTGCCACACCATGTGCGGTCTGCCATGAACTTCACATGCAACAGGAAATCAATGTCGGCATCAACTGTCTCCACTAGCTTGTGGCTGATAATGACGTTGCCCGAGCTCGATTTGATTTCACAAATCAATACTGAGTGCTTAAGGAGGGAGCTGGCTGGAAAAGGCTTTGTGTGCAGATTTCCAAGGGGAAAAAATGGGGCATTTTCCATCATAATTTCAACATTGACATTTTGAACAAACAAGCCCTTTTCTTCTGCCCTCTTTTCTTGGAGACACTGTGACATGCACGTGAGATGCAGGGCTCAAGGGTTCCCTGGGTTGGTGGGGGGGAAAGCAGCATCTCCTGCAGAGCTGCTCTGTGTCCCCAGGAACCCCAGTCCCTTGCAGAGAAACTGAGGAGAAGAATAAAAATAGAAGCTAATTACACGCTTCTGAACCAAGACCTGGGCACCCGGAAAGCCAAGAAGACTAAAAGCCCTCAAGTCACTTTTAGAAATGGTTATTTTCTAGCTGGCTTTTCCCTCTCCTCCTACATCTGGCAACCCAGGCCAGTGCCTGTCTACATAGCAGCTCAAGGGACACTGGCTGATGGGACGGCCCCTCTCACCCACAGCTAGGCTTTGTGCACCCCACATAATTTGGAGGAAGCTCCTGGCCTCCCTTTGTCACCAAAGTTTTGGAGGTCATTTCCAATCAAAGCACCACAGACTCATGCAGCCCTCTTTATATTGTGCTCCAGGGCCAGAGTTGTTCATACAGTCAAAAAGGCTGGTTACATCCACAAATTATCCATGCTAGCAAATGTCTCAGGAAAGAAACAAAAATGTTGGGAACAGGTGTGTTCACTTCTGCTGAAGAATGCCTGTGATTTTTAAATGCTTTCCAAGAAAACGTTTTTCACTTTACCTTCAACCAAAAAGTCTTCCTTATCCATAAGGAATCTTAATTACAGATAAACTCAAGAGAGAACCAGTCTGGCTGTAGCAAATCTGCTATCGCTACTACACTATAAGCCAAAATGGAAACAGAACACGGTTGAGCTTCCATGTGCTGCTTTGAGGAGAACCTTGGCCATCATTGTGGCCCCAGTGCTGGCACACACTCCTCAGTCTCCCAACCTGCAGGCTGAGGATGGTGTGACCTTGCTGAAGGAAGCTAACCTGGTTCAGAGCAATCCAAGGTGGTCTCTCACACAAGGGCACCGAACTGGTACAAATGATGCTGCAGATGCAGAAAGATGCCTGGGGACACCAAACACCTAGAAATCAAACCTGGCTTATAAAGTGTGTAACTTTGGGTGCGAAGGAACCTCAGAGAGACATTCACGCTACTCCCCTCCTCTCAGCACTACTGCAAACTGTCCTGTTTACCTGACTCACCTCCTCCTCTCCACTCTGTGCTGCTGCAAGAACCAGAGCACCTCATAAACCACCAAATTACTGTCTGCTTGTCTGTGGTTTTTAGTAGAAAGAATAGAAACGGTACATTTGAGGAGTCATCCCGTTTGCTTCCAGACACTTGTCAGACCTGTTTTTTCCCCCATGAGCCTTAGCAGATTACGAGCACTAAGGAAGCTTTAGCAAGGAAGTTTTTCAACCCAAGTCTAACATTAAATACAGCTCAAGGTCATGGGACACTCAAAGCCAGCAGGGACATAACATGGCACGAGGCATTTGTGAAATTCACCTTGGAAACGCACAGAGGTGCTCGCAGAGGTATCGAACCCGATCAAAGCAACTTGTATTTTTCATGAGCAAGCAATTTACTTTACCAGGAAAGAGACAAACTTAATTTTCAATCTGATCTCCAACAAAACAATATTTTCTCGTTGCTATGGCACCTGAAAGGAAAACCTCTTGCCTCGGTGACAGCCAGCTAACGGCACTGCCGCACGTCCCCCAGCAGCAATAACTCAAGGAAAGAACGCAGCCACGTGCATCATTTTTGGCTCAGGGTGTCTTTGATTTGATGGGGACTTTTAAAAGGATATGCTGAAGCCAAGGACTAGAAAGCCTCCTTGGAGAGGCTGAGGGAAAAACATGGGAGTCTCATAATGCCTGTGGGACCAGGGACCCACCAAAGCCCTGCTGATCCATACAGGGACCCCCTGGGTTCCACGTCAAGCCCTGCGGACCAGCTGCCCTGCCCCATAACCCAAGCTGCACCTCTAATCCAAGATGCATAATGCTCGAAGGGGAGAAAAAGACATCTGCTGACCATCAGTAGATATGGCAAGAATCCAACAACAATAAGAGAAAGGGCTTAAATACATAACCATTTCTTTTCCTTACACCCCTCCTCCATGGCTACCAGCCTCACAGTGCTGAAGAAGTGCCCTGATGAATAAATATCTCCTTTCCCTTAGCAACAGTTAGCAACAGAGTCAAGTTCTTTTTTCCTCCTTGCTTAAAAGAAACACGTCCCAAGCTAACACAGACGATTTAAACAGCAATAAATATAGGCCGTGGGTGTAAGCAAAAATCGCTGAAACGCAAATCGCACTTTTTAGCCTGGGTTATTTTAAAGCACAAGCAGGGCTGTCAATGATCTGTAGAAAGAGGGCTACAGGGGAAAGGAGAAATGCAGGAAGATTCTGAAGGAGGACGAAGAGATATTGCCCATTCTTCCTGAGCAAAGCACAGGAACAGCGATGATACCCCAATGTTTGCCTTCAGCCTTTGGTACAACTTGAGTTTCTGCAGCAGATTGCCCTGTCTGAAAACTGCAAAGGTCACATCTAGGGAAAAATCTGTTAAATGCATAACCCCAGCGCACAGCAAACGTATTCTTTTCACGGCTCTATTCCTTTAACAGTTCATTTAAGGCGTCTGCTTTGCCTTTTTCCATTTGGTGTTGGGAAAATGTTTTCTTTCACCTGGCATAGAGCCCGATTCAACAGAAAGAGAGAGATCTCCCCGTTTCCATGGGGCCCTGCAGTATAAGACACAGGACTAATTTTACCCTTAAGCTAGGCAACTTTCAACTCTGTCACTGGGTATTTTGTGCACTTCCCTTTTGCCCAAGCTCTTTTCCTCCACTTTCATTTAGAGATTGAGTTGATCTTTTGCTGGTTCGCTGATGGTACCACCAAGGGTGATCCCCCACCACCATTTCTGCTTCTCCAAGCACTGTCACCATGACCACCAGCCCTGGTGCCCATGCAAGCCCTTTCCCTGCAGCCCTTTGCCATCCCACCTCTCCAAGCATCAGTCCCACAGAACGCAAACCTCTGCTGCCATCATCCCAGCAAAGCACTGTGAGATGCAGGTGTAGCTGGGCTTTTTGGTGATACCTCATTGCTCTTCCTCCACCGAGAGAAATATTCCCAATGTCAATGAATCATAGAACGGTTTGGGTTGGAAGGGACCTTAAAGCTCATCCAGTTCCAACCCTCTGCCATGGGCAGGGACACCTTCCACTACAGCAGGTTGCTCCAAACCCCATCCAACCCAGCCTTGAACACTGCCAGGGATGGAGCAGCCACGATTTCCATACCAATCACAATGCCTTAAACAAGCAAGACCACAGAAGGCAGCCTGGTTTCTACCCAAACCCAAACAAAGCCTAATATCACTAACTGCAAAACAAAACCATGGTGTGCTCCTGCGGATAATGCATTGCTAGAGGGCATACAGAGGGCTTGGTGGTTCCAGGGGGAAAACCAGCTCTTCAGAATGCCTAGGATACAGGGACAACAGCGGGGAGATGGTGATGGAGCCAGGCAGCTCCAACAGGCCCAGATTTTATTTTCCCTGGAGTCCCCGAGAGCTAACAGCATTTGGTTCCTGTTGTCTGAGGCTTTCAGGATAAAAGGTTGTTTCACTTTTATTCATTTCATTTTTGAAACTGAAGCTGAAGCAGGCAGAGGGCAGCTCCATAGTGGAGGATGCCCAACTCCCCGCTGACACTGTGTAACACCATGTCCCCTTCTTCACCCTGTTCTCTTCCAATAATGGAAACCTATCAGGCGCTTTTCTCTAAATAGCTTCCAAGAAGGAGAAGCCCTCTACCTGATGATGAACCTAGGGCTTATCCCCATCTCTTCCACCATCAGGACAAGACCTCACACCGTAATGCATGTCACAAGGCCATGCTGCATGGATTTGTAGCTAAAAAGACTCGGCAGAATGATGCCAGCTGTGCCGGCTGAGAATTGGGCTGCTTCATGTTTATCTATAACATGTAGATATTTAAATCCCTAAGCCTGAAGTAAAATAATTTAGAAGCTCCACCTATAAAAGATCTGCTCCCAAATCCTCATCGCTTTTCAATCCTAGTCTCCAACACATTATGTTCTTTCTGCATTTAATGTGCCCTTAAGGTGGGGATTAGGTAGGCATTTGATTATGTCTTTTATGTTTATAGCAATTCATTTCCAAATCCTTACAAACTTTAATTAAATGCTACATTTTCACTGCCTCATCCTGAATTGAGAGAGAAAAATCTGTCCTCAAACAAAATTTACATTTCTAAAGCGCTTTCTTTTCCTGTGCAAGCACCTTGCGGCTACTGTATAAAATCATTCTGAGCTGCCTTAAGATGTATCAGTGCAGACATCAAAGCAGCTCTAATACCGAGCCTCATGCAGCCCTGCAGACAGCTGAGATCACTACATTTGCAAGCAAGAAATAAAACAGCTCCTGCCAAAGCCAACCATTGATCCCTTCTAAAGGTGGCCATGGAGAAAGTGAGAGCAGCAGCTGAGCTCTGAAGTGAAGGCTGGTTTCTGCTTCTGGAAGAAAGCTCATAGGAAGGGCCCCAGTAGCCACAAGCACGGCCCTTTATCCAGGCCCACAGCATCACTATCCATGAGAGCAGACACCATCACACTCCCATGTAGCCAAAGGCATGCTGAGCATCCTGAGTGAGGAGCAGAGCTCAGCACATCCAGCTTTCCAGAGTTGGCAATCATCAAGCCATCTCCAAAGGTAACCCCCCCACCCCCACCATAAAGATTTCCAGTGACTGGAAAATGTAATGCCATTGCTTTAAAACCTGGACCCTTCTCTTAGAGTTGGTAACAGTTAAGGGTCACCCCATCCCTGTGAAAGGTCACACACCAACATGCACCCTTTCTGTGGTTGTTTCGCAGAGGGGACAGTGTAAAATTCGTCTCTCTTCAGTATTCAGGAGCTGAGAGACTGGATTTAGAGCCAATTTTTAATTACAGGTTGAAAATTGGGAATTTGACCCATTTTTAAAGTCTAGGTGCAGCAGAAACCATCTTCAGAACTGTCAGCTCAAAAAAAGACATGGATTTCATAAGATTAGCTGAGCTCTGCAGCTTTGCCCTTTGGGGCCAAGATAGAAGAATGATATCAAATTTTTATCAGCTAAGAAATTCAAGCCTAGCTTGAACACCACCACATCTCTGCAGTCCATCAGAACAAATCCAAACTGCACAAGAATACTAAAGAGATTTAGTTCAAAATCTCGCAGGTTGGGTAGCATCAAGGTCAAAGCTGAGGATACTCCTGTGCACAGATACACAAAATGTTGAATCAGTAGCAAGATACCTGTTTTCTGCTTTCCCGCAACTCCCTGCCTGTGCATTCAACAATATGAAGGGGTTCAGCTTCCAAGGATTCTGTGCCTCCCCATCCTACAGGCTTCACGGCAGCACAGGGAGATGTGCAGCTATGGATGGTGCATAAAACCCACTCAAGCTTGCAGGGCACCCAAGCTTATGGGCACACTTAAACAGTTCGGGAGGTGGGATTTAAATCATTGATCAGCCTTGTGCTTGCCCTCTCTGCTTGGCTGAAATTTCACTTGGGGGGTTACCATGGTTAGAAACACCGGGTGTGCACGCACTGTCCCGCTACTGCAAACTCATCCATCGCTCATATTCAAACAGCTTAACTTTTTCTGGATCACACAAAGGCATTTCCCAGCGAGAACCACGGTCAGGCCAAATTTTGGCCTTTTAGCTGCAGTTGTTGCCATCACAGAGTATTAAGAAGATGTAAAGCTGTATTTTTACCTTGCCTAAAACACCAAGCACAAAGGCCAGACGGCTTTTATTTGACGGCTGTCATCACAGGTGCTGCACTGAGCACTGCTTTCCAGGTCCCTGGGAAATTCATGGCATGTCTCCCAGTAACTTCCCCAGGGCCAGGATTTCACCCCAAACTTGGAAGAGCTCAGGCCAAAAAGAAAGTTCAGATAGTCACTGCGAGTGCCTGCAGCAAGCGGCTGGAGCAGAAACACAGTGTTTAACAGCACCAGCAGCCCTGCAAAGTTTTACAAGTCACAACCCTCGTGTTAGAGGATCCATTTTCTTTCTTTGTAAAGTATACTGGGCCTTTCCACAAGCTCCTTTTATTGGTCCATTTGCCTACTTGCTCCTTTTATGAACTACTTAAGTTCCTGGATCATCTGGAAAAGCCCATGAGGACATGAACCACGATGTGCTAGCCATCGGTAACAACATTCTGTGCTACCACAGCCTGGGCACCCTGCATGACAGCACGGAAGAGAAAAGCCAGCAGGCAGGGCAGCTGGATTTCATCACCTGAAAGGAAGTACACAGCATCTTTTTAACCCACTTACTGCCTACAAGGTTTTGGAGGTGCAAAGTGACAGAAATATCCCAAGCCCAGGGGCCTTTCACCTCAGCCCCAAATCCATTTGGCAGCAAACAAGCAGTTAAGACTGGGAAATATTTTTACCAGCCTCCTATGTCTCTTCCACGGGGGTCCTTTAATGGCTACAGTTAAAGAACAATCTTGCATGGAGGTCCACATGCTAACATAACAACATATTTTAACTGTGTATTTAAGTAGTTTCATTTCTATTGACATTGGCTAAGGTGAGTCCTAAGGCTCACCAGTCTCTAGCACAAGGCTGGGCTGCCCATGAGCGCAGCCTTCTGAGTTACACATTGCCAAATCTCTTGTAATGACGACAAGCTCCTGCAAAACATCTCATAACCATTATTTCCCAAGGAGACGGGTGCCTGAGGCACTTGCTGTGCTAAGTCTGGTGCTTTGTGGCATGGTCAGCGCTGAAAAAAAGGCCAATAAAGCCTTACAAGAGAAGAAAAGCCAAGCAGCAGGAGCAGAAATGTGCCTGGCTCCTGCCCGAAAACCTGAAGCCAGTGGGGCAGAACCAGGATCCTGCAGTGGTATTCTGCTTTCGGTCCCAGTCCCAGAGCTGCAAGAGTTCATCCCAAGCAGCATATTCCCAGTACCTCCCAGCCCAACAGCCCAGGCAGGAGCATCTGGTAGTGGCAGGACCAAGCTGCTCTTATAGCTCCAAAACGTGCCATGAGGAATCACTGTAATGGGACAAATCCTTCCCAGAGCCTAGCTCCAGAAAAGCAATTATCCAGGCACATCAAGACAACAGCATTTCTATCCCAGCGAGGTGTTTAGCAGCACACAGACCAGCCTCTACCCTTGAAATTACTCACGTATTTCATGTCTTAGCTGTCCCAAGCTCTTGTGAAATAACAAGGCAAGGGTGAACGCTGCTTGCCACAATCCTGTGTAACAAGGAGCTCTGCTGCCCTCCCAAATAGCAGGGCCTATTTAAGAAAAAGCCTTACTACTGTAATCTTGGATTACTCTCTACCACCCAAATCCACTTCATTTTAATTAGCACCCGTTATTACAAAGCCCCTCCAACATTTCCATATTTCTCTGATCATTACAGTCCACAAATACTCAGCAGCAAAATCCACCCAGCTGTGTATTTTGCATAAACTGGTTATCTTGAACCCCATGCCCTCTCACTCTTCTTACCAGCCCCATATTTTATACAACAGCGTTGACACTTTCAGCTTCTTGCAGGAACGCTGCTTTGAGAGATTTAGATTAAGCCCAATCCAAGCAGCTCGATGGGGGAGACAAGAGGAAATCCAAATTCCTCTTGAACTAATGACTGAAAATTCAGCATGGTACCTTATGGTTTCACCAGGAAAACAGCACAAAATCCAGCTGCTCTAAGTCTTTTAACAGCACCACACTGAAGCCAAAAGCTGAGCGCCTAAAAAACCCACAAGGTGCACTAAGAGTTCAATGAGAAACACATCTTGGTAGTGTCTGTGCAGTTATCTAGAGGACAGGAGAAAGAAAGAAAAAATAAGTCTATTTCTATTAGAAAACTCATTACACAAGAAGAGGCTCCAGCTGTAATGACTGGCTTTGCCTATAGGAATGGGTTCCTCATTAGCAAACAAGTGCTTCATCTTCCAAGTAATATGCCTCAGGCAGCACACAGCCCTGCTTCCTTGCCCCTGGGGCCAGGGCTGCTTCCTGCTCCATCCACCAAACTCAGTATTTTAAGTGTCCTTAAACAGCAGATAACTTCCAAAGGGAGGGTAAGAACCATCCCGCAGACTTTCACAAGAACCCTGCAATTCCACCAGATTGGTTCTGCCAGGAACCAGACCACAGCACTTCAAACTCCAGCACAGAACCCCACAGCCCCCAGATGTGCTGCTGCTTTCCTAGGAGGAACAACTCATAATTTCACACACCTCAATTTTATCCATCTTTCAAGATATTTCCCTGACTTTGGGATAGTTCCCAATGTCATAAGATGTCTCCAGACTCTGTCTTTGCAAGGAAGATGAAGCCTGCAACCATTCACTAGCTGGGGCCTCTTTGTTTTCCCCTCTCAGCATGCCTCAATCCCCTCTGAAGCTTAACGTAACACCAGGCTGAGCATTAATCAACACAACATGCGCTCCATCCAACTTCAGCAACCACTACGAATATTATATTTTATATTATGTGCTGGGATTATTTTTATATATATGCCACCCTGTGTCTTTTTATAGGCACACTCACACACATATATAAGCAAATATACACACACAGTATTTTATTTCTGCAAAATTAAAGCGTAGTGATTTTTTTCTTCCCTTCAGACAGCCCCAAGCAGCAGCGATGCCGAGTGCCCTCTGCTGTACACAGCGACAAATGCTTCTTTGTTTAAAAAGATTTATTAATTTTTTATTTAATACTTCTAACTTTACTTCAGACAAAATATTTATTCAACTTCTATTCGATCACTTGGAGTGCAATGCGCAGGACTAATGCCGCCAGATTTCTCCTGTCAGACTGAAAGATTCCTATCTCCTACAGGCTGCATCAGCAGAAAGTAAATAGTCTGGGCTGGAACTGCACAGGGCACAGTGTGAAAATGTTTTATTTATACGTTAGAAAATAGCAAAGGGAAATCAGAACAAACAATATAGCTTTATTATGCAGGCATTTATCAGATAGCCTTCACACTTCAGCACATCGCTCCTCTATTAGAGGTACAAGCTGAAACTATCACGTGGCAACATAAAATCATTTTTCTTTTGTAAAGCAGCATTGTTCCTGCTACTGGAAGGAAAGATAATATTAAAACATATTCAAATGTATGTATTTGAAACTGCTACATCTTGTAATAAATTATGCACTCGATATTGAAAATCCAAGCTACACTGCACAATCCCGACTTAAGAATATTAACTTTATTGTCTTCTCACGTCCCAGCTCTTCTCAAATCTGACATTTAAAGGGGCTGCGTTTCCAGCACATGGTCTTTATGGCACCAAACACAGATTTAATATGGCATGGGCACAGCTCCATCATGAGCGTTCCCATTTGTTTGGCAGGCAAGAAGAAGAAGGGAATCAGGGAATCAGGCTTGTCCCTGCCTCACTGCCACTTCTTCAAATGCTGCATCATCTTAAGCAAAAGCCTGACCTCTGTAGGGTTGTGGGTTTGCAAAACCAGGGATCAAATCATCTGCAAAGAGCCAAGGCAGGTTACAAGACAACAAACCCATCAGCGTCCCTGCAAAGAGGTCCACATCCATCCAAGGCAGATGGGTCAAAGACCATCCAGGTCTTCCCCCAAGGACCAGTCCCTGACACGACAACCTGGGGAGGACGAAGCAGCACCATGCAGTATGCAAACATCCAAATCCAGTTATTGGCATCATGATGTATTTCCCCCTCTCTGCTTCATGCTCTTGCAGAAGGAGATGTCTTTTTTTAACCTGTCTCTGTGCAACACCTTGGCTTTTCAAGCAGGGCCCATCTGCTCCGCAAAGCTGTGGGCATCTCCATATTGCCCTGGGAGAGGGGCCCTGGGGCCAGAGCACCCATAGGTGCAGTCTCCAGTGATGTCTAAGCCCCTGGGTGCTTCCACACAGCCACCCTGTTCTGTTGGTGGATGAGCTGGTTGCCAAACAGCACAGCCACACCAGCACAACTGGCTCCACATCCCTTCCAGTGACTCACTGCAAAACCTCTCCATTTCCAGCATTTGTATTCACTTCACAGCTTGGATTTCCTAGAGGAGGCAATACCCAGGAAAACAAGCCTCCTCTTATGCCCTCCTGTAAATGTGCCCACATGAAGCTGACCAAAAATATCCCAGTCTATTTTTCTAAATGAAATCTTTTACCAGCACTTTTTCCTCAACAAAATGCTGGGGTTTTTTTATAACTTTTCATCTTGCTTTTCTCAGGGATTCTTGTCCTAGATTCCCCATCTTGGTTGAAGGCCAAGCATCATGAGCTGAGCCAGACGGAATATAAAAGCATCTTTCTAAGACACTATAGAAAGGAAGAAGAATTGGACCCTGGGAGCCAATTCACTTTCATGCCTTGGGTATTTAAGGATCAAACACGCATTTGTGAGCTGACACTAGGTAAAAAGGTAGTTTTGAGACTTTAAGGCGTCTAAAGAAGCCTCTGAAAGCATCCTTTTACCAACTAGAGTGCAAGAGAAACCCAGGAGCTGTGATGCATGCTGGAGCATGGCTGCTGAGCCCCTGGGGACAGCCTGTGATGGGGACAGCCGGGCTCACACACCACTCCTGGTGTCACCACGGCACGGAGCACTCGTCACCACTGCTCACTGGCAAAGCAAACAGCTAAAGAAGAGGAAACAGGAACCACCTGAGACACGCTAGGGAGGTTTCCTATGGTTACTGCTGCCATGGAAATACTTTTTTGTTAGCTTGATCTAAATAATATCTGGCTCCTTGGCTGCAAGAGGCTTCCTGCATGCTTGGGTTGGGTCCTTAGACCTGCACCCTGCTATCAGGGTGCGACCGCATCAAGCACAGGCCGCCTGTAAGAATCTCAAACTCAAACTGGGGGTTTCCTCCCAGCTCTCCCAGCCCATGGCTTGGCTTCAAGGAGAAGAGGAGGAGGAAAGAAAGTGGAAAGAAGCAGGGAGGAAATAGA
Source organism: Psittacula echo (assembly GCF_963264785.1). Lineage (NCBI taxonomy): Eukaryota > Metazoa > Chordata > Aves > Psittaciformes > Psittacidae > Psittacula > Psittacula echo. The sequence goes on from NC_137745.1 coordinate 7,041,519, forward strand.
CATCTTTTACTAATTGCTCACAGATGTGGCCAAACAGCTCCCATTTCAACTGCCAGCAGCTCCTGCTCTTCCCGACGGGCTTTGGAGCAAGAGAAACCCCTCATACGGAGACGGAGTCTCCTCCATCCATCCACCACAGGCCCTGCACAGGGATTTCAGTAATTATATTTATATACTCCCCTTATCAGACAGAGCAGCCATTATGTCTGTTATCACCACGGCAGCAGCATCTGCACGACGGCAATTGATAGGGGATGGAATATTTGTTGCGATGGCTGAGTACAAAGTGCCTCCTTCCGCGGTAAGAATAATAATTGTAATACTTAGCTCTCCAAGCTCTAGCATCAGGGCCCTGTGGGGAGCAAAGAGCCACAGGCAGGAAGAAATGGCCTCTCCAGCAGCAGAGAGGAGCACCCCGAGGTTTTATATTCACCTCTTGGCCCCAGCACTGGTGAACCTCAGAAAGGCTTTGCACCAACGCCTGTGAGCTCACAACAGCCCACCAGAAGTCTCTTCACAGCCATGCTCAGGAGGCTTGCCCTGAAATTAGTTTTCCTCCCATCAGACAATTCTGCTAATGTTACAAATTCTTCAGACATTAGATAGTGACCACAGAGACGCTGCGTGCACAGGGAAGAGTCCCCAGCCCGGCTTGGCTGGGAGATTATTCATCGGGGGGAGGAGGGGGGGGGGGAAAAGGCAAATATCCAAACGAGCATCATGAATTGCAAAACCATCTGTCAAAGGTCTCCGCTGATACTATCGGCCAAACTTAAGCTTGGTGATAGACTTACAACCCAGACAATGAAAACGCAATTGATTATTTGAAGAGTGACTCACTGGTGTAATAAGGATGGATTACTGGGCAGGGTGGGGAACAAGTGGGAAGAATGTCTTTGGAAAATAAAAGGCTGCAGACTGACTTTCTAAAGACAAACAGAATGGGAACAAAACCAGAGAAACACTCTTGAAAGCACTGAAGAGACCTCTACAGTGGAGAGCAACAAAGAGGAGAGCACTTGGGGGTCCTCCAGTTGAGGACTGGGGATACCACCCTTTATCCACCCAGTTTGGCTTTCTTTCCAAATTGGTGGCCAGGAGCTTTTTCTTTCATGCCATACAGTGCTCGTGACAAAGGCCTGTTGCAAACCCTCTATTAAAGGAGTAGGAGTTTTCCCTCCTCATTGAACATGTACTGCATGCCCTGATGGGTGGGATGCATCCTGCAGAGAGAGCAGACTGTGCACTTCTGTGGAGCCAGCAAGAGGGACCAAGAGGGATGAGGCTTGTGGCAGGACAGCAAAACTCAATAAGCAGATGGGGATGCTAAAGGCAAGGAAGACAGCTCAGCCTGGTGTGCCACAGTACCAATGAGATCCTTCATCTCCAAACTCCTCCAGCCTCCTCTCATCAGAGGCTTCAAAAACTGATTACTCTGGGCTCAGGACGATGCATAAGAAGCTCAGGACTTTACACATCCAGCAGCACTGAGCTGTTAAATCAATTCACCACATCCTACTAAATCACACGCTATGCAGCACCCAAATCCATAACCACAGCCTTCAGCACCAATAGGTACCACTGCAAGCCAATCCATCCTGCTTCCGAGCTTTGCAGGTCTGTCATGATGAATTCCATCCCAAAAGTTTCTGTGAAGAACCTGTGCTTTGCCAGTGTCCAGCAGCAGAGGTCCATGGCTGAGGCACAGGGAAAGCACTTACCAGCTGCCATTCTCCTTTCAGGATGGCAAACCCCACTTGCTCACACCAGGTGACATTTTAGTCTTTGCTTACCAAGAAACAGCTGTAGTCACTGTCTCAAAAATTTAGTGCAAAAACACCCCACAAACTTTTAAAAAGATTCATTTAGTTGTAAAATGGTAAATTTTTGGTATTTGTCTGCTCTTCCCCCTCCCTCATCAGTGTCATTCACATCACTCAAACAGAATAAACCCCCAAAACCCACCACAGCTTATTAGTGGTTTTTCACCCCATTCACAAAACTAGAATTGCACAGAGCTGCTTTAAAACAGACAGAAAACCTACCCGCACTGCTCTTTCTCTAGGGGAAAGTCTGCTTTTCCAGCTTCTGCCAGCAATGGAGCAGGGCAGAGCCCAGCAGCAGAGCAACACCGCTTAAAGCAGCTGCAGACTAGGGCTCTGTGTTCAGCTGAAATTTAATCAAGAAGTGTCTCAAACTCCTTTGAGTTCTTGCAATACAATCCCGAGTGGCTTGTAAAGGACTTCAAACAGGCTCTGCGGGCTTGCCCGGAAACAAGTACATACCTCACCTGCTCTTTCGTACATAGCATACAAAAATTAAAGAATTCATTTTAGGCTTTTCGCCAGAGACAGCACTGCCTCCAATATTGTAATGCTCTGTTAATGTGCATATCATGTCTCCCAGCCAACACAAACAGGATACCTTATCAGTCTCGGCTGTTCTAAGTGCTGTTTCAGCAGCAGGGCATGCAAACGTGGAAAGGACAGGCCAAAAAATGGGTTGGGAGTTCCTTAAATTCAACTGTGTGCTCGACATTTATTAAAACATAAATTGTCCCTGGGCAGGACAAAGCTCCCATCCCGACGGGTTGGCTGCCCCTTGGCAGAGATGCTGTGGGAATGCTGACAGCAGCATAGGCCATCACTAGTTTCCCTGCTTCGTCCTTACTGCCACAGGGGTTGGAAATGCAAAGAAAAAGTAGACCCTGATTTTTCAAACACTTATACAAGTGCTTAATCATGCAGGAGTGAGTAAACAGGTCAGCTGAAGCCACTGATGCCAAGCAAAGTCCATGCCCTGCATCCTCCTGAGCTGAGATTCAGCAGCCACCGATACCAAACTCCCCCAGGCACTGAGGCTGAAGGACACTGACTTTGTCAATGAGTAACCTGAGGGAATGACTTCTCCTTTCTGAGCTGCTTATGACAAACAAAACCCAAACCCAAGCTAACAACACCGACGCTTTTGTGAAAGGCTTGAAAAATCAGCAGATGAGACCACCTTTATTTTTTGCATCCCCTACAGAGGGTGAAAGCATCCTTCGATACAGGCAACTCCTTGCCACCCCTGGGGACAGGCACAGGTCCCCTGGGGACAGCAGCCTGCTGTCCTCAGGGATTCACCTCTGGAGCAGACCACACCAGCTGAATTTTACCTATTTCAGCAGTTTCCCCACTGCAAAATGAAGAACTAGCTAAAACCCACTAGGCCCAACACAGTTCCCTGCAAAAGCGATGCAACCATGAATCCATTCAAGGTAAAGTATCGCTATTCTCACATCACCAAAGCCTTTCAAATAAACAATGCAGGGTAGTGTGGAATATCTGAATCTTAAAGGAGACAGAGGCACAAAGCAAGTTATTCATGAAAGGCAAAAACTAGGAGCGTGCGTGTGAAAGATACATAACCTACAAAAAATGCTGAAAACATATGGAAGCAATAATCTGTACTCTTTTTTTCTTTTTTTGAAAGTAGAAACAAATGCGTCAGAATTCAGTGTTATTTGTTCACGTGCTGTGTTACAAATATCATTGTTTCTGCTCTCTGGTTAAGGCACTGTGCATCAAACCAGAGACTCAAATGTGCCTGGGATGTGCACTGAGCCTCCTGGAATCTCCCTGTGCTGGCGGGGCCAGCGTCAGGTAATGCAGATCCAGGCTGCAAACACAGAGTTTCTCATTGCTCCCCACACGAGCAGATATATCCAGAGCAATGGGCACAGGACAAACATGCAAAGAAAACAAACATCCACTGCCTGACAACGCTTGCTTGACTGTAGGTAACTCCCTGCCTACAGTCAACAAGGCAGAGAAAGAAGCAAAGCAACCTACCCACCATCACCCAGCAACCCCAAACATCTCTGTCTGGAATTTACCAAGTCACCATCTCATGACACACATCTCTTTTCTCGTTCATCAGATGCGCCTTGCCCATAGTTTTTTGTCGTGAATCACAAGCCTTTGGGTGACCCAGGGTGGTTTTGGGAACCCAGGTGGTCTCTCCTAAAAAGCTTGTCCTTGCTAATGGTCCAAGATCCAACAACGCTGAACGAGATCAAACTTCTGCGGCACTGGCCACAGTACATTACAGTGGGATGCTGAGTTATGGAAACACATAAATGCTCAAAACAATTGTAGGCACCAAAACTTCACTTGTTAATATGTCGACAGTCACATAAATTTGCCTTGGAAGGTAAGGGCCAGGCACTAAGTGCCGTATAAACACACATCACTGATATTAGGACCATGATGTGTGACAGCAACGCATGAAAAGAAGCAGATCCCTTCCCACCAAAACATGATTTCAAGGGACAGATTACGTGGCATACGTGAGAAAAAAAAGAGAGACTCCAAGAAGAGATGTAAAACATCTCACACTGAAACTAAAACCCCAGTAAACCAGTCTTTATGTCATGTTTATTACTGTTATTTAAATGCTTCTGCAAACCAGAAGAATAACTATGGCAACAAAGACTTTTCCAAAGGTTTTCAGACACTATTTTTAAAGTTATCTTATCTGCTACAGCATCTGAATGCCTTCCCTCTGAAATCAGCCGCATGCCACTGCCTCTGCAGGCTTCGCAAACCAGGTGGTACATCCTCCTTCCTCAAACCAGAGCGCAAATACCATCTTGAGATCTAGGTCTCCTCCATCTACAGCTTTAGCTGGTGCTTTTGGACAGAGAACAGGGAACAGGAAGGTCTGTTGAATTGCAAGAGTATCATTCTTTTTTGCATGGCTTTCTCAAGGAGAAAACAAGCCATGCCTCTGTGTTAAACACATGCCAATCTCCCGACACGAAGGATCCGCTATTTTAAATACAGGACTAAGGCTGTAATTTTTCTTCGCCCAGAGTAAATCCGAAATTAGTTCTTCACAGTAGGCTTAACAGCAGCAAAAGCCACTCACTCCCTTCCTGGAGCTGCCAACCATTTGTCACCTTTAAGGTTTGCATATTCACACTAATTGCACTAGGAGAAGGTTATAAATTCCCTCCCTCCTCCCGGACCACCTCCCTCGAAGGCTTTTCTCTGCAAGACATTATGCAAAAGACACTCTTAATGGCTATTCATTCACCGAACTCCAGTGACAGCTTTATTTAATGCCAAAGCTTGTTAACAAGCTGAATGGCGCACAGTTTAATGTAATGCAGATCTGATTAGAAAACAGCAACTGGGCTCCTAAGGAGCTGAAAGATTTTTATTGATTTTGATTTCACTTTTTTCACACAAAAGCCACCTTTCAAGTATTGATCTGTTATTAATGAGGCTTTGGTTATGTACACCCAGATTCCATCCTTCATACCGCAGCCCACACAGATGAACTTTGCAGTCCTTACGTACTTCACTAGCAACCTACCGTAAAATAAAGGGATGAGATTAGAGGAAGGAGTCACTTTGCTGTTCAGGCCATGAGAAACTGGGGGTTATACCGGTTATAGTTCAATAGCTGCGTCCTCACAGACTACACACCCAAGGATGGTGGAACTCAATCTTCATTCTTTTCACTCATTTTCACACATTCACAAGCCATTACCTTCTCCTCTTTGAGGCTAAATGATTTCAAACTGAAAACTGAACTTCTGCCTTACTACAAGAGGCAGGGGGTCTGTGGCACACAGGAGGTATGAGAGCTCCAGCTTAACTGTGTCTGTAACATGGGGTGTTTCCAATTCCTTGCTTCCACCAAAATAGTATTAAATATGCCAACACTTTTACAGGATAAATCACTCAAATTTGAGATTATAATTTCAGAGCATAATTAAGAAGATTCAAAAAACAAACTCTAAAACCAGGGACATTTTTTAGTCAGTTAGCAATACGCTTTCATTATCTTTTTGCACATCACCTACACCACAGAGAGCAGTTTTATTCTGAAAAGAAAACAGTTCTGCAGAACACAATTCATTTTTGAGTGGTTTCCCTGGCTCAGGAAGCATCTATGTGCTTCCAGGAATGATCAATTCAACCAGTGCTTAAAGTCAGCTCTCAAATCTGAGAAAAGTGGCTTTTAAGGGAATGTACGGGCACAGAAACCTTTGGTGTCTAACGAAGCCATTTGCCTGCTTGACAGAGTAGCTGCACAGCTCACACCTAAAATCACAGGTAACTAGAAAATGCACAGTTCTGCAGAATTATGTACATGACAGTGCTGTATCAGCAATGGTTTCAGTGCCTGAGAGCTTATAAATCCTTTTTCTTCTCCCTAAAGCATATCACCAGTTCCCATCTTTGAAGCAGAAAGGTCCCATTTACATTTATCAGCAAAACTCTGCTATTAAAGGATTATAAAAAGGCTTACAGATCCCTAATGGTTAATTGATCAGGGTTTGTGTCCTTAATCTGTAGATCTCCTCATAAACCCTTGTTTTCTTCCAAGCCCATTCTGCATGTTAAGGTGGTGGTGAGCATCCCCAGCAAGAGCTGGTTACACCACAGAGGGCACAGCCTCTCGAGCACGTTTTCAACCTTCAAAGCTACTATTAATAATTGCCCTTCTTATATGTCCCTGGCTTTAATAGACCAGTAGTTAGTAAAAAATGAATGTGCTTCCTCTCAATTGTGTTCTGGCAAATAGGTTGTCTTTATTTAATTGCCTAATTATTCTTCTATCAAGGCAATTAAATGTGTGTGTGCAGGAGACCTCCCAGCCTGTCCAGCCCCCAGTGTAAGGTAACATGGTGTAAGGTCTAACTTGGCTCAGTGGGGTGCAAACCTGGAGCACACAAGCTGCAATGCCTCTGGTTGCTGACTCCCACTGGTACCCAGTGGGCTCCCATCCTTCTCCTGCTCCAGGGGAAGTAGCCCTTCCTTCCTCACAGAAGGCTGCTGGTAAATTCCATGCAGTTTTATCCAAAATCAAGGAGGGTTTCTGAGGGTCAGGGGTCCCTCACAGAAGGGTAGCCAGGAGACAGCTATGAGTGGTCCTGACAGGCTGGAGCCTCCTGCTCCACCTCCTCCTGCACTTAGGGCTTTGCAGTGTGCCAGTGCAGAGAGCACAACCTGGAATGAGCCACGACACCACTCTCACCTGAAGCACCCCAAGTAGCTGGGAGCCTCTTCTGCTGAGCCACTTGGCCTTTGATGGGATGCAACCAAAATTCACTTAATTCATCAAAAGCCACAGGACAGTTGCACCCTCTGACACAGCGAAACACAAACCACAGCACCTCGTAAGCAGAGGAGAAAGTTTTGGCGACCACGGATTTTCTTACCCTATATTTGAAAGTTCTCCTTGACACTTTTAAGCATTACAAAGCTGCTCTGCAACAACTCCAGGTAACCTGGGACAGTTCAGGAAACCATTTATAAGCCCTGGAAAGAAGACAACTCAGGGGTGACCTTATAAATCTATTAACACACTTGTGGCAGACTCGCCCTTGGCAGGGTGTTAGGACACCACAGCTCCCACAGCCCAGGATGAAGGGGACACATTTACACCTTCATCTTCTGAAGGTCTGTACTGAGACACAACGAACCTGGATGTGCCACCAGCACCTGCACAGCCGGGGACCACAGTGAAGCCTCACATGCCACCGCGCATCCCTTGGGGCAGACCTCAGCCTACAGACCCTGTCCTACCACCCCTCAGAGTAAATGCATCAGGACATGATGATTTGCAAGGCTGAAGCTTAAGATACAACTGAAAGGGAATAAATCAATCCCCATCCTCGCCTTGAACCCACGCTTTAATCTGCTAGGATGCAGCTCTGAGAGTAGGGCAGAAGCCTGGAGGAGTACCAAGCGTGGCAGATGCAGGAGAAAAGGGTAAACCCTATAAAATCAGGTTAAAGGGTCACCAAGGGCTCCATGGCCTACTAAGTCTGTGCACAGCTCCCAGAGCCCACAGCCCAGATTTAACATCGCCCTGTCCCAGATCGCCCACAAGGAGGAACTCATTTCTAGGCAGCACAACTCATGGAGGAGAGAAGGGGCAGATCTAGTATGAGGTCAGGGCTCGCTGTGCCTCATAGGCACTGGCACTGTTGGGCTTGTAAAGAGACACAACAGACAAGAATATTTGATCATCCTACACATCCCTCATCCATTTAAACAGCTGCATCTCTTCTTGGCATCACAGAGGTGATAAATCTCACCATGGGGGGAGACAAGAGTTCCACGCAGTGATCTGGAGCAAACCATAAAGAACCCTTGCAGCCCAAATCCCCCCTTCCCACCTCACCCTGCACAGGATGTCCCCACCAGGTGATGGTGGTTTTGGCCCCCAGCATAACCAGGGGCAGCAGGATGAGCCCCTGACCGCAGCGGGGAGCAGACGGGCTGCAAGGTGGTAATTAGCAAACCAGTTACCCCAGTTCCGGTCCGGATCCTGCTGTGCCCCGCACCAGCGGCAGGCACGGGCAGACCTGCGTGCTGCATGGCAGGGCTGGCAAACCCACTCATCCAGAGCACCGGCCAGCGTGGGGAACATGTTTAAGATTAACACGAGTGCTCCTCAAAGAGCCACTTTCACACCTCGGATGCGCACAGAGTTGGGAGCGAGCCACAAATCCCTGCGAAGGGAGAGGCGGAGCGAGATCCATCGGGATCCCGCTGCCCTCTGGGGAACGGGGAGAGGGGACACGGGAGTCTCTTCGGACCTTACCTCCACTTGTGCAGGGCGAAGCCGGGACACTGGTCCCCGCAGGTGTTGCAGGGCTGGCCCCGCTCCGGCTCCCCCGACGCCGTCAGCTGCAATAGATCGAGAAAGTCAGCCCCGGCCCCTCCGCTGCGGGACGGGGGGTGCCTGCGGGACAGGAGACACGCACTCGGGAGAAAGGAGGGACCGATGGGGAAAACGGGTGAGAGAAGAGGCAGGGGAGGGAGCGAGGGGGACGCACCCAGAGGAAGGGGGCACTGGAGGGCTGCGAGGAAGGGGATCCACACGCACCGCACCGGGGGCGCAGCCCGAGCGGGCGGCGGGACAGATCCACAGGTTGGAGCGGGGCAGGGAGGGGGATGCAGGGAGAACCCCACTTCTGGTACTCACCGACCGGCTGGAGAGCCGCTTGCGGGAGCCGCGGCCGAACATGGCACCGCCACGCTCCGCGGAGCCGAGCGCAGCCCAGCCCAACTGCACGGCAGCGGCCGCCCCGTCCCGTCCCTCCGCCCGCAGCGCTCCCGCCCCTTCACCCCGCCCCTCGGCGCGGCAGGCACCGCCCCGGGAGGGCTCGGCCGCGCCCCCACCCCGTGCCGACGGTTCCCGAGTCCCGCCGGAGCTGTCATCGTTCCGCTCCAGAGTTAACGACTCTCCCTTGTCCCGCCGCGCTCCGGAGCGCAGCGCTCGGACAGCTCGTTACGCTCCGGAGCACGGGTGTTAATCAAACAGGGATGAAGGGCACGGATGGGTTCTGCAGCGCTGAAGTTACTGCTCTGAGCACGTCAGAGGGGCTTCTTTTGCTATGGGCAAAGGCAGGGAGCAAACAGCCCGGGTTCCTGCTGGGCTTCTGTTCCTTTCCTCATGGAGAGCAGTTCTAGTCCACAAACATGGTTAGGATGCTGGAGAAACACTGTCATGTGAAATGTGTTTGCAGCCTGGGATGTTGGACCTGGGCACAAAGCACTTGTAAGAGCCCCAGAGCTCCTTCCTGAGCTACATGTGGGGCTAGGAGCTGTGGGGCATGTGGAGCCATTGAGCAACCATGACACCACACATCAGCATCCTCTTGTTAGGTCTACAGTGTGCTGCAAAGGGATGCCCACAGCCAACAACCAGCCCGTACCCCTGGGGATTTGCAATCAAACAGCACATCTGGCACAAGGCAGAGCAGAAAGAAACAGGGAGAGAAGGGGGAGCAGAAAACATGCTTCACACAGCACGGGGGGCCTCAGGAACTTCCCAACGGGGATGGAGCAGCTTTGCCATTAGCATTTCACAGCTTCACCCCCTGGTTGTAGTTGTTCACAGACCCTGCTTCTCCCTCCCCTCCTTCCCTGCCTCTTTGTTCCTTTGCCTTGCTACCTCACAGCTGGTTAAATACATAATGCTTTGATTTTTCTCCCCCCCCATCAGTTTCCATTTTTGTCAATTTTTCACTTTTGTCTTCCTCTCTTGGAGTCAGAAATGAGGCTGGGAGCTGTGTGGTTTGAAGAGTCTCAAGCAAAAGTTTCAGGGAGATTTTCAGCCTTTCCTCCCATAAATGTTGGGGGGAAAAGGGAAAAACCAGGGAATTTTATCATGGAGAAAATGTTCTTTTTCCCAGGCTTTCTTCATGTCATTTGGAAAATATTGACATCCCTCCTGGCTCTGTTTTTCTGTCATTGCTATTTTTACTCTTCCAAAACCCTCCAGCTTCCCTCCATTGCTTCCATCTGCTAATTTTCCTCATCATTTTCCTTCTCGGTTTCTCTCCCAGTTCTCAGCTCATACAGTGGTGCATGAATATGCTATAAGCTCTCGAGGGAGGAGGGGATCTCTTAAATATACACACACTTTATCACATAGTGGGGAACTGGTTGCAGATTTGACCTCATATTAAAATATCCCTACCTATAAGCTGTATCTAATGTCAAATCCAGTAGGATGAGGGCGATGAGTTACTGTTAACTCCACTGAAGGTCAATGGGATTTCAGGGAACAAGCATCATGCAAGAGAGAGCGTGAAAACCTGCAGCATTTTAGATGTCTTGTATGAGATTCAGAATATTTAAAACTCCAATTAAAACTGCCAAAATAAAAGCACTATTGGATACAGAACTCATAACAAGATTCAACGTGCTGTGGGAAATGCTTTAAAGGTGACCCGCAAATCCTTTTTAATTGCTTTGCTGTTGCAAGAGATGCTGTGTGCCCTCAATAACAGGGCTGGTAAGGACATCTGCTATAAGTTTAAAACAGCAAAAGTAAGTCAGAGTTGGAGGGTAAATTCCTTGGAGGTGTGGCTGCACTGAATCACTGCTCCAGTCTTCTGATGAAGAGGCAGGTCCTAAATTGCTTCTTAAAACAAGGCAGGTTGGTCCAAGCTCTTCATGGAACTTCCCTGCTACCCTGCATGGCTTGTATCTTCCAGCATTATTTCAGCAGATACCGCAGACGCTGGTGGGTGACTCCTCAATATGCAGGCAAGAGGCAGGGAAGGCTCTGAGCATCACAGCTTGCACCAGTGTGTTAGTGGGAAGTGTTCCTGCCCGTGGCAGGGAGTTGGAACTGGATGAGCTTTACGGTCCCTTCCAACCCAAACCATTCTATGATTCTGCTAAAGAATAGGGGAGATAAGGGCTCAGGCTGGGAGTGCAGAAGATGCAGATAAGGGGAGTGCTCCCATCCTGGTATGCCTGGGAGGGGTCTGGGGAAATCATGCACCACCCAGAGCCATAAAATATGTATATACCAAAGACTCCAATGGAATCAGGTCCTTAGTGACTTCCAGGTTTCTAAATGTCTCATGGAAACAGCAGTTTCCCTCTGGCCCAAGATATCCAGAACAAATGAAGGGCTAGTCAGGAGGTCTCAGTCCACATTTTAGGGATGCTCAGATGCTGCATTTACATAAGGAAACAGCCAAGCCAGCACATCATCTCTGGGATGTATTTGGGAAAAAGAGGGGAAACGTTATCTCACTGGCCTGAACACTCTTCTTCTCTTTCCTCCCCCAGAAAAGCTGCCAAGAGTAAAGATCTCTCAGGAAATAAACTCCCACTCCCTTGTTGTCACCATGTTCAAAGGGGATGATGCACACATTCTGGCATGTTCCCCTGGGCAGGGGACAGCAACACAGCTTCAGCCCTACTTGTGCCACCACAAAAAGTCCTTTCGAAAGTGGTTCATGTAGGTTTGCTTTTAGGAACATGTAGATCTTGCTCTTAAAAGAGACAGACTCAGCTTGGAGGTAGGGGGTGTCAGATACTGCTGTCAAATACGCTCAGAAACAGACACACATGGATAATATATGCCAGACACTTTGTCTGACAAATTATTGTTTCTGCTGTCACTTAAATTGTTCTGTACATCAACTTCCCCTCCCATTTCTCTTTCAACCAAACCTGCCTAGATATGACACTTTCCCCAGCCCTTCCCATGACTAAACCCGCCTAAAACCCAGTTTGCTCCATTCGCGCACTGTGAGATGCGCCCCCTTCGTTTTTGAAGTTATGGATGAGTGAGAGGAGGGAAATGACAGAGATGCTCTTCTTTTCCTGCTTGCCATTGTAGCTGGTACTGCAGAAATAATTATGATTAAAAGCAAGGAGCTCAAAGAAAGGTAAAATGCAGCTCCTGTGTTAGTGTTCCATCATGGTCAGCTGTGCAGGGGCTGACATCGTCTCAGCCTTCCTGGTCAGATAAATACATTTCTTCAAGCAAATTCAGCCTCTGGCAGCAGAAGGTGGAAAGAACAAACCCATGTTGCTGCAGAGCTGTTCTGCTTGCCTGGTCTCAGGGTTTGTTCCCAGTCTCACAGCTCTGACGAGTCTCATTTGTAGTGTTGCCTCATTGCTGTACGTGGAAGAAAGGAGATGCTATTAGGACACTGCTCTCCCAGTGACCTCCATCGCCTCTGGGACATCGTCTTGAGCAATAGGAGCACTAAGCCACTTGTGTCCAAGCCCAGTGAGCAGTTCTTACCACCCAGGAAGAGGAGCTGCATGTCCACAGTGGTAGCTGCAACCAGGGGTTGGGAAATACAAGGACAACTCATCCCACCAAAGGCTATGGAGTCTGTCTGCAGCTCTGGCCCAGCACTTCTGGAAGGGAGTTAGCTGGCAGACACAACACTTTCATGTATGGAGCCAGGAAAATTTGCTAGTCTTTCCAGGAAAGTGCCCTCAGCTCTTCTATCCTGCAATCTGTGCTTCATGTTAAGAAATCACCTCCAAAATACCTGCGGAATGCTCTTACCATCAGCTCTGATACCCCTGTGCCTCCTATAGCCTAGCCCTGACTGTCAACACTGGGGCAGCAATACCATCAACAGAAAACCCTGGAGTAAGGCAGAAAACAGCTCCTATTTTGTCTGCTGGACCCATACACTGCTCCCCTCCTCGATGTCAAGGTGGATTTGGCTGTTCCTCATGTTTCCTCCTGCTAGCAGCCTGTGCAGTTGAATTACAACTCAACACGAAGCCTGTTGCCATCCAGTACACTGAAGGTAATAAATGTCTGACTGTTATTAGGCAGTTACTGTCTGAAGCCCTTCAACAGCAAAAGGAGAGCTTAAAGATGCCTCTACGTGCCACAGCTGACGAAGGGGCGTGCTAGGGACCAGGCATCTATTTTACTTCATAGCTCTTCCACCAAGCCTCCTTCTTCCTGAATAAACGTGCCCCCATGAGGGTCTTTTAGGAGGGAAACAATTCAGTGTTTCTGCTCATTCCATCTTTGAGATTTGTAGTTACTGCAGGCAGAAAAGGCTGTGCCTAAACCCCTGTCTGAGGTAGGGATATGAAATTTCAATCTGTGCTGTGCATAACAGGAACCCAGGCCGGCATGAATCATGCTATGTTACTTTGGTTTTAAATGTTTCTTGCACTGCGTAGGCTTTTCTAGGGCATATTCCATCAGGCACATACCGGTCAAATTCCCTTTGAACGTTTATTACACTGTTAGCTTGCAGTACACACACTTCAGATGTCAGAAACGGTAACAAAGTGGGCTTAGCGACTTAACAAAACCCTTCCATCATTTCTGCAGATCACCATACATTTTCCAAGTGCTCTTTATCACAGCCATTTGACTACTATTTTTTTGCTGTATTTGTCAGTTCTGAGGTATTTTGATTAAAGCCCTACTGAGTAATTTCACATTTTTTCCTTCATCAATACACTGATTTGTAAATATCCCAGGAAATTCTTTTTTGTCCTCCCACCCAGGAATGCAAATTGCCATTATGTACTCCCCAAGGTATCTCCCAACAACCCTTCTCCTTTTAACCTTAGGATTTTATTGTGTTAGTTGCTAGGTAACTGAGTAAGATTTACAGCCAGCTACTGTTAATTTTGAAGGTGGGCTTTAATTTCCTTGTAAATAGCATTTGGGAGTTGGAGTCCACACCAATATAAACTTGCAGCCCAGTCCCACTCTGTGCACTTGTTATGGAATGTGGAGCCAAGGGGACACATAAAGCTTATCCTTCCAAAAAAGGGCTCTGCCTCTCACAAACTGGGTACTGAAGGGACCCCCAGTGAAGTGTTGGTGGTGGGGCATGGGCTATGCCATGTACAAAGGGCATCCCGTCTGTTGCCCTGCTCCCGTCCCTCCCACTTTTCCAGCCCCTTCCACGTCCTCACTGTAACTCCCCAAAATGACAGCGCTGCAGCTTTCCCCACAGCTGGGTTTCTTTGCTGTCAAGCTCCAAAGCCCTCAAGCACAACTCTACCTCACCTCCCTCTGAGGAGAGGTGGGTGGTTGATAGCCCCAGTTCATGCAGTTCCTTAATGCTTCTCAATTTGAGGCTAAACAAAGCAATCAGCTGGGGCTCTGACAATTTGCACTAAACCTCCTTACGCTATAGCAACAAGTAATTTTCTGCTATCCCCAGCCCTCACTCCCTCGTGCTCTGTGGTTCAGCAGGATTATTCACTTACAATGTAAATTCACACTCATTCCATGATACCTCTACTTTTCAAGACCATTCCTGAAGATGAGAAAAACCAAACCTATTTAGGGGAACTCACGGAGAGGCAAGTGCCAGGAGCCAAGGCAGGAGGTGAGCTGCTGGGAGCAAAGCCATCCTGCCCTTTGATTGCTGGAAGTATCACAGGTGCTGTTCAGTCCTTCACATTAATCATGTACTTGTCATTCCACAGGTGGAAAGATCCTTTTATTCATTTTGGTTTAAAACTGCTTTATTGTCTTTTCTCATTGAGGGAAAAGAAAAGAGCCTTTTTCTTAGTGTTTAATAATCTTGAAACCTGCAGATACATGAGGGAGTGAGATACCTGACAAAACTAGACTGACAGTGGTTATGGCACTCAAATCAGGCAGAACTTAGGTTCTGTGGAAAGGAAAATTCAGAATACTGTGCCTGAGGTCCCCAAGATGCTATAAATGGTTTCTCTTCTGGCCATCAATGTTGTCAGGTTTTACATTTCTGCTATCTTTACCTGCTGGAGATACCAATTCTTTAGCTAAGGCAAACAGCCCAGGCTCTACCTTCTGTCTAAAGCTTTCAATACTCCCAAGTCAAATGCTTCTGTACATTTACGCTCTTGAAATGCCCAGGCCATTAGGAATGATTAAATGGGAAAAATTAATGAAATCTGAAAGCAAGTCATACCTGGAAAGCTTCACACACCACCTGCACAATGTGGAGGAAGGCTGATGAAGAGGAGCATATTATGAGATTATCTCAGGCACCTGAGGAAGGCAGCTTCACCCAGGGCAGGCATGCAGCACTCCAGGGTTATTCCAGGTGAGATACACACCAGCACAAAGCACACTCCCTGCATTTCACATACAAAGCACAATGAAGCTGTGGATGTTCGAGAGCAGGTGGAAGGACTTGAAGACACCCCACTTTGTGTAGTTCAGTCAGCAGAATCCAGGAATAACTCCAAAAAAGGACATTCTCTCTCCATTTGCCCCTCCTGGATAGGGAGAGCACCTCAAGATAGAGGCAGCAGAGCAACCTATTGCCCTTGTCTGAGATTTCCTTAGATTATCTGCCACTGATCCTGGTGGGTTGTTCCCTGAGACATTTGAACAGACCTGATATGCTCAGGGATCCCCCGGGAAGAGAGCAGTGAAGGAGAAAGGAAGACAGACAAGTCTTTCAGCAGCTGAGCTCCAGCACAGATGAGGAGAGAGGCCACTGGCTCCTGCTCTGACGAGGCAAGGCTCAGACTCATCATGTTATTCCTTGCATGAAGCAAACCTCCGTGGCTGAACGACACCTCCTTTCATCAGCTTGGCCCGAGCCATATGTGGTTTATTATTTCAGAGCTCAGTTATTTGCTGGTTCAGCTAAATGTGGGTATGTTTTATCTGTAGCTGTCTTCTCTCAAGCAGGGCTTGGTTTCCACTGGTGGATACGTGTTTCTAGCTAAGCTGCGGTAAGGCACCAGCCTCAGGGGCAAGTGCACAGTGGTGTGCTCCCAGCACCACAAATCTGGCCCCTGCTCCCAAGGGCTGTTCAAACCTCAGACCTGAAGTTAAAACAACTTCATCCAGGGAACACAAGCCATGCGTGAGACCAGAGCTCCAGCCCCTGGCAGCATCTGGTACCTGCTCTCATCCTTTGCTGCAGGCAGCTTCACTCACGCCTGTCAGGGCAGGGGGGATTATAGAGGCACAGGAGCAAATAAGCCCCCACTTGTGTTTGCCGGCAGCTAACCTGGACACGTTTGTTCTTGCCATTCATTTTCCAGGGAGCCATCCCTGGTACCTTGAGCAATTAAAGTATTTCACAGCAAATACTCCTTTCTGCATGGAGGTGGACGAACGCAGGCGGTGAGCAGTGAATAACTTCAAAGTGGAAGGTCACCAAGGCGACCAGGATGGATTAGTAAAGGACAATATAGCAAAGACCTGATTAATTTAATTGCTCATCTGAAGCGTGGCTGCAGATTAAAGAAGGATGAAGAAATTCTAAGCATATAAATGGAGCCGGGTAATAATATTAAGGGAGAAAATACATAGAGCCCTGCCTCCCCTTGCACCCTCAGCCCGGCATACAAAGGGGTTTGTATTCAGAGATTACTCCAGAATTTTAACTCTTCTCACACTGTCTTCTCAGAGATGGAGACACTGACTACTGACAAATGCTCAAGTAACTGCAGCTTGATATCACTGCCGATGGCTCAGATTGAGCAGGAGCATTAAATTCAAGCATGTGCATAAGCCTGTGTGGAGATGCAACGTGGAAACCATTGGGGCTCTTATGCTCCCAGCGAATTGAGGCTTTTCTGGTGGAAATGGATTGATATGTGAGGCCTCAGCCTCTGCATTTCATATCCAACTGCTGCCTTGAAGGGCCTGAATCAGCTTCATAATGGAGAAATGTATTTCTACCTTCCCTTGGCTTAAAATGGTACCTGTAAGAACAGTCAACAGATCATGTCTCTAAACACTTCGGAAGTAGCTAAAGGAGGCAGAGCTCATTTAACGGAAAATTTCACAGGTTTGTGTGTTGGTCTTTTTTAGTTGGAACAAGCAAACAAAAAACTCCATGAAATAAAGTACAAAGAGCGTATGGATTAGGTCAAAACACTATTCTCTTCTCATTTTGCTTTTTCAAAATCTATGCCTTATGTTTGGTAATATAAAATAGCTGAGAAATTAAACCAACTTTGAAGTGGAAACTCAGGCTTTTCCATGAAGGCCAAAAATAACTTCTCAACATTCTTCATCTCGCTATTGCAAAGAGAGGTCAGAAACTTGTCAACTAAGCCTCTTTCTGGAAAGCTACAACACTAATTGCCTGGATTACTCCAGCACAGGCAAAAATACTTGGAAAATACTGGAGTGAGACTGACAAGCACCAGTTTTGGCCACTGGCTCCTTCCTCCTGCATGATGCAAGCTGGAGAGCTGCTGCCAGGAATTTGTTCCTCAAAGGAGACTGGTCCCCTCCCACTAAATGACCATCAGCTAAGGTTAGAGGCTGCTGGATGAACTCAAGGGTATTTCTTAAAAAGACTTGATTTGAAGAGTTCTTCATTTGAAGAGCTCAAGTGATGGGAGCACTTACCACATGGGTTGAGTTGCTTCAACAGGTAATAACTCCTGGGTTGGGTGGAATTTCTGCCTCACCTCAATGCTGTTCCCCCAGCAGAAATGCTTTCTCCAAGTTAGCCCTCAATCATCTGTTTGGGAAGAGGAGTCGTGTTGGAAAGACTCACTAGTCCAGGTATGGAAGTGCCTCAATGGAAAATTGTCTTTCAAGCCCAGACTGCCCTCTTCGGTCTTTTCTGCCTCTCCCCATGTTTCAAAGCATGGCTATGAAGGTGAAGAAGGTTTTCTACCAACTGTCTGATATAAGACTCGTTCCTTGTGTTTCCAACAGTCTTCAACAAAACGCATTTTATTTTTCCATAGAGGAAATAATGCCCATTGTTGAGGCAGAAGAGAACATTGAAGAGATGAAGCAATCACCTCAATCTCTGAACCACTTAGTCCTGCTAGGCTGTGCAATGAGGCTGAAGAAGAGCATTGTAATTTTCATAGAATAACTGGATCAAAGCATCAAAAGTATTAAAATGACCCTTTCATTATACAGTGCCAGAAGGTTAAGTATGATTCAGACTCCCTGTTGGCTTAATTCCACAGCAGCCCACATTTTAAATCTTTGTAATCATTTGTTAAGGATAAATGATAGAAAAGAAAGACACCTTCAAGATATTTAAACTAAGAAATCAAGCTTTTTAAATACCACCTGTTCTGTTTTCTGCATCTGACTGTTTCAGACAGCATGAGAAAGGTATCCTCTCTCCTTTTGGATTGAAAACATGGAAGCTGAAAAAGGCTGGAGCTGCCAGCAATAAGAGATCTGCTGCCTTTTCTGAGGCAAAGCATGAGGAGCATACAAGGGAGGACATAAAAATGCAGCTTCTTCACTCCCACCTGCAGCCTCTGGGGCAGAAGCAATGTAAGACTCTGCTGTAGTTTGTCACTTGGTTGCCCTCCACATTTGGTCCCCACATTTGCTTTCTCTCAACTCAAATTTCTTCTTCCCGAATTGTCTTGTAGATTTGATACTTTTTTTTTTTTAAAAAAAAACAACTTAGAAAAGTTGATTATTTTTGCAGATTTCTTTAAATAGCACTGCCAGCAGTGTGGGCCAGGTCTAGCATCCCAGCTCATCCTTCAGAAACATTTGGCTCCCTTATTGTCCCATGGAAAGGGATGTCCCTGGTGCATGGATGCCAGCACCAGCCAGACACCAGCTGCACAGGGCACCTCTGAGATATGCTCGTGTATGTTTTGTACCTCAGATCACTCCTCTTGTAGAAGAAATTGCGAAGCATCAGTCTATCCAGCTGGCAGGACACAAGTGGGTGGCTGGGGCCATTCTCCAAGATGGTCCCTGGTCCACAGACCCCAACGTACGTCTCCATATAAACAACATTATTATCCTCCCTTATTCCTTTTGTGTGGGACGATGAAACAAGGAACCCAAAGCTTAGAAATAAACACCAGCACAGAAAGGAATGTTTACCATTCAATGTATTATTCCCTTGTGTACAAAGTATTTTGCCTCTATAATAGCACACATGTATTGAAATACGATGGCAAATGCACAAAGACCATACGGACATGTCTTATGGGTCTTATGGGTCATTTTGTTTGAGTATAAGCAGAAAGAAAAGAAACACTGTACAGGAAAGTGCTTGCAAAAAATACCTCAGTTTGTAGAAAAATAATGACATTGATATAAAACCCCCAGAGTTGTTTCTTGAACAAGAAATGCCTAATGTCCTCAAAGTCTGTTCCTATTTAATGAAGCCCTTTAATGAACCACAGGATCAGTGCTCTATCATTTTTTTTCCCTTGTAGTTTATTTAATATTCTTTTAGGTTTCACTTGCTCTGTTAATAGCTGCTATGAAACTATATGGTAGAAATGAATGTGTACAGGTCAAAATAATACCTCTTTTTATAAATAGCCATTCACTTCATTAGAGAAAATATAAACCTGTACTTTCTAAGCACCACTGTTTCTTTCTAAAGTTCATAGTGCAATTTTCCTTTTTCCCCTACAGAAGTTATACATAAGCAATTATCATTTAAAAACAAATCACTTTTCCACTACTACTCCTTTCCCCTTTCCCTTTTTGCCTCTTTCTCTTTCCCTTTTCCCCTTTCCCATTTCCTTTTCTGCTTTTCTTTCATCAGGTCTGTAGCTGCTGGACTGTAACACAGCCCTACTTGTCTGCGAGATGTCTCCCAACTGACGTGGATGTGTCGATCCCTGACTGTCAGCCTGGCTGACAGGTTTCACTCTGAAGGCTGAACACAGCCCAGTGCACATGAGGTATGAATTCAGGGATCAGATCGTTTATCCCTATTTATCCAACTGTTTTGTAACAGACTGATTACACATCCTTTGGGGAGCTCTACGAAAGACTCACACAAGATCCTGAGGTTGCGTTTGTTAACTGTTTGCATCCAAAATTGAAAGAATTATCTGAAGTAGCAGATAAGCATCTTCGTTTTTCCAAACTGCTGGCAATTTTGTGCTGAAAAGCTTCCTTTCCTTGTACTTTGTGCTCCTGGCTGCCCCGACAGAGAAGGCAGAGGGGCAGCATCTTCCTATCGCTAAGTAAAATCGTGGAGAAAGAGATAAGGGACATAGTCATAGACTACAAAAATAATCTGGTCACATCACCCCCGTTCAATGTGCTACGAAGCTCTGCACAAAGGCGGCGTGCCATCAGCAGTGGGCTATGTACAGGCAGGAACTATTGCACAGCCGCATCTGGTGCCTATGGGAGATGGCTCCTCGATTTATATATATATATATATATACATATATATATAACAAAGCCAATACTAAAGGTCTGGTTGTACATAGGATGGCAAACAGGCAAGAAGCACAGATGCCTTACCAGGAAGATTCAAAGCAATACAGAAGTAGGCGTAAAGCAGCTTGTTTTTGAAGGGGGGGCAGAGTTATCTGTAAGTACAGAGTGATCTTGTTGAAATAAGGCTGAAGCTTCCCTTTGCAGATGGTCTGTGAATGAGTAGGAAGCTGGGGAAAAGCTGCAGGTGCCTGCAATAGAGTCCCCTGGCCAAGAGAAAGGGGTGGCTTGCTGTCCCACATCCCCTGCAGTCCACACTGGCCTCAGGGGAGATAGCACCGCAGGGGTGCTTTCAGCTTCCCTTTAGGATTTTGTGACAACGTCCATAAGAACCCCCATCACTTCTCAGCACACAGCCCAGGGAAACATATGGACTGATCAGCCTGTCTGGGATGAGTTAATACCCCGCTTCCAGATGGAGCAGGAAGCACAGTGGCACATGCAATTAGGAGACAAAGATATGTTTTTTAAAAAGCAAGTTCTCTTCAGAGCCCTATGAAAAAGGGGCTTGAGCTGAAGATCCATCTGCAGGAATTTTCCTAAACCTGGGGTAGATCTTAATTTAGAATCATAGAATCATAGAATAGTTAGGGTTGGCAAGGACCTTAAGATCAATTTATTTGAACCTGACAATTTTTCTGCTTTCTTCCCTTTTTCACCAATAAAGGCACTGGATTAACTAAAACTACAGAGCATTAATAAATACCATGTTAGCACCAAACCAGTGCTTTTAGCACTGGCCACAGAGGTCATGTGAAATTCAAAACATACCTAAAAGATAAAGATTGCTAATGCAACTAGCACTGTATTCATTGTCATGTTTTCCTCAAGTGCTGTCAGCCTAATCCCTAAAAATAAAATTTAAGCACATCTTGTCTATTTTCCTTAACATAAAGACAGATTGAAATGCCAAAAATACCCCTATGCAGATTGTGTAGCACCGTAGAGGGCAAAAGCAGCCCATAACTGAAGGAAAATTACTGATTGAAAGTAAACAACTGAATACAGTGACAATAAAGTATCACTTGTCATAATGCTACATATAATGTAGAGTACGCAAAATGCAGTGGTTTGACTGCAGGATTTAACAATAAAAAATAAAAATAGGAAAAGCAACCTTAATATAATGATTTTACGTACAAAAATATTAAATCAAAATAAATAATTCCAAACATAAATATTAACCTGTACATTAAGAATATGCGATCTATATACATACATAAACATAAAAAAGTGGAAGGCAGAGGTATTGCATCGCTATCCTTCATTCGTCTCATCTCCGCTTGCAGACAACCTAGAAAATACAGACAAGGTGCACATTAAAGTCAGACCATCATCTTCCAGAGCCGTATCTGCTCCTTTAGGATGTTTTGGGAAGGATTTCCCTTCATGCAGAAGCAGCAGGGAACTTACCATGGCTATAACACCTGAACATCAAGGCCTGTTCCAGATGATGGGGTACACTTCCCACAGTAACCGCCACATTTTCCTACTACTTTGGTACCATCCTGCAGGCAAAATCAGAAATAACATCTCAGGTAAGGGCTCAGGAACATCATGCTGTGGAAGGGCTAGATCTGGGTTATTCTAGTCAGGGGTTTTAATAGAAAATGCCTTGAAAGGAAAACAAATTATGTCTGAATCAGTGAAATCAATGTTATATTTAAATATATGCAAATGTAATTCTCTTTAGTGCTACCAGGTCAGATGGTGAACACAAATAAGAAAGGGTAGTTTTGATTTATTACATTGAAAGATGCCCAAAGAGAAGACCATTTGGAGGGGTATCTCAAGGGTATCTGCTTTCTCCAAACTGCCCCACAGTGAGTAACTGTAATGAGTGGAAAACTCAGCTCATGCAAAACCGCATCTAGAAAATAACAGCTTCTCAGCTGTGCCTGAGCACGTGAAGGGCACAGGAAAGGTATTTGCAGGCAATGCCAAGAAACATCCATTTGGAAGGAAAAGGTCTGGAGTGGCTGCAGCGACAAGAAGGAAAGCAATGGGCTGAGGCTCTGCCACTTGCTAAGGTGCTGTCCCTCCTCAGTTCTGCATTTCCGAGGCCAGAAAAGACAAAGGAAAATGTGGAGTGGTCCTGGGGTTAGCTTAGTCTCCAGGAGAGCTCAGCAAGGATGATGCAACTCTGGTCTTGAGTCAGGAGATCAACATCTCCATCTGACCTTCCTCATCCCACCTCTGCAAAGTCTTTCTCCTCTTGGTCGTTACGATGGACAGACAGTCCTTGAGGGGAACTCAGCCCTTAATTACCAGAAAATTGGACCTAAGTGCAGGACAAGCTTGCACAAAGCGTTTATTTTTAAACGAGCTCCATCCTGCCCTTGACACTATTGATCCGTGATTGCAGCAGGCTGCTATCATCTCTTCTCATGATGCCTGACTGTCTTCTGATCCTGCAGGCAATTACACCCTTGGAACAGCACTTGACAGATGCCAGTGGGTGATGGAGGTAAGAGTTGTCTCTTTGACCCTTATTCTTTAAAGTTTGTTTTAATTCTGTTAGCTGTGGTGGTGTCTGCTCTCCACAACCCCCAAGTTGGCTGCATTTTCTTTCAGAAAAGGAGAATAGCAAAGCACCTGCCAGAACTAAGCTACCAGGTCTGCGCTGGTCCTACCTGCACTGGAAGATGATTTGCTGCAAAGTGGTTGGACCAGTAGCATTTAATTCTCCTTTAAGAGCACCAGCACTGATGAGGCTCATGGGGCTCCCCGGAGCCAGGGATACTGATAGCAGTACAGGAGAGGATATTTTGCAAATTGCTTTCTGTGAAATGGTTACGGTGACATCCGTAAGTTTGGAGAGCTTTAACAGGGGCAGTTGGGATGACTCATATGAAGTAACAGCCAAAAAAGCAATCCTGGGTTTCTCCAGTTTCAGAACATGATGCAGAAGCAACAGTTTGTGAAGGCACACAGTGATGGGGGTGTTAACAGGCAGGCAAATTAAGCCATACAAGTTCAGATTTGGGTGTGGGGTGATCCTGAAGGTCTGCCTGGCTTACCCAGAGACTGCAGCTTAGAAAAGCCACAGGTAGATGCAGGGGACCGTGCCCTGAGATGCAGCTGTGAGGACTCAAGTCTCTCCCAAGCAGATAAACCCACCCCAGTGGGACAGCCCATGTCTTCCTCACTTTATTAGCAGCCTTTTGGGAACAATTCCTACTGAGGGCACTTGCCTGGCACACAGACCCTCTGCAGCAAGTCAGCCCCTGCTCTGCAGCCCTGACCACATGTGTCCTGCCTGCCGTGTGATATACACTTTGTGCTGGACATCTCAGACAACTAATTAAGGATATGGCTACCCCACAGCACTCATGGTTAAGCAGGCTTGCTAATTAATTGCAACAACTCACATCAAGTTAAACCCGCAAGCTCCCCCTCTCCCCATGCAATTACAGGCAACAATTTAATGTCAGATGCTATTCTTTTGTTAGTGTCTACTTGGAAGATGTTACCATGAAACACAACATGGCAATTAAAAGCCTTATGAACAGGTATAACCATAGGTAAAATTACAACTCACTGGGGATTTCTGGATTTCTGACACCGCATAATTCCCTTGTGAGAGCCACTTTGCTCTTCCTGTTAAGGACAGGCCTGTCCCGTACAGGTCGATGCTGAAGCGACCCTAAAAAGCAAGCAGATGAGCCTGGTTAGCCCAAAACACCATGCTTTGGCCTCCCGTGGCTTGCCATAGTGTCACTTTTCCAACAGGATCTTGCCAGCGATGTTTTAAATGTCTTCCATTGCTCTGACAGTGATTAGCACATCTTGTTTGAATCACAGCATGTCTCGGGTTAGGGATTTCCTTCTTCTTGGTGGCTGCAGGAAAGGAGGGGGTTTATCTTGGGTTTTCACTGCTTTTTCGCGGTTTGCCGGCTGAGGGCATTCTTGGCTTTTCCATGGCAAACTGCGGAGCATGACGTGCTCCGACAGCTGATGGGAAAGGTACCCCACGGATGCGCTGCAGCCGCTCTCACTGCTCCCTCCTCAACTGGAGAGGGCACACTTGTCCATGTTTTCCTTATTTTCCACTGGGCTTCCCCCCTCTGCACTTCAGTAAAATCAAAACTCTTTCAATTGCTTATTTCTTAAAAGTGTCCTTCACTTCATTCCACCCCATCTCCAAATCCCCAGAATGACGGAAAACTAATGGCTACGCCTTCATTCAACACACAGCCCCCTGGCCTTCCCTTTAGCCCCATGGCACACCCCAGCCCTTGCCTGTTTTGGGACTGTTTTGGGATCATTTGGACACATCCCCAGGCTGACCCACAACTCAGCGTGGTACCAGATGGTTGTTAGCTCTGCTCCTTGCACTTGCTGCCTTGAGAATGCTGATTTTCTGTGAGGATCAAACTGTCTGGGTCAGGTAGATGGACATTAACATTCATGAGCCTTCCTGAGGTAAGAAGTCAATCCCTAAGCTGCTGAGCTATGCAGAAAAGCGTCAGCTCTGAAAGTATGGAGGGAAGGAGATGGAGAGATTTGCCCTCTACTGTGTGTTTCAGTGACTCTTTGATTAATGCTCTTTGCAAACATGGTCCACTTAATAGCCTGGACTATCCAAACATAGAATCCTAGAATAGTTAGGGCTGGACAGGACCTTATGATCATCTAGTTCCAACCCCAAGCACATCACTTATCCTCCAGCTCCACAAAAGCTAATTGTGCTGGGGACAGGGAGCAATCCACCTATAGCAAAGTGTTAATCAGTCTCCTAAAGACTTTGAAGAAAGCATATTTTTTCCAAGCAACTGGGCTTGGAATAAAGATCCTACATCACCGCCTAGAGCTTCCAAGGAGGTAACATAGCCTGTGCCCAGCTCCATACTTTTATGGTCAGCACCTCATGGTGCTGGGACAGGCTGGATTTGCCCTGATGCACAGGAAATGTTCAAAGCCAGGTTGGATGGGGCATTGAGCAACCTGGTCTAGTGGAAGGTGTCCCTGCCATTGGAGCTAGGTGATCTTTAAGGTCCCTTCCAACCCAAACCCTTTTCTCCTTTACTGTTGACTGAGGCCCAGGGGAATGTCCCTTAGCCAGTCCCAACAGTGGCCTGATAATGACCTGACATTTTCCCTCATGAAAAATGGAAGGTGCTTCCTTCATGGACAAAATGAAGCTTCCAATCACTAAGATGAGAATGTGACGCTCACTGAGATTGGGCTAATGTGATCAGCAGTAATTAATAGAGGGCCTGAACATAACAAATGTCACCAATTGCTATGAAATGCGATTGTGAAATACCTGCGGGCACTTGGCTGCACTGTAGCAGTCCCCAGCAGTGGCATAAGGAACAGGTCGTCCATCATGTGTCCGTGCAAACTGTAAATCAGTTGCTGTGGAGAATAGTTGGTGAATAACATGGAAAGAAAGACGCAGGGGAAGAGACAACACAAGTGTAAATATGCTCTTTGCTAAAGTTTAAATTCACTGAAGCCAGTTTCACATTTTCATTTTTAATATTAAATCCCTCTATTCATCCCACATGTGACTCCCAGGATGTGAGCATTGACTTCAACAAGACACTTAAACACTCAAACTTCACGGTTCAGTTTAAGCACATTGGTGATTTAGGGCCTAGGTATAAATAAGAACAAAACTCAAACCCATGACTTGGGGTTTATTTCTCCATCAGAAAATTCCCCACTTTCAAGAAAGCCATGGAACCTCCTAAATCTCCCTTTTAAACAAAGGCAAACAACTATCTCAGTGCTCTCCTGGCTGCCTCAGCACAGGGGTCGGGGTTTCAAAGGGAATTGGGGTATTTTGCTCTGGAGGGATGTGAAGTAATCAAGACTCATTTAGATTGGGATGTGAGATAGCTCCTGCCTGACAGAGGTAGGTGCCCAGCTCCTTTTGAAATTCAAAGGGAGCTGGTATCAAATTTCCCAAGGGAGGTTCTTTTGAGCTCTTTACCTAGGAGCTTTTACAGACTATTAGTAGCTTTTTACAGACTTATAGACTGGGAGGTCTCACGGCTTGAAAATTAAGTGATAAAAAAAAAACCCTTATCAGATAAAGAGTCATTTTACAAGGAAGGATTTTTGATTCACTGAAAAACATCTCTGCTAGATGCTGAATGAACCCCCAACAATATGTTGTGCTTTTAAATCATTTGATGGAAACTGATAGTATCCCTGGAGTCTGTGGGACTGAAACCATGACCCTGTGGGATGCTGCAGGCTCCCAGCTCCCATGAATGATAAGAGAGACAGGGTATCACTTATACTGCACAGCTACATTCTCCTCTGCCCCTGCAAATCCAGGGCCTCAGCTCCATCACTCTCCACACAAGTTATTTCCCCATCATGCGGCTCTGTCAAGAGCTTCCTCCACCCTGGCCCAAAGGGACCAGCATTCTGATCCCAGAGCAGTCCCCTGCACTGGGATCTCCTGACACACATGTGTGTTAAATGAGGTTAAGCCTTTTGAGTCCCATCTGAAAATAGGAGATCAAATGAAATGAAGTCCTTAAAGAGCCCCATACACTGGCCTGCCAGGAACATGCAAATATTCATTCTGCACAGCAGATGTACCAGCAACTGTTTTAATGTCTTTCCATATTCTGGAGAATTAGTGTGAGCATCTCTGAGGTACTCAACTTGCAGTCTCTAAGCTTAAAGCAGCAAAGAAGTGACCAAGTTTCAAAGCAGTGTTTAACAGGAGAGCTCAAGAATGCTGCTCACTACAGTACTACTGCTTGCTTCTAGTTACAGCTACATTTGTGTAAAATAAACATATTGTTTTTAACGGCAAGGCCCTGTTTTTACTCACTTATTATTTGCATAGTGTTCAGGTCCAGCCTTACTTTGCTGAAGGTGGAAAACCCAGCTGCTGTGTAATCTTTCCTACACTGGCAGTCTTCTCGTCTGCTCCCGTTATACGGACATTCAGTCGGGTTATGCAATCTAAATCAAAAGAAAACCCTTTCTACTCATGACCGGAAAATATTGCCAAGGAAAATAAAACCACTGTGAAGCTCAGGATTAGGGGATTTCCTACCTGTATCCATACACTTCTGAAAAATTCTCTGCATCCCCATTTACAAGGGTCACATACTCCTTGGGGCTGTCAGTCTGCATCCCAGAGCAATACACCTGAGAAAGAGAAGCCAGAGTTTCGTCAAGCATCCTGTGCAAAGGGATGGGCAAGAAAATCAAAGGTAGAAAATCCAAGAGCAGAAGTGAAAAGCACACACAGGGTCCTCTTGCACCTTAGGGAAATGCATTAACTATCAATCTGTTGCTGAAATGCACCTTTAATGTTTTCCCTTTGACTTGAAGGAAATATTCACCATCTTCAAGGACACCTTTGAGATTTTTAATGTCCTTGCAACTCCTTGGTAATTCACCTGAAACAAAACAGAAACACTTGTAGTCACTGAGCAACTGTACATCAACATTTGTTTTGTAACACTGTGTGGCATCCAAAGCACCAAAACACCTTGTTTATCTTATAAGAGGTTTCCCTGAAGTGCCTTAGGGCTTAGCTGGATGGCTCCCAGTGCTTGGAAACGCTGCATATCTCTAGTTTGAGCGGAAAACATGTTGAAGCCACAAGAAAGGCAAATCTGCAGACTCACAGTCATGGACATTGTGGCATGTCCTCCTCTCTTCAGGTTTCAGATCCGCATGGCACAAGCTGCTGACCTGGTCATCGTTAGTCAAGCACTGCACTGAGCGGTGCATGACTCCAACTCCACAGGTGACAGAGCACTGCAAGACAGAGATTCATGCTTTATCTCCAGGGTTTATGGGCTTCAGAAGTACAGGCACAAACTGTTTCCCTTGTACCAAGAGACAGCAGCAAAGCCCCTGATCCTGCAAAGTATTCAAACCCAGACTTAATTTTAATCAAATGAGTAGTCCTTTTGATTATTAATCACTTCATTATTATCGTCATTAATTGTTTCAAGAAAATGACTGTACTTTGTTTAGCACTTGCACACTTTACTGGATGAGCGATTTGGTTAATGTCAGCCATGTGCTCATGAAATTGTTTATATTTCACATTAGGAAGGTCATACAAGGGAGAAATGTTCACCAGAAGGCCTGAATGGTAGAAATCCTCTCCTGGTGGCTGGGAGACATTGCTTGGGTCATAGAATCATAGATCATAGAATCATAGAATAGTTAGGGTTGGAAAGGACCTTAAGATCATCTAGTACAAACCCCCCTGACATGAGCACACTAAACCATGCCACCCAAGGCCTCAGCCAGCCTGGCCTTGAACACCGCCAAGGATGGAGCATTCACAACCTCCCTGGGCAACCCATTCCAGTGCCTCACCACCCTCTCAGTAAAGAATTTCTTCCTTATATCCTATCTAAACTTCCCCTGTTTCAGTTTGAACCCGTTACCCCTTGCCCTGTCACTACAGTCCCTGATGAATAGTCCCTCCCCAGCATCCTTGTAGGCCCCCTTCAGATACTGGAAGGCTGCTATGAGGTCTCCACGCAGCCTTCTCTTCTCCAGGCTGAACAGACCCAAAATTTCTCAGCCTGTCTTCACACGGGAGGTGCTCCACTCCCCTGATCATCCTCGTGGCCCTCCTCTGGACTTGTTCCAACAGTTCCATGTCCTTTCTATGTTGAGGACACCAGAACTGCACACAATGCTCCAAGTGAGGTCTCACAAGAGCAGAGTAGAGGGGCAGGTCACTGACAGGGTCCTCAGAACAAACACAATGTGGGTTGGTACTTTCTATCCATATTGCACCAAAAAACCCACATCCTCCCAACCCTCTCTCCCCTCACCCTCTGGAAAAATCTGTGCAAACAGCAAAAATCTGTCATCCTCAAACAGCCCAAATCAAGGGCAATCTTTATGCTGAAACTGCACAAGTTACTGGAGCTACGGAGCAGCAGCTTGTCTGAGTTGGCTGCTGCTAAGCTTGGGCTGTGGGAGTTGGGAGCATCTTGCTCCACCTTCACAGCTTATTCTTTCAAGTACTGGAGAACTCAAAATCAGCTCTTTCTACAGGTACCAAGCTGGGCCGCCAAGAAAATTATGCTGCTTGTCTATTGAGAAATGATTAGTCTAAAGGAGCACACCATGAAGGAGAAGGTCTTCAATGGCTCATGGTATTCACAGCTTGTCATTTATTCTTCATTAGGTCCAGATCCATAAAACTTAACTAAGGAGCTGAGCAGGACTCTCTTTGTCCATCAAAGGTGATGGTCTTTTACATTAAATCCCTTTGAAAATCAGAGATGAGAAGGGTCATGGCACGTGGTAGTCACTGGGGTGCTCAGAAGCCCAAAGTGAGGAGAAAGGTCTCGCTTTCTGACATAGATACTCTTTGCAATGAACTTGTATTAATGAGTTGGACATTTTACACTGAAATTCTGGGGGAAAATACCAATTAATTGAGGCTGAGCTCTTTGCTGTAACTCCTCTGCCTTGACTTTCAGGGATGATCTGAAACTTCCTATGGAGCAGGAGCAACTTAGGTTTCAAATGGCTCTGTCATTTACTTTGACAATCTCCACTACGTTTTGCTTGATTTGACCCTTGTTGCCTTGTAAAGGTTTGACAAATTCCTACAAATGCCTGAGCTGGGTTAATAAATCAAATTTATGGGAGGAACACCACATTTCAAAGGATGTCAGGAGCCCAAGAAGTGAAATGTTATCACCTTAACTAAAACCCGATCTTGCAGTTCAGGCCTCCAAAAGAGGCTCAACACAAATAACTTTAGCAGAAAGGCTAAGTTCTTTCCCCTGCCCTGTTCCAGCATTTATAAGGAGGAGGTCATGTGGAGGGGGAAGAAAGTAAAATGCTTTTAAGGCTCAGATTACCAGCATTTTGGCCTATAGGTGGTTCTCAAGTCATGGACAAGATCAACCCTAGTTGCCAGTTATCCATCAATCCTTCTAGCACCACACTTTCAAAACACTCCTTTTCTGGCAAAGACCCCACTTTCTGACTAAGCATTCAGCATGACCATCAACACTGCCACCAGTTTTGGCTACATCCAAACTTGAAATCATGATTCTACTTGTAGCTGCTGGGACTCCTCCATACGATGGGGTTCAATCTGGAGCACAGAGCCCTACACACACCAGGGCTGCTGCTACACGAGGGTATGCATTGCATTCATTTATGCAGCTTTTGAGCATTTCCCCACCAAACTTTCAGACCGTGTCTCCTAGTGTAAGGAAAAACAAGTTTGTTCCAATGATTTCGGTTATAAAAAGAAGTTTGCCAAACTCACGCTTCCCCAGTTGCCAACACGCCAGGATGCTGAGACAGGGCACTCCCCGAGGTAGCAGGGCTGGATGTTGGGTGGCTGCGTGCCGGGACAGTTGACTGTGTTCTGGTACCCGTACTCATAGTGGTCCTTCCCGGTGTAAATCTCGCTGCAGGACACGAGGCGCTGCTTGTATCCCTTCCCACATGTAACGGAGCACTGCGAGCAGAGGAACTGCCTGTTAGCACTGCATGCTTTAGGAAGGCTGCCCAAAATGGCAAGGAAAAGCAGGCTTGACAGCTTGAGGGATCATTAGTAACTATTTAAGCCAGCCATGAATACTGTGAGTGGCTACAAGTGGACCAGTGCCTGACACTGAGAACACTGTTCCTCCCTGTGTCACCCCTACAGCTTCTCCAGGACTTCCTACTCCAGGTTGGCTCCTGGGCACATGGAATCTCTCCCTAAGGGGAAAGAAAGGTGCACAAGATCCTTGGGAATTCAGAAGTGGTTCTGTTATTTGGGTTTTCTTTTTTTTTCTTTCCCCTTTTTTGTTTTGGTTTCGGTTTTGCCATGGAATGCACAGAGAAAGAAAATGGTCAAGATTGACCCTGAATAGCAGGTACTTGGCAGTAACTAGACAAAAAGTGAAGATTTTGCTTGTAATTTGAGGGCAGACAGTGCTCCTATCCTCTTCACCAACAGGCTGAGTGGGTGCTGCGGAGAGCTGAGCTCTGGCTCTGTGAGGCTTTGCCCACCTTTGTGTCTTCATGGGTCTGAAGGAGGGGGCTCACAGGAGGTGGGAGGGAGTGGTGGGTGTCTGGGCAAGGGGCAGCCAGGGCTTGATATTAGCACCTTAATATTTCTCTTAGAAAACCACCCAGGAAACCAGGCTTCTCCAATAAATTCTCATCTCTGCGTTTCTCCCTCCTGCGCTATCTTGGGTGGTTTGTCTCTCCTCCCCCTCAGCCCCAGCCTGTTTTCTTTTTCTCCCTTTCCTTGTTCTTTCTTTCTAATCAGTGCTGTGTCAGCAGCTGCCTTGTCATTTCCCTCTGCTGCTCCTCCATGTGGAAAGTAATCCTTCACTCGCAGCAGAAGGAAACAGGCTGAGATTAGCCCAGGTCCTCCCGCATGCAGCGCCTGCCACAAAGAAAACTCATCTGCTTTCCTTGCCGAGCCCTCTCCCAGCAGTGAGAGCGAACCTGCTGCCTTTGCTCATGCCAGAGACAACACCAAGGAAGGATGTCCCTTCTGTCACATCCAGGCTCACCTTTACCCCTTGATGCTCACCCAGACCCTTGCTCATGGAGCTCACTGGGAGGGGGTGGGAATAAAACCAAATAAATGAAATGTAATAGCAGAAACCCACAGAGGGTGCCTGTTGGAGGCAATGTGCTTTGGAAGAAAATTGCCTCTAGGTATTAGCTAGGATGCTGAGCATGCTGGCATTTATAGTCTTTAATATCCTGGTTTCTCCCACAGCCCTGCTCCTATGTCTCCAGCAGGGAAACTGCATACTGAAACAACCCCCAAAATAACAATTACACCACACAGCACTGCCCTGCCACTGTTGATTTGGGCTGTAATATCTCAGCGAGGCTGGTGGCAAGCGGAGGAGAGCGTGGCCTGGTGTGAAGCAGCACATCCCCTATGGAGGGAGAGGGATGGGGACTCACCTCCGACCACTCTCCGGTGATCCAGACATACTCGCAGGGTGGCAGCCCGCAGCTCTTGATCTCGGGAGGGCGTTTGCTGGCATCGCAGTAGCCACTGTTCTGCGGTTGCTTGTTCTCATCCACACAGAACACCTTGCGGTACCGGGACGCTTCCCCACATGTCTTCATACACTGTTTGCAACAAACAACAGCTCATGCAACACATCAGGGACTTTAGCAAATCAATCCACATCCAGAGTAAGCCCTTCTGGCAGCCTGAGTGAGTAGATGGCTTTGCGCCCGCCCCATGTTGGCATCTTCCATTGGTATCACCCAAGGCCAAATTTGATGCTGGGCATTGAGGAAGCGTCCAATGACAGGCTGCTCCCATCCTCTGGAGCAAATTCCAAATGCAGGGAGAGAAGAGAAACTGAGGTAGCAAGTATTGGGATGGGGCAGATGTGGAGTCCAGTGATGGGACCAAGAGATGCAGGGATGGGCATGCCAGGCCAGGAGATGCGGCAAGGGAGAAAGGGGCCAATCCTCAGCATTTGATAGTACAAGGGAAAACAGCTTTAAACTGAAAGAGGGGATACATAAATATTAGGAAGATATTAGACATTAGGAAGTTCTTCTCTGTGAGGGTGCTGAGGCGCTGGCACAGGGTGCCCAGAGAAACTGTGGTTGCCCCATCCCTGGCTGTGTTCAAGGCCAGGTTGGACACAGGGGCTTGGAGCAACCTGCTCTAGTGGAAGGTGTCCCTGCCCGTGGCAGGAGGTTGGAACTGAGTGAGCTTTAAGGTCCCTTTCAACAGAAACCATTCTGTGATTCTATTTCAGCCTTAGTAAATACAGCTGCTTGGAGAATGACAACCCAGTCATTTCCCTTCCAACATACGCCCTTGGCTGTGGCTGGTGTGGCTGGTGTGGGGGGTTCCCTTCCCCTGTTCCTGCCAGTGGGCGAGCAGCAGCATTCTGTCCTGCTATGGCACGGGGCACACCTCTGCAGCTGCTGCAGCAGAGGCAGCCCTATGGGTTTATTCTCTTTTCAACACTGTACTGAGCAATATTAAGAGCAACCCATGCTAACTGAGCACAACTGCTCCCTGGGGGCTTCTGGAGACTTTAAGGACTTAGTTCTTTCTCTGCCCATGTTGGAAAAAGCTATGCTTCTGGGAATGGGTCTGTGCTTGGAGAGCATCTTACAGAAAACACACATAAAACAAACTAAACCAGTGTTTGAGCAGCTGTCTGGATAAAGCCCTATTTTCTTAGAGTTATATCCTGAAATAGACTTCTAACACTTTCAACTAACTGGATTAACAACGAGAAACATGCATGAAAATAATCATTTTATGTAACACTCAGGAAATGTCTTCCCCTAAGGAAAAGGATAAAACATTCAATCAGACCATCCCTATTTGTACAGAAACACCACTTGAAGTCACCTAGGACTGTCCCAGTTTAATTTAGTTAGAGTCTCACCCTCCAAACATCATTTCCAGCCTCCCCAGAGTGACTCCTGCTTTCCTGACTGGCCCACAATTAGCAAGATCTTAGTGGGTTCAGCTAATTGCAAAGCACAGGCACTGTCAGGCCTTCACTTTCCATAATTAGCTGTCAGAACCAAGACTTTGAAAAATCAGATCAATCCATAGCAGGAGCAGCAAACCAGGAATGTCACAGCAACCTTGGCTGTAAATATTTAGTAACTGAGCAAAGCGGAGGGCGACAGTGAAGAAGAGGCAGCCCCACAAAGCAGCATCTCTTCTGAAGGAATAACTTAGGAGCTCTCAGGCAACAGTCAACACTGCAAAATCTGTAGTCTGCCAGAAGACCCCAAGGGCTTCGTGTGCTTTCGACCTTATTTACTCTCTTGCTATAAAAGTCCTTGGAGTGGAAGCTCCTCCCAGGTCTGTGCCGAAACACAGTGATCCTATGGGGACTGGAGGAGTTTGATTTCCCCAGACAGCAAACAAGCTGTGCTGTATTTGCCCTTCTCTGATATCTCCCTGTTATATAAGAAAAATCTGGAAGGGGTTTATGCATGTGAATAAGGAATCATTATGCTCCATCATCACGTAGCTTCCCTTTCAGGGGCAGCATGAACCCCAAACCTTCCTGCTCCTTCCCAGCAAGGGACTCTCCAATGCAGTGAGAGTGGTGCCATGGGATGCTCAGAGCCTGCCTTGCCTCTGGTTTGGGATACACCAGCCCAGCACATGGTCCTCAGCAAAGGGTGAATCGTTCCAGCCCTCTGCTGCTCACATTCAAAGGAGGCACCTTGTAAGGATTAGGAAGACACAAGACTGATTTTGTGTCCTCCCCTTAATGTATAATTAAGCCTAAATTTACAAAGTACATTGGATCAGGCTTAATTTTAAAAGGATGAACAACCTCTATGCCATCAACGCATCTTTTGACACTGTCTTTGAAGAGTTATCGTATCAAAAGCCCGTCCTTGTTTAAAATCATTAGTTGCTGATGAGAGATTGACAGCTTCAAGCACACACCAGCCTGCTTTGGGTTTCTCTGCAAATAATGGTTGCATGGCCAAATAAACTTGAGCTAGCCTCTGTGCATTTTATCATCATCAGTAAATTAAAGTTTGATTATTTGTATTTTTAGGTATAACTGGCAATTAAATTAATCCCATTGAGATATTAAATATGGCTCAAAGACAGCGAGGCCATCATAAAATAAATCAAAGAGAAGCACTGCAGAGTTTCCAATCAGCCACCCCAAGGTTATAAAACATTATTCATGTAGGAAGTGGACAGTTCAGCTAGCATGAAAAGGCTATTTTTCCTTTTAATATGGTGATAGATTTTGTATGAAATCTCATGTTCATGACTGATCTAAATCTCTCACAAAACAAAGGAGCCAGGGTATAAAAGCTATTGATAGCAAGGGCTGAAAAACAGCTCAGGCATTTGACAATATTCGTCTCTTTTGCCTCATTTCCCATACTCTGAATTGTTTTCCTGGCAGTTCAAATTAAGAACAATTTCAAACACTTCTGCAACTGTTTTGGAAGAGTAATAATAGTAATTAAAAACCCCAAAGGCATAGCTTTGCAAAAGCATTCTTTGGCATTTTATTTTAAATCAAAATCTGACACAGAGATGAAATGAAACCCCAGGCCACGAACACTCCAGACATGCCTTGGGTAACTCTTCAATCCCAGTCAGACAAGGGTTTTCCCCCAAAAGGCAAATGTCAAAGATTCAAGCACTGCACTGCAGCTTCCAGAGAGGTTCATATTAAAAAAACCCCTTTCTCTCCCCAATATTCCCTTTTTCTTTGTGACCATGGTCTGAGTTTTACTTTGACACTAACAAGGCCCTTTCTATTGAGTTTCTTCTCCCTGATGTGGGCATTGAGGACAGCTAATTAATGGTGATGCACCAACAGAGCAATAAACGGTTTCCAGTAAGTTCCCTATTCCTTTCATTGGCAAGACCAACCTTTTTTTCTAAAAATAACAACAAAAGGGAACAACACAAAACCCCATCTTTACAGTTTCCCTTTAAAGATAAGAAATCAAGAATAAGACAGCGCTGGGGTGTTATTTTACATCCTGCCTTTCATATCAATTAGGGGTCATTGCTGTTCCCTGCTCAGAGATACTAACGCAGTCTCTGCCTCCTCACTATAAATAATGTGTAGCCCCTACTTATGGCTGAGGAGAAGCTGCTATTACCTTCTTTCACCAGGTACATCAGAACAAAATAAGAAGTGCTCAGAACTGCTTGGAGTCAGCCAAAGGGCAGAGCTCACATTTGGGATCTCCTGCATGTCTCTATTAATGGTTATTTATGGGTGAGGAAACTTCCAGCCCAGCTTTCCCCTAGCAAAGCTCCCCAGGGGAAAAAAACCAAACCTCTGTAACACAGTAAAGTTTTTCCCAGTGCTGGGAAACTGAGGAAAACATCAGCATCCACCTCTCACCAAGGGCTTGGTGCGGTAGAGGCAGGCAGAGGCCTCTTGCCACTGGTTTGAGAAGCTGTAAAAGTAAAGTGAAGAAGCAAAATGACGGGGTAGGAGTCACGGCTTTTCAGAGCTAATTACACCATTGGATAAGGATTGCAACTGCATGCTGTTTGCTGACCTACTTTGCTGCCTGTAAATTTATTAGCTGAGGAAATTTAACGGGTTCTGTAAAAGCAAAAGTTCATTGCAAGGAATTTGCTCGAGCCCCCTGGGCTGCTCCTACGTTTCTTTTCCAGGCTGGGATGTTTCTGTTGCTTACCACTGAGCCATCAGCTCAGCTCTGAATCATAGAATCACAGAATGGTTTGGATTGGAAAGGACCTTAAGATCATCCAGTTTCAACCCCCTGCCATGGACAGGGACACCTCACACCAGACCATGTTGCAAGCTAAACTTATTTACACTGTTCCTACCAGGCCAAGGTGCCTGGTATATTAGGGGACATTAGACAATGTCACACACCCAAGTGCTTGCAGTCTGGGGTGCTCGGCACAATGAGGAGCCAAGAAATAGCTCATGAAGGAGGAAGGATGAGAGAAAAGCAGGTGCTGACCTCACCTTGAACCTTTCCTTGCCGCAGCAGAGAAACTGCATAGTCTCTGTATATGTGAGATGCTTTTTCTCTTATCAGTAAATTTGCTTTTCCTATCTTCCCCCTTCTTTTGTTTCTTTTTTCCTTAGCGACACAACAAGGGCAGGCTTTCAAGTGCCTGTGAACACCAAGGCTTTGAGCAGGAAGCCAGCAACACTTCTCTATCTTCTGCTACCAGAGCATGAGGCCCCGTTTTGCATTTACACCATGGCCTCTTTACAGTGTCTCAGCAGGCAAAGGAACCTCAGCCAATTTCATTCAAGACCTCCCTGGGCCATGCAGGAGCAATATAAAAGCAGCCTGACTGCCAGTGAATGCTGGACCCCTCCATCCCCTGCATCCCCATGGAGGGCCCATGATGTGCAATTCCCTCCTCCCTATGTGATGAGAACATCCTCTTCACAGGAGTGGTGGCCCCTTTGCAGGTGTGTGACACAGGAGTCAGCTCCCCAGAGCTGGCAGCTCCATCACCTTTCCCTTTTCCAAGGCTGGCAGTGCCTGGGAAGAGCCTGGGACAATACGACAGGGATGGACGAGGACTGGGGCAGGGATGACTGAAAACTGAATTAAGCCAGAACAAAAGTCATCATTTTGGTGCATGATCTTTGCTCTCTCTGCCAAAATCTGTTGTATACTCAAAGCCTACCACAGTGGGCACCATCTCCTGTGGGACACTGCATCTGAGCTCTGCTTATAGCTTGACAAAAAGCATGGACCAGGAGCTCAGTGAAAGCAAAGAGAAGGCAGAAGGAGCTGGGGGAAGGGGGCAGGAAAGTGGGAATTACCAGTCCTTCAAACCCAGAGGCACAGGGCTGACTGCTGGAGCAGTACAGCAGGGCTCAGCCTCCAGGAACAGACCCAAATCTGCCCTACCCAAAACCTGCTCACCATTTGCATAGGTCCCAGCCAAAGACAGGGCAGCACAAAGCCATATATTAACCCTATCGAGGTATTTCTCAGCTCCCCCTTCCAGCCAGCACATGCGAGTGTTTCCTCTGCTGTATCTTTTGGCAAGCCCAGATTGCAACCCCAAACCCCCATCCCTCCAGCACCGATCTCCAGCCTCAGCAACTCCCCATCTCCAGCACCATCCTGCACCGCACACATGAGAGCACAAGTGACGTGACCCCAGGGAAGGGAAGAGGGGGGACCCCGCTTACCGCTTGCCATTCGCCGGCTGCCCAGCTGTGCGTGGGGCACTCGGGGAGGTGGCAGTCCTGCTGCGGAGGGGGACGGCTGGACGGGTCACACTCTGCCTCCTCGGCTGCCTTCGGGGTGCCGCTGTGACAGTGCACGGCGCGGCGCTGGACGCCTCGGCCACAGGACACCGAGCACTGGAGGAAGGGACAAAAGGTGAGTGGTGGTCGCAGCCGTCACGGTAAATTCTATGGGTTCGCCCTCTGCTTTGAACTCAGCGGCTGTGATAGCAACGCGCTAAAGCCAGCATTTAAACTTCCAGGGGAGGCTTTTCTGCAGACAGAAACCCCTGCTCCGCTCAAGCCAGCAGGAATTTTTGCAGTGGGCTTCAGTGGGATCAGGATTTCCCGGCCAGGATTTCTGTTGCAAAAAACCTCTGGAGATAGATAGCCGCACTGCTAAACTTAAACCACAACATGCCAGAGACAGGCTCTGCCTATTACTTTACAGGCACTCAGCTCAAGAAGGTAATAGCTCAAAATATACCAAATGCCACAACTGGAGTGGACTTTAATGAAAAGCAAACTTGGATTA
Source organism: Psittacula echo (assembly GCF_963264785.1). Classification (NCBI taxonomy): domain Eukaryota; kingdom Metazoa; phylum Chordata; class Aves; order Psittaciformes; family Psittacidae; genus Psittacula; species Psittacula echo. Next base: position 7,080,159 of record NC_137745.1, read on the forward strand.
TATAGAAGAAAGAGTGTAGCAGTGGAAAGGTAAAGGTATGATACAAGCTGGGGTTTCTTTCAGCGTGCGTCTAAACATGCCCACGCACACAAGCCTGTTAGTTTGTGAAAATAAATGCCTTTTTTTAATGAACTGCATTTCACATTTACTTCATTACACCGTGGGCACATTCCTCCCCACTTCTAGGCACAGCAAAAAGAGCCCGAATTCCTCTGTTTCTCAGACATCTTCAGATTATCATCTTCACCAAAATGCTTTTAACAGCTTGGTTTTAGTTTCATGCAACATTTCTTAGTGTTGTGGCTGCACACTGTGATATGTTTAGCAGTACTTAATGTCCCTTTGGTATGGGTTCTTCCTGGCTAGATCTTGAAGTATACTGTACAGATTTGGAATAAAGAGAATTTGCATTTATAGAAGAAAGCATGTAAAAATCAAAGGTATGTATTTACAACACAGCTATTACAGTTAGCCATCTGCTGAATTAACCATTAATATAAGTAATCTTATTAATACATCAGGAGCTAAGAAAACAAGTTTACAGCCCGTTATTGCAATACCCACAGAAGTGAGACTTCTTAAGGCAAGGAATTAAGCAGTGCCTAATGGGGAAGCAATTTTCTCTTCTGCAGAGTATTCCTCTGTAATTCTCTGTTTGCTTTACTATCCAAATGCCCCATAAAGCCAAGAAGACCAAAGAAAAGCTGACTGTGAATATCTGCCTGGCTCCAGATATTTGTTAGATGGTGGAAGGGACTTTTTTTTTGTGTAACTTTTGAAAGTAGCAGTGAGATTTCTGTCACTGGTGATGCAAATGCTTCCCATATGCTGCACTGCTGCCCTGTGATTAACAGCACTGTGTTTGTCCTATGCATTCCACAGGGAACAATTAAACTGAATAATGGCCACAAACTTGGAGAAACATGTACACCAGGATGCATACCATGCTCCAAAATGCCTTTTGGTTTGCATTTATCAGTCACCTAAAAGGCACATGCCCGGGTATGTTATGATAAAGGAGCGCTAGTGATGCAGTGGGTGACACAGAGCGGGTCTGGGGAGACAGAGGTTGGTCCCTATCTGTGCTGGGCAAAGCACGACACCAGGTAAAGCCACAGACTCATTTCACTGTGTTCCTAGGTGAAACTTGGCCCCTGTGTAAGCCCCTGAGAATAAATGCTGCACCCTGATCAAATGTGTGCAAGGATTTGCAGTGGGGGAGTGAAGTCTTTCACTGCATTTATGGCTAGCTTCAAAAATCACACCATTCCACTCTATTACAGAGGCAAGAAAACAAGGTTTCTAACATCATTTTCATCCTGTCTGTTTTAATCCAGAACAGCCAACCTGTGTCTACCTTGGGGAAATACAGCTGGTTGACACTGCCAGAAGATACTCAGTCTGGGGCAGACAGCTTTTGCTATACCTATATATATTCTCCTACAGGATGCCATGAGTCAGGCAGCCTGTTAGTCCTTTCAACAACGTCCATATGTTTCCCCAGGAATGCTCCTTTCCCCACTGAGAAAGTCAATCACCAAACTGCCAAGTGCCAACACAGCTATAGGGAAGTTCTACCTGATGCTCTACCTGTTTTCAGACCAGCCTGGATTTCAGGCTGTAGCTGCAATATGTAAATACCACACAGCAGAATAAATGTTGGTATTTTTGCTAAGTGAAAGGTAAATGGCCATAATTGATACCACTTAGGAGATGCAAATGTATTAAATCTGACATTTCAGTGCGGATACAAGCACATTTAAAACTTGGAGAAAAAGCCTTTTTTGCTTGCTTTCTGATATTACAGATATATTAAAAATGCTTTGCTGCAGGGAAGTGGATTCATAACAATCTAGAAAAGAATTATCCAGCCTCTGAATACAAAACATCCAGAGAGAAAAAAACTGGAAGCGAAGCACAGCTGCCAGCGGGGATTCAATTTAACCATTTCTGTATTTTTTAATTCTGATTTTTGAATCATTTGTTTTCCAAAATGAAAAAGAATAAACCCCCCCAAAAACCTTTAAGGTATATGAGGTCCTGTGCATATGTGGTGACAAAAAAGATGCACTCTTATGGGAAAACCCTGCCTTATTTCTTACACAGACTTTCACTGGTTTACCCAGGATGGATGGCAGCCAGCTCACAGCAGCTCAGCTTTGGGATTATCTTTCTGAGGTAATTAGACCTTCAGAAAGCTTTTTCTTGATAGGATCGAAGAGCAAACTGATCACAGCTCCTCTTTTCAACAGTGGCACTGGTGATGGGGAATGTGACACGGAGTTACGGTGCCCATTTCGACCCTGATCAATCTTCTGTGTATTCAGAGTGCCAAACCCCCTGCCTGTTCTATAGCCTTAATGAGAAGTTCTGCACCTAAATCCACCTTGGCTCTAAGGCATTAAATCTTCTGCAGAGCCGTGCAAGCCCTATGCTCTCACATGGCCATGGCCAGTGCCCTGAACGTGCGACAGCTGCAACTCTTCGTCTCTCACAGGAAAAGAAGCTCTGCCAGCACGAGTGAGGATCAGGACACAAGGAAGCCATGTCAGAGCTTCCAAAAGCACAGCTTGATCGTGCAGAATGAGTGTTTCTAACCCTTTATTTTTCCCCAAGCAAGATGCCGGCTGGCTGGCTGAGCACACCCAGCATCAGGGACCTGGGCTGAGGAGCCACCTCTGGAAATGCACTGCCTGTTCTTATCACTAGCATACAAATATTCCTTAATTGCCTAGTCACAAGAGATTACCTCAGGCCATAAATCACCTCATCCTCCTATTACCTTGGGTTTCTTTCTCCACTTACATAAAATTAACTCTGATCAGGCGGTAGAATGTTGGGAATTTTAAAACACATACTTGTATCAACTAATATTAGTGTGTTTTAATGCAAACAACAGACCATTACATTATTATGTTTACAGTTATTAGGTGTAAAAAAAACCCTTTAAATAAGGAGCAAATGGGATATGATGAGACTATCTAATGGCCTCAGGCTCCTTTTCAATCTAGCTTCCTGTACAAAATTGAGGTTTCAGTCCTGCAGGTAATAAAGGTAATAATATTGACTTGATTTCCAATATGGGAGCATTTCACAGGGCTATGCACAGCTACCTGAGTGCTCCCAGGCATACCTGGAGTAAAGGACCCAGACCTCAGTAACTGAACCTCCACACTTAGCCCTTGACACACATAATGGCAAGTACTCCTATCCTATGAATTCAAAGGTAAGCATTAAGAAAAAGTACAAGTCTGAAAACAATTACAGAACATCAGTGGCTTTATTGTCTTTTTTAATAGTCGACATTAAACAACGTTATGCTGTCCTAGTCCTAGCATTTGCATGTGTGCCTGTAGCAATGTTAATGGTTTATCTTTCAGGGAACTTGCATGCAGTGAGAACGGGTGTTTTGTACCTTAATTTGAAAGACAGACCTCAAGAGAACATGATGTTTCACAAGTTAACAGTTCATTTAGTCTAGGATTTTCAATAACTGCTGATTAGCACACTAATGAGGTAGAGGGGAAAAGGGAGGCTCAGAGAGAAAAATGTGATGCAGCAGATTCGAGGTGATGACAAAGACATTATTTTTCAGGAAAACAAGGATTTGAGGTATGCTTTCAGCAAACAAAATGCTTAATAACTCCAAGCACTTTCACATTTCCAGCAGCCTCTGCTCTATGCATCAGTGTCTGACTTTTTAACGAAGCAAAATCAAGCAATGAGCTTGTTAAGAAACAAAAGGCAGAGAAAAGCATTTTTAATGAAGAGCTCTGATTCTACGTTAAGCTTTCCCAGGAAGCCAATAATAAAATTAGTTTCAGATTTCTCAGAACTAAGGAAGGTTTTGCTTGGGATGTGACATTTTAAATAATAATGATATTAAAACCACAAATAAGTAGTAGATTCTCTTTAATATTATCTACTAATGCCTCTACTAGCAGAAACAAAATAAACAACAAGGAATTGACTTTCAGATAGACACTAAAAGCAAGTTGCTGTGTTTTCAGCTGGTACAAATCACTGCTGTCCAAGAAGCTACACTGTTTTATACCATCTAAGGATCTCACCCAAAACTTTTCACCCTTAAAAAACTCCAGATGACAGAAGTGATGGGAAAAGCAGCTTCCAACCAATTTGACGGAGGAAGAATATCCAAGGGTGCACAAGGGTATACAATGTGTCTCACCTGTCCCCAATCTCCTGCTTTCCACTTCGGACATCTGCCCCCTCTGCATTTCTTTTGCATGCTGGGCTTAGCAAGGTGCTTGCAATAGTCTTCTTCTATATGCCTCCCTTCCTTTGACAAACAGTACACACTGCGGTGCTTTTGGCCCCTTCCACAGGAGACAGAACACTGTAAATATAAAGTAACAACAGATCAGCTTTAATGCAGGGCCATCTATATGGTTATATATGGGCCATGGCTACCCAGGGCATTTTCGTATAACTGGACCAAAAAGCACATCCCCAGGTTCCCACAGCCTACACGAGGCTTAAGGGGGATACAGAAGGGCAGAAATAATATTCCCATTTGCACTTAATGTTGCACGATATTATTGGTCAAATCATCCCAAAATGCCAGTATCAAAATAGAGAAAGCAGCTGACATTCAGCAGGGATAACAGGCTGGATTCCTGGCAGCGCTCCAGTGGTTTCAAAGGAGCAGAGTCATCTTACAGGGATCAAGGCAAGAGCCCTCAGTATCTACTTAGAAGAACTTGAAAGGAATTATCTCCATTTACCTTGGTACAAAGGGAGGTAAAATGTTGGTAAATCAGGAGAGTAAAGTGTGATATACACCTTTACAGAGGGGAATAACTGCACAAAGGACGAAGCAGAAGAGAAAAATGCAGTTTTGCCATGCCCCTGTGTTAATGCTCGTATCTGTTTTACCAGTGTAGACTGATTTACTTGGTTTTTTTAACCTAAACAGACTGAAATCAGGACATGCTCATCCTTTAGATGTATGCATTATGAAACCAACTCAGAAGGTAGCAAGAAAGCAGAGCCTGAAGAATCAAAGCGAAAAGCAAATCAGCAGGTATGTTAGCTGTAAGCTTTGTAGTGAAGCAACCAATTTCAACCTCCCTCTGCAGGTTCACTGAACTTTTTCAAATGTGACCACTTCTGGCATGCAAACCCCAAGCAACTTCCCTTTGATTTCAGATTAGTCTCCTCCAAAAGATTTAGGAATCAAAGGGGTCTGCAATCACGACAAGAATTTAATATGACAGTTCCATGTAGAACAAGCCTCTTACTCAGCGTGATGTACCTAGAGACTCAGCTTCAATTTCTTCATTACATACTATGTCATAAGCACCCTGGTTTAATCCTTGAGCACAAACATGCTATTTCAACCACCTCTCAACATAAAATGTTCTGATTTCTTTACAGAACAGAGCAAACATTCAGAGATGAGGCTTCTACCTTCATTTTGGAGGCACTCCCATCAGTATATTTCCTAAGAAATAAATTACAGCCCAAGTTCTTCCCAGCCTATGAATACGTTTAAACTTAAAATCCGACAATTTATATATGTAACAGATCTGGAAGATCTGTTAGAACAGAAACTGGCATATGCATTGACAGCTGTGATTACTTTAAATTACAGCCATACTTCCAACTCATTCAGCCCACAAAGAATCAGTGAGAGAGCAGTAACTTGCTCCAAAATGGAAAAGTTCAGAGCAATGTGGAGAGAAATGGATGTACCTCATCAGATCAGACATTGCTGCTTAAAATCTTTTTATGAGCAACGTCCTGAAAGGGCTGTTTTTCTGCTACAAGGTGTTACAGATTGACAAAAGGTAGGTCACCTCCCTTGTGATCAATAAGGGTTTAAGGGCCAGTAATGATGCTCCTCCACCATTAGAGAGGTGGGGAAGCCAGCCCAGCCTGGGGCACGGATGGCCACCTCTGAGTTTTCCTGAGCCCAGATCCAATTTCAAGATAGGCAAAAAACCCCCAAAGAGCAACATTCAACCTTGCACTGAGAAACAGAGGAAATGCTGTCCCTTGTTCTAAAGTAAGACTTTCACAAGTTACCCAGATTCACAAACTTCACTTCTTTTCTTTAGCATCAACAGAAAAAAGATTGAGTTAATGCTATCCTATTTTTATAAGCCTTCAAATTTCATCAGAAGTTCATTTTTTTCACTCCTTCTAAATCTCTCCCCAGGCAATGAACGTCAGCAATAAGAAGGAAATGTCAAATCCTACCAAACCCAGTTGTAAACTTCTAATGCTTTTATCCATTTACTATCTTTGGACTAAGCAGCAGCACTGATACTTTAGCAATAATTCAAGTGCTCCTCAGTAAGTGCTTTCTATGCAGGTTGATGGCGTTTTACTGTGACAGCCAAAGCTAAACAGTAAATTCACAGATTTGATCAGGACTCTCTCTTGCCCCACATATCCCAGGCAGGTACAGCCTAATGCATCTTTTCTCTAATTTAAAAAATGTATTGGATCCACTACTTATTCTAGAAGAATAATATCGTTACTCTCAATCCTTATAATAATAGTTATTCTAAAGGAAGAATAACCACACTGTGCACAAATGCAAGCATTTTTCTGGGGACCTGAAGTTGGTTGATAAATATTCAATCTCACAAATAATACAGTGCTAGTAATTTCCAAAGTCATTATCCCCCATCTACAAATTGCTTAACTTCAGTATGGTGCCTGATTCTAACATTATCTCAGGATCAAACAAGACGACTGCACGGATACCTTGGTGGACTCAGAGGCTGAGGCCTAATTTGCCTAATTTTGTTAATACTTACATGTAATTCCCAGGATGCTGGAATTAATAATTTCTGTGTCTGTCTTCAATATAAATCAAAGTTAGGCAATGTGCATTTTTAGATCTAGATCACTCATTTGCTTTCATGCACATGTGAGTTATGATCTTATTTGCACTGACAGAAAAGAGAGACTGCATAATCCAATGTAGCCAAGTATCAGACTGAAAACTCCTTTGCAAAGAGACTACTTCATAATTGCTTTCCAATTCATCTCAGGTATTTCCAACTTTTATTTGGCACATAGATTTTAAGCATATGTGAGCTACATGCAGAAAACAATTTAATAATGGACTTCATCTCAATGCCATGTGACTTAGGGAAGCCACTGCCATCAGCCCCATCATTTATTTTGGACCCTGGAGAAACTTTGCATTTCATTATCAGGACTCCTCATTACTTATGATATCTATCAATAAGACTGCCATCGCGAGGTAAGCTTTGACCTTGCCTTCTTTACAAGATTCGAGTAGCACAGACAAACCTGCTCCTTTCATACTTCTCCTTTTCTTTCTTCCTTTACTATCTCCCATCTCCCAAAGGAAATACTTCCAAGTACTGGGGATGGACAGGCTGCACTCTGTGGAACAGGAGTCTCATCCAAGGTTCTTTGCAGTCAACAGAAATACTTCTACCGGTTTTCATCACCTGTGGATGCAGCCCTGGAGGTGTAGCCAAGGTACTGTATTGACTTCTTCCACTAACTCAGCTTTCTAGAGTCCAGGATCACAGTCTATTGTTGCCCATGGCAAACCCGACTCTGCCTCCACTCAAGTGGGGGGAAAATGTTGCTTTGAAATGCTGTTTCCTGCCTGTGACTGAGGCACAGCAAATAGCACCCCTTGGTGAACCTGGGAGGGTGGCCAGGCATGGAGAATGGTGTGGAAACAACACAATGTGTTGTTTCTTAAGAAAAAACCACAAGAAACAATTTGACTGTGGCACACAAAATAATAGAGAAATACTCTTTAAAAATAGCCATTACACTAAAGACTCTACTAAACCTTCCTCTTGTTGTTACCTTCATTATCTCCTAAACTCACCACAGTCACACCTGGTGCTTTACATGGAGAACAAGAACAAAAGGACTTTCCTAAGAGCATTAGAGCACAGATTTAAGGGGGTTATGTTTATTACATGATTAGTTTTTTTAACATGCCAAGGACTGGGGACTGGCATACTGCTGAATCATTGAAACAAATATACTGCCTAGCATAAATAAAGGCAAGAAAAAAGCTTAAATAAATATGACAAAAATATTTCCATATCAACTCTTTCCAGAAAGGTCAGAACATGATGCTAAATATCTCCTGCAATGCATCACTCTGCTTCAGCAAAGCAGCAAGCTTATGCTTGTGTTTCCACAAGAAATTTTCAGAGTCTAGCAATGACCAGGATCATTCTGTTCTACCAAGTATGTGCAAATTGCTTTAAACTAACCCTTGCTGCATTTCCTATTCTGATCATAGAATCTCAGAGTGGTTTGGGTTGGAAGGGACCTTAAAGCTCATCCAGTTCCAACCCCCTGCCACGGGCAGGGACACCTTCCACTAGAGGAGGCTGCTCCAAGCCCCTGTGTCCAACCTGGCCTTGAACACTGCCAGGGATGGGGCAGCCACAGCTTCTCTGGGCACCCTGTGGCAGTGCCTCAGCACTCTTGCAGGGAAGAGCTTCTGCCTAATGTCTAATCTAAATCCACCCCCTTTCAGTTTAAATCCACTCCTTCTTGTCCAATCAATACATGTCCTCAGAAAAAGCCCCTCTCCATTTCTTGTTGGCCCATTTAGGTATTAGAAGGCTGCAATAAGGTCATCCTTCTGATATTTTGGATGATGACAGTATGTCTCATTCATTAAGACTTCTCTAAATAGAAAGGCTGCTACTTGATTCATTGGGCTGGTAGCAGGGTTGAAAACAGAATATGTACCTCAAAAGCTCTTAAAAACTTGTACAAAATGTCTGTCTGGTTGTGCCCAGGTTCTGAGCCTCCTGTGGGAGACCATGACCTTCTCTTTTGCTCAGGGAGCTTATGCTGGGAGCAAGGCCGGTTTGGCACCAAAAGGACTCAAAGCCCTGGGCACAAATGAGCAAATCCTGATGAAAACAAAGAGGCAGCAAAGAACACTCAAGAAGAAACAGCAGCTCCATTTCTTGTTAACTTTGTGCACTGAAGGAGCTGCTTGACAAGGGACAGCAAAGCAAAACAACAGCAAGAACCTGGGGACATTCTTCCCCCACAACGTGAAAAGCTTCAGAAAATGCTGTCAGATCACTTTTCCGGTGCATCAGCCAACGATCTGGGAGGTATTTGAGATAATGAATGCAAGCTGTGGTGATCACCAAACGAATTCCCAAAGATAGGTATGCTCTGATAGCTCACCAAGGGCAGGGCCGGGGGCTGGGAAGAATTAGACTAAAACCAGCTTTATCAGATTCTGCCAGGAGCAACTTTTTGGAGGAAATTAAGATAAATCCTTTCAGGTTTAGATTTCCACACATTAAGGATTATATGGAAAGTAAGTAAGCCCTTGTTCATCCTTTCCAACTATCTGAGCTGAAACATATGCTGGGTGAAATAAAACAGAAAAGCAACAGAGCCCTACAATGCTTTACACCCCCTTTTCTGTGAGGGGCTGTGCTCCTGCATGTCAGCAAACTTCTCCAACTATGAGCAGAGCCCAAACTTGCACCCTCACAGTTACATTTCAGCACCCTTTAGTCTACATCAGCTCTTACTATAACTCACACTGCTGCTATCAGATGCTGAAATCACAGCCCTGTGACTTCCATACCTTTGAGATCTCCCAAGGACACAGGACATGAGCAGACACACCACCAAGGAAAGCCTAGATCATTCTTCACCAGCTGAACCTTTACTGGAAGTCTTAAAATGCCTGAGCTGTGTGTGTTCCCCAGCAATAGAGACTCTGCGGCATCCAAACTAACTTAATTATCTTCACAACAGCAAGGTATTTAGCAGGTAACTCCCTTGGCTTCAGTGAGACAGTCAGCAAGCTTAAAACAAGGGTTCAGCTCCATGCTATGATTTCTCCAGTGGCTGCAGCATCTGAGGAGATGTTTAGGAAATGATTTCTTTGAAACCTTTTTCTTTCCACAGATCTGTTTTAGCATGGTCTCATGCCCAGCTGCATTGGCATGGTGAGAAGTCCATGCCTGTGGGCTGGGAACATGGCAGGGAAGGATTCATCCAGCTGGGCTTTCCTCTCCTACCTTAACACACACAGCTGGGTGATTTTAGCTGGTACTAGGCCAGAAAATACATTTGATTTTTGTATATTTAAAAGGGAAGAGTAGTCTCTATATTCAAGGCAGGGCAGCTGGACCAGAGACCTGACCAAAACACACCAAAGCATTGCACTGCAGTTTGAAAGAAGCTTTAGAAATGCTTAATCAAAGCAGACTCCCCAGAAAAATGGGAGGATTAGAAAAAATATATGAACATTAAGGATTTTTGAGTGTGCAGTTCAAGTAGGCTTGTGAACACTGTCCAGAATCCCTATGGAAATGTCCCAAGGAGCCCACCCAGAGGGCAGCACTTGGTGGGCACAAGAGCAGGCCTTGCACCAGCATCCCCAAAGAGAGTTCCTCTCCCTGGGCATGGGTGACAAGGAGCATCCATGCTGGCTTGCCCTGACTCTCTAGTGCACATAGGGTCTCCATCCTCCAGCTTTTCTGCTCTCAGCTCTGCAGCAGACACAGAGTTTCCCAAGTTTCTTAAAGGAAAAGGTTCAACTGGATGTGTTGCTGCAGCAGAGGGAAGAGGTTGGTGCGTCTGGAGCCCATTCCTCCAGCAGCCAGACTTCCGGGAGAAAAGGATGATCTTGGGTTCTTTAACTCCTGCAAGATTTAGAGCCCTGTCAATACAACAATTTCCCTGATCTAGGAAACCTCACAAGATATATGGGAGAAAAGCAGGTAACTGCAGCAGAAGTCTTGCATCTCCCCTTCTATGGCATCCACTTAGTAAATAGCATCTTCTCTCCCTCTTTCACCAGCCCTATTGTTAGATCCCACATAAAGACTTCACCAGGTACAGAAAGCAGCAGAGCTGTGAACACACAGAACTGCCTTAAGAGCTGCATCCCTGCCCTTTTCCACGCTATTGAACCTGAACACCAAACAAGCAAAAGCCCCCAGATGGCCACTGCAAGTCTCTCCAGGGAGTGGGGGGTTAGATGGCATTTCCTCAAATCAGGAGGTGTGTGAGCTACCCAAGGACACTGGTATAAAGGCATGCGGAAGGTGCTGATGGAGCCTATTTTCCATGCTGTGGCACTTTAAAGAGAGTAGCAATTAAAGCAGCAAGCAGCCCAGGCTAACTGTCACTTCATATTTTAGTGAACAGTTGTATTATAATGGCATTTTATAACTCCCATTTAAAGAATGGGACTTTCCAGTATTGGATGAAGTGAACCACAAAGCTCTCAGAGGAATGCCAGCCCTATTTTGCAGGTGTGTATCACACCAGGGGTTTGTAGGAGCACTGGGCTGTTGGTTTTATAAAGACAAATCCTGACTCAGTGCAGTAGGGATCAAATATTGTCAGCCTGCAGACAGTCTTGAGCATCAGACGCGTTTTCATCTATGCTGCTGGCTCACTCAGCTCCCCTGCGAGCTAGTAAAAATTAAAACATGAAAAGAGCATTAAGTGCCTTTGGAACAAGACTGAGTACATCATTTTTCCGTAAGGACTGCACAAATCAGTCACCAGGAAAGTTAGAAACACAGTAAATATCTTTGTGTTTAGTGTCCCTCATCATCACACATCCTTGCTTCTAAACGCTACAACCCCTAGGATCTGAGCAACAGCAATTATTGCAGTTTGGGGTATACAGTGTGAATATGGAATATGGACAAAAACACACACAGACCTCCCAGCTTAGGGATCTGCTTTGAGATGCTGAACCTCACAGCTCATCCTTGTGTTCCTGCTCTAACCTGGCTCCTGCAGTCTGATGCATATTTCAGTTGCTGCACTCACAGACAGTGCTTTGGGAGACAAATGTTCCCAACTACTGCCCTTTTATTTATGGCTTTATTTCTCTCCTGCATGTGTATGTGCATATGTGCATGTATAAGAGGTCTGCAGACTTTATGAAGCCAGCAGTCATGGATGGGCCACAGCTGATGACATGGAGACAAGCCAGCCATTGTTGAACAGCAGTCCCATCACTTGTTCAAGTTCAGGCCAGCTGTGCACAGCCTAAAAATGACCATCTCGCTGGGAAAATGTATAATGGGGGACCTGTAAAAAGGCAACCATGGAGCCATACCAAATGCAGCCAAACGGCCAAGGTATTTCTTTAGAAGGAGAAAGGCAAGTATTTTATAGTAAGTTGGGACAGAAGCATGGGTTGGATGGTAAGAAACATCAGTGAATAGTAACGGATATACCTGCTCTGAGTGGGAAGGTGCACTGAGGAACTTGGGAAAAGATGCATCATCTGGGGCAGGGGAGGAGTTTAAAGACACGAGAAAATAACCTTCCTGAATCTAACCACTGGTCCAGCTCCTGGCAGTAGCAATAGGAGAGGCTATTGAGGGAGAGCAGATGAGACAGGGCATTCTCTGTGGTTCATCATGCTGGTACCTCCCCAGCCTTTGGTCACTGGGTTATGGAGGTTAGAGGGGACACTGCTGCCCAGTCTTTTACTCCTCCATCAGATTAAAAGACACTACATTTAACCACCAGGTCAGATCACAGTGGGTGCAAAGACTAATGGATGCCTGCATGGGAGGAGTGTGGATTGCAACAGCTGAGCATTAAGTTGCAGGAAATCAAGTCCTGCGAGGAACGGATGCAGCAAAGCACTTTAGTGCAGGCTCGGTGTTAAGCACACAGTGCCACAGGGCCTGATGGGCTTCAATGCTTGTTTTCCTGCTCATGGAGCATCAACAATATCAAACAGGAGACAGCAGAACCGATAGCAACAATATACCTATATAGTTCTCCTTATTTAAGGAGAAACAGGACTGGCAATGAAAGATGGTAATGATAAGCAAACAACAAAATAGAAAGGAAAATAAAAAGTGGAGATTTTAAAGTAGCAAGAGAGGAGTAAAGTGATGCTCCTCTAATAGGCAGCTGGGTACCACTGACTTCACCCACCTGTAACTGTGGCTCTGAGCCTTGGCAGGGATGATAGACACTGAGCTGAGGAAAGAGCTGCAGGAGCATCTATCACTGCTGCCCCAGAGGAACAACGGGGTGAAACTCTTCGAACAAAAACCCCAACTGCATTTACCCGCTGGGACAAGCTTTGAGAAGGGCCAAGGCAGTGAACAGGTAGACTCCCATCTATGACCCAGGGATGTGCATGTTTGGAATGGGTGTGGAACTGGTGGTGGGATGCTCTGGATGGGTGTCACACAGGAGGGAGCACAGGAAAGGGCTGAAATGGGTCTGGTTTGCTTTTTGTAAACAAAAGCAAAGAAGGATGCACTGTCAAAGGCCTTTTTCTGACTGGGAACCAAAGCAGACAACTTGTTGCCTTTCATCAACACACCAAACGGACGGTCCCTGGAATCAGTATGTCTGAGTGATTCTAGAGAGGAGGAAGCCAGGAACTCAAGAGGGACAACAGCCTTGGTGAGCCAATCTGAGCATACAGTAAACAGCTTCAGACAGATGGCTGGGGATAGCCATAGGCTACCAAGTTCTCATTTTGGTCTGGATGAGCTTTATTAAACCTTCACTAAGCCATCTATTTCTATATGTTTTTCTAAAAGCATGCGAGCCACCCACTGCCTCCCTCTGCCTGCATTATGGGTGCTGGGATCATTCATGCAGCCTTCGCATTTATCCTTCCCTCACAGGCTCTCAGGGTAGGACTGGTTTTGTTAGCGTTCTGATAATATCTGGCACTACAGAGAAATACAGACTTGCTGTTGAAGTCTCAGAGCCATCATCATGTGAATGAAGGACAGGAAAAGCAATGTGAATCGCTGAGTGACTGAAGGGTTCAGCATGCCTATCACTTCGTTTTCAAGGCTGGCTTTGTTAGTGCAAAACATGTGTAAAGAATCATACAGCAGCTCAGTAATGCTGCTGTCACAGCAAATTTGTTTTCTGCAGAAGAGAGGAAGAGCACAGCACAGTTATATACACTTGCAACCAAATCTGCCGCTGGTTATCACTTCTGCCTTAGCAAGAGCCAACATCCTGCCTGCTACAAATATTATCAGAACAACGACATGGAGAATATTGCTGTTGAACAGCCTATTTTCAGCCAGGGAATGGGGAAGGCATGTCATAAACAATGTGTTGGGGCTTTGACAGAGCTAAATATAAATAACATGAACTTTCCACTGACACCAATGTTAAGATTAACATTCTTGAACATCAGCTCCCTGACACAGATGTGGTCCAGGCAGTTTCCCCTGAGGTCAAAGCCCCATCACTGCTACCTACATCCCTGCGTGCAGCCAAAGAGCCCTGCGAAGCTGTCAATACCACCAGCTTCCAGCTAAATACAGCAATGTTGTCCTAACCCAAACCTGAGTTCACATTGACAATAACAGAGTTTGGAACTTAGCCAGATAATATTCTAATTATTTTATGCCAAGCTTCCAATTCTTCATTGTTAGATTGAAAGGCCCTCAAAAACTAAGACAGCAGCATCTCTGTCTTATCAATAAAGAGCTGGGAAGCACACACTGCCATTTTGCAGGCACAAACAGCTTCACAACCACTGCATTAGCAGCTAGAACTTTTGATACCCAAGAATGGTAAGTACTTGCCAAAGCAGATCACTTTTGAAATTGTAAGACTCTTCTGAGAGAAGAACCCCAAACCCCAAACAGACAAGCAAATAAACAATTTAAAACCTCACCAACCTATTTTGCACAAGTCAAAGCCAAATGATTACCATCCCAGTGCGTTGAAGCTCAAACGACTCACCCAACTGAACCAAGACAGGGTGCTGTGTGATATAATAGTTTTACCTTATCTGTGCCCATTTTCTAACTTGGAAGGAATGAGAAGCCCATGTTAACTGCATTATTCATAAATGGTATCAGAATACAGTTGGACATTATGGTAACCTCAAAATCTCACATGGATTATTGCAAGGAGCAAATCTGCTCCCAGAGAAATGGGTTCAGCCTTGGGTTGTAAGTGAAGAGATGGTTAATGCCCTCTGTGAACATCTCCCTCGTTCTGGAGAACATGGCAAGATGTCCTTCGGTATTCAAGAGCATGCATGGAGATCTGCTTTCATACCATAGGGCATTCAGAGGAGCTAAAAACACTCTCTGTATCCTGGTGACAGCTTCTGCATGTTTTCTAAAGCATTATTTTAATAAAAATATAAGGTCTACCACATGTTGTACAGATCTAGAGTGTTTTAATACATGTTCTTAAATAAGCAAGGAAATGAAAGTATCACCTCCTCTTAGTCCTCTTTGAACACACATTACAATGACAAGGCATCTCACTAGTCTCCTGTTATAAAATTATCATTTACATACAAAAAATCCATTTATTCACTTAATTATCTCTTTAAAACCTGGACTTAACCAGCCAGATAAAAATCACTTCTTTACTGTATAAATTCCCAGTGGAATTTCACCTGAGGAGTGTGGGTGTTGGACTCTTCAGACTCTCTCTGCTTTAATTTGTATGTATTTTATAGTACTAATTTCACTGAAACTTGAGTAAAACTGAGCCAATGTGATGCTTGCAAGAAATTCATTATCCAAACTTTGTAATTTATATGCTTTTAACTGTGTTTAATTATTGAGAATGACAGTTTCTGTTGGAGAACACAGCAAGTAAAATAAAAGCAAGTCAAGAGATGGAACATCGCAGTAGCATTTCAGAAAATTTAGTTAAAGTTACCAAAACTAGGTATATGATCTTAATTTAGCAAAAGACTCAAGAAATCATTATACAAATTCATTTATGATTACATTCTATTTGTCTTTAATTTTCACTGTTCAACATTAACATTAAACATCGTAAATGTATGCAATATTTATATAAAATTAAATAACAATATTGGAAAAATAAATACACTTTTACATAAATACATAAATCCATACCGCTGAAAAGTTTCAGCTAATACTATACTCTTGTTTCAAAAGTGACCAAAAAATATGGTAGTGACACTCCATCCCAACAGATGAAGTATGTACAGCTGACAGAATGATGTTTGCAACCAATGACAGAGCTAAAGCAAATCCGGGTGATACCACACTAAAGAAAGTAAAATTTGGATGTTACTACCTACAGTAGTAGCACGAGGTAGACATACATGTGGAGTGGTCTGCAGGAGGGACACAGAGCCCTGTTGGCCCCATAGGTACAATTCAGTTTTCAAAGAGCTCTTGGGTCCCCTACATCAGAGCCAAAGGACACCTCGGTAATAAGACTGAATCAAGTCACTTTGTGGCAGTGATGGGGCTCAACTCTGCAGCCCCTTCCCTGCGGGAGCCCCATGGGTAGATGGGAGGAGATGCTGCAGGCACGGAAGGATGTCTCTGCCCTCTGACATCCGACATCCTCTGCCTGACATCTGACCCTCTCCCAGGAGATGAAGCAAGGATAATTCACCAAGGCTAATACGAGTAAAGTCAAAGGGATTTTTCCTAGGTAGAAAAAGAACAACCAGAAACCAAACCACGAGGACTGCACCCTGCATTTCCGACAGAGAGGATCGGGTGCAGCCCCGGAGCCTGCTCCCGAACAGCTGTGAAGAGGCTGAACGCTGAGCGACACCAAAACGCAACACAACTCTGTCCACACTTTTGGTTCTTGCAAATGGTCCAGCACAGGGAACAAAAGGTTGGCAGCAACTCCCAGCTGGTAATTCCACTGAGAAGACACCGCACGGGTCGCTAGCTCTGTTTAGCTCACCTCGCTCATTTGTAGCACCAACTATATCAGCATACAAGTGATACATTAGCACCTCAAATGAAGTATTTCAGATCACTGTCCCTTGTACTGGTTGAAGCACCGTTTAAACGCCAGTTCAGCAGTTTGATGGCTATTGCATAGCTCACTGAGGTATGGTAAGGATATTGAGGAGTGGTACTGAAGGCACCCACAGAAACCAGTGTGGTTACGTTTTAGTAAGATGACTTTTCAAACCATGACAATTAAAGAAGTCCAATACATTATAAACAGGCCTCTTTTTTTTTTTTTTTGCATATAAAGTGCTTCTAAGTCAGATTAAGTTTTTTTTAAAATCTTCTTCAAATGCTTTTATAACAAAACACGCAATAAAGGTTGACATTTGTTTGAAGGCCACTCCAAAACTGGCAGGTCTGTGGTTTCCAGTGCACCAGGAGCATCCCGAGCAGCACTCACCCTTGTACAAGGCTCAGCACCGATGCACACTGGGGCTCTGTGCTGAGCAGAAAGTGTTGCTCTGGGCAGGGAGCATTTCAAAGCTGCAGGGCCCACAACAGCATCCCAGCCCTGTGGTTCAGGGCTTCTCCTGCCCTCACAAAAGTGTCTCTGTAGCAGACTCCTCCAGCAGCAAAGGAGCACCAGAAGACACCTCTGCTCCAAACACTATTTTGTTATTAGAAAACTCCCAGGGCTTTTAAGCCTTTCACCACCTTGCTGATCTAATGACTTCTAGAGCAGAAGCTGGAGATTAGGCCAGACAACAGCTCTCCAGAACCAGAGATGCACAAGAATAGCTTACAGGTGCGTTTACACAGTACATCACACTCATGTATACACAGGAACAGAAATAAAAGTAAAGGTGTGACTGCAAATGTCCTTCTATATAGCTGTGTGTGCAGGCAGGTAGGAACATACACACACATTTATACACACTTGTACATGCTTGGGAGTCGATGCAATTTAGTCTAGATTTTCCCCTGTCATCTTGCTTTTGGTAGAGAAAACACAACTGGGTAAAGCAGGAGGTGCACAGTGCAGTATTACCATTAAATACCAGAACAATTTAACTTCAATGGCAATGTACTGCTTAAATGCCAGATTTAAATCCATATGCAAAGAACTCCGTCAGAACCAAGACTCATAACGCACAGCAATGTAGTAACACGGAGAAAGGTGGCTAGCTAGCAGAAAGTGCCTTTCAAATTAAAGGACTTGAGCTCCCCTAATGTAAGCCCTTCCTGAACAGTTGTTATTCTGAATATATTGTCAATAATCCTCTTTAAGTGCAGTTTTAAAACACGAAGCATTAGCACCTTGGTTTGAAGCAAATTAAATCTGTTGTTACAGGATATCCACAAAACGGTTCACAAAGAGAAAGAGTTTATGGTCGTACCGAGCTCCAAGGACCAGCGCTCCAGGCAGCATCTCTAGGACAGTCTTGCACATTGCACTGCTCTCTGTCTGGTGGCTTGTCAAGGATTTCACAGCTCAGATCTGTAAACCTTTCTCCATTAGGGCGCTGGCACACCACCAGCCGTGTTCTTGTCCCAGCTCCACATGGCTTTGTGCACTGGAAGTCAGCAAAGGACAGAGCAATCACTGCCTGGGTAGCAGAAACACTGCTGACCAGTCATGCTAAGCACTACCACCTCCTGAGACCCAACAGTTGTTTCTCTTCCCAACCAACCCACTCTGGCCAAATCCCCCCCACCACACGCTTCATGTCGTCAGACAGGCATCAGCTACTTCAGCTTCTCTCTTCCCAAAGCTGTTCGTGCTGCTTCACAATGATACTGCCAGATCCGACATGATATTGGAGGTTAACATCCTAATAGTTCATCTCAAATTAATTTGCAGAAGGGAGCAGTGTTTTTATTACAAAAAAAGGCCTTCAGTTAAACTTCTCTTAAAAAGAAAATCTCATTTTTCATAGAATTCGCTTTTGCCTGGGAAGTTTCCCCATGACAAATGGAAAGCAAAACATCACCAAGCAGTTGCTGGGGCTCACTCATTTACCAAGCCTGCCTTTCAAGCTCCAACCTTTCTAATAAACATCACCACAATATCCCCCCTCTTCTCCCATTTTTCAGCCAACCCCTAATGAAAGCCTTCCCCTGCGCAGGATGAATGCTGCACTCACCTCTCCCCAGTTGCCATACACCCATTGAGGACAGGGGCCAGACTCGCACGATCTCTGCTCCACGGGTTTGCTTTTCTCATCGCAGTTATTTGCAGTGTATCCGTTTTCATCCTGGCACACCACGACCCGCCGCTGGAACCCCCCTGCACACGTGCTAGAGCACTGGAAGACACAATTGCCCGTGGCTTCATTGAGTCCAGGAATAAGTTTGCATTCTCAGCTTCTTCCCGGTGCCTTGCACCGTGGGAATGCACCACTAGAAGTCTAATACAGCTAACAGGCATTATTAACTTCAAAACCCCACTATTACTAATAGCAGTGCAATGACTTAGGTGCTGACTAAGCAAAGAAAATAAACACAAGCCTAGTTTTAAGCAGGTGAGTAATCTCTACTGCCTTTAATGCAGTGTTTGACATCCCATTTGTGTTTAATTCCCTTCAGGGACTTCCATGATAAAGTGTTGCAACCGGTTGGGGTGAGAGGAGCTGGCATTAAGGCTCTTCTGTGCTTCGGCAACAGCTCTACGCAGCTGTATATGTCCCAGGATGTGGCCAAGAAGCAGAGGCTTTGCCTCATGGAAAATGATGCCATTAGCTTTCTGACTAGTGAGTCTTGGAGATACAAAATGTGAAAAGCAATGCTTGTGCCCTACTGCAACACTTGTGTGAACAGAGCAGACACCAGGGAGAAAGGTCTCTCTCTTCTCTATGTGCTGACTTTAAGAAAAACATGGAATAGCCCAGGGAAAAAAACAAAACCTCAGCAATAAGAAAACGAGGTCACTTACAGCACCCCAGGGACCAATCCTCCACTGATTGCCTCCTGGTATATGTGCACGGTTTCTGTTTAGGCTGCCTCCAGGGTGCACTTTCAGGCGATGATCCGGATAGAGGAAAGGGTGGATGGGCCTGCCATAGTCATGGCTGTTTGGATGACAAGGAGACATGGAGCAGTCTTGCTCTGTGGCAGGGAGGTCATCTGGATCGCACTCACTCCTATCCACCAGCTGGTCACTGTAATCGATGCAGATCACTTGTCGCGTTGCCTTACCTTGACCACAAGTCACCGAGCACTGCGTTACAGTGGGAAAAGGAGACATGGTCACATTTCTAGCTTTAAAAATCAGACAGCTGTTGCTAATAACCAACAGCAGAAAGCTTTAATCTCCCCACATATAAAAGGGCAAGTGCGACATAAATGAAACACTAATGAAATTAATTAATTTCCAGCAATGAGGTCTACAAGGCTCTAATGCAAGAGACAGCGTAATGCTTACAGAACTCCACTCCAAGGCTTTCCACTGCCCGCATGGCGTCACGGTACACATTTCTGTGGCTGATGGCTTCGGGAGGTGGAAACAGGCTGACTCGTCGGCCACAGAGCCCTGGTCATCCCGACAGCTGACGTATCTCATCCGGGTACCCTTCCCACATGTTGCGGAGCACTAGGGAAGAGTGACAAGAACTCCACTAGAAACTTTCCTGATATATGTTACAAGGGCTTTGGAAAGAAAAGTCGATCAAAAGCTCTTAAGAATGTCACATTGCCTACTGTAAAATAATGCTGAAAGTATTAAAAACACATGCTTACTGGTGTCCAGGATCCAAATCTCCATTGCGTCCTGTGAATGCCTGATAGGGATCTCTTGGCTTCAGGACTATTTGGATGGGGAGGACACGCTGCTATTTCACAGTCCTGTATGTGAAATACATGAGGTAAAAGAGGGAAATGAAGAACTTGCAGATGTTGCAGTTAAACCACCTCCTCTTCAATGTAATTACAAACAACACACAATGTCTTGAAAATGTGACCTGCGTGCTTGTGGGTTGGCAGGCTTTCCCTCATGTCCTGTTGGTGAATCAGCAAAACTTGGTATCAATACCCCCAGGGCCTCACATGCGGGAACCTCAGTGGACTTTTGACTTATTAGGAACTCTACAAAAGGGATCCCCATAAGTATGTGCCATCTCCATGCATTAAAACCAGATGTTCTTGAAGCAAAAGATGAAAGTTCATTAAGAGACTTTCTGTTTCTGGTATGAACACACATCTGCAAATCAGCAACTTTATCTCCCTTCAAAGCTCCTTTCCTTCAGCACAAGACCTGCAGCACACTTAATAAAGGTTAAGCTACTGAGCTGATTGTGACCCTTTGATTCCCTGCAGCCCACCAGACCACCTATATCATACACACATTCACCACACACTAAGCATGCAAGGTTTTGGGGATGGTCATGTCCTTCTGCTCTGCTCAGCCTTGGTACAGTGCCTGACAGGAGGGCTCTGGGCCTCCTGGGAGGTCTGGTGACAGAAATGATGAATAGCCATGACTTCACTCCATGAGCTTATGAGTAAGTCATTGCCAGAAAGGAAATTAATACTAATTGTCACCATGAGAGAGCGAGCAGCTCTGGACAAATGGCATCAAAGATTTCCACATTGCTGTGATTTTACTTACACTGGAGATGTGCATGCCAAATGATGGCTGATGACAAGTGGGTTTGTTACCCCTTGACTATAGTATCTCCAGATATAGTAAAACCAGCCCTTTACTAAATGTTGTGACCCTAGTCAAACTTTACTATGAGGGTGCTGAGGCGCTGGCACAGGGTGCCCAGAGAAGCTGTGGGTGCCCCATCCCTGGCAGTGTTCAGGTCTAGGTTGGACGGGACTTGGAGCAACCGGGTCTAGTGGAAGGTGTCCCTGCCCATGGCAGGGGGTTGGAACTGGATGACTTTAAGGTCCTTTCCAACCCAAACCATTCTATGACTCTATGATTCTAAACATCACACAGGACTAAAGCTGGGCAGGGCATCAGCATTACAACTCTCCTAGATTACAGATAGATGGTAATTTTCTGTTTTATTCAACTCCTTCAGACACCCTGGACACATCCTTTGCTTGAAATGGGAATTTACACGTTTGCTTCCAAGTACCAGTGAACATGGCATGGAAAAGTCTCTTCAGCAAGTTTACAATGGGTGCAACATTTCTCAATTCATCTGGCCCAGGGGATGTATCTGGAACTGTAGCTGGCACATTATAGTGTCACATGCAGCAGACAAGAAATGATGGCCCCTGGCCATCATTTGGTACCACACAGTAAAAGTCCTGCAGCCAAGTGAGCTCAGGCTGCAGCCAGGCATCCCATACCCCATGCAAGCCAAAGGAGATGTCTGCTGTGTTAAGACTCCAACCCCTGAGGCTAGTAAGCCCTGTCTCATTTTATCCTTCTGGTCTCTGGTTTTCTTCCCATGTACCTCTTCTGCTGCTTCTTTAGCTCATGAGCTCTAGTGACCAGCTTCAGCTCTGAGTCTGCACAGCCCGTCACACATCCCATCCTATGACTAGAGCTCCATGGATACAAGCCATAAGCAAAGTCCCGCAAAGTCCTGATGCCCTCACAACAAGTCATCTTTTTGGAAATCTGGTGTTTCAGAGTGTAAGGTTAACCACGTTAGGAGTGGGTCTGGATGGAACCCCCTGAATATAGCTTCTCTGTCCCATTTCTACCATAACAGAGTGCTGTGCTACACCTTTTCAATGGCTGCGTAGAAAACTAAGATACTGCTCTGCATGGACTGGCATTCAGAGTCCTGAAACTGCAGCTGGAGTACCTCCATACACACACTGTCAGAAGATGGAGACAGGATGGCAGGATTTACCTGGGTATCTGTTGGCCTGGTTGCAGCATTACACTCATTATCATCCACCACTGACATGTAGGTGCCCACAACACACTTCACCGCTCTCATCTGGTAGCCTTGGCCACAAGTCGTCGTGCACTGGGAGAGGACAGATGGGAAAAAGAAGTGCTGGGTCTGAGTAGCTGCTTCCAGCAGACAGTATTAATCAGCCCAGCCTGTGTTTAGGCACACAGCACAAGCAGCAAAAATAAAACACAGCTTCCCTTCTGGTTTCTCTCCACTTCATGCATTTCAGCTTTAAATTAGGTCAAAGTTTTAACTCGCTGTGCCCACCAGAGCCTCGCATGCTTCACTTGCTTTCTTGGGAATGAAGGCGTGAGCATTTAAATGATTAACTTTGATGCACACAGTAAATCACAGTCTGGTAGAACCTGCATCGTATCCTTCTTTAAAACTGGTTCTTCAGCCCCATGGTAGCACAAGCAGCTAATGAATAATTTTGCTGATGGGAAATCAGTCCTACTGGGACAACTGGTCTGGGTTTGTTGCTGTGTTTTTAAGTCAAGAGCTAACAGCTTTGTGGAAAAGGATATGCCAGAACACTCTGGGAGAAATGAGCAACTCGTATTCTAACAGGGAAAAAATCACTCACCAACCCAGAAACTAGAAAACATTAAAAGCAACAAAAGCTCTTCAAAGGGAGCAGCTTTGCTGCGAAAATTAGGCCATGTATTTACATGCTTAAATATGGATTTAAGAGTGTAACCTTGGAAACCCTTTTTTTTACAATCACGGCCAATTTAGTATGACAAAGATTAAATTTAGCACAAAGGGCAGGTACTGTTACTGCTGCCCATCTGCTGAACCCAAGTGAACAGAGGGCTGCTTTGCTGTGCAAGCCAATTAATGCCTTTGATTTTGGATGAAGGGACAGTACCCAGCCTCAGACATCAGCACCCTGGTCCCATGGACTGGGGAACCCTGTGGTACCTGGCCCCATGGCCCCACTTGCCACGAAGCACACTCTTGCTGCTGGCATGTATGCACTGACTCCGGCTTCGTTTCAGGATCACAAAATCTGTCATTTAATCGATCTTCTCCAAACTGGCACCAGGTCTGGCGGTGTTTGTGCCCCTTTCCACAGGTCACCAAGCACTGTGAGGAGGAAAGCGCAAGTTCAAAAGGTGCTGGGGATGCGCTAACAGCTCAGCATCAGCCCTAGCCCTGGAGACCCACTGCAATCACTGCTTACAGACCCTGTGCACTGAAAAACTTGTATCTTTTATCGAGACAGGATTGCTCTCAGGAGCTGGTCCAGCACAGAGGTTGGAGCATGGAGAGCATGGCCAGGCTGGGACCCTTCAGCACAGGCAAAGCAAGACCACAAAGACTCTTGACTTCCAGCTGCATTGAGACATGGAGCAAAGCCCCAGCACTGCCCTGTGGGGCACAACACGAGGCAAAGGCTTGCAAGAAGACTTGTTCGGGTTCCAAGTGTGGATGTTAAGGGTCTCAGCTCATGTGTGCTTGTGATGATGGCAGCTCGACCCAGAAGAAATATTTTGTAGAGAACAATCCCTGTTCCCACTCAATTGCTGTCATCATTTTCTTGAAGAATGTGATTCATAGAACCAAGAACCATTTGGCCTCAAAGGTGACAAGCAGCCTTTGAAGACTGCTTACCAGCATTCCAGCTCCTGCTGCAGAGAAAAGCCTATCAAGATGTGGCTTTGTTGCATTGCAAAGGACACCAGCAGCAGTGGAAGAAGTAATGCTAATAAATAGCAGGCAGAAGGCTGAGCAAAACATTAGTAGGGCAAAATCCTACCCTCCAGCGACAGTCAGAGCTGCGAAGGCTCATGAGGACAATATCAAGGGAAAATGAGCATTTTTCTTCCCAAATATGTGGAGGAACCATGGAAAAACTGGGTAGAAATTACCGCAGGACTGCAGAGGAATTAACCCCTGTGGCTTTGCGCGGAGAGAAACAGCCACTTGATCAGTGACCTTGCTGCCTGTCTCAAGTCTCCCTGTGTTCAGGCTTGGGGAGACCTTCTGCAGGAGGCAAGATGCCACTATGCCCTGGGGCACAACAAAACACCATGGATGAGCAGGGACAGAGATGGCTCTTTGCATGCACCATCCCCTCAGTCTGAGCCCACCTCGGTGAAACAGCACCTACCTCGGACCAGTCGCCAGTCTTCCACTGGGGGCACAAGAAGTCGCTGCATCGCTGCACTGTCAGCTTCTCCTGCTGACTGCACTTGCTGTCATCCAGGACATCATTGTAGGTGTTCACACACATGGCTCGCCGCCGCCGCGTGCCCCCGCCACAGCTCTTGGAGCACTGGGAAGGAGAAACACTGAGTAAATACTTTCTGCCACTCTATTATGGGCTGAGAGCATGTTTATGGCCTTCACCCCCTTTGCAGTCAAGACTGAAGAGACTGCAGAAAAGCTCTGGGAGAACTATTTGTACTTTAAGTAACAGGCTGTTACTCTATATATTCCTTTAAAAAGCCAATCTTGCTAAGCTGAATAAAAGCTCGTGGCAATGAGTTTCACAACTCATTCTGGGTTATAACCCCATTATTACTTTTACAAGTGTGGCCTTTCAGTTTTCCCAAATGGCTGCTGCTCATCCTCATTTTAGGAGAGATTAATTCCCTCTAACAAGCCAGAACTCCCTCATCATTGTGCCCTCCCTGAAAAGCCCTAGGCTCATCATTTTCTTGGTCCCAGGCCCACACTCAGGAATTTCCTTGTTTATGGAAAAGCTAAAAGCCACAAAGGATAGAAATTTCAGAAGTCCTCTACTGATGATAATATGTCCTGCCCATTCCTGGCAGTGGTGCTGGCTTTCATGGGAGAAGTGTCCAAGGCCAGGCTGGACAGGGCTTGGAGCAACCTGGTCTAGTGAAAGGTGCCCTTGCCCATAGCAGGGAGTTGGAACTGGATGAGCTTACAACCCAAACCAGTCTAGGATTCCAAGACAGTCAGCAGAGCTTTAACATAATGAAAAACAAACCTTGGGATGCTTAAAGGCATAAATTAGTTGAGAGAAATAAGGAATAATAAGGGAAATAAGTTGAGGAAAATAAGGAGTACCAGACTGATTTCGACTACAGCATCCTCCAGGAAAAGCAATGAAAGCAGAATCACTGGGGCCAACTTTATACAAATGCTGTTTGCAAACTAAACAGCCTGACACATCCCTGTACAAGAAAGAGACCGTGTTCACCGTATCACTGAGCATCTCTTACCTCAGTCCAGGCTGAATACCGCCACCCTCCCACATTACAGTCTCCCGTACACTTCTCCCTCGTGCTGGGCTTGGGCTGGCTGCTGCAGAACCGGTCGTCAACCTTCTCTATCTTCCCCTCCAGCCTGATGTACTTGGAGCAGTAGATCTCCAGGGTGCGGTACCCCAGCCCACACTGGGCCGTGCATTCACTCTTCCTCGCGATGTGCCACCTGAGCCAAGGAGAGCAAACATCAGTGGTGGGGCTCTGGGACCCTGCAGGTAATGTGCTAAAGGGTGTTTGATACAAACAAGGTTAGGCTCAGGTTGCCCAAAGAAGTGATGAATGCTCCATCCCTGGCAGTGTTCAAGGCCAGGTTGGACAGAGCCTTGGGTGACAGGGTCTCATGTGAGGTGTCGCTGCCCATAGTAGGTGGTTTGGAACTGGATGATCTTAAGGTCCTTTCCAACCCAAATCATTCTGCAATTCTATGAATAAGGAATATACACCCTTGAACTGGAAGTTTTGGCTCTTTGTAATACTTCCCAATGTTTTCTGGCTTCCAAAACTCTAAGGCAATCAATGCTGACATTGCTCGTTGCAGAAGGAGCTGTCACCAGGTCCCTCTCACAGGCAGCAAACCAAACCTGTGGGACCATGCAAGGCGGCCTTGGGGAGTTTGTGGCCAAGCAAAGAGCAGTGCTTTGAAGGCTTTCCACCCCATGTGCCTTGCAGGGGTGCCACCTTGGCCTCTAAAAACTAAAAGCTGAAAAATACAGCATCATAAAACAATCTGCACAGGCTTGAAAGGCACTTCCCATGGCAGGATGTCTGTAGAATAGTTTCAGCTACTCGAAGTGTGAGTGAATGACTTGCTCCAAGACACAGCAGCCCCAGAGGTGTCAGTGGAGATTTTTCCTGTGGACACACAGATTCCTACCCTGCTGCCTCCTTCCCATGATGGACAGCAGGGAATAGTGCTGGTGGCCTCACCCCTGCTCCACATCATTGCCGGCAAGAGATGCTGGACATGTGGCCTGATCCAGGGAGATGTTGGAGACCACGGAATCAACAGGAGTTGATGGCTCCTGGGAAAGGAGGTGCTGGGCACCCCTGGGCTGGTGCTATAGCCTGTGTGGGGAGCAAAGAGCCTTGCTCTTAAGCCAAGAGAGCAAACTTCAGCACAGCCAGGAGAAGAATAAGATCAAGGGGATT
Source organism: Psittacula echo (assembly GCF_963264785.1). Taxonomy (NCBI): domain Eukaryota; kingdom Metazoa; phylum Chordata; class Aves; order Psittaciformes; family Psittacidae; genus Psittacula; species Psittacula echo. The sequence continues at coordinate 7,107,084 of NC_137745.1, forward strand.
TGGAGTCAATAGCTCTTGAATAGCAGGAGCCCTCACATCCCTGCCCACTTTCAAACTCCTGCATTTGCCCTTCTCAAGTTTCCAACCTGTTGCAATGGCAACAGCTGTTACCTCGACAACCCGACCTACAGCCCCTATAGAGCCCCTATAGACAGCCCAGGCTTGAACACAGACAGAGAAACCCCTTCGGAAACACGGCTATCTGAATTCCTTCACCAGCAGCCGTTTAATGCCACCATATTTAAGTTCCAGAAAGGAAAACAGATTGCTTTTTAAAGGAAAATGGGCAGTGATGATTTAGACCATGCTCTATCAATTCCAGCTCACCAGGAGTTGTCTGGGGACAGCCCCAAACCTGCTCCACACTTAATCTTTGCTTTCAGCAAACGGTGATAAATCCAAGTCTTAGTTACTCTTTTGCTTTGAGCATGTGTCTTTCCCTCTTTGCAGGCTGTTTGGAGGATGGTGCTGAGCATTTCTGATTCAGGCAGATGCAAATTTCAAGGCACAGGGAGATTTTTCAATATTAGGTGATTTTTCTTTCTTCTTTTTTATAGTTAGCACTGATTAATCCAACAAGAGAAACGTGAAAATGTAGAAAAGTGCCTCTCAAAACACAGCTTGTGGATGTCAATCCTTCTTGGTTGACAAAGAGGCAACTGCTAATCCTTTTATTTTTTCTTCTAGATCTAATACAGATCTAGAAAGAAAAGGAATTCTGGTGAGAGGAAAAAGGGAAGAGGAGTAAACAACAATAAATGTATGACGTATATGTATAGACACAGATGAGTAGAGTGCACCTTAATTCACATTCTGTGCTACAAGGCTCCGTGATGGGGTCAGGCTGGGGAATTCGATCGCATCGCTGGTCCGACACTGTGAGCTGATCTGACTCTCTTGTACACACGGGTTTCCTCTTTCGTTCTCCTACACAGAAAAAAGGGCACATTGATCATACAGGAAAGCAATCAAATCAGTTATTTCTCTTAGTCCTTTTATAGCAGCACTTAAGAGATGTTTAATTATGCATTTAAATCTCTTTCAGAAACAGGGAGGGGGTTAAGATTATAAGAAGAGCAGAAAGGGGTTAACACAGATAAGATGACGCAAGGGCAAGGATGGGCGCTGTGTGTTTAGCAGGGTCAGCACTGGCAGGGTGCAACAACTGGATGTCAGACCCCAAACCAGACCCTGATGCCCTTTGCTGCCTTAGGAAATGACACGTAACTTCTCCTGTGCTTGATCTTAACTCAAGTGCACACAAGGTTGCCAGGCTCATCTAGCTCAGAGGGGCTGTAAAGATGCCCTGCTCTGAAACCAAGAAGCAGCAAAGCAGTGCTACAAGGCCTTGTACAACATTATCTACTACCACAGGGAAACGATCACACCCATAACGTGAGAATCTCAAAGAAATCAAACAGCAAGGGATTTGACAGCACTGCTCAGATCCCAGACAAATCCAGGACAAAACAGCCTTCTCCAGCACCCACCTTGGCAGAGTTTACTACAGGGCTGCCACGGGCCATACACATTCCAGTAAAACTGCTGAGGTTTGTCCTCAATGGGGATATTAAATGTGTAACGAACATCAGGATTGTACAAATTGCCCACTGATAAAACCTGAGAGGAAAAAAGATGAAGCAGATAAATGAAGAGCCTTTGCTGCTCACTGTTTTCAGTCCAGTAATGCTGGGCAGACTTTTCCACACACAACGTATACTTCACCTGAAGCGTTATTTCTTGCTCAATCCGATCTGTAGAATTAATCCTTTCAATAGTATTATCCGATCCACTGTATTCGATCACAGCATTTCCAACTTTGATTTCCCTTTTAAACATACTGACGACAAAGTCTCCATTTAATATAAAGTCTCCTTGACTGTTAGATAAGGCTGCATAGGTGCAAAAAACAAGAACTAAAGAGGCAGAATTAACTCATACATACGTAATAACATGGATCATGTGCTCTCAGTGCTCCTTTTCATTTGAGTGAGAGGAAAAGCCCACTGGCACTCTCAGACAGAAAGGATGTAAACAAAGCAGCAGAGCTCTTACAGACATTGTGTCCTTCTTCCACTGAAAAGACTCATTAAAACCAAGGCTGAAAGCATGAGGTTGTTTCTAACTAGTTCACCCATAACCCAGGGCAGAGATATACCTAAAAGGCATGTGGGGCTGGCTGCAGTACACAGCACACACTGTCTGTATCCCCTCATATTCCGCAGAAATAATCCTGCCCAAAACATCTTGTTAGTTGTGTGGATAGGGTGGCTTCCCTGTTGTTTCCAGGTGTGTTCTTAGGGTAAATGTACGTAACCCTAATTGCCCAAATGTCATTTTCTAGTAGGTAATTATAGGGAGTTTGGTCAGTATCTCCCCCTCTCCCTCCTCCCTCTGTACTTTTTATTATTCCAAATCTTAAGGTATGTGAAAGCAACGAAGGCTTAAAGCCTAAATGCTTTATAAAAGGAACAGTTTCCTGAAAACAGCAGTCTGCTGCACAGCTTCACACTAATGCGATTATGTAGCTAATTTCCTAAGTTAGTTTCCCCACCATTTCACCCATCACAGCTACATTACTACAAAGACTCTGTACTGAAAAATCCAAACTTAACACCAAAACACCAAAGAGAAGGGTTTTACACTGAATGAGAGATAATGAAGCAAAACAGTGCTCTGTAGCAAGCAGACATAGATGGAGGAAAGCTCACAAAGCAGACACTACACTCAACTAAATTCCATGCTTTGGAGGCTCTAATGTCATTAGGCAGTAGTAAAACTCATTAAGGGATTCCTTCTCGTTTACTGTATCTCCTACGACAGTAGGTACACGTCTTGGACTTGATGACAACATCAAATTCCTCCTAAATTGTTAAGCAACTACAAGGTTCTCAGTACTGAGGGCCCAAGATTTCACACTCAGTGAGCTGCAAAATAAGTGAACACATGCACACTTCTCATTTGCTTCTAGTCAGGCCTAATATGAAGAGATGCTTTCCCAGCAATATTAAAGCAACATTAAAGAAGATTTGACTTCATTGCTTCCCAAGAAGATTAAAGGCCCTCCAAGAAGAACTGAAAAGTTCTTTGGGGCTCCTTCTGGGGTGAACAAGTTGGAATTGGCAGAACATGGGGAGGAATGCTTTTTCTAGACAAGAGGAATAACAAAACATACCTCCCTCCCCCAGGATGGAAAACTATCACACCTCAGTAAGGCTTTCTTGGTACTGATGTGCATTCATCCTGCACCATCTCTCATTGCTGTGAATGTTCAAAATGATGCAGTGCGGCTACGAGCGTGCAAGGGAACTGCTCTAGCGTTTCAGACAGCCAAAGCTGTAAGCACTGTTTCTCTTTGGTACACAATAGCATCCTCTAGTCGTTTCTCAAGTGGGTTCCTTTACCTTCAATGGCCTAGAAACCATCAACCTAGTCCCATTTTTAACATGCCCAGTTATGGCGAGCACTTGGCCTAAGCCACATGTGTGTGCTGCAGGTTGGTCTAACATAGCACTCCAAGCATTTTCATCTGCCTCTACAGACATACCCACAGATAACAGTGACTACCAATGTCCAACAGCCAAAAGCCAAGTTATTTATTGGGTTTAAATCCTGCCAGTATCTTTGGTGCAGGGTGTTTCTTTACATTTATGTATTGCTGTCAGGCAGGGAAAAGAAGGGCTCAATTTAAGTGAAATCAGAATTATTATTCTTAGATGAGTAGCAAACAATTTCCCTTTGAATTTGTTTGTACACATGTTGTTCAGGGTACACCATATTTAGTCTCAAGCCAAGGCACAGTGAAAGCAGAGAGGTGTTAAGTTGTGATGAGGAGGCTCCAGCAGAACTTGGAAGTCTGTTTGGTCCCAGCTTTGTGCCTCAGCTGCCACCCACACCCAGGCTCAATAGTCCCTCCAGTTCCAGAGATGCCATAATGGGATATTTCTTATAATGTGAACCTCCCAAACTTTCCATCAAGGATGGCATGCACAAAAAGAAGAAACAAGACAAGCCTGAGCATTTGGTAGACATACGAGAAATTCTCAATAAGAAAACATCTCCTTTAAATGAATTCTTCACCCTGTCTTGCAGAGATCACCAGTAGAGGTATCGCCACAACCAGATAATAAAGCGAATTTCTGGACTGAAACAAGGACTGCAACTCACCCAGGTAGTTGTCATCCTCTGGCTTCCCTGAGTAACTGTGCTGATGCACATCGATATTGGTTGCACCAGCTGGGATGCGGACCACAACATTATAGCCTAGAAAAGATTTAACAAAAAGCCAAGGCTGTTACACAGACATTTCATTTGCTTTTTACAGGGGGAAGGGAAATGAGCAAAATTACCTCACATTACACAGGCTGATACTTTTCATTTAGGGATAGCATAAATAGTTATAAAATAGAATATACTATAGCTAGAAGGGTTTTGCATTTTACATCAGTGTTTTTTGTAGATTAAGTGTGGTAATGGCTTTTATAGACCCACATTTTTCACTATAAAGTTTTTAGCAACAGATTCTTACCATAATGCACCGTGTTAAATGTGCCTGCAACAGTTTTGCATGAAGAATTATCCCCACCACAAACACCACATTTATCTCTTCTCGCTTTTGAATTCAGCACATGATCGCATCCAGCTTGCTTTAAGAGAGACATTGAAAAAACTAGATTGAGCAAATACAGACTAGAACAGCATTTACAAACCTCCCAATTAAGGCGCACAAAAGCTGTGTATGCAAAAGGCTGCTGTGAGACAAATTGTTTTGCTTCCCCACATTTTTCTGCTGAATTACAGTGTGGCCATCCCACACCATTTCCAAACAAAAGGCTTCCGTACAAAGCGAGAATCAGAGCTGCCATTTGCACCAGGCGATGCCTTCGCTAAAGAAAACTTCCTCCATCAATTGCTTCCATAGAGAAAAGTGTGAAAAATAATTGTGAATGGAAATGTAAAGTGCTCTGGGGTCTGACCGGGAAGAACCAGGGCAGGGCATAGAAGGAAGCATCGTTTGGATTCAGGCTTAGACCTCCACAGCCCTCAGTAACTTAGGACAGATGTACAAACTTCCTCCACTTGAGTGTGTCCAAAGAGCAATGAAGCTTGTGAAGGGTCTGGAAAACAAGTCTGTGAGGAGGAGCTCAAGGAACTGGGGTTGTTTAATCTGGAGAAAAGGAGGCTCAGGGGGACTTTATTGCTCCCTACTACTGCCTGATAGGAGGATGGAGTGAGGTGGGACTTGGTCTCTTTTCCAAGTAACAAGTGATAGGACAAGAGGAAATAGCCTCAAATTGTGCCAGGAGAGGTTTAGATTGGATATTAGGTTGTCAAGCATTGGAGCAGGCTGCCCAGGGCAGTGGTGGAGTCACCATCCCTGGAGGTATTTAAAAGATGTATAGATGTGGCGCTTTGGGACATGGTTTAGTGGTGAACTTGGCAGTGTTAGGTTACAGCTGGACTCAGTCTTAAAGTTCTTTACAACCTAAACGAAGAGGGCATGCCAACAAGCAGGTAGAGCAAGGTGCAGAAGCACCAGCCTGATGTGCAAAGCTGCAATCACCCTTTGCTGAAGAGGAGGGAAAATACTTACCCGGCAAAGGCCCTGCACACAGATATCATTGGTGTCGGGGCCGCAGGGTGTCCCATCAATAACTCGATCCCGCAGCTGGTAATACGCCGTATTTCCTGCCACTCGGCAGAACAGCTTGCACCGATCCTTCATTAGGACTGGGGACAGGAGAGAGGAAAACCAGAAGCACGTTATCCAAACGCCATCACCCTGATGCCGCAATCCAGGAGGCAGGATCCGCATCACCCCTGCCACTTACTGCCGCTGTATTTGGGAACCCAGCGCACGTTCGTGGGCAGCCCGTTGATGTTAAAGTGCTTCCCATCAAAGTCAGCACACTGCTCATCCCGGAAATCCTTCTTCAGCTTTGAGCATGGTTCGGTGTTGCAGGATTTAAACTTCATGCGGCGCCCCACGCAGTATTTCCCACCGTTTTTAGGCCTACAGAAACAAAATCAGGCTGGACATGAGATGTAATCTCCAATTCTGCAACCTATTCAGCACAGCCAGGATTTGTGATACCATTTTGGGCTCTGTCCCTGTGCACGTCTTAAATATCCCAGACTGACAAGCAGGAAAGATTAGGCAGGTGCCTAATAAAAAAGACCATATATGCGATGCTAAAAGGGAATGAAAATGGGAATAACTGCTGTCTGCCAAAAAAAAGTGATAGTGAGAGAAGCCAAAGAGGAAGAGCAACATCTTCCTCCCCATCTGAGGATGTAGTTTCAAACTGAGGGATCCCATATGGGATCATGCCCCCACAACCCCACTGATCCTATGAACTTGATGCCTGAAGGTTTGCGTGATTTAGTGGGTTGCAAACAACTACACACCACAGCAGAAAGAAGAGGCTTTGAATTTCCCAACTCCAGATTCAGGGCTGTAGTCATAAAGCTATTTTTGTCCTCATATGTAGACGGAGCCTTTACCAGCTAACAGCTCACTTCAGGAACTGAAAAAGCCTCTCCCGCTCCAGCCCCTGTCAGCAGTGCAGGAGTGAGCTGCATGTGGATGGCATCAGAGTTGCTCAGCAGAAGGCACTTTTCTGGTGAGGACACATTTTCACCTCTAGTACCTTTCACCTCACTTCAAGGAAAGTACCCTTCGGATAACAGCTATTTACTGTCTGTTCAAAGGACATTTCATATGTTCGGACTAAGTGCAGCCTTCTATGTATATAATGAGTTGCAATAATAAGATAAAAAAGGATGCACCATGCTTTAAATGTTCCAAAGCCCCCCCACCATCTCTACTGCTCTCTCCTGAAACTTTAAATGACATTGCGAGGGCATGCTGAAGGTGTCTACAAGCTACCTCCATCAATATGCAGTACCACCCAGGCAGCTTTGCTTTTCCCATTATGATACAGAAGGAAAGATACTGCCATCCGGATGACATGTTGCCAGGGTCAGCTTGGGCAAAGCTGTAATTATCCAGAAAAGAAAAATTATATGAAATACGACATGCATTCAAGGGAGGTGAAGTTAAGATGCACCTCAGCCACTGGCATGGGAAAGTCTCCACCTGCTGATGTGAGACCCTCACCCTTTAGTAGACAGTTTCAGAGGAGTCAATGGAGAGCAAAAGCATCCCAAGCATCCCAAGCCACTGTGCCCTAACTGCGGGGCACATATATAGAGGCAGAGAGAGGCCCTCGAAGCTCAGGACAACATCTGTCTCAGTTCCAGCCTCTGCTGCAAAATAGCCACTAAACCTACAACTTCTAGTTAGAACTAGATTTTTAATGTCCCTTCCAACCCAAACCACTCTTTGATCCTGGCAGCTGTGGGTGAGATGCAGAGCATCACCTGCTACATACATGGGATTCTTCCTGCCAGCATCCTCTCCTCACTAACACACTGCCGTGGTGCAGACCCTTCAAGTCCTACCCTAAATGCAGAGGGGTAGGATTTGTCTTTAGGCACAGCCCAGGACTATTGCATGCTTTAAATTACACAAACTTCTGGCAGGGCATTTCATTAAAAAAGCTGCAATCACAACATTTTTATGGTACCCACATTGCTTCCAATATAGATCAAGTTAATAAAAATGAAACTTTTAAGTAGTAAGTTAGTTAAGAAGAACATACAAGAGCTTTTTAAAGGGTAAGGCTAACAAAATCCAAAGATTCCAAGCTACCTTATAGTTTCCTTTTCTCTACATGCCCCATGAGATTGAGATAACATTGAACACATGGACACACCACAAACTGAAGGATGCTAAATATTGCCATCATATTGCAAACTGTCTGCTTCCTAACTGTGGCAGTAAATCTCCCCACAGCCAGTGTCTGGGGCTGAAGCACACTCACACTGCTCACACTGCAAAACAGTCCCAAAGCACCCTGAGAGCTTTAGGGTGTTTTCAAAGCAGAACTGCTTTTCCCAGAGTTTGAGTAAGAGCTGACCCCCAAAGGAAGCCAGCCTCATATAATATCGATTTTCAGTGTCATGAAGAAATACGGATACTTCCCACTATGTAATATTTTTATCACAGAATGGTTTTGGTTGGAAGGGACCCTAAAGCCCACCCAGCTCCAACCCCCTGCCATGGGCAAGGCCACCTTCCACTAGAGGAGGTTGCTCCAAGCCCCGCCCAACCTGGCCTTGAACACTGCCAGGGATGGGGCAGCCACAGCTTCTCTGCCAACCTGATGCTTAATGCATCATCTGCAATTACTAACACTGAGTATTTTAAACTGCAGACCTTGAGGCAGCACCCAACTCTTAGCTACCCAGGAGCACCAGGTACAGGCACCTCACCAAGAAGCACTCTTTTGGGGATCCTTTGGACATGCTCAGCCCCACAGGCAGCAGCTCTGTAGGGGACACCCAGGCTGTCACAAAATGCCCCTGGAGCATTTTGTGGAGCATTTGTGCTCATTTGCACATCTGCCTATGTGCCTCTGCAGAAAAACCTGTGAAGCTCTAGCGTGCACACATCAGTCTGAGATCTCTTTTGCAGCATCCTGGGAAGCACTGGGACAGGGAATTGGTACATGTGCTGCCAGTGGCCAGCATAGTTATTTATAGATGTGTTTGCATGTTGAGCTTAGACAGCTGTCAGCACAGGTGGATACTTCCGTGATGGACTAAAAGGCAGACGTGATCCGACTCGCACCCAGAGACAACAGCCCCCTATCCAGAAAGCCATTCCTGAAAACAAGGCTCCCGGTATTGGTATCTTATGAAATATGCCCTTTCCCCATAATTCTGCAGCTAAGCCTTGCTTTGAAAACCAGGGCTTGCACCACAGACCCTCTAATGTGCCGCTCCACAGCCGCAGGCTTTGTCTGTACCAGCCAGCCTCAAATTCCCAAGCGGGCAATCTTGGTGGGAAAAGTCTGGTCTGGTTAGCAAATGCATTCCTTCAGTGTATGTCAGAACAGTCTGCTGCCATTTCAGAGGCTTACAGCTCTTCCTACAGTCCTGCAAGATACTTGTCCACGTAGGTGTCAGAGCACATTACAGAGCTGCAGCTTTATTTTGTGTCATTTTCAATGCCAGGTTTAACACAGTATTTTACTGGCGTGCAAGATCCCTTCCCAGATCCTTGTGCACAGAAAACACTTTAAAAAGCTAAATCATCTTTGAATACAAAAGACTTATTGAACACTATTTCAGACCTTACTCAAGGTATCTGGGCTGGGTTTGACGCCTTGTATATAGAGGAGAAACGCTGTGTAATGTTGAAGTACCTTGATAAGCAGGAAAGGCAGGCGAGTACCCAGCAGTGTCTCATCACTCGCATTGTTTCAGCAGCCCCTTGATAACAGGGACGCAGATGGCGGGAGCCCACGTTACGATGTCAAATTACAGGGATAAAACAACAGAGTCGGAGTAAAGCTCTGTGGACAGAGCTAGGACAGGCTTTGTGAGGGGCTGGAGAAGAGGCCATCACCAGCTACACAGCTCTCAAAAGGGAGCCTGGAAAACGACTGCTGTTAATGATGACCACGTGTGATTTCACAGGCAGCTTGGTGCTGAGTGCATTTAGGTGCTTTTGCAAATCCCAGCCAAAGCAATCTGCCTCATGAAACATCAAGATACAAAACACTAGCTGTAAGAGAAGATGGAATTCAAAATCCCTTTAGGATAAATGAGATTTTCTACTACAAAAAGCTATCAATCCAAACAGATGCCTCTCCAGAAGAGAGTGATACATCTCACTGACAGCATCCAAAGGTTCGTCTGCATAGCATAGCTGGTTTTGTGTGTGGAAAAACGTGTTAGTTTTGTCTCTTCATTGCTACTGAAGACCATATGGCGTGTGCTGACTCAGCACAGCGAGATGACAACTCCTTTGCACTCATGTGCTTCTCAGCATCATGTTAATTAATGTGCTGCTGTCCTACTCCCTTATAACCTCAGCCCTTCTCCTCCAACACTTGCCCAGCTGCTCTGAGTCAGTCTCTTATGTCACTTCACCACTGGTGCTGCAGCTACAAGCACTCTCTTCTCCCATTAGCAGTGATGAAACTGTCACTGTCACACCACTGATGGCAGTTTCCGTCGCAATAAGCTGTCCAACACCAATGATGAGAAGGTGGAATGAGCCTGCTCATTCTTTTTAAAACCCCTCAGTCCAGCCAGCTCTACTGACCACTCACCTCTCCATGTCTGAAACCCTAGACAGCAACCAGCCCAGCCCTTCTTGCTCTTGTGGCCTGAACAGAGGCAGTTAAACAAACACCAGCACAGTTCACAATTTATGTAAACAGGGTTTTTTCATAACAGTTGCTCAACCTATTACTAGTGTTTTGCTGGCCACACATTTGTTTCCCTGAAGCCCATGGCAAAAATTCCTGCCATTTCAAAGGGAGCAGGATTTTGCGTTCCAGTCTGATGGCAATCATTTTTGAGTGCCACTTTTCAATGGGGCACAGGTTTCTGCTGAGTTTTGGCTAGTCTGCACCAGATGACATATAACTGTATAAAGGATCAGCTGCAAAAGCAGCCAAAAGCTGCAAATCCAGCCAAAGCAGGAGTGAAATGGTAGAAAACTGTATAAAGTGACCTGTAGAAACAGCTGCAAAATGGTGAAAAATGGATAAAACCATGGCTCCTTCCCTTCTCCATCTTTTCTGATCCATAACTTTGGAGAAAGAAAAATGCCTTGGGAAGTGGTACTCTGGTTGTGCCTCCCCAGGAAAACAGGAGTCATGAAACCCACACAGATACTAGCTTTTTTCTTCTTTCTCCTTAGAATGGATCCCTTTTTAGTGCACTTTACCCATAAACCAGATGATGACTGGCTCCTCCTTAGAGTCATAGAATCATAGAATAGTTAGGGTTGGAAAGGACCTTAAGATCATCTAGTTCCAACCCCCCTGCCATGGACAGGGACACCCCACACTAAACCATGTCACCCAAGGCCTCATCCAACCTGGCCTTGAACACCGCCAAGGATGGAGCATTCACAGCCTCCCCTGGGCAACCCATTCCAGTGCCTCACCACCCTCTCAGTAAAGAATTTCTTCCTTATATCCTATCTAAACTTCCCCTGCTTAAGTTTGAACCCATTACCCCTTGTCCTATCACTACAGTCCCTATGAAGAGTCCCTCCCCAGCATCCTTGTAGGCCCCCTTCAGATACTGGAAGGCTGCTCTGAGGTCTCCACGCAGCCTTCTCTTCTCCAGGCTGAACAGCCCCAACTTTCTCAGCCTGTCTTCATATGGGAGGTGCTCCAGTCCCCTGATCATCCTTGTGGCCTCCTCTGGACTTGTTCCAACAGTTCCATGTCCTTTTTATGTTGAGGACACCAGAACTGCACACAATGCTCCAAGTGAGGTCTAACGAGAGCAGAGTAGAGGGGCAGGATCACCTCCTTCGACCTGCTGGTCATGCTCCTTTTGATGCAGCCCCTTGGTTGTTATGATGCGTTGTCCATGGCAGGCAAAGCATACATGGGCTGGGGACAACCAAAGGGGTTTTCAGCCCATTTGGGCAACCCAGCTGTTTTTCCCACCTTTACCCCCCGGTGCTTCCTGTAGCTCCATACACTTACTCAGGCCTGTTGCACTCCCGTATCGCTGTCTTTATGCCACCACCACAGGTTCTCGAGCAGGTACCAAAAGGGCTCCACGTCCCCCATGCTCCATCTATCACTGGTGTCTCACGTTCTTTGGGCACACACATCCCAAACCGGCAGTGCTGCATGCGAAGGAAAGAGATGGGAAAGGTGGGATTGCATTGCTTTGGCATTATGAACTGACCAACAGTGACCAGCCTGGGTGACAAGACTCAGGTTTACTTCTTTCTCAACCAAATGCATCATGCAGCAAAGATTTTGCAATCAAATATCACCAAACCTTACTTTTTGTCTATTCCCTCCATATTTTAGTTTCCCTGCACCCTTAAATGGAGAAGTGAAGGCAAGGTGCTGAGTCCATGTGAATGATTTATGGGAAGAAGACTGAGGACAACAGTAACCACTGAATATTCCCTGTTGACTTGTGCTGAACAGCACGGCAGCGCTTGCAGCACTGCTTATCTGATTTCCTGGAGAGCAGTAGGAATTGCACTGTGTCAGGGGAGGAGACAGGCAATGGGAATAAAACACCAGGGAAAACTCAAACCTCCCCACAAAGCGGGAAAGGAAACTTCCAAATCCAAAGGGCAAAGGAAACAGAAAAATGAATTCCTCAATCCAAAGGTGGGTTTTTTTTGTCTTCACTCAGCTATAACATGGGATTTGCCAAGGCCTGGCCTAGACTTTTGTTTTCCAGTTATAATTCTTGTTTTGTTTTGTTTGGAAAACTGGCTTAAATTATTTTGGCAAGTCCCTGTTCCTCATTTTTATGGTATAAATTCTGTCCATTTGGGGTGTGTTTGCTATTTCAACTACACAGACTTCTGGAGAGGTGAGATCTAGGAGACAGTCACTTTCTGGCCCCACAAGAATAGATGGAAAGGTGTCCCCAAGACCATGAGAGTAGGGCTTCTCTCCTACCGAACAGCAGATTTAAACCCAGAGGCATGATCATCTGCCTGTGGATGTCTAAATCTTTGCAATTATAGAAAGCCCAAACATTGCTGATTGCTCACAGATTAGAAGAATTTACAGACTTAAAGAAGAAAACAAGTAGTGCATCATTAAAATATTCGCTTGCAATATTTCTCTGCGCCAGAGGTTTTTCAGGCAGGAAAACACCTGACGATCTTTATGGGAGTGGGCTGAATTTACTCATGCACTGCATTTCTCCAGCTCCTTCACTAACGGTGGAACAAGGTTGTGTCAGGATACACCATGAGCTCATCTCCCTTTTTTAGACATCCTCATGAACCACCTTGGAGAAATCTACCTAGGAAAACAGAGCAAAATCAAGCTATGCTGGAAGTTGTGCATCCAGCCCATAGGATACTGGCTCTGCAGCACATTTAACATGTTTTGCTCATGATGGCCAGCTCGTCACATTGCTTTGCTGATGAAGAAAGCTGATCTCAAGTGCAAATGCCTATGCATTTGCAGGACAGCTGAGCAACTCATAGCTTGCACCCTAAACGTGGTGTTTGGTGAGAGATGTGCATAGTCTCTAAGGCTGCAATGTGCCCTAGATTTGCTTTCATATGAAAATATGAGTCCCCAAATAGAAACTGGCTAAAAAATCTCTGCCACAGTAACGGACAGGAATAAAACAAGCTGAAATGCCTGTTTCATTGCTGCAGGACAAATCTTTATGATGCATAACTTCTGGCATTTAGACGGCTGAAAAAATGCAGGCTGGGACCCCTATGCTAGTCCTGCATAGGGACAAAGAGGTCCACCAGCTATCATCAACGTACAAAAATATATGACACCAATTCAACAGCACTGTCCCAGTGGAGGAGAGCTCACAGCAATGTTGATGCTCACAGCTAAATATATAACCACAGTCATGCTTGGCACCACTGACCCAGAGAAGACGACCGAATAGCTAACTAGTGAATGAGCACAGCTAACAGACCGTGACATGACCTATATGTCTCTCATCCTGGTTGAGAATTAACCAGGAAACCACCTTCATCCCTTGATTTGATTAAAAATTGGGGGTTTGGAGTTGATGGTAAATCAGGGAGGAGAAAAAAACCCCAAAGGAGCAGCCGTTTTACATAAACAGCAAGATTATCTTATGGAAATGCAATGGTGTTTCTTGGAAGCACACTGTGAATAGTCCGGCTGCACAATCTTCATGCCTTTTGTGTTTTAAAAATACTTTCTGTTGAGTTACAACAGAAAAGCTATGAAGCCTGCCAGGGTTCTCCTTCCGATGAGCTTCCAGAGCAGAGAATGAAAGAATTTTTGTCTGGAGTAAATTCAAAACAACTTAGACACACAGTTGAGCAGGAGAGCAATGGCAGGGATGGGAGATACTACAACAGACTTTCCTTCCCTTTGTCTTGCCACTGGAGTCCCAGATAATTCACCACATCCAGCTCCCATCCTTGGGCTGACTTTGGCTGAATAGATTAGCAGGGGGCAGACAAGTGCTGTGAAGCTCCATGCATGCATAACATATATGCTACCTGCTGCCATACAGCAGGAGATAGAAATGATTACTATTCGTACACTTTTATTTAACCATTCTTTAAACAACCCAGATAACCAGGAAAGAGTCACACCACAATACTTTACAAGCCCAAGTAAACACTAAGGAGAAGCCATATGATGATCCAAAACTTAAGCTTGAATTAGACCAACACACAGATAAAAGAATTACTGCATAAAGCCTTTTTATGAGAATGCATTCAAATGCCTGAACATGAGTGGCCTGCATTAGCTTTTCTTAAGAGCCCATCTGCTCTCAGCCAAGAAGTTCAGGTCACACTTGTCTAATTTGTCTAGACTTGTTAAATTATCTAAATTTATGGGCTGAAATGTTTTTGCTTACACAGTCTTTATTAAAAGCCATGCAGCTGGACACTGCCTCTTGCATGACACAGGGTAACTCTGAGGAGGTGCTAATCTGCCCAATTGCAGTTGTTTGCACATCACTGCTCACATCACAGGGTAACTGCAGGTTTGTCGGAACAAAATTGCAACCCCAATTTTGGAATTTCAAGAAAATAAGCTATTTCTGAGCTTCCAGCAACCCCAGGGTCACCAATGGAGGAGCTGAAGGCACAAGGTCTCATGTCACAGGGATGCCACAGTTGCCTACCTTTTATCCTGAGTCTCAAAACAGTGTGGGTTTTACATAAAACATTAAACATTGGTGCACCGCTGGCTCCAAGGAGTAGCACAGGAATAGGATTTCCAACCACATCCCTCAACAACAAACCCAAACATACATTCGAAAGACTATGAATTAAAATGTTGACTCTAAAAGAAAACTGTAACTGATCATCAACAGCCAGAAAAGCAAATTTTTAAGTCAACCTTGTAGAATAATATCTTGGGTTTTTTATTAGACCCACACAGAGAATACTTTTGTTGAGACACAAATGATGAAAACTAGTTATCATTTTTCATCAAAAGCTTCAGTATCTCAATGAAAGAAGAAGAAAAATCCTCTGAACTATTTTTCTCCAGATCTGGAAAACTAAAAACTAAAAACTTATCCTAGAAACCACGATGCTAGCTGGAAACTAACATTGCACATGGAAATTGAAAGTTTCTATGAATTACTGCCAAAAATGTTCCATGCAGAAAATGTCAATCAGTTCCATATTTTACTCTGATATTGTCAAGCTATGATACCAGTTGGCCAGTTTATGTTACACAAAATTACTAATTGCTCACACCATATAGGAAATTTCTAATAAAAGCCTAGGGAAGCTTTGCAAAGGTTTTGCTCAAGAGTTTACTCAAGGGCATTAACTGAAAAAGATAAGCACTCTAGAAGGAATACCTGCTTTAAACAACGTTATGCCAAGCAGTCAATGTTAATCACATTACCTGGGGTAGAGCTGACCCACGCACACCAGGCGCAAAACTCAACAAGATGCTTTGGGCTCTCACCCCTGCAATCAGAAGCTGTTTCCCATACAACTGATCTCTGGGATAGGATGGTTTGGACTGATATGCTTAGCCTAAGCCCTAGGAAACAGCTACAAGGCTGCAACCACCAGTTACTACAGACCTTTCCAGGCTCACATTCTGTCCCGTCAGCCCAAGGTGTGTGTTGGGTACGACATCCCTTGTGTGCGCCATCAATGTTGATACACCAAAGTCGCCGACACTGCATCTGCTTCAGGTATTGAAAAGACGGAAGTATTAAATATGCGCCATGTACCTTTCCAGATATCTGACCTTTTATGAAATTATCCCCCTAGCATTTATCATTAACTCACAAGCTTGACAGTAATTTGATGGCTTGTGAACCTCCCATTTTTAGACTGGATATTAGGAAAAAGTTCTTCACCAAAAGGGTGAAGGTATTGAACAGGCTGCCCAGAGAAGTGGCCAAGCCACCATCCCTGGAAGTGTTTAAAAAACATGTAGGTGTGGCCCTTAGTGACATGGTTTAGTGATGGACTTGGCAGTCCTGGGGTAAAGGTTGGACTTGGTGATCTTAAAGGTCTTTTCCAACCCATATGAGTCTATGAATCTATGATTCACCCAACCCCAGGAGGCCTTATTTTGCTCTGGCAACATCAGGGTGGAATTCCACTTACCATGTACGGGCACACTTGAGATCCAGGTCCAAAAATTAACTCACATTGTTTGTTGACATCATAAATCAGCCCCGGAAGCTGCTGAGGCAACGTGTACGTTCTTGATGAAGGCTCATCAAGCAAACACTCCCCATAGCCAGTGCTACAACACAAATCAGATAAATGGTGTTAAACAGGAGGCCATGAGACTAGAACCCATTGCTGCTTACCTGAATTAACCTTAGGGCAGATGCACACCACATTTGCCATATTTAACAAGCACTACAACAGCGCTACTGCAGACTCAAGCACAGGGGGGTGCATCACCCATTCATCACCACCACCACCATGCTGTGCCAACAACCATCCACCACCTTGCAGTCAGCTATCCTGGCAAAGCGTATCTGAGTGTGCACAACCTGCATTTAGTTGCTAAGCAAGCGCTGGTACATATCTAGAAAGAACATTATTGATTAGCAGAACTGCCCAAGCTCCTGGAATTGCCACCATGGCTCTTGTTCTGTTTCCCATCACAACACATGGGGAGGCTTCACAGCAAAATGGGTAATCATTGTGCATATCAAACCGACCCGTGGGCTCCTGGAACAGTGTTCCCACCATGGGTTAGTGCCAGGGCTTTATCTTGACCTGTGGAGCAGAAAGGCAGATGCAATCTGCCTCCTAAAACACAGCTCTGCATCTGGGCTACAGGGCTTGAAAAACTCACTCTTCAGGTTCGAGGAGAACGTGCATTCCTTAAAAGCAATATCCATGGGGTTAGACATTCTTCCCCATAGAGACGCCAGTCCTTGCCAGCTTATCATGAGGCTGAACTGGCAGGGACTGGATAGCGGGGGTGCATTCCTGCTCTATGTAAAGGATGCGTGCACACACAAATCCCTGTGATTTCCTCCAAACGCTGCACACTAGGACTTCAGATTAACCAAGGAACCCCATGGGATGCATGCATATGTAAAAACAGCCTAACTCATGCATATGCAAGGCCTTACTCCAGAAACTCAGTGATGTATTTCCTACTGCATTTTGACCACATCCAGGGGTTGGTGTAGAAGTTCAGTGTTGGCGCCATGACATGCTGTTGATTTTTACCTCCATCTTCTTTGCACTTATGATTGTCATCGTGTGGCATGTTAAATCTAAGAGAAAAACAGCAGGGAAAAGCAGAGTCAGTTAAGTGACAAATGTCAAGTATTTAGCATAGCAACAGTGTGAACTAAAAGTAAGCAAACCCAAGAGATTTTCCTAGATATGCTGCGGACGGGCACTGCAGAATATATGCACATATTCCTAAGTGTCAACAAGTATTCCTCAAATGCAGGCCCTAGCACTTGTCTGCAAAAAGCTACAGAACATCCTGGTAAGCTCTCCACACATATTTAGCCAGAGGGAGCCTGAAGTAAGATGCTATTTCAGCTTTTCACTAAGAGTTGGCATCCCGCAGGCAAGCTGGAGTTTGGTCCCACCACCATGCAAATAGCAAGAACTCTGGAATTGAGACAAAGACCCAAGAGTTGATCCAGGGGAATATGTTTCTGAAGGAGACAAATGTCTTGAGCTCACTGCCCACCTGAAGTCCCTTGTGTGCGCCCTACATTGCCTGCCAAATATTTTTTAATGCAGTTGAATACCTTGGGCCACACTGATCCCTCATGCTGCTGGCTAAACAGGGTCACACCAGGGAGAGACTTGGCTCCTATACTTTATGTAGCAGGTTTACAAAATGCCACCAAGCATCAATATCAGCGGAAACCCATGCGAAGCTTGCAGCACATGACATACTGGAAAATGCAGCAAATATGCTAGGGGAGAGAGAACAGCTTAAAGTGCTTGGCTGTTTGAAGTGGAGAAGGGGAAATGACCCGGTGTGATCCTGCCTCTGAAGGCTGGGAGTTTATATCCCATTAAGATTACCTCCAATGAACCACCTTTCCCACTCTGCTCCCTGTAAAAGAGCAAAGAGGCATTTCCTGCTTGGGAGCACTGCTAACCCCTCTGGCAGATCTGGGGCATTAGGGAAGGAATTAGCCACAGGTTAGGTGTGGGGAACACCAAACCTTTGGGGACTTTCCATCAGGAAATCTTATTTAAACAAATACTACTGTAGTTAAAAATAGACCGTCTCAGCCAGCTCCCCGTGAAGAAAAAGGGAGTTTAAAACAATGAGAGATCTGTTCTCAAGTACTCATCCATCTCAAACCTACAGACCTCCACTGCAAACCAGGCATGAGGTGGTTTGGGGCTAAATCAGCTAAGAGTTGCAGCTGGGGGGTAAAGGTAAAGGACTACGTGATCTGAGATGATTTTCTCCCAACCACTCTCAAAAGGAGTCAAGATCAATTAAAAGAAGTTTCCACTGGAGGAGGTGCAATCTTGAATGACAGCATCTCTTCTGGGGATGTCCAGCAGCATGAGATTTTCCACCACGAATTAGTTAAAGAGAGGGATCAGGCTCACTTATACATCCCCATTACCGGCCAGATGCCCTGGGTAAATTTCTGCCTTGACACACAGCTGGGCTGCCTTCAGTAGCACCACATATGGCAGTGGGATGAGCTGTGACAGGCTGAGGACCTGCCATCTGCATGCAGATGTGAGAAGATGCAGTGATAAGGGACATCTGTTAGCACTCCTCCCTTGCCTTGGTGCTGCTTGGGGTACCCTATCACTCATCTTCCTCAAAATGTGGTTTTGCTGCTCTCAGATGGGCTCTGGAGCACTCCACCACCTCTCAGAATCACAACACAGATCAATCTTCCTTGGTGGTGCATCTTCTACCCAAGTGTATTTATCTCCTCTCAAATAATTAGGCCCAGCAGGTACCAAGTCCTAGCCTGGCTGGCAAGCCCTAGCTAGTATAAATCTTGGGCTATTTAAATGTAAATGTATTTACATAAAACATACACATGGCCAAGTTCATGTGCTATTGTGAAAGCAGTGCTCAGTCCGTTATCTTCACTAATTGAACAGCTCCTGTATGGGTCACAGACTGTGCCCAGCTCTGCCAGACCTAGGAGAGAACAAAGAGGTTTATGATAGGGAAATGTCTCCCATAGTTCAGCACAGGCAACTAATATTGTCAGTACAAAAAAAGTTATTAAAAGACAAAGAAAAGGTTTTCCTTACCCAGAGTATCACATTTGTCGTGTGCTCTACAAATATCCTGTCTGAAAGCAGAGCAGACCTGACACATTAATTTTCAATGCAGCAGTGAGTTAAGGTACAAGCACAATAACAACATCATCCAAAAGCAATTCTTGGTCCTCCAACAGACCTTCTCATACTGGTTTGCCACATCATCCAGAGTCCGAACCAACTCCCTACCACAGTAAATGTTTTTCACCCTATGCTGAACCCATGGGCAGACCTTGGACAGTCCTGATGCTCTCAGTCATCTATCGCTATGCTGGTCACACTATCCCAATTCAGCTCACAGTTACATGCTCCTGCAATTGCAAATGTGACTGCACCCACATCCAAACCTAATAATTTCCCATAGCTGGATACGTGACATGCTCACAGTTTCTTATGTATGACAGGGTATAGTTTTTGTGAGAATATTCACCATACCTGGTAACAAGCACAGCCGTATCATGTTGAAGGTGACTTCCTTCAGGGTGGTTCTGGGATTGCTGCCATTGGCAAAAGTTTTTTAATGTTGTCTGGGCATTGTAAGATATTGCAGGACCATCCTAATAAGAAACAAATGGCAGGAATTTACTTATTCATCGTAATGCCCACTACAAACGCCACTGTCAAACAGAAGGTGAAGAAAATCGCTTCCATTACCTGTTCATTATGTATCACCACCAATTTCACAATAACAATATTAATTAAATTTCCAATGCTCGGATCTTTGTAGATAGAAGCCACCTGATTTGAATAGAATTGTTCAGAATTATTGTTAACATTCAAGGAAAGAAACAACTAAGACAACACATTGCATGTTTTCCATTCTGCAACTGTTTTATTCCAGAGCTGCTCTTCTGCCCCACTCAGTGCTCTGATGCTACTTGGAGAGACCTCCTGCCAGAAGCACAATTTCAGAATGAAGCAAACCTGCTGCTATTGCAGAAACTAACCATTTTCTTTTGCTTTAACGCACATTTCACCAAACTACAGGATCATTCTGCTCTGAGATACAATGACCACCAATCAAGACTGTCAAAAGCAACTTATTCTCCCAAGTACCTCATTTTGATGTAGAAAGTTTTAGACCACATACTGACTGCACTTTTACCTTCGAACAGGATGAAAATACCTCCAGTGACACAACTATGCCAGATATTCACTTCCAGTTACTCTGCGTCTATAGAGCTGCCTGTTTGGGGATGGTACTACTGCATCCTAGTACCAGCAGCTACTAAAATGCTTGTTCTCTGCCAGGAAAGCCAATCCCAGCACTATGCTAAGGATCCAGGTGACCACAAGCTGCTTCTCCTTCCAACAGCAAGGGAAGGTAGGCAACTGCATAACCTGCTAGCATTGGTCCCTTGGAAGGCACACTTCCCAAAGCACCTTTTTAATTCAGTTGCTATTTCACATGGGTTTAAATAAAAAGAAGACATGGATTAAAGGGCCAGTGATATTCCTCATAATGCTTGCTGTTCAGAAAGGTAGAAGGGAAAGGTGTAGGAAATGTGATGAGTCTGGGAAGAAAGATAACTCCAACTAGTAATTCCAAGATTTACTCTAATCCCAGCACTATCTCCATGCCTGGCCTAGGCAAACTGATGGTACTGCACATGAACACAGCAGAAAGTGTGCTCTGTCATGCCTAGAAAATGATCCATGGGTAAATGTACTCCTCCTAGTTGAATTACTCACTATTGACATTAATGTTAAGACATAGTGCTGTAGATTAGCTCCATGGTAGGCAACCATCCTGCTGTCAGCCACCACCATCACTTCCACAAACCGAGGATAGGAGAGGAACCGCTTTGTTCGTTTGTGGCTCTTCTTTTCAATGATGTTCCCAGTCTTGTTGCTATCTGCAGAAAATGAATTCACTTCCAGACTGTGTTTCAACGTCTCCATGTCAGATAATATACTGCTTTCTGCCCACTCTCTTCTCCAGTGTTTCCGCTTGTTCTTTTTGTGACTGTGTTCATGATCTATGATTGAAAAGCAGACAAAAACATCAAGTACAATCTGGAGTGAATAAAGTTAATACCACACGTCAAAATAGCTATTTCACTTCAATGAAGAGTTAGCAGGCTTGCTCCAAACAACTACCCAAACCAGAAGCACTCTGTGGAAGGCCACCATGTAATCCAACATCTAAGACTTTTCTTAATCTTTAAACTAACCTTACAGAAGTCAATGTCACTTCAAGGTGGACATTCCCATGAAGGCTTCCCTGCAGCAGAGCTGTCTCCTTGCCCATGCAAGAGGGATGGAGCCTGGGCTGCCGTTCAGTTTAACACGACGTGAGCCCCATGATGGTAATTAGCCACCGCAGTGACAGTGTGAGGATTCTGGGCACGTCCAAGGTGGCCAGGAAACCACAGGAAACAAAGGTCCAAATCCTGTATTTCTAACTCAGGCATGAAGGACGGCAGGATTTGGCCTTCATAGCAAAGCAATTATATATGATTTATTTCTGTCTCTAACAATAACACGGCTGGGCTTCAGTTCCCCCCCTCCCTTTATTATTCTGTGCTACAGGAATGGTAAAGGTCATCTAATAGCACAGCTGCCACTGGCTAAAGAATAGAATTCAGGAAGTTTCACATATACTGCTTTTGATATTCAATTAGGCCAAACATAAAAGCAGCCTGAAAATATACTCCATGCTGATACAAAGACGACAAAGCGAAGAGGGAGAACAGGCAAATAAAACATATGGAACGTGTACAATTAAGATTTACCATCTGATTAGTATGTAATTATAGCATTATTTAAATGTAAGAGCAAAATCAATCTTATTTGATGCCACTTAATTTTTAATCAGTTCATCATAGGAAGTAGCTAATTGAGTGTGATTCATCCATGAGAGACTGTTTGCTTCTGCATTTAATACAAAGCCAGATCTGAACTACTCATCTAAGACTCTAGGCTACAACCCTCACGGTCTTTGTAGCTTTAGCTTAATTTCATCATGGTGGTGAAAAATATCACATTTCCTTATCTGACCCACTGAGTAGGTTAGAGGAAGCATAATATTGGGGAACAAAGGAATACTCAATGCTCAAACAAGATCGAAATGATAGGAAACTTCTTAGCTATTTTTCCTGTGTAGTTTCCTCTTAGGATATTTTGTAATAATTTCCAAAAAAGGACGTATGGGCAGGCAAAGGGGGTCAGCCAGCTTCTACCTATCTGAAAAATACTATCCTTCTGTCCTATGTGTAAACAGATAATATAGTATTCAAGAATTAAATCCTGTTTGCTCTGCATTACCTAAGTCCTATGAATTCCCTTCTTGATATAATCCAGACCACCTTAATACAGCAGAGAGCCTGCAGTTATCTGACTAAGAATTTGAGAAAGCCAATAGCATTTGTGGTTATAATTGGATTGCCCTAGTTCCTCTGCACTAATCAATGGCCTTGTGTTGGCAAGGTTGGGCTCTTATGCTGGCACCGCTTCGTGGGCAACCATGACATTATCCTAACTCATTCAGTGCCAACCAGTGCAGGAAGCCAACTATACATACAAATAACTTGAAGGTGAGAAGAAGACCAGACTGAGGAGCAAGTGCTAACAGCCCTTCAACCAGCTCCCCTCCTCTCTGCACCCTCAGCCAGTCCCTTAAATTTTCCTTTTAAATAACCAACTTAAAAATAGAAGTGCTAAAGGAAAAATGCATTCAGGATGAGCAGATGACCAATAGAGCTCAAGTGAGGCTGAAGGCAAAGCTGCAGTGTGAAGGCAGAGCTCTGCACTATTCACCACCATAGCTCCATAGGGCCCCAAATGGAGCCATGGGGCTAAGGCATCTTCTCCTCCAGCCTCCCTGGCAGATGGCAACAGAAGAGGGAAAGGCAAAGGATTCTTTGAAGAGACACTAGTTATACAGAAGGTATTTGAGTTGTTGATATTCACTAGGCTTGCACTAAAATCTTGCAGCTAGTGTAGAACCTCAAGCTCCACTAAAACCCAAAAACCATGAAATGCCAGGTCTGATTCTAAGAGCCCCAACCTGATGCACTGTGCAGGACCACAGCCCAACACAGGCAGCTATGCCCAGCACAGAGGAAAATCTACCTTTTTCCTTTTGCAGAGATCTGGCACAGTGTCACAAAATCATTTAGGTTGGAAAAGATCCTTAAGATCATCGAGTCCAATTGCCAACCTAACACTGTCAAGTGTCAGTACAGTATCAGTGCACCTCCCCTGTCCAGCACATAGATCAAGTCAGCCCCATCATCCCTTCAAAAGCTGACATTATTTTCCAGGTATGGATCACTCCAACACTTACAGCACACTATTTGGACAAGTCACATACAGTGTGTTTGCCAGCCTAGTTACTGTAAAACCAAGCACAAGTGAGCGGGGGTGCATTATAAGTAAAGCCACTCCTGGACTTTGACAGTAGTGAGCTGTTATCTTCACCCATCTTTCTTGCATATAACTACACTCAGAGATGGTGCACATTCACCTGTAAAAAACTAAACACTAATGGAAGGGCACTGCTCTCAACCCATCCATAAAACCCTCACCAGCATTAATGGGAGTTGCATACAGGCACTGCCAGTACTCACTGTGCCTGGTGCTGCTGCTATCTTGCTCTGTCACAATGGCCACAGTAGCCATACCCTTATTGAATGGTGGAGCACACTGCCATTGAATCAAGCAGAAGTGAGATTTTCTCATGTTACAGAAGAAAAGTTCAGTTTTACAGTGACAGCTTCCTACTGCCACACACAGCACCAAAAAAGGGTGCAATGTTTTTCCACCTGGGTTTGCCTTTTTTTAAGTTTCCTATTGTGTTAATATATTAACAGAAATCAGGAA
Source organism: Psittacula echo (assembly GCF_963264785.1). Taxonomy (NCBI): domain Eukaryota; kingdom Metazoa; phylum Chordata; class Aves; order Psittaciformes; family Psittacidae; genus Psittacula; species Psittacula echo. The sequence continues at coordinate 7,131,211 of NC_137745.1, forward strand.
GAAGAATGGTTTGCTTGGCAAGCTCTCAATCTCTGCAAATGACCTTAAAAACATCTAGCTACACATGGCAGGAATCAGTTGGGTTGAAGCAATAAAACATTTGCTTTAATCTGCAAAAAAACCCAAAGCTCAATGGGTAGACCAACACTTTAAACCCATGCAAACTGAACATCAATAATTCAAGTACTGGGTGAGTCTATGCACTGATTCAACAGTTAATACTCATTCAAGAGGTGGCTAAAAGGCTGCTAGAATAATGCCCATTTAACAGCTCGCTTTACTAAGCTAGTCTATGCAGTTTGCACTGTCTTTAGACAGAGCTGGAGGTCTACGTCCATTTTTCTTTCTGCCTGGTTTCTTCTTTGTTATGTGGGACTTAAAAAGGAGACCCAACCCTGTGACAGGGATATTCCTCCTTGATGGCATCTTCCCACTTGCACTAGAAGCCTCAGACCAGTGCCCACTGAGCTGACTTATGGATGATTTCTACTGATTAATGGACTTTGAATCTATCCCAAGGGAGAGGGCAGGGGAGACGCAGGCCCTACATGAGTACTTTGCCTGCATGAAGGGGTGACAGGGCAGAGCCAGGGACTGCTTTTGAAATAGTAGCTATTGTTACGCTAAACCCAAAAATTAAAAGAAAGAGCGATCGCTTATCCCAACAGTTCTAATTCTTTCCATTTGTACATTAACTTGTCCTTGGAATAGAAAGCAATTTGCACAATTAAATAAGACATCTGACAATGCAAGCAATTCTAGTTCAGCTCCAAGTTCATGAGAGCTGCACATAGCAGGGGGAAAACAGCCACCAAAAAAGAGACATAAAAGAGATCATGAGGGGGGAAAATAATCTATTTCTCGAGCTAATAGCACTAACAACTACTCCAAGCTAGAAATGGAGCATGGTCCTTTCAAACTAACCTACTATCAGACCTTTCCTGAATGTATGACCTAGGATATTTAACACAAAGTTTGACGCTCAGTGGTTGGCCCATAGCACTCCTAGACCTGCTCTGATCCAGCTGCACAGATGATAAAACCATCGTTTGGAAGTTATTTATTGCACACCTCCAGTCAGTGTGTGACCAGCAGGAGCCACAGCAGCAAACCTTGTTCAAACGTTCCAGTACAAGCTACAGCTACAGTTGGCTGGTCTGAATTTGCTGCCTGTAGCTGATACAACAGCAGCCATTGAAGTGTCTGTCATCACTTGGAAAAGAGAGGCAAGAGGCAAAATGGGTCTTCTTCATACAGAGGTCAGACTGGCTGAAATCAAACCATGTTTTTAGGCTCTCTTTGCCAGGAAATGGGATCGAAACTGGCTCCTCTTGAAGACCCACACAGGTCCTAAGCTGGATCAAAGGATTTTTCTTAGCTTTAGGTCTGCTTTAATTCTCTATCAATATGTTTTATATCTCTATCTTTCTTTCAATATATCTACAGATACAGATATCCCTTTGTTGCCAGCAGCTTCTCAACAGGAATGGTAATGTGGGAGCAGCAAGTGCTATGACCTGCACCACACTGAGACAACTATGAGCAGGACTAATCCTGCCTTCCCTCTGGATAGCTCCATGGCTGCGCAATTGGAGCTGCTGCTATAGATAGAAAGGGGAAACAGGCTTTAGAGGTGAGATCAGTGACTACATCAGAAGGGAAATGAAGGATCAGGGCCAGCCAGTACCGAAAGAGAAAGATATCCTGCACCAAGAGTGGAAATGAAAGTTTGCCCAATTATTCTAATCTGCAAACCAGAAAGTGTTCAAATGCAAATTAATCTGAACCTATTTAACAGAGAGATCAACTGAAGTATCAGCCTTCATCAGCAAGAGCTGGACGAAACTGCATAGATCAGACCGTGAAACGGTTGGAACTATTAAAAATGCAGTAAAATATCAGACCCTTCACAAGTGCCACTATTAGAGAAATATGAAGGAGAAGTAGTTCAATTTTGCCCATATTGTTCATACTATGGTATGGGCTCAAAAGTGTTCCCTCCCAGGCTGTTCCAGGAGCATCAAAATAATGGGCTTCTACAGAGAAGTTTTCTTTGCTATTAAGAGAAATGTTTCCAGGAACAGATCACAAGCCCTCATTACCCAGGTACACCTTGATAATTTCTCATCTTCCTCCCCTTTGAGTTACATATGTACACTTTACTAAGTGGCTTCCTAGATCTCCAACTGGAGCAATGCTCAGACGCTCAGAAAGGTCCGTGTCCAGGAGCATGATGCTGAAGATGTCCCCAGTGTCAAGCCCAGAGCCTGGAATCTGTGTTTGTAGCCTATGAAAATACTCTTCAAGGCCAGAAAGCAACACTACAGAGCCATGAGCAGTTTAGAATGGCATGAAGCATCACTGATACAAAAATCAGCCACTGCCGCCTGCAGTGGCTTTGGCTATAAAGACTCAACCTTGGAGCTGCCAAGGCTCAAGGTGATGCTGAGCCCACCTATGTCATTCAGGGTGATCCTGCCTTTCTTCCTGCTGCTTGAACCAGAATGCTTGAGAACCATGGACTTGCAATTAGCACCAATCAACTCTCAGTAAGAAAATACTCTGTTGTTATACCATGCAAGCACCAAAGACCACACATACTCCAGACATTTCCTTTCCTGATGATGTATGTCAGAATGCATTCCAGCTTTAAAGAATTCTTTTCTGCCTAAGGTAAAAACTTGTACGTGAAAGCAGCTATCAATTTCACACAGTAGAAAGAAACCAGATTAATGAACAAAACAATAAATTGCCTCTGTAAGAAAGCAGATAGAAACATGTGAGCTGACCATGTGGCAGAAAATGATTCAAGATCATCTTACAGAAAAGAAATAACTAAATAACTGCACCTCACAACCGCAAGGCACAAAAGGACCATTGAAGTGGTTCAAAATTGGTTTAAGGTATGGTTGACAGAAAGCTACGGTGCTGAAAGTCATTTATATCAGTCCCATAATCCACTCGTTCAAGAGAAAAATAAACTAGCCCTGGAGAATGACTAAAAAAACATGGCAAAATAGCTTGAAACCCACCCTGATACTTTAAGTGGTTGGGTAGTTCACTAAAGTACATCCCAGTGTTTCATCTATGAGTAGACACGAATTTGAGCCAGGTTGTGGGTCACACCAGTATGAATATACCATGGGCACACTGACATACACTGGTGGTATTTCAGTACATCAGGAAAACAGGCAGAGCTGCTGCCTTTGGCACTGCCAGGGCTAATTAAACCTATTTGCCTGCAGAGCTCTAGAGGTTGCACTTGCTGAACCTGACTTCTGCTTTGCAAGCCACCGGAGCAGCTGAACTGCTAAGCTTGTTTGCTTGCTTTTAATTCAACTCCCAATGCATGACAGCCTCAAGTGCACCAACACGTTATCCATGTCCATGTCTAGTGATACCTAGGAGATACCACGCCAACAGGAACAACACTGGGATCACCGTAGCTTTGTACTAAACTCAGTGAAAGATCAAAAGGTCAGAAAAAAATCCCATTTGAAAGAAAGAAACTTCAACCAGTAATGACAATACAGACACGTGGAAAGAGAAACATAAAATCACTGAATGGTTTGGGTTGGAAGGAACCTTAAAGATCATCATGTTCTAACCCCTGCAATGGGCAGGGACATCTTCCACTAGACCAGGTTGCTCCAAGCCCCATCCAACCTGGCCTTAAACACTCCCACGGATGGAGCATCGCAGAAGTCACAGAATAGTCAGCCTGTTTACTTTCACTAGTATATGCTATGGGGTACAGATGGAAAGGACCAAACTGATACCTTCCTGCTTCTCCCACCTGCCCTTCTTCAGTGGATGTCCACACAGGTGATGTAAAAGTAGTTGAAAAATCACAATTACATCAATTTTCATTCCAGGAGAGTAATTTAACTCTTTTCACTTACCACGTTCAAGTTGCAAAACAATAACCAAGCAATAACGACTTGTTCAGCCACAATCTTGGTTTTCCACCATTAGAGTACCAAACTTGATACATTTTTAATACTAACAACAAGATAATTCATGCACCTCACTTGTAACTCAAATTGAAAAATTCTAAAACAAAACCACAGTATGGGATCTGCATTATTGGCTGCAATCATATTTTTTAACCAAAGTCAGTCTAATACCTTATTTTACTTGCCAGCACACAGCAAGATAGCACAAATATCCCAGCCTGATCCCTTCCTAAGTCAGTATGGGAAAAGCTTATGCTTGACATCCCAGGCCCATCTAACCAAGTACTAGTTGGCTGTTACTGTGCTATTACCTCAATAGGAAGCCAGAAATAGAATTAATTACATTAGCATATGGGACTTGTGACGTAACTCTCTCATTTGCCGGTTTGGGGAGGGAAGGAAACCTGAAATAATTACTATCTTACTATAAATTACAATTCACTTCCTCAAGATGAGAAACTTTTCTGATGGAAAGAACGAAGTCAATGTTTTACCCTGAGGCCAAAAGCAAAGCTGACAGCTTAAACAGACATTTGAAAGAGCACAGGGATTGCTCAACCTGGAAGCAAAGGCTTAGGAAAACCTCCCTGCAGATCTCCTGCAACCCCAAGGCTACGTGAGACCCAGCAGCACAGAATTTGCCTGAAGACCTGCCTGGAAACCAGACACCTAGAACGTGAAGTTCTGCTGGATGGAGGAGTTGAAAACCAAAGTAAGGTCACAGATAGAAGGAAGACAAAAGGTCCAAAAGGGACAGGAAAAATACAAGAGGGCTTTAGACCAATAGCTTGACTGAAAAGGAGCTGGGATTTCACCATGGACCAGTCACCAGAACACAAACATTGAGTCCTGTGGAAAAGGACATTTAAAATTTCTGCCTCAAACCTGATATAAAATAAGAATGTAACATGTATAAGTGATCTGAAGAATGAGTATGAAATTTTCCACCTCTGGCCTGTTTAGTCACAGGCCCCACCATTGCCAGTCCTAACACGCGGTATATACCTCAAACTGCAGCTCAGGCTGGAGAAAGAGCTTATCACCTACTTGAACCAACAAGAGACCATGATACATGGAAAGGGACGGCCTTAGCCATGGTGCCAGACCTCCAACACATCCTCACCCATGTCAACTCCTTGGTCACAGCACTGGTAACACATTAGCAGATCCACTCCCTATCAACCTCAACCTGGCCACTCCTCAAGCACATGGGAACACAGTGGCAGGACCATCTCCTCCTTGTGCCATGGGTTCATCAGTGACTCTTTGCATTTGGGTGACACTGGGAAAGAGATGACAACCATCTGTAAGGGCTGAGCAGGCTGATGCTAATTATCATGCAGAAAGAAGATTGCAGTCATGGGGCTGGCAGCACCATTTGCTTGCTCAAGACCCAGGGCAGCACTCCTTTGCTCTGGGGGCTCTCTAGTGTCACGTTCAGTGTGAAAGAGTTGTTACATTTACTATGAAAGGGTAATCTATTACAAATTACTCATTAATGCAACTGAAAAATCAGTGACATATTACTGATTAAGCCCATGTCATGCTAGCTCAGCAGCAAGACTTGCTTCACGCTGATTTGTCTTGTGCTTTTTACAGCAACCTTTTCAACACAACTTACACGCACACAGCTTCTTTTCTCCTCCTCACCCATATGAGTACACAGCCTTGCTTTATGGAGCTGAAGTACACATGTGCTGCCTCCTGAGTAGTCCAACCGCTTTAACACCTTGCAGCTAAATACCCAGCTGCAAATTTGAAATCCTTTTACATCCGTTTCTGGGAAGTGCTAAGCCTCCAGGCTGTGCCCAGCAGCTCTCTGTGCTGGTAATGCATACGGGTTTTGGAAAGCAACCTCAGCAGCGGAGTCACTGGGCTTTCCTACCTCTGCCGGCAGCCAGCTCTGCCCAGTAAGATCCGCTCTGTCCTGTGCTCCTCTGAGCCCGCTTCCAAAACCTCACCACCTCAGCACGAATTGCTGGAAGGCCTCTTTGCTCACTGCAGCCCCTTGGCTCTCCTCCAGAAACAGGAAAAGCTCTAATCATCTTCCTACTAGTTTGGCACCGTTGGAGTGTTATTGCTGCTTCTGCATGAGGAGTTTTGCCGGCGGTGAATATTCCCACTTTAAGCACTCTCATTAAGGAGCCAGGACTTAGTGCAAGATCCTCACACACAGCCTTGGAGCCCACGTCTGACACGCCAGCCTCAGAACAGGCATGGCTGACCAGCAACAAGTCATGGGAACAGCTAATGCTCACTGAAGATTTAGTCCTTGATTCATTCATCTTAGCCACTGGTGGGCCTTGAATATAAAAGAATTATGAAACAGGGAGGTATTTGACTAACAAAGATGGGAAGGAAATGGAAAGCACAGATCAGGAGAGCAGCAAAATGAATGCAGTGGGAACAAACAAGGAGCTGCCCCGAAAGAGTTCATTCAGGAGCACCGCAACAGGGTCACAGTAAAAGCAACAGGGAATTGGCAAAGTCTGGAGCAATGACATGGCTGAGCATGCAGCAGAACTGATGAGACAAGAAAGCCCGACTCTTGCATTTATAGTCATGGACACAAGGCAACTGTGGCTTGGTGCCACCAGGCAGGTGGAGGCCAATCTGTCTCAGAACAAGGGGTGGCCAACAAGCAGAATGGTTGAATAAGACTCAGTAAAACACTAATGCTACCCAAAAAAACCTGGAAGAGAAGAGCTTCAGAGAATCCAACAACCAAAATATACCTAAAAAACATATCAATGACAGAAAACGTGGGAAACGTGAGAGAAAGAAGAGGCAGCAGAAAGGGACACAAGATGCAGAGCAAGGGGTGGCCCATAGTGGTTTATTCAGGTGATGACTAGAGGCAGTGTTCCGTTGGCATCTGGAGTTGGACATCTCTCTGCTATACCAAACCTTTGGGGTTTCACATGGAAACCAGTGGGTAAGGCTGGCTGGTCTGCTCCTTGCAGGAGGTCAGACTGGATGAGGCGGTCAGACTGCTGCTGCTGGCCCCCCAGTACTGGCCAGCACAGAGGGACACAGCTGCAGGATGCAGCTTCGCGCCTTTTATCGTCAGAGTCAGATTGTCCCTCCGCGGGGCGCAGGAAAACTCCACTCTCCAGCTTCGCAATGAGCCACTTCCTTTTCTTCTTTTTTTAGGATCAGAATTTCTTTTCCCTTCCTCCTCCACCTCAAAAAAGCGGATATTAATAATTTGGATCGGAAAAGCTTGTTATCGTGAAGCGATGGGTGGTAGCGGCGCTGCACCTACTGACATCACGATCTCGACCTGGCCAAGTCTTCATCCCGTCAGGGCTATTCAGTAAAGCGCAACTAATTATTCTGCCAGATCCTTGACCAGATGACAAATTGATTCACGGTACTAACTAAAAGAAGGGAAGGAGGAGAAATTGCACCATTTCCTATGACTGAAACTACATTAACCTGTTACCCCAAGGAAAACTTTGTCAAAAGTTTTTATTGCAGTGGCTAAGCTATACGCCAGACGCTGAAGTGCATTGCCAGGAGAGCATGGTGTTGTGCTATGAAAGTTCATATGCAGAGCACAGTTTGCATTCGATATCCACCAGCGTTCAGAGAAGAAAGGCCTTTTTTCACAACATCTGCAGAGTATCTCATATGTCAGAGGACCTAAAACCGTTATCAGAAATGGCTAATTAAAACTTCTACAGAAAATCAAATACATGTTTTTCTAAGCTGACCTGAGGATGCTGAAAACCAAAAGCAACACCAGGAGACCACTGGAAATGAAAGCTTTTACTCAACCTGTCAGTCAACTCACAAGGGAAACTTTTCCTGGATACTGCAATAAGTCTATAATTACATCATCATGGCAAGGGCACACCAGTGTGTTGCTTATTAATCGTTTCCAGGAAGAAGACTATCAGAAAGTTGTTCCTAATAGCCCCACTGCCCGCCAATGCAGGCTCCCTTGCTCACTGCAGGGTGGGTACCAAAGATTTCCTTTTCATTAATTTCCTCTTTGAGCAAATTTCAATCCCTGCCAGAAGCCTACAAAGCAAATGCACCTTTTCACACGTTCTTCTCACTGGATTCACACAACTACCTACAGCTCTAACAAGCTCCCCCAGACTCTCATGAAACCATTCTTCTCTGCTAGGAGTGACAGATGCACCCTGTTCAATACAGTGAGTGCTACCAGATTTTGGTTTTTCTCCTCTGCTCCAAGGACATGTGAGATACTTTCTTTCCACCAGATTCAGGGGGAACACTAAGGTTCAGCATTGCTCAAGCTGCCCTGCACTTGCTACTTAAATTAAGTGACTGAGACTTCTTCACAATACATCATTCTGTTTCAAAACCTTGGACAATGGTGAAAGAGGAAGCAAGAGATGGAGAGAAAGAGGACAGGAGGACAAGTAAGACTGTCACACCTATCTGGAACCTTAAACCTTGTATGTGAGAGGCAAGATCTTCTCCCTCCACTACATGAAGCAACTGAGAAGAGCAAGGAAATAAAGATAAGCAAGAGGCAAAGCATGTTGGAAAAGAGGAGAGAGATATACACCATATATATAATACCATAGATGGAGCATTATTCTTGTAAATCATGATCCAGAAGAATAATACCCTCAATGGAAGCTATGACACAGTGGGGTGAAATACAGCAGACTGTTATAATGGCACAGAGTGAAGTTCACAAGCCAAAGCCAGAGCCCTCCCAGCTACCTTCGATTCAATGAGTCCTGTGATCTGCTGCTCCGTTCCTCCAAGGGCTACTGATGCAATGTGCCAGATTCCGTGTTTCTTTCCAACTGTTCTGAGTCTCCTGCATCTGATCTCAAAGAAGGGAGCAGAAACAGCTGGAAGAGAGAAACCAGAATGGCATAGTCCAGCAGCAACCCTTGGAAGAACAAACAATGATGGCCTTGTGAGAGGTACCATTGTCCCCCAGCACGTATGCCTGTATGTGGACATGTGTCCACATGTCTTCTAGAAGAAAAACATGTTCCTAGTGCATCAGCTCTGGCTGGTCACAGAGCACCAGAGCATCTTCTGAGGTAGCACGATCAGTTCAAGCTGAACAGACCGACAACTCAACAGCACAGCCACAATCCACAGTCATGGGTGCCAAACAAGTCACACGTGTTAAATGAAGCCTGAATTTGGCACCACGCTTCTCTTCCAGTGGTACCTTTACTCCCTGAGTAACTCCACCTACTTTGCAGCACATGAGTGGCTTGCAGCCTGCACAAGGGAAGCCAGTCAAGGTCTACTCTGTTTAGACTTTAAAGCTCCTGCAGATCTAGCTGCAGGCCAAAGGAGGAGGGCAAAACAGTAGGTGAAACAGGAGAGAACTTAGTTATTTGCTGCCAAAGGAGAGGATTAGTTGTGAAAATCAGGAAGTCAATGAAGCAGAGAGCAGCAGGAGGCCACTGCAGATAACAGGGACAGTAGGAGAAAGGCTATTGCTCACCAAGGCAAGTGAAGGGGAGATAAAGCTTTGTGCTCTTTCATATGTGTGATGACTAGAAAGAGGGAGTGAGGAGGTCAGGGAGATGGTGCTGGTGGAGAAAGGGCCACGATGGAAAAAGGCCTTTGAAAATGAACCATGGAAAAATGATTAATAAGGGAAGAACTGTCAGGCTTGGTGTTAGGACCTTCTCATTTCCACTAGAAAGAAATAACACATTGCAAATCACAAACACATTTGGGAAGGGAAGACCAGGAGCACAGCAAGACCAAGAAGTCATTTAAAGGACAGAAAGAGAATTTCAGAGAGAGAACAAATTAGATTAGGATGGTTAGGAATTACACGTAGGAGAGGACACAAAGCAAGTTGAAATGTTCATGGGATATTTAAGGCAAGACAGCCCAACGGATCTCTTGCCAGCCTCAGCAGGGATGAAACGGAAACTTAACATTTTTCCTGACCACAACTTCCTTCTAACCCATTACTAGGAAGCATAGGCGCACCACATCTCTCCAGGACAGCAGTACCACCACGAGCCTGGTCCTAGCTCACACAGTACCATTTCTAGAGGGGTCCCTCAACTCCACATCCCATGTGCCCCACCCAAACCTACTGTTTTTACTGCATGAGTTCCCTTTCATAGGTGCCAAGTCACCAAGAGCAGTAACAGAATGCATACCTGGAGTGTCGCAAGTCTGCCTGTCCCCTGAAGAGTTCATTGGAGGTGTCCGGTGTCGGTAAACTAGATGTGGTTTATTGTGCTCTTCTTCATACTCCTGTTCTTCGAGTGATAGCAGTGGCTCTACAAAATAGTCCCCATCATCAGACTTGAAGGTGCCTAGCTGAGAGGGACCAGAGAGGAGCAGGGGGTTAGCTTTGGGCAATGACAAACCACAGAGGAGGACTACCCAACGCAATGAGTGGTTAACGAGGGAGTGCCTGGTTCTGCAGTGACCCATGTGAGCTTCAGGTCCCATCACACCAACACCAGGCTGCACTGCACCCTGCAGCCATCCCACTGCAACTTACGGAAAGCAAATTACTAATCCATAGGCCAGAAGCACAAGAGAGGCATGACTACCAGACCCTGTCCCTATGCCATTTACCACACCACCCCTACCCAAGGGGAGATGGTGCTGCAGTATGTTGGAGGTCTCAGTGCAACTCCATCTGGTTGTGCTGGTTTTCATACAACAGCTCTCCCTGAGACAGGCTTTCAACACACATGTAAGGACCAGAGGGAGGTGTCCAGCCACTGAAATCCCAGCTCATGATAAAATACCAACACCCCTAGTTGCATGTGACTATGAACATAGGGATTTGGCGGGTAAACAAGATATCTAAGACTAAAAGCCATCCTACACTGGGATGCATGACCAGTAACTGGTAGGGAGGCATGCCCATGCACACACACGTGCAGTAGCCGGGGTGGACACACCCAGGGGAGCAACCGACCAGATGGAAACCAGCAGAGACAGCCCTGGGCACATCTGGGACAGACACCCAGGGTGCTATAAGGCACCAGAAAGGTCAGCCCTACCGGGACCTTCTCCTCATTCCTTTGCTAACATCCTCCTGCAAAGCAGGGCACCAAGAGGGGCTGCCAGGCAGCGTGCCTTCATCCCCCGTCGGGCCATGCCCTGGGGTGCAGGACGGCTCTGGGGTCTGCGCTGCGGGGAGCCTCCGTCACTCCTTTGCAGCGCTCGCCCTCCTCCGGGACCAGGAGGGTGTCCACGCCCGGGGTCTGACCCGCTGACCTTCCCGCCGGGGTGCCGCTGGGTGGCAGTTTTTCCTCCCAAACCCGCGGAGCACCCGCTGCCGGAACCCGACGGAATAATAAAAGCGGGGTGGAAGAAACCCCCGACAGAGGAGAGCCGATCCCGACAGCCCCATTTCGCGGGCGGAGGGAAGGGGCCGTCCCCATCCCAATGCCCACCCCTCCCTCGTCCCGCTCCTCCTCCGTGCTTCCGCCCCGGCGCGGCGCCGCTGGGCGCCCGGCGGGGCCGGGATCGGGACGCGGGTCTCACCATCCCGGAGCAGAGGCTGATAACGGCGGTGTGCCGCGGGCGGGCGTTGACGTGCCCCCGGTAGAAGCAGTGCTTCACGTCGGCGTCGGCCGCCTCGGCGTACAGGCGCCGCTGGTCGGCGGCGGGCTCTCCCAGGAGGCTGACGGTAAAGAGCGGGGCGATGAAAGCCGAGCTGGCCGTCAGGTTGAAGAGGAACTGCTGCCCGAAGGCGGAGAGCCTGTAGTGTGCCTTGGGGGAGGCGGCGGAGGCGGCCATCCAGGCGTCGGGGGCAGCGCTGGTGCTCCGCCGCCGCCGCCTGAAGTGGACATCGGTGGGGAAGGGCTCGCCGAACTCATTCACCCGGGTAGGAGTCACGATCTCGTACTCGCTGAGCTTCTCCAGCAGCTTGGCTGCAAGGGAAGAGAACCACACGCCCCTGAGTGGGGAGGCCGAGCCCCCCACCCCTCGGGGGGGCATCACACCAGCACCCCCCCAATACCCCAACCCCAGCACCCTCTTACCTTGCCTGGGGTGCAGCTTCTGCCTCCTCGCTCCTATCCTCAAGCCGTCGATGAAGAGCGTGGTGAGTGCCAGCGCCAGCGGCGCCAGCTGCATGGTGCTGCGCGCTGTCCTCAGAGGAGAGCAGCCTTCCCCGCTTCCCTTGGCTCTTCTTTTCCTCCTTCTTCTTCCTCTCGTCGCCTTCCCCCACCCCCCCCACCCCCCTTATTTTTTTTATCCTTACTTTTTTTCTTCCTTCTCGCCCCCTTCTCCCCCCTCCCCGCCCCCCCGGAGCGCGGCCGGGGGAAGGCGCCGGAGCCGGGTGGCGTTAGGGGCGGGCGGGCCGGAGGGGCGCGGGGCGCCGGGGGCCGCGCATGGTGCGCGGGGGGCGGACGGACCGGGACCGACACCGACGGGCCGGGACGGGGGATCCGGCCGCCCGCCCGCCTGCCTGCTTCTCCCTCGCTTTCCGCCTCTCCCCCCGTCGGGCTGGTGGCCGGGGCGCTCCCGGGAGCCAATTTAAGGGGCTGGGCTCCATAGATCAAGCAAGAGGAAAGATCCCGCCCTGCAGGAGAAGGGACAGCCCTTCCTCTCTCTCTTTCTCCCCCCACTTCCAACATGTCACTTTCTTTCATTCCCGAGGAACGCCGGAATCGCAGGTTTTCGCCAAGAAAAGCCCTCGCTGCGGCGGGACGGGATGGGGCGGGTGGCTCTGCTGCGGCCCCCGCTGCTCCTCACCGATGGATTTAAGAAGGCAAAGTGGCCCGGGCAGAGCGTCACCGGCTGCTGCTGAGCTGCAAGGTCCTGGGGGAAGAGCGACCCTGTCACTCGCTGAGAGGAGAGCCGAGCTTTCTTGCATAATTGATTTTCCTTCTTTCAAGCATTCTGAGGGAAAAGAGAGGTTATTTCCTTATCTGAGTTTATTTTGGTTTACAATTTGGAAATTTTTTCTATTGAAATCTTAAGACATCCTTTAGAATTCAATGTAATTAAACATTGTCTTCTACCCTTCCTTAAACCAAAACCCCAAACCTTGGTTTTAAGTTGTTCACTTTCTTCACTCGACTTTGGGACAAAGAACAAATGAGTGTCTGCTGCACAAAGGTAAAGCTTTAAAATACATCAATTCAGAATCCACTTCTGGCCAAACAGCACCTCCTGGCTCTTTTAAACTAACTGGTAAAGCCCTAACAAACCTCAACCATTAGCAGTAAATTATTAATTTGGTACAATGAATATAAAACTCAAAGTAAGCAAAGCATCACCTGCAAAGCCGTGTGTCATTAGCTGCTCCTGGGCAGACCCTCAGCCACAGCTCTGCACAGCATGGCACAGTGCAGGAATCTCCATGCTGGAGGAGACCCAAGTCAAGTCATCACACCTTTAGGGCAAGGCATAATGGCACATCACCTTCCAGCATGGCATTGTGCCCGCTTTTACAAACCAGGTTTAATTGAAGTCTTGGATGCTTACAATAAGATAACTCACCTGTGTTGGCTTCGGGGGCTTGACAAAGATGGGATGCTCCAGACTTAAGTTGCCTCGCATGCAGCCAGCTCCAAGAGCAGCATTGAGTCTTCTCACTATGTCCAGTCTTAGGCTGGTGTGAGCATGGCTGTGGCTGTTTGATGGTCCCCCAGATCTAAGGAGCAGAGAGGCATCTCCCTGCTTCTACTCTGGGTGTGCAGGAGCAGTGATGTGCCCATTCTGGTACATGTTGTCCTCTGCCGGGAGCAGCTCTTCCCTATAACCAAATGTGGTTGTATCTCCATGCACTCACCTGCTCATGAGCAGACCTGGACCAGATTTGCTTTTAATGACACAAAGGGCTGCACAAGTAACATCTTCCTATCCTTGCAGCTAATTGCTTGCTCATGCCCCTATGTTAAGAAAGAAACCCTCAAAGGAAAAGCAAGACTAGACTATTCTAAAATAACTTCAATCTGCAAAGCCTGCTGAGGCTGCCAAGCAAACTCCTGGCTTACATGGCCTTTCCTGCCCCGGCATGAAAGAGCATGGGCATTCCCACCCGTCCCAACACTGAGCTGTGTCCTGATTGAGTCGGAAAAGCCACCGAGGTCTTTGGGCTGCTGGATGAACAAAAAGGGGAATCTCAACATCATCGCATAGCAGCCCAGGAATCCGCTCCAGGCATGTTTTCTCTGATTCTTCATGCTTTCTCTGTCTCACCATCAAATAAATGACTTAACTCACAGCAGAAGTAATATCTGTTCCCTGAGCTGCAGTGTTGTTCCACTGGGCTGGCAGGAGCATCCTGTGCATTCTAACACCTTCCCACAACTTCCATTGTCCCCCAAACTTTCAGACTTCACAGGGAGAGCGATACAAGAGTGCTTGGAGCTTGGGCTAAGGCCTCACAAGTCATGGCAAGGGAGAGGGAGGCTATATCCCATGCTCAGGTGGGTGCAGACAGGTATCCTGGAAGTGCCAGGGCGAGCCAGCTCTGCCTGTTGGGTGTGTTGAGCCATATCAAGCTGCCGGTCAGCAAAGGGGGAGTGAGGAAAAGTGAACAGAGTTGCCTGAGGAAGGAGAGTGAAAAGCTGAGCATAGCATTAGAGCTGAGTCAGAGAGGAGGTGAGGAGGCTTACGTGGAACTAGTCCTGCAGGTATCCTGGGGGAGAGGGGTGCAGCCTTCCTGCATCTCCTCAGTCCTCAGATCAGGATGGCATTGGGAAATGGGCCTGCTGCTGTTTTATTTGGATTGCAGAGTGCCCCAGGGCAGCCACTGTCTCCATTTCACATCCCACATCCCACTGCTCCCAACCCCGGCATCCCTTCTTGCCAAGTTTGGCACTGGTGGGAGCTGCCTTGCTTCTATTCAGCTGCTGACACAGGGAAACCTATCAAAGACTTTTCAGCTTAGTTTTCTACAAGGTAAGCAGTTATTTTGGCTCTGAGGTGGGATTCAAAGGAGCTCAAGTGCAATCACGGGGTGAGAAGTGGCAGCACCTACCTGTGACTTGGGTGGGTAGGACCCTGTTCTTGTTGGCACTGAGCTGAATGGAGTAAGGCTGTCTTGAGAAGGAGCATCCTCATCGTCTTGCTCACTGATCTGAAACCTTGGCACATACAGACGTGAGGATAGGCAAGAGAGAAGCCCCCTCCATCTTTCAGAAGAGGGGAGCTGAACCATGGAGGGACTCATTAGATCTCAATTATGGGGCAGAGTTGGGAGCAGACTTAAGTTTACCCCCAGGACCAGATCCTGATTTTGCAATAGTCCTAAATACGCTCTAGCACCATGGCATTACTTACTTACAGTGCTATTTCCACTGACAAACCTAAGAGTTGTATGTTGTGCAGCTTTTGAATCTTTACAGCTGATGATTAGGAAGTGCAGAAGGAAAGCCGAAGCATAAGTAAATTGATTACGTGGAGTTTAGAGAAACTAAGCTATAATCTTAAATTCAAATAACTTTCCTATTAGGAAAGATCTATTAATACTTACGGTATGGTAATTGTGCAGACTCCAGGTCATTTCCCAGTCAAAAGTAACCCCTAAGAGCCCATACCTACCCATGGAAAAATCTCCTTAATACACCAGAAGTCTTACCTATGTAAATAATGCAAAAGCCGAGCTGCAAATGCCCCTTCTGTAAAACACAAAATGAGAACTTGACCACAACAGCAGAACTTCAGTAGGAGATTTAAAGCAGTGCACACTGCTGCAAGAATACACTCGAGGAACCCAAATTTCCTGAGGTTTTTGCACTGCTTTTCACTCCAGTTAGTGTTTCCTTTCCCCCCTGTGTGTAATCCCCAGTCACTAATGTTTGTTCTTTGCTGCTGAGCCTCTCCAGGTAAGCGTCATCTTCCTTTATCTGCTGCAACCACTCTCCTGCTCAATGACTGTCCCAGAAGGCAGACTGTTTCCCTTGATGGTTGCTCTTCAATGCCACAAGCTAACTGAAGATAGCCAACATTTTCTCCTCCATTTAATCTGTGTGGTCAGAAAGTGAAAGATTTCATTTCCTTCTAACAGCTTTGCAGACTGGATTTCAGCCTCTCTTGCTCATCTGTCCTGACAAGGATACCTTGTGCTGCCTTTCTTTCAGTTTAGGAAGGTGTTCTGCTCACATAGAATCATAGAATGGAAAGGACCTTAAGATCCTCAAATTCCAACCTCCTGCCACAGGCAGGTATGCCTCACACTAGACACAGACCCAAGAGACTGTCCAACCTGGCCTTGAACACTGCCAAGGATGGAGCATTCACCACTTCTTTGGGCAAGCTGTGCCAGTGCCTCACCACCCTCACAGTAAAGAACTTCTTCCTTATGCCTAACCTGAGCTTCCCCTGTTTAAACGTATTACCCCTTGTCGCGTCACTACAGTCCCTGATGAAGAGTCCCTCTCCAGCATCCTTGTAGGCTCCCTTCAGATACTGGAAGGCTGCTATGAGGTCTTCATGCAGCCTTCTCCTCTCCAGGCTGAACAGCCCTGATGTTCTCAGCCTGTCTTCATACAGGAGGTGCTCCAGCCCCTGATCATCCTCATGGCTCTCCTCTGGGTCAAGCTGTGCAACTCCATGTCCTCCCAGCCAGTGAATTGCAGCAGCAGCTGTGTCCTGTGGGAGCAAGCTGGGTGCAGTAGAGATGCAAGTCTACCCCTGTCCTTGCAGTCATCACCCCTGCTCCTCGCCTGGATGGGGAACTATCATTTGGGAACAGGAGGTGAAGGAGGAAAAGCAAACAAGTCATATTGCTCCACTCACATGAAAGGAAACTAGCTCTCCATTTGCCTAGAAACAACTTTGACCCTGAAAAACAGAGAAATGAGTAGGAACAGGGGCTGGGTGGGAGGAACAGCAAAGCCCATGTAGGCACTGGAAATGTGAGGGATTTTCAGCTTCAGGTCAGCACGGATGGACATACTGATCCCTTGAGGGTTTCCACTTAAAACTGCTGGTTCCACTCGCCCCTCCCCTCCTCCCAGCATTGTGCAGACTTTTGCTTATACCTTTTATCTGCCTTGTGGAAAATGCACGCCCAGAGTAGCCCAAGTTCTGGGTCTCGCTGCAGCCTGGCAGTTCCATTGGCTTGACAAGCATTTATAGATCCCATCCCCTACCCTTTTTACTACAGGTAGCAATCTGGGACAGGTCCTGAGCCAAGAAACACTAAATACTGGACCTTCCCATTTTTGCACAAATTAAGCTATCAAGCTAAACACAAGGTTGGTTTATTCTTTGTGTTTGACAGGCTATAAATCAAACAGGACCTGAATACACTCCTTTTGACTTCTGATATTATGTACATATGCATCTATGCTGTGTTCCAGGTGCCCTTGCCAAAACGTTAACAGCAATACTAGGAGGACTAAACAGAACAGATGTTCTGTAATCCCACACCAAAAGGCAATCTGGGAACACTGGAAATTCTACAGGTACAAAAAACTTTACCCCTCGAGCCATGTACTTTTATTCACATAAGCTAATTATCATAACAGCCTTGTGAGGTATCACCATCACCTTACGAAAAGGAGACTGAGATGGGCAGTTTGGCAAAGGACACAGTCATGGTGTTCTGACCCTGTGATCAGTTCCACCCTCTCACTGAAGCCTGCATGCAGTCTCAGTGTACAATGTAATATTTCATTGCAGGGATCATTAAGCTGTAAAACTATTTTAGGAGGGTTGTTTTCATTCTTTTCCCCAAATAGCAGATTGCCTTTAGAGATAATAAAATACAAATATCCATTAGAGTAGGGAAAAAGCTCAGCAGCTTTACAGATACAGGCTCGAGAGGTGAACCTCAGCAAGGCTAAGTGCAAGGTTCTGCACATGGTTTCAGGCAATCCCAAGGCAATATTTCAGGCAATACAAATACAGGCTGGGCACAGACTAAATTGAGAGCAGCCCTGAGGAGAAGGACTTGGGGGTGTTGGTTGATGAGAAGCTCCCCATGATCTGGCAATGTGCGCTTGAGCCCAGAACCCCCTTGTGTGCTGGACCGCATCCCCAGAGCATCAGCAGCAGGTCAAAGGAGGGGATTCTCCTCTGTTCTGCTCCCTGAGAGCCCACCTAGAGTACTGTGTTCAGCTCTGGGGCCCTCAACACAAGAAGGACACAGACCTGTTTGCTTGAGTCCAGAGGAGGCCACGGAGATGCTGCGAGGGCTGGAGCAGCTCTGCTCTGCAGCCAGGCTGAGAGAGCTGGGCTAGTTCAGCCTGGAGAAGAGAAGGCTCCTGAAGGGGAGACCTTAGAGCAGCTCCAGTGCCTAAAGGGGCTGCAGGAAACCTGGAGAGGGGCTTTGGACAAGGGCCTGTAGGGACAGGACAAGGGGAATGGCTTTAACCTGACAGAGGGGAGACTGAGATGAGCTCTTAGGCAGAAGCTCTTCCCTGTGAGGGTGCTGAGGCGCTGGCACAGGGTGCCCAGAGAAGCTGTGGCTGCCCCATCCCTGGCAGTGTTCAAGGCCAGGTTGGACACAGGGGCTTGAAGCAACCTGCTCTAGTGGAAGGTGTCCCTGCCCGTGGCAGGGGTTGGAACTGGATGAGTTTTAAGGTCCCCTCCAACACAAACCAGTCTGGGATTCTATACCAAGTTCTTTTCCCCTAAGCGGTTTTATTTCCCTACGGGTATCACAAGGGAGGCCAGCTAAAAGCAAAGGCATCTTCCTGTGGGAAGTCTTTGTGATGTTGTTGCATTTGTACAGCAGTAGGAAGTCTGTACCAGTTATAAAAACATTAGAAACATTTTCAATGGCTAATAAATGGGAATGTCTTAGGCCTAATCCAGCTGCTGCCAGAATTCATCAACAAAACTTCCACTGACTTGGAGAAGGGCAGAATCAGGACCTCTGTCATTTGCAGGAGCGATTTTACAATATCACATTGTGCTTATTAATACTTGACAAGCATATATTACAGCCAGTATTCCGTTACCAAGATGCAACAGCTTGAAACAACACTTCTCTCTAACTGAAAAATACCTCTTCTCTCTAAGGGGCAGCGCTGAAAACCAGGGATCTTCAAAATGCTGCCCATGTAGCTGGACACAGACTGGCACAGAGAAGGAAGAGGTAATCTAATAGTAGCTCCATCACTTGGCACAACTTCTGGCATCACATCATTAGCACAGCCAGAAGGTGCACCAAACCAGAGCAGTTATGTGGGATCGCTCCACTAATGCTAAAGGAGTAAGAGACACTGCTTGAATATGATGCTGCAGGTGCATCTTCCAGCAAGTCTCTAGCTTGCTGAGTGCAGGATGTGCTGAGGAAGGAGCTCTCCTACATGTGCTTCTACACTCTTGCACCCAATTTCCTCATTTCCTCTGAAAGCAGCATTGATAAGGAACAGACTAGGGTGGTGTAGAGTCAGCATATAAACATGCCACCAAGATCTAAAAAGGGATTTGGTCTTTCCCCAACTATGCTGTGTTTGCCCTGGATGAGTGAGCGGTGAGCAAGCTCTATTTTCAGCCATGCACTGTCTACAGTGCATGGCTGCAACAACCTGCCTGTTTCTCACGATGGCCATTGTCCTGCCTGAGCAGCTAACACAAGATCCCTTACACTGGTCTGTACCTGGATCAGTGCTCTGCTGTCAGATGCCTGCAGCTTTGGCTTTGTTACTTAACTTCACTGTCAAGCTCTGCTTTTGCAACCAAAATAGGGCACTTAACAGTAAGAATTCAGTGTTTCTTAAATGATGGAATTTAGGTGAGATGTTAAGGAACAGGCTCAGAAGTAATTGTGTGCAACCAGGGGAGAGCAAACTCTGGATGCAAAGCTGCAGCAGAGATGCCCTTTCCCTCCCTAGCTGTTTCCATCAGCCATCTGTGCTCCATGCTTTCCTGCCGTCTCACTCACTAAATACCTCTTTTGATGGCAAATGCTGTGTAGTGGCAAACCTGGCACCCATACGTTCCCCTCGCAGGTACAGGGAGAACTACAAGAATGATGTGGATTGGCTACAGCCTTTGTAACCACATTCATGTCATGCCACTCAGGCTGGGCTGCCGTAGAGAGAATTAATGGAGTGTAAATCCTTGTTTGGAAGTGCACAGCATCCTCCTTCACCCCCTTTGCAAACCACATGAGGAAGGGATCTCCCCAAATAACTGCAGCTGGACATTTTGGGTCTTGATAGAAAGAAGTGGAGTATTCACACAGCCAGAGCTGCGTGCTCATGGGTTCAGGGCTAGCTGTGATATTTCCAAGGGAATCTGTAGTCCTGAGACTAAAGCAACAATCCTCTTTTAAAGTTATTGTATGGTTTGGCTACAAAGATAAGGCACCAGATGCCTTGGGAAGAATTTTTAGGAGACAATTGTGCTGGTATGCCTGGAAAGATCTTGAGAGTTTACATTTACAATAGGCTATGTCTTTGGAGGCGAATGTTTGTCAGGATTATCAGTTTTAATTACTTGAAATGTAGGCTGTTTCTAAATACAGACAGTGTTAGAAGGAGGGTTTTTTACTGTCTCTGTTTTCTTCCTGAAGAGAGGACAGACAGCAGAAATCACTTTCTTTAACTTTATAGGTAGCAGATTGACTCATGAAGACTGATATTAGAATCATAGAATAGTTAGGGTTGGAAAGGACCTTAAGATCATCAAGTTCCAACCCCCCTGCCATGGGCAGGGACACCCCACACTAAACCATGCCACCCAAGGCCTCATCCAACCTGGCCTTGAACACCACCAGGGATGGAGCATTCACAACTTCCTTGGGCAACCCATTCCAGTGCCTCACCACCCTCACAGTAAAGAATTTCTTCCTTATATCCAATCTAAACTTCCCCTGTTTCAGTTTGAACCCATTACCCCTTGTCCTATCACTACAGTCCCTGATGAATAGTCCCTCCCCAGCATCCTTGTAGGCCCCCTTCAGATACTGGAAGGCTGCTATGAGGTCTCCACGCAGCCTTCTCTTCTCCAGGCTGAACAGCCCCAACTTTCTCAGCCTGTCTCCATATGGGAGGTGCTCCAGTCCCCTGATCATCCTCATGGCCTCCTCTGGACTTGTTCCAACAGTTCCATGTCCTTTTTATGTTGAGGACACCAGAACTGCACACAATGCTCCAAGTGAGGTCTCACGAGAGCAGAGCAGAGGGGCAGGATCACCTCCTTTGACCTGCTGGTCACACTCCTCTTGATGCAGCCCAGGATACGGTTGGCTTTCTGGGCTGCGAGCACACACTGAAGCCGGCTCATGTTCATTTTCTCATTGACCAACACCCCCAAGTCCTTCTCTGCAGGGCTGCTCTGAATCTCTTCTCTGCCCAACCTGTAGCTGTGCCTGGGATTGCTCCAACCCAGGTGTAGGACCTTGCACTTGGCATGGTTAAACTTCATCAGGTTGGCATCAGCCCACCTCACAAGCATGTCAAGGTCCCTCTGGATGGCATCCCTTCCCTCTGGCGTATCAACCGAACCACACAGCTTGGTGTCATCGGCAAACTTGCTGAGGGCGCACTCAATCCCACTGTCCATGTCACCAACAAAGATGTTGAACAAGACCGGTCCCAACACCGATCCCTGAGGGACACCACTCGTTACCGGTCTCCAGCTGGACATCGAGCCATTGACCACAACTCTTTGTGTGCGGCCATCCAGCCAGTTCTTTATCCACCGAGTGGTCCACCCATCAAATTGATGTCTCTCCAATTTAGAGACAAGGTTGTCGTGTGGGACAGTGTCGAACGCTTCGCACAATTCCAGGTAGATGACATCAACTGCTCTGCCCCTGTTCATCAATTTCGTAGCCCCATCATAGAAGGCCACCAAATTGGTCAGGCAGGATTTCCCCTTAGTGAAGCCACGCTGGCTGTCACCAAGCACCTCGTTGTTTTTCATGTGCCTTAGCATGCCTTCCAGGAGAATCTGCTCCAAGATTTTGCCAGGCACAGAGGTGAGACTGACTGGTCTGTAATTCCCTGGGACATCTATTTTCCCCTTCCTGAAAATGGGGTTATATTTCCCTTTTTCCAGTCATCGGGAACTTCACCTGACATTATGCAGTTTCCATCCCAAGTACTATCCTGCAGCACTTTCTTTCACTGATTAGTTATTCTTTGCACAAGCAGGTATTTCTCATCACTTATTCATATGACTTATCTGCTTTCAGTTAATAAAGTAAGCAGCTAATTTTGTAGGCACACAAAACCATGGATCAGTCCTCAAAATTCCCAAGACTTTAAAACCAAGCCTTACATTGCTTTTTGGTTGCAAGGAGGGATGAACTGTGACAGGATCCATAAGGATGCCAGTTAGAGTAAGCAGCATGACTGAAACAGAAAGCAACATGCCAGTATTCTAGATGTTGCTTTCATAGAGTTACTCCTAAAACAAAGTGTGATCAGTTTGCAGTAAGGATTATAGCACTATTACCTCCAATATCAGGGGCTGAATTTGATGACACTAAGAATAGAACTCACATACACTCAGTGTGAGGGCATGACATTTCTTTCGCAGCTAGAAGTGTTATCCAGAGATAGTTAGAGGATTTGGACCATTTAGACTTTCCTGATAACCATAACTCCTCATCACTGGCAGGTGCATGACAGACCTGAGGAGATGTGACATGCACAGCATGTTTTGTATGCCTGGAGACATGGCAGCACTGCTAAAGGTGCAATTCCCTGTCTCATGACGCATGAATTGGGATATACATGTCATGTTTTTCAGGCCTCTCTACTTTCTGTATACACTAGACTATAAATAGCATTACTGAATGTTGGTGATGGGAATCAGGCTCATGTTTGTGAGCCAGCTGTTCCCACATTTTTCTCCCCATGTTTTATCAGCTTAATTCTTAAATATCCCTAACATTTCCATCCAGAATTTTTAAAGGGAGGAAGCATGACTTGGAAATCACTGGAACATGAATGGATTTGTTGACTTAACTGACATTGTTTTGACATGACAGGGCCTACCAAGGGACCAAGACCCCTTTGTGCTAACTGCAGAACAAACACAGGACTGAAAATGGAGCTGGTATCAGAGTTCCCCTGCCTTATCACACTCAGTTAATGCATTACTCCATGCAGGCTGGCCAGCTAAGAGTAGCATTTGTTTCAGGAGAGGGAAAACTCATACATAGCAGCAGCATTGTTTCTCTATACTGTTTTCATAGCAGGTTCCTGCCCATGGCTTTTTGTAACTCAAAGCCCATATTCAAAACAGAGAATTGTCCAAATCTGAGCCATTTCATCTACCAACAAAAGTGGACTTTTGTGTTTGTACAACACCAGGACAGGGAGGTTCTGGCTGATGATGGCTGAGAGCCCTAGACCATCATAGCTGGTGAGCCATGCTGGCATCTCCCAGCACCCACAAGTCAAACACCCCAAGAGCCAAAAGAATACGCCAAGAACAGATGTGTAATACTGGGCTCATCAAAACAAATACATTCTTATCCTGTTTGATTCTGTGAATTAATTAATGCCCCTAAATACTGAGAATGTAACTTTGTAGCCGTGGTTATGTGTATGTAAAACCATCTGGTTTAGAGCAGCCTATCTGACTGCACCAAATATTTTTGAACACCACTGTGAATAGAAAATACGCCTCTGAGACAGAAGTCAGCAGTTTTCAAGATCTGACGTTCTTCTACTGAGAGCATCAGGAGGGATCCAGTGTCACCACCTTTCTGCTGCTTCGGCAGCCTCATCCAACCCAAACCATTCCATGACTCTGTAACATCTCTAACCAAGAGCCACCTCCATGGCCCTTCTGTCTCACAACCATTCCTAAACCACTTGTTTGCAACCCACTGCAGAGCACAAGGAACAAAAGAGGAGCTTCTGCATTGCTTAAACACATAAGAACTACTGCTCTGTTATGGCCATTTCCATGCCATGTCCAGGGCATGCCAACAGTGATCGCTCAATGGTGACAGGTAAGAACAAGGTAAGCTTTGTAAGCAGTGCCATACCTGAGCACCAGTCCATCTTCTGAGGGTGTGCCATTGGGTGACCCATGCCAGAGGTGATGTCCTCTGCTGAGCTGTTCCAGGAGGAGAGGACCCGAGTCTTGTCTGGGGAGATACAAACATCACTGGAACTCTTCCCGCTTTGCAAATGCAGTGTTGGTGTTGAAAGGCTTGACCTTGCACTGTCCTGTGCTCTGACATCGATACCAGTTATGATAGCTTAGCTTCCACTGAGCACCCAGAACAGACATGGCTATAGGAATCCCAGCTTAATAAAGTCTGATTAAAACCAGCCCTCCACAGTCTCAATGGCATGTGTATGCAGCCAGACTAGGGTTGCCAATGGCTGTGAGCTTTAAGCAAAAAAGGCTGTGAGCTCTCTCAGTGCATGGAACTATAATTACAGCTGTCAAGAGCAGAAATCCTTTTCACTTTCCTCATGCCCCAGCCCTCTCCTTGTGTCTTTCCTTCAGACCATGCATCCAGGTCACCAGGGAGTCATGTTCCTTTGCCTAGAAACCAGCTCTTGTCTTATCGGCAGATCTTTTTCTTTCTGCATCCACTGAAATCTGTAAAAACAAGACAACGCACAGGTAGCTTTTTAATCTAATTATACTTGGTTTACTTGGATATTTTTCAACCAATTTACCTGACCCAGCAAAGAAATGATTGGATGAAGGATGGATTGACCCATCCAGAAGATAGGCGTGCGTACAGATATCTGCCATCAGTCTGAAATGCGGTGCAAGAGTGCACTTCGCTACCAAAAGCCTTCAGCAAAAGCGCCCATGGCTCATTTCTTGATTTCAGGAGATATGTGCAAATGCAACTCACCTTACCCTGTGGTTGATGGTGTCTGGAGCAACTTGCAAGTGGGGGTGCCTGATCCCCATGTCACAGCCATGAGTCCCATGGTGTATGAGTAGCATGGCAATTGGAAAAATTCACATAGAAGACCTTGCAAGCACATTTGCTGGCTGAAACTTTGTCCTAAAGATCCTGCAACTGTGAGAAAGGAGGCTCCTCGTCATTTATAGCTGAGGTCAGTGGAGGGCCAGAGCAAGGAAGTTTGTATTGCAGCAATTTGTACCTTATCTTGTTTATAGATGTAAACAGAAGGTTTACGCTTCCGTTATGGAACTCTTCTACACCAAAAATGTTCAGTGCATAGAGGAGGCCAGGGACAGGCAATATGTGTGCACACTTATTTCAAGAAGTACAGTTAAAGAGTCCAGTGTTTCTGAAGTGTTTGGAAATCAGGACTCTCTTGCAGTGATTAAAAACCCAATCTTTGCAGACCACAGGAGTCATTCTAGGATCTCTGTAAGATCTGGATGTAACTCTCCAGTGTCATGGACTTGGGTCAACACCACTGAAGTCAAGAGTCCTTTCATGAGCTCCAAGTCACTCTCAGTTGCTTCTGAAGTCATTGCCCAGGCTTTTTTCTTTTTGGTAACAGTACCAGAGTTTTATATCATTTGAAAAGGTCCCAGGCAAGGGACATATGGAGCCTACAAAGGCATAGTTACTGTGCTAGCAAGCTCCAGTCTCATGCCAAGCAAATTATTCATGCACACTCTGTGGATAGGAGGCACAAGCTTTCATGTGGTTATATGGATAAAGGAAGGAGAATTTAGGCCACTGACTCAGCCTGACAGTAATGTTTTCCCTTAAATACATCCATGGAACTGCAAAGCAGAGTTCTCACAGCACTGATGCTAGAGCAGTACTCCCTTTGGAAAATGTGACCCCTTACTTACATGCCACTTGGAAACCAGTATCATATAAGGAGGCCAAACTCTTCCAGAAGTCTGGCCTTTTGTTTATAACCTCTCATGAAAGTAAGCAATTCAGCAAAAGCAGCTTAGAGATAGCATTTCAAACAAGAATCAGATGGCTTGCTTGGAACATGAGCAGTAGCAAACTGGCCCCCCTGGCCTGTTAGAGACCTGACCATGCTCTGTGTGCTGTGCTCCTGCATCCAAAAGGAAACCTGACATTCAGCAGGTGTTCTGCTTTTTGGGTAGTCTCATGGAAGGAGAAGGAGTCTGAGGAGACACAATACAAAAAGGTCCTTTAAACACATCTACTTTTCCATTTCAGCTTCATGACCAAAGTGCCTTTCTTTTCCTCTCAGTGGATTTTATTCAATTACCACTGCAGTGGCTACTGCAGAGTGCGAGGTACATTCCTGCTTCGGTTGTCTTTGTGGCCATTTGGCAGCAATCCTGAACACCCAGAAAAGCAAACAGTTGCTGGTTTCCTCCATTTTTACTTTCTTCTTAGAAATATTTGGCTTTTCCACACTGCAAAAAAAAAAAAAAAAAAAAAAAGGAAGTAAAATTAATAAATTCTTATGATTCTTTCCTAAAAGAATCAAATTTACTCTATTATTTCAGTTAATGGAAATAGAAAAGCCAATCAGCTGACTGTAATTGTACAATAAAGCCAAGAGTAGTTCATTTCAATCCTTGTTCCATAATACTTATATAATTCAGACCTGGAGACAAAAGCACTAAGGGTCATGGATTAACAGTGGCTTAAAGTTGAAAATAGCCTGAGGAAGTAAGGATGACAAAGTAATTACTAATGGGCAAATCATATGTTAATGGGTAGTTATTTAGTGTATGACATTTAATCAATATAAATGAAACAAATATAAAAAGAAATTCAACTTTTAAGGTCTCCTATGAATATATGTATATAACTAGTGTCTATAATTGAAATAGAGCTACAAAAAAAACCCTTTGAAATGGCAGTGATTAAAAGAAATGATTTGGTAATAATTAAAACAGTTGTTGAAACACAGAGATAGTCCTCATGAACCTTGTTTTATAAGCTTTTTTCAGTGATGTATAAAACTAAAACCTGTGCTGTTCAGCTGAGGTGCCAAGCAACTGAAAAATACACTGCAGAAACTCATCCCTTACCACCTGCCAGAAACTGCACTTTTCTACATAAAAGATCAGATTTCAGAAGTAAATAATTTTAGCAATTCAGTTTGCTATAGCATTAAGGTAAATCACATCAAAGCCTTCAATATACATACCCAAACAAATTAGTGAAATCCATAATAAAAGCTCTGGTGGGGTTCACACTCACCAGTGCTGGCATTTCACAAGACACATAGCAATGGTTAGTTAGGATCACCTATTGCAAGAATTACAGCTGGTACAATAGTAATTGCTGTGCCCAAGATAATTGCAGAGATTGCAAGAATGCAAAACACAGGAAAGGAATTCTGTAACAAGAATGCCGTGTGATTTTTTCCACAACAAACAAGGGAAGAAAATTAGATTTCTAAATAGAAATCTATTTGCCAGGGTAACTGCTACTGCCTGGACAGAAACCATCCCTCTGAGCCTGTGGGATTCAGAACAAGAAGCAGCTGAACACATCCAAGAACAGAAGCAATTAGTTGTTTAGTGCTTCTGTGCTAAAAGAAATTACACCTGCACTCATTATTGTTGGGTTAAAAGACCATACATCAGTAAAAACATATATGCAATAGCTCTATTATTGATCAGACCACCCCTAGCCTTATTGCCCAGGACACCTTTTTGAAGAAGACTGCTTTGCCTCAGTGATTGGAACTTACTGAAAGAAGTTCATCTTGGCCTTTATTCATAGCTCAGTCAGAGCAGAGAGTTTACAGAGACCTTTTGGGTCTTCGCAACACTGTGTTAGTAATAGCAGAAATAAAACCACTGTCTTGGCATATTGCATCTTCTTTTTATACAAACATTTCATCTCAAAGTCTTAAATAGGCAATAAAACAATATTTAGTCTTATAAGTCTTCTTTGTTTAAGTTCACAGTGTACCAACCTACCACTTACATTCTCCGCATTCAGAACACCTAGAAACTTCTATTTATTAGAAACCCATCCCAAAGTAAATATACCATTTGAGTCAAGGATAATCTATTCTGAAGAAAGCTGCTAGCCAGGTCCTGTGGATATGGGAGGGTAAGGTGCTCTTGATTATTTAACAACATAAGTTTTCCATTTCAGAAGTGAATTTTTGCACACCCATATTCAAAGCCATGTTTTCTTCCTTTGGATATAAGTTATGACCTCAAGAAAATATCCATTGAGCTCTTTCTTACTCCCAGCCTCTGGATGCCAGCATGAGGAAGGCAATGAGGCCTTACATACTATGCCCACATACACAAAGCACGTATCTTAGACTGTTTCACAGCCCTGTCCTTCAGTTGCCCCATGCAGAAGCAAAATGATTGTTACATATACTTAGTACAACTTAAAGACTGCTTAGCAGGCTGGTTCTCATTTTCTGTGTCTCATGAGCCACATAATCCTATTTAGTGTTCATACATGACTTGATGGTTCTGTGCTGCTCCTTGTCCAGTGTTGGTAGGTAATAATACCTTTGGCATGCAGCACTCAGCTGAAGCAAACATTGAAAGCGTTAACTCAAAGGCAGGATAATGTCCTATTTGGATGAAGTAAAAAGTAAATAAATACAGGATTTACTGCAATTTAAGGCTTAAGATGAGATCAGATGCCTGTCATCTCCAAACGCCTCTCAATCAGCAAAAAATAATCCTTCTCAAAATAGATTGTTGTTTCTTGGTGCAAGTTTTTCTGGAGAAAAGGGAGCCATACATTATTTTTCTCTAGAGTGGAGGGAAGTGAAGTCTAAACTCAGCTGAAAACTTATCCAGGGCTTCCGGCAAGTGCAGGGCATTTGTGCTTCTTACCAGATCTCTGCATTTCATGAATCCCAGATGATGTGCAGGGGGATCTCTTTAAAAGGATACAGGAAGTTACAGCTATCATCAGCTAATGAAGAGGGCAGGGAAATGAAGAGGGAGCAAAAGGGAAAGTGGGCTGAGAGCTCTGCCCCCACCACACATGAGAGAGGAATGTTCCTGGGAATTACTGCATTAAAGCCACCTGCCTACAGCGTTAAATTTCTTCCCCTCTTTATTTCTTTACTTTCAGATCTGAGAGAAGCCTTGAAAATGAGAAGCCGTCCTAAAGTAGACCTATTTATAAATAGTTTAGAAGAACACCATGAACTGCAGGAGGGGAATTTTCTACACACACACCCCCCCAAGCATGCTGCCTCAGTGAACACAGTGGCACACTTGAATTTGCTTTCTTCATGTATCAGGAGACTGTAGCAGAAAATGAGGTTAAACCTACAAGCACAGGACCCAGTTCAGTCTAAGTGGCACTGGCTCTGGTTCTCCTGCAGTGCATGAAGGGGATGCTCTGCAAAGTATGTCCCTAGTCCCAATACAGACCTTCAGGCTTTTGTTAGTGATCCTGCCTTATGGAGACAGCCCCTGGGCAGGGCTGCTGAGGGAAACAATCCCAAACCAGGTCAAGTGGTTCGGAGGTAACCTACCTTCAAGGACAGAGGGGCTGCCTTTGTCCTTCTCTTTCAGCTTTCTCCAAACTAAAAAAGTTTTCTTTTATAGGGTTCATAGGAATAATCAAACAAACCAACCACTCAATTGCAAAAGCTAGTAACATTAAAAATTCAAAAAAGGGGAAACTAACCCAAAACATCCAGCACTCAAGCTGTCGTGGATTCTTGTAACAAAGCAGATTTCTCATAGCCTGCAGCTTGCGACACAGTTCTCGAGTCACATCTACTATTGGCACACTTCTGCTTGGTTGTTACTTTCAGTTCTGAACCTTAGCTCTACAAGGACTTGTCTGAGCAGATGTTTAATCTTTGTTTTAAAGGATGTCATAAGTAAAAACAAACTGTGCCTTGCAAAGCTTCCTTGCTTGTATTCCCTGCCCAATTACTTGAAAAAGTAACCCAATAGATTAAATTTCCCTTTCTGAGAAGTGTTACCTAATGGCAAACCAGTGCTGATGTCACCATGCAGATGATAACAGTCACGAAAGTGCAGCTACTTGATCAGCAGAGGTGGCTGAGGTGCTTGAAAAAACAATGCAGGAGCATTTTCCTCCCTTTTCTGTCTGCCCTACACACTAAAACAGTGAGCATCAAGGCAGCTTTCTGGGTACTGAAAAAGTTAGAGGAGATTACAGAGAGATGGCTGGTCACATTCTGTATTTTTTCAGAATAATTCCTAACTATCTGTAAGTACTGACATGTCTTGGTTTCTCCTACCTGCAGACATCACATGCTCTCTCTTACCCCCATTTGAATCATGTCGCAAATGCCACTGGAGCATATGGTGACTGGGAATAGAAGTGAATTAAAGGCAAGATGCAGAGAAGAAAAACACGCATCTTTGGCATATCTCTATAAACAAAGGTCAACCCACTTTCCCCTCCTTTGCAGGTCACTGAAAGCAGAGTGTATTTTATCAACCCAGACATTTCCAGCTACTTTTATCTTCTGTTTCTCATCCAATTTTTTCCCCAAAACCTCTCTAACAAACTTCAGAGGTGATTTCCAGAGTCAGGGTGGTATCTTTGTATTTGTATTTCATAGCCCTCAGTAGAATTGTTTTCCATTAACTCATTTGGTTACTCCTGAACTAAGAAGATTCAGAAAGCCAGCTGCAGAAAGGACTAAAAAGAAGATATCTATTTTTTTTTTCTTCTGGGTAATAGTCACAGACAAACTCCTTGCTCCAGCCAGCTGCTTGAAACATCCCACTCCGTTTCATAGGAAATAATCTTGTATACGGGTTACCTTGAAGGGTCATTGCCATTGACGTAGCCAGACATTTGCTCAGACTTGCTTCCCTAGGAGAGCTGTGCCTAAGTTACTTTAATATCTTACAGGTCCACTTTTGAGTTCAAGGGGAATAAGAAAAAAAGATAAAGACAAGAGGTGAGCCAGGCATGGCAGCATCCACCTTGGACAACCTGCTGGTGACGAAGCAGAGACCCCAGAAGTTCAAGCATATCTCAGGACAAATCAGGACTTGGTAATGCCTGGGGTGACAAGGGAAGGAGCCTGAAAGTGTTTGTGCTTGCACCAAGGTCCCTGACATTACTGGCAAAGCACCCATTGAATTTATCGGCTTTAGATTAAGCTGATTAGAGAAACAGCTGGGAAGGCGAGTGTCTTTAATTAAATGGACAATAATGTACGAATTACATTGGATGCCTCATGGTAAAAAATAAACTGTTTATTAATAATGGGTTTAAGGCTCAGTTCCTGTTTTTTAAGCAAAATAAATTTAAGCAAGCAGTCCCAGCTGAGCTTCTGATGGGAAGGAGTTTACTGGAAAGATTAAAGAAGTTAACAAGGGAAAACGCTACTAAGAATTTACTACAGTTCATTTGCTATCTTTATGTTTTAGGACATAAAGATGACAATGTGCAACCTAGCACTTGGACTTCAAATAAGCCACTAGCAACAGGCACAATTCTCCTCTAAAAGAGAGCTGAGAGTCTTGGAAGCTCTCTCACTTCTTCTTTGCTTGACACTGTAAATCTGTATTGTATACGAACATATGCATACACACATGTCGTGGTTTAAGCCCAGGCCATAAATCAGAGCCCCGAAGTCCACTTCCCCCCCACCTTTCTTCCCCCCACTCCTGGAGGGACGGGGAGGAGAATCAAAAGAATGCAACTCCCATGGGTTGAGATAAGAACAGTTTAATAACTAAGGCATAACACAAATCACTACTGCTACCACTAATAGTAATAATGATAAAGGAAATAACAAGGAAGAGAATACAACCGCTCACCAACCGGTACCTCCCCCCCGCACCGCAGTCCTCTAGCCCTTCCGGGAACTCTCAGTTCTACATCCTGGACATGACGTGCTGTGGTATGGAATACCTCTTTGGTTAGTTTGGGTCAAGTGTCCTGTCCCTGCTTCCTCCCTGCTTCTCCTCCTCCCTGGCAGAGCATGAGACTCACAAAGTCCTTGGTCAGGGTAAACATTCTGACCAGCAACTGAAAACATTGGCTTTATCAGTATTATTCCCAGGCCAAAAGTCAAAACACAGCACTGCACCAGTAGAAAAAATGACCGCTACTGCTAAACCAGGACAACACACTATGTATATTTTTAAATATACACACACACATACACTGATACATACTTATATATATATGCTTTTTCCTGTTGCAAAGCAGTTTGGGAGTTTCCCTCAACAAAGAATTTGGCAGCTGAAAAGCGCCCAATTGAAGCTGGCAAACTCTCTAGAACACAGCACACGAGATGGAAAGGGCAGCAATTAAACACCATTTTTGTTATTGAAGAAGGATCAGTTCCCTGTGATACTTCAAATTCCTTCTGTAACCATGGGTGAATGATTTAGTGCCAGACATTCAGAGGGATTTAGGTTTGCAAAGATGCAGATAGAAAACTTAGAGGAATTTCTTTAATGCCTGGTGCCAAGGGGAGCTGGACATCTGGGGGGAATTTTGAGACTTGCTCTGTGTGCCTCTTTCTGTCCTAATTTACTTCAACAGATGTAGCTTTCTCTGCGTCAGCTCTTCCTATTTAGAAAATGTCAAAACCAGCGATTTCTTCCCTCATCAGCAAGGATTGGGAGAGTGAGGCCCTCCAGCAAACAAGACTGCTGCAAAAAGGAGATAGATGAAGGAATATGAAAGTTTTATGCATTGCTGCTCACCTTTACCAGACATGAACTACCTATGAAATATTTATCATCAGAACCACTGTCCTCATGCTAGGCAGTGCTACCTAGAGCCTATATGGCATTGTTGCTTCCTATAACGTTGTTTTCCTTCTTTTACACTTTGCAACAAATGCTCATGCAGACTTGGAGGAGAGCTTCATGCCTGAAAAGTGGGGTTCAGCTCCAACACCTTTCCTCTGTCACTTGTGAGGGACTACTAAAACCATAGAGCTGAAAACTAGTCCCTGCGTGTTCCCTGCCATGCAACAGGCCTAATGTTTTTTCAACACTCAGAGGACCGTTATAGTCCAAATATCAATGTCCCAGGTAGAGTTCTGGGATCACAGAGACATCGCACCATGTTATATGAATCTGACATGTTTGCATTCTAACCTTATACAAACCTCTGTCCCACATCAGTGATGTTCTCAGGTTGCCATCCTATCTTATGCCATAAAGCCTTCCGTGTCCCCTGCCCTCAGGTTCCATTTCCCTTCTGTGCTCAAGAATTACTAGTAAAGAAAGTACTGGAAATGTACCTCCCAGGTCAGTTGCACAGTATTTGATGGAAAAAACATCTTTGCATATTTAGAACCAAAAACCAAAGGCTCACACGCATCTCTGACGGTGAAGTTAGGAATATGTTTAACAAGAAGCCAATCTGTGAGCAACAGAACCTGCAAAGCCTTGTTTCCTTTGGCTCCCTGGCTCAGGGTTGGGCCAGTCTCTGGGTAGTAACACACAAAATCAAATCAGAACATCTCCTTTAGCAGGAATACTTTTCCTATGAGTAGTTTGTGGGATCTGGAGATTTACTTGAGATTACAAGGCAACTTCTGTTCCTGATTGGGGGGCATGAATTTAATCTCTCTTTTCTTCAGTTGTTTATCTTGCTATTGCTGACATATCTGGCTGTCAAATTTGGATTAAACTTAACAGTGTATTCAGGCACAGACTCTGACTTACAGTGTGATGGTGGAAATTTTCACTTTAGGAAACTAGATTTAAAAAAAAAACCAACAAAACTACATAATTGTACTTTGACTTGTGTACTTTAGCTGTGTCAACTCTGCTGATGGCTCATGGGAAGTTACTGAAGCAAGTTCACGAACCATCACCGATGCACAGCATGGGAACCCTGCTGGTTGTAATTACTAGGAGGATTGGTTGGAGCATTAAATGACAGCCATTTATTGGACTAAAACCACAGAACTTAATGTTCCTGTAGGAAATGCAAGCAACTTTTGATATAAGAGGAGTGACCATGGATGGTCTTTCCTTGTGGATGTAGTACATGCAAAGAAGCAGCTGCCTTTGTTCCATGAGACTTCTAACATCTTCCTGAGTAATATCCAAATGAAGGACCATCAGGAAATTCAGACATAGTCCATTTTCTCTCCAGGATACATCCTGCTGGGTTTTCTTGCAGGCCATTAATATGTTATCTGCTGAGCCATGAGACAAGCAAAGCCAGAGAAATGCAGTCTAGTGAAATTTGACATGAGTAGAGAACGCACCAGTTTGCTACTTAAACAAATACACGTTTAAATACTTAACAACAATTTTGGTTTAAAAGCAAAAGCTCCGTGCGAGAGAAAGGACAGATGAAAGCTGACATTTTCTGGACCAACAACAGATACAACTACTGATCAAAAAAACCTTGAATACAGAAAGCGCTGCCAGATTCCATTTGGATGGATAATAAATGGATGGAGTAGTTAAGTGAAAAGAGATGTTATGTGATGCTAATACATAAAGCTCCAAAAGGCTGTAATAGGGCTGCTTTGATCAAGTGGAGAAAGAAATTCTACCTTGGCTCTCTGTAGCAGGGATGGTTGTCTTGGCAAAGCTGGGGAGAAATGACTAGGCTTGCTCTGAATTAGTGTCAGCAGCCTCCTGATGGTTCTCTATCTGACCTTGCTGTACAGGAAAGCCATGAGACAGAAGAAAGCAGTAGCGTGAGTAGGAGTTGTCCGGGCAGCGCTATTCCACTTGGGGAGAAGTTTCAGTGTACTACACAGCAATGGCAAGGGGAGCACATATTAACCATGTACAGTGGAGACTTTGTGCAACAAACAGCCCCAGGTACCCCCTCTGAAAGCGAATGTCAAAAAGGACCATTACACTTTCTAGACTTTGGTCTCAATAGTAGGAAAGCTTCATCTGCTGGCAAAAAACTTACAACTAGGATATAGTTCCACTCTGAACATTAACAACCAAATGGCCAAAACATTTCACAATCCTCTCACAGGAGGAGTGATGCCCAGAGCTCCAGGAACTCAGTGTTTCCTTCCTTCGTATACTGACCAGGAGAACCTCTCACCTACCTCAGTTTTACTGTGTTTTTACCTCACACCCCCCTTTCACTCCAGCTGTTTACCAAAAATCAGCCACTTTATTAATCAGAACTAGGAGAATAAGCAACTGATGGAATATCTTGAGGGAGTGCAAGTATCAAATAGAAGTTATTCAGTTATTTTTCATTCAGAACCATGCTCAAGAGAAAATGAAGTTGTGACGTTTGGCTATTTCCTAACCTAAAAGCAGTAGCTGATAAAAAGACAAACATTTTCTTGCATACTTGTGGGAGACATCTGCTGAAGTCCAAGGAAAGATTACCTCTACTTTAGAGTTTAGGTCTTCAGAGTCCCTGCAGATGTCCAGTGCATCACTATTAAAAGGTGTGTTCCCATTTCAAGGAGGGGTACATACAGCACTTACCAAAATCAGGCATCTTTGGGTCAAGAGGCAGATAGGTGTGCTTAGTGAAGCAAGGCTTTCCCTTTGGAGAGGTCTGTGCACATGAGTTGACTTTCTGGTATTGATTCTGCACCGTTACCAGCAAGATTCCCAGCCCACATCCCTAGCTTCAAGTTGAACACCTTGATGCCTGACTACACACCCAAGTTTGCAGAATCATTCGTAGTCAAGTCCTATCTTCACAAACCCAAGCATCAATATCTTCAAGTTTGTAGGACAGCTACTAGACACCTGGTCTAGTGGAAAGTGTCCCTGCCCATGACAGGAGGTTGGAACTAGATGATCTTCAAGGTCTCTTCCAACCCAAACCATTCTAAGACTCTATGAACTTCAAACTGAGCGTATTCTACAATCTGCATTTGCAGAATATCTTACTGCTTGTATGTCCATAGGTTAGCCTGAAATATTAACTCAATAACTGTACTATATGAATTCTGAAAGCTGTTTAAATCTATTCAAATACAGTCCCTTCTCAGAAGGTCCTTGTTTTTGCAACAATATGTGTTTCCTTAAATAGCACAATGATCAAAACCCTGGTATATTTTAAAATTATATAAAACATGTCAAATTTGAAGTTACACAGAAAACTTCATATGGACCATGTGTGTCCGACCACTCAGCTAATATTCATTTCTGGAGTTCTGGGTCACAAAGTAATATGCATTTGAAAAGCTGGCTAAAAGATCACTTGGATTTTATCCTGTTGGCTTAAATCTTGTATATCTTGTACAACTTCCTGGCTGTGTAGATGACATGTTGCAGCAGTAAGCACAGAACACTTAGAGAAATAAAACTGAGCAGTCTTTGGACACTGGAACAGTTTTCAAAGGCCATTGCAAATACACTCAATCTATCATTTGTTTTGCATTACTCTAAACCACTTACATTCCCTGGGAAATCTAAGTGCATTTTGGTGGGGGGCGGGAATGGAAGAGGGCAAGGGAGGGAAAGCAAGCAAATGTAAATACTTGAAGTGGAAATTAATATTGAAGAAATAGTTATTTGTGCTAAACAACTATTACCAGGCTGAATATTAAACATTTTCTATTTAAATATAAACCAGGCTATCTGCGTAACATAAGCATAGTTGAGAAATCGGAGCTTATTTCAAGTAAATATATATTTTCTTAATTAAAATAATTGCTCAAGCTTCTGAAATACCTCAATTTTACAATGATTTAATCAAAGCTTGGCACAAGTACTGGGACTCTGTATATAAACCAAGCCTTTGGTACACAGTGGAGCATCAGAGGATATAGACTGTCCTAGTGCCCAAGGCTACTTCTAGAAACTCTTGAGTCAGTTTCTGAAGTCCTGCACATGCTTTCTTCTCCAGCATCCCCTTCTTGCAAAGCAGAGACAAACAAAAGAAACACAGCTTTGCTGACTTCAGCCTGCCCTCATGCTGTGAATGCCATCACATAGTGCCTGTGACACTATCCCATTGAGAGTGGGCAAATAAATGGCAACATTCGCTTCACCTCTCTGCTCCTCTCTTGGCCAGAGAGACCTCTCCACTTTCTTCTCACTTCCCCTTCCCCAATTCACATATCCAATAGATGTCTTCTTCCTTTAGTCTTTCCCCTGGGAAAGCCTTTAAGATTCTGCCTGGCTCTAAACTGAAATCAAGTAGAAAGAGTAGGCAGTACCCAGTTTAGGGAGATAGCCTAGACCAGAGGACAAGCATGGCTGTTCCTCCTGTCATCCTCCTTATTTCTAGAAATCTCCATCCCAATGTTGTGTCTGAGCCCTCATTCAAAAGCCATTTTTTAGCCATTACCCATGGATTTGTGTAGCTCCTTTTGATCCCATTCATGCTTTGACTTCCTCAGCTTCCAGTGTCAAGGAGCTCCATGACCTAATTGTACTTTTGCTGGACAACAGTGCAATAAAACAAACAATGCCATGGACGCATGGCATTTTGGCTTTCTTCCCTGTTCCATCCATCCACCCACAGCCGCAGACATTCATGCAAGAGCTCCAAATCCGACCAGTGCAAGCACAGACACCCTGAGCCAAGCATCTGCACAGAAGACACATCAAGACCCTTGATCCAAGCAGCCGCTTTGTAGCTCTGTTCACAGCTCCCTCTTTTATTGCAAACATAAATCAGAGAATTGAGTGGGAAGTTTGTCCAGTTCATGCCTTTCTCTGCAGTGGAGCATGCCATTGCTGAGACCTTCCCAGCGGATGGTTTACCTGCTCAGACACTGCAGTGACAGATGGTCATGCCCTCCAGAGGCAAAGCCTTTCCATTCTCAAATACCATTGCAGTCACAAAGTTGACCCCAATGCCAACTCTAAGTCTCCTTCTCCACACTTTAAGCCCAACCCTTTCTGGTTCCCTTCCCTGTTTCTGGAACAGAGTAGGATAAAAGGAGAACATGCAATGTAAAAGATGCTTGGGCGACGCAGAAACTATTCCAGATTGGCTTTTGGAGTAGGCTGGTTGTCTTTTGAGCTGTGGTTGTGTTCAAGCTTCATTGTGCCTCTCCATACCCACAAATTCCTCAAATCTCTCTTAGCCCTTCAAGGTGAATGGGTAGGACAGATAAGCTCGCTCAGCGATCAGGGAGAGGATGGTATTTCTTAAAGCTGTTGCTAGTGAAAGCCCAAGGTTTTACTTCTTAGTCTTCTCTAATATGTGACATTCAGTCAGCTCACTAGTACTGCAAAACATCCCATGGACCTAATAATGTACAGCATCAGATTTTGGCAAGGCAAAACAGCAATGCTGGGTGCAAATCAAGTGCTAGCAAGAAAAGCTTTGCTAGAACAAAATAATTTCCAGACTGGATAGCTCAGGGAACATTCTCTTCAGAGAAGTGGGTTTCCGAGTTGCTTTGATCAAATGAGTTTCAAAGGTGATTACAGCCCCATAAGTGTTTCCCTAAGCAGTATCCTGTGGGATGGGGAAGACCAGAATTCAGGCAGAAGCTTTCCCCTGTACAAAAGCCTTGCCACTGACATTGTCAAGGGATCTGTTGCACTCCATTGTGTCCATAATCTTCAAATTAAAGCTCCCTAAATCCACAATAGTCTAATAAACCACAAGCCTGTAACAGCCCCTTCAATTTTCCACGTTAATAATCCATGGATTAAGAGTCCCTCTGCTGCTACAATAGCCAGAACTGATCTTCTCTACTGTGTCAATGACCCATGAATTATAGGGCTGTGTCTCAGATGGTTAGATAATACTTCACTCAAGTCCCCGCGATAGATTTTTCTAACACAGCAGATTCTGTTTTGGAGTAAAAGCACATTGTCGCATTCCCATTTTTGGAACTGCTCTTCCTATTCCTCTTGGCAGTATCCCCACACAAAAGCACAACCCCCTTTTTATCATATCAATCATTTGATTTTGCAATAAATGGCCTAGTTGCCTTTCAGTTTCAACTGTACATTTAATGCGTCATATGAAAGTTTAATAAGAGGCACAGTTTCGTAACTGGTTAATCAATTGATGAAAAATCCTTAAATTTTCTTGTAATAGGGTCTTATAATAGTCTGGAATATTTTATACTGATTTGTGGATAGCACTTCTTAACACACTTGTATTGCTTAATAACCCTTTATTATACCATTTTCTGTGAAGTACATACAGCATCTACAGCAGTCAAATCAGAGGGTAGAAGAAAGCAGAATGGAGTCACTTCAGAACTACTGCCCAAACCCATCATCTGTAAAATGCTCATCTACTTTTCTGATCAGGAGCAGCTGAGTTTCTCTAACAGCTGCATGATTTCACCTTTCCAAATGCCACTGCAGCCAGAAAGCCTGGATTTTGTGTATGAATGGAAGTGCCCTGCCAGCCACTGGCATGGAAAGAAATACGATGGGGTAGGAACAGACAGATTGTGTCTAAGGCATTTTCACTGGGGAGTACGATCCCAACGGCACATCGTCTGCTGGAACAGAATGGTAATGTAATTTCCCTCCCCCTTTACTTTTTAAAACAGAAACCTTCATATCGAACTTAAATCACTGCACGCTGTTGCAGAGCTGTTGAAGCCAAGGAATGCCTGTTAGGTTAGCCAGCCATGTTTCCCTCAAAGCCTAGCTGTTCCATACCATATCTTTTACAGCGTTTGCTTCAGAATCCTATGACTTGGGACATTTAAAACTACCCTATCAGCTTGGGTAGACATGGGAAGAGGCTCTGCACTGCAAGTAATCAGCTAATTCCACATCTTCTGCCACATTTCAAAGTGTATTGAACAAGAAGGTTGCTTTTATTTTGCCCTTCCGCGGGCAATAAATCATCTGGTCAAAAGTTACAGCAGCAATGCTTTGGGGCAGGTGAAGCTGTGACCATGACTTAGGGGCCAGGGTGATTCCCAGTCAGGAAGGATCCATTGTTGAAGAAATGTATTTGCCAATTCTGTGTTTTTCCAGACAGTCAGTGAAGGTCAGTTTTGTAAATTACACCTAGTAGCTATGAGAGTCCGTTAAATAAAATAGTCCCAAATAAAGACTTGTTAACATCGATTCTGGAGCTTAACTTCACTGTTAAATCTTTCAGTGTCAGAAAGAAGATCAGTGCAGCATCTATAGGCAATTAAAATTATAGTCAAGGTAACAGAGGCAGTAACCACTGTAGTGGCTGATACAGGGTGAAGATAAATCTCTTCTGATGCAACAAAGAGAGTGGTAGAAAGGTGGAACAGTAATAGATGATATGATTTTAATGTTTGTTTAACAATTGTGACAACACGTGTCAAGCCAAACTGAAGTAAGCTTAGTGCTGTTGCCTACCACGTACAGAAATCTGCAATGCCACAAATAATTGGATTCACCTTCTCTGGCTGCCTAGTTTACAACTGTCAGAATCACACCTCTTATTTCACCCTAGTGGAGATTTTCGTAACTTATTTTATTGCCCTTTAGAAGATAATAAAACAAGGCTCTGAATTGCCTATATAGATCTTGAGCTGCAGCTCAGATTTGTGAGACCAGATGTACTGCACGAAGTGGCAAAAATAAAGAAACCTGACCCATTTGCTTCATGAAAAGGCACTAAAATCCTGTCATCAGTTCATTTCCCTTTGCAAACAGGCATAAGAACAATAACTGTATTGTCATTAGCCTGCATATAGAATAAATAAAAGGAACAAGCCCATGCTAGCTGACCCATGTGCGATCGAAAGTGCTGCTTTATCTCCTGAGACTGCCAGGACCTGTGCATGAGTCTCCCCTGATTTTGACACAAAGTCGTCATTGTCTTCTGAACCCATCCCAGCCTGTAAGTTGACCTCGCTACTGCAACTTATTCTTGGTTGTCATGCTGAGCGCAATGTTTATCTTGTTATAGTATTTATACAGAGCAGACTAGTTTTCCAGAAGGAAATATAAAATGTCAAGCATCTGAAAGTCCAGAGGGTCATATACTGGGGCCATGCTCCCTGCTCTGGAGATGGTGCAACCCTACTATACCCCAGTGGGAACACTATGCCAGTGCTGAGCTCCCAAGTGCACAGCACTCGAACCTACATACATTAGTGGTATCTAAGGCATTCACCACTTCAGCCCACATTAGAAGACTAATTGCTACTGTGGGACCTATGGAAGCTTATGAAGTAGGGTAATACCATTATTCCCATTTAATGATAAAATACTAAACTCAGAGAAATAAGGACAGTGCAGCGCATGGAGTTGCCACGCAAATAGTAGATACAGTCACTCCTCTCACACAGAAACAGTCTAGTTCCCTGGGTAGATGGGGCCAGGAGAAGTACCACTAACATGCTCCCAGCCAGGCAGATCCTTTAGAGATGAGGGCAGGAGGGACACCTAAAGGACAGCTATGGATAACCCCAAGCCCATTGCACTGAAAAGCACTGCACATGCTTTGGGTTACATGAGTCCCCTCTGTCCCCCCTGCCTCCAACATATTCCTACGTGCTCTCAATATACACACAGCTTGTTAGCAGCTCTGCAGGGTTCCCAGGAGCTGTGAATGAACAGAACCCGGGATTGTATGATCATAACAACCAGCTCAGTTTCTTGTCTCTTAAGCTCCCCTCCCTAAGCACAGGAGGAGTGGCCCCGGAGGAGAGGCCATGAATTTTTTATTTCCCTGACCAGAGGGTGATTTTGCCTGGTCAAAGCTGTATACATTGTTCCTTGTTACTAAGGCAACAGGTACCTTACAAATGCTGATAATACATAAACTAATACAACTCTGTAGTTTGCTCTTTCTTTCCAGTGCAGCTTAATAACCCATGTGGATGCTGCTGGCTGCCTGTCTCCTGCTGCGCTAAATGAGCACTTCAGGAAGTATTATCTCCCTTCCAGTGAGGATTCTGTGGTGCCTGCACAAAGACGAGGCACTGAACTGGGGAGCTGGGTCACTATCAAAAGGCAAAGGGGTTTCAGAAAGCTCCAGGGAGGAGTGGGAATTGCTGTGGGAACACCATAAAAATCTGCTGCAGCACTGCTGCCTTCCTAAAAGCAGCAAAGGATCCTTAACGCTTGCTGTCCAGAGGGAGCACATCGCTTTTACAGTCCTCTAAAGGGAATCCTGAAGCACAAACTCTTCAGTTCCAAGTTGTGTCCTCATCATCGGTATCAAGAGATAATTGGATTAAGCGCTGTTTGTTAAACTCAACCTCGCTCCCACTCTCATATACCAGCCTCTTTGATGCATATGTCCAGTTGTTAAGTAAACATGCCAGGACCCTACTGCTCTTGTGGTGAGAGGAGGGTT
The DNA here is from genome assembly GCF_963264785.1 of Psittacula echo. Lineage (NCBI taxonomy): Eukaryota > Metazoa > Chordata > Aves > Psittaciformes > Psittacidae > Psittacula > Psittacula echo. The sequence continues at coordinate 7,173,040 of NC_137745.1, forward strand.
AAATGTTTCACTGGTCTCCTTAATCCCTCTCGCAAGATTTAGTCAACATCAGTGGGGGAGAAAGACCCGTAGGTTTTGCCTCTATGCCTCCCCCCTCTTCAGGAGGCAGGGAAAGAGATGAATTTGGTGTTGCACTTGGGATGGATGCTGCGAGAGCTGTCGAAACATCACAGAAACTATGAATACCGAGTGCACCCAACAGGTACTGGGGCTGCATCTGCAGAGCTTGAGACCTGCTCCTGCCCTAGACTTAAAGCTTGCTTTTTTTCACTACTGAACACCATTTAAACCTTGAAACAGAGAAATCAAATAGAAATTCAAAATACAGATTTCTGCTCCTGCCCAGTGCTGCTGTAGTTAGTTCAGTGATGGTGAGATGATCACCATGCAGTAGCAGAGGGAAAAGCCGTCAGGAAAGCAGAACAATTCCAACTACTGGATGCATTCCTCCTCAGTGGACCTGATATACCAATGATCTATCTGCAGAATTTAAGTTTCAAGAGCAACAGTTATGTTACAGAAACAAAATAAGTGGCCTTATTTCTGGGGACTGGATGCAAGTGATGCAAGAGTCTAATAAGAGCTCAGAAGAAAAAAAGACAACTCAGAAACCAAAGCAGCTCAAAACCTAACGACTAATCTTCACTCTTTATTTTCCCCTTTTTTCGTGTTTTGGGGGTTTGTTTTAGGGTTGGGTTTTTTTCAGGAAATAGACTCATAAGAGCATATATTTCAACTACTTTATGCTTGCTACCAGTCAGCTCCTTTGTCCCGGTGATCTAACAATAACACAAATAACTTAAATAATGTATGCTTAACTTCCTTCCAAAAGCAAACCACAAGATGGGTAGCGCACTCTCTCTCTCTCAAAGAACTACACAAGCACAAACCAAGGACAGTTTTACAGACCCCATTCTTGTGCTGGATGACTTGCTGCTGCTGCTGCTGCAGGACAAGCGCCTTTTATTGAAATCCCAGCAGAAAAGTAAACATTTGAAATAAAGCTAAACAAGAGTTTAGTTGTTGAGGAAAAGACAGTCATCTATCAGCATTTGGCAAACAAACTCTTCTCAAGAGCAGCTTTATGCTGGCCTGGGACTCCAGAACTTGCATTTAACCTCTGTAGTCTGAATCCCTTCTACCTAATGAAAGGGCTCCCTGCTGTATCAAATTTGCAGCACTGTTGGCTGCTGGAAGCATTATTCATTTGCTAAGTAGATCTTAGGAAAACAATCCTGGGTTCCAAGTCTCAGGAGCACCAAAATATGCTACTGCAGGAGATTTCCCCAAGAGAAAACACTGTGAGCTCACCACCTCCTATTGAAAGCCATTAGCAAATGGTGCTTGTCCTCTAGTTGTGAATTCACTACCTTCCTATTTTCTCTCTCCGGACCTTGGCTGTACTGTCCTCTAATCCAAGCCAACCTTTCAGGGTACACATGGAGACATATGGAACCAACGGATGGGCTGCCAGGCTCAGAGAGTAGTGGTCAGGGCCTTGACACTCAACTGGCGGCTGATCATCAGTGGAGCTCCTCACAGTTTGATACTGGAATCACTGTGTTTAGCAGCATCAATGTGCCAATGGGATGGAGTGCACCTTCAGCATTTTCACATGAGATACTAAATTGGTGGGAATGGCTGATATGCCAGAGGGAAAGGCTCTGTTCAGTTACATCTTGACTGGCAAGTGAAGTCAACTCATGGGAACTTCATGAAATTCAACAGTCAGTGCCAACTCCTGTACCTGAAGCAATAATCCGCATGCATGCTGCAGATTATCTAAATAGGAAGCACCTTTGCAGAGGAGGAGGTGGGGTCTAAGTGGACAGGAATTGGGTTTGAGCCATCAAAGACACTCAACCACATAGTGCACTGAACTCACAAGAACTTAAGACAGCGGGTCAGGAAAATTATTATTACCCTGTATTCCTATAGAAAGGCTACCTCTGAAGTACTGCAGTCAGGAAAGACATGAATATTCTGTAGCCAAGGCAGCTGGAGGACAGGACAGACTGAGAATGGCATTTATTCAGCCTGGAAAAGACAGAGCTGAGGATGGGTGCATCTAATTGCTTTCTCCAGCTATCTCATGTGTGGCTATGATGAAGACACACAAGCAGATGGTGCTGCTTTGTACAGGCATTGCAATTTTATTTTCCAACCTCAATTGTTCTATGACTCTATGAAACCATTCCTGTGAGAATTGTTTTGCAGAACACAACATTCAAAGCAGTTGACTCCTGGATAAAATATAGAGCTTGGATTCACCATAAACTCAGAGAAAAATGAAGTAAAAGGGTGCTGCTTCTCATCTACTAAGTCCTTCCCTTGCTTCTGGGTGACTTGCCAACCCAAACACATGCTTCATATGGGTAGAATGCAGCAAATAGCTGACCCATATCTGTAATTAATCTTGAGGGCATTTTGGTTTTTCAGAGGATTAATGTACCCAATGTCCTTAATAAAAACCAAAAAGCCAAAACCATCCAACCCTTCTTGAAATCAAGCAAAACCTAAAGCAGATGGGTGGACAACGTTTGCAAACTAAACAAATATTGCATGGTTCAGCTCAACTTCAAGTAAGTTCAGCACTGAAAAGCTGAGTAAGCAAAGACAGTGTGTTACCTTTGGCAATCTGCATGGATTCAGCTTTGAAGTATCATTTCTGATCTATGCAGTCTGATAATCAGAAATGACTATTCAGATTCTAATAAAAATAAACCTCCAAATTACATCAGATATAAACCATGGCCAAGACTGAAATGTCAAGTATTTGAAACAGTTCTTTGTCTCTATACCCTAGTTCAGTCAACCTTGTGCCAACAGATTATGCTTCAGTCCTTGGTTACATAGAGTGTGTGAAAACTAATAGGAGAGACATGGTCAACCAGCCGAGCTCCCACTCTATCAGAATGACACCATTCAACCTCAGCAAGAGCAAGGCACAACACAACATGCCCAGGAAATAGCAAGACCTGAACATTCTTATAACCACATTTTTTTTCTTCATGAAGCATTAGACCATGAAGATGATCAGGAGACAGGCTGAGAGAGTTGGGGTTATTCAGCCTGGAGAACAGAAGGCTCCAGGGTGACCTTAAAGCAGCAACAGTGCCTAAAGGGGCTACAAGAAACCTGGAGAGGGGCTTTTGACAAGGGCCTGTAGGGACAGCACAAGGGGAATGGCTTTAACCTGCCAGAGGGGAGACTGAGATGAGATACTAGGAAGAAGTTCTTCCCTGTGAGGGTGCTGAGGCACTGGCACAGGGTGCCCAGAGAAGCTATGGCAGTGTTCAAGACCAGGTTGGATGGATCTTGGAGCAACCTGCTCTAGTGGAAGGTGATCTTGAATATCCCTCCCATCCCAAACCATTCTGTGATTCAATGATAAACATCTTAGTGCAGCCAAAATTTACAATATACTGTGTCTTAGAATTAGCCTCCCTCTTCCCCAAGATGTACTTTTGACTCACTTGTTTACGTTTCTTAGGTTAGAAACCATTTATCAAGAAATAACTCTTTTGTTCCCCTTCAGGTTTTCAGGTGTCACACAGTTTCTCTAGCAAAGAGTCACAGCATGTCTAATTAATAGGATAGGAGTGCTCTGGGAAATCCATTGCTGGAATATATGAAAGAGGAGGGGGATCAGAAGATGAGAGCACGAGCGCTGGATGAGACTGGGATTATTGTACAGACCTTTACACCACAATTCCTGGAGGCGTTGACAGGTACAGACAATTCTGCCTAGAATAGAGGATATGAGGGAAGGATTAGTTATGGCACATTTTAGTGCATCTGACCTGCTCCAGATTGAAAAGCCTGTTCTGTGGTTGCTGTTCAGGTCGCTCTGGGGGGAAATCCCTGTCGCCAGATACTCAACTTATCCTTTCATGCTTTTTGATATCTACCAGGAACATAATGTTTGGCCTGGACAGACATACAAGAAGACAAGTTTCTCCTCACTGTGACCCAGCCAACAGGAGGCCATCTATAGCATTTCTCAAACATGTATCTTGTTGCAACTTTTCTTGTTATTTTGGTACCAGCCTCTGGCAGACACAGCTTAAGTTTCTGCACATTAATCAAACTCCTCCACACCCCATCAACACTGCTCTTGGCATGCAGCTACTTCTGTCTCTGGGACTCATTGAACTCTGTGCCCAGAGTCTACAGAAATTCCCCTCATCCTCCAAACCTAAGAGAGACAGGGTTATGGTCCTGACGAGGGATGCTGTGAATGCATCCTCTGAAAAGGAGTGAGCACCGAAAGCTCTGAATTGTTAGTATTACTACACTAGAAAGTATGTTAGTACTAGGATGAAGCCTAAGCCATGAAACATGAATAACACTGAAAAACATGAGATGTCTTAGCTGAGTAAGACTTTTTCCCCCTCTTGGTTCTTGGCCATGTCTGCAATGGAAAATGAGAAACAGTGAAAAAAAGTACAGCTTTCCTTTCTCTCAAGAACTCAGGATGGCTTTCCACCACAAAATATTTCTGACAGTTTCACTACCCACCTAGGTCTCTCCAGCTGACTGAAAACTCAGTTTAGAAGAGGAACCAGACATATGCTGACTGCAGCAATGTGTATTGTGTTTCTGGTACTGAGTCAGAGTGCCCAAGAAGAGAGTGCTAAAAAGCCTCATCCATCCATCCTAAGCACCCCTGTTTGTTTCCTGGGTTATATTTGCTGCTGCAAGATGCTGCTAGACCATTGACTGCAATCAGATGTTGTACTCATCCACGTGAATAACAGTTCCTTTGATCTTCAAAAGAGTTTTACTTCTTTGATTACAAGTTTATCAGTAGCACATAATCAGGCTGCAGACACACGCAGTTAAGTCTTAACCCATTCTGATTACAGGTACCCAGCCAGCAAGTGTGCTTTACGCTGTATCCAAGTATTTATTGAGATAAACTGCCTTCACTTTTCCAGGAGACAGTCTTTCTTGGCAGGTGTAACAGGGTGAGTTTCTCAAAGTATCGAGAGCCATCACAGCTAATAAACTACCTGCACTGTGATTTTCGCTCAAGATGAACTTTCAAACACTCCATATCACACGTCAATCCCAACAGCAGTGTATTAAACATACAGCATCTTTGCACATGGTTTGACTCTCCAGCTATGTCTAAGCAAAGGGGTGTGAGGAAAAAACCAAAATCACAACGCATTAGTAAAATTTAGAATTAGGAAAGGATGTTTCTCCTTTCACTTACTCCAAGTTGAAAGCAGAAAGAGACTCTAACCTGGAACTGCCCCACAGTCCGGTACAGCCCGTAAACTAACAGAAACGCACTATCTGCCCATTGATTGTTTAGAAGTACTGAATAAATTAATGACTTTGCATAAGTATTTGGTAGCTGGTTTGGTTTGTGACCCCCATGGAAGGGGCAGCCAAAACACCTGCATAAAGCATCAAAGCAAGGGCAAAAAACCAACTGGTTACTTCGCATTTGCAAGCCTACAGCTAATGCTATGAAATGTTTAATTTTAATAGCAATGTGCACAGCTCTTCATGCAGTAGAAGAAGATGAAATTCTGTTTGATGTGGATGTGATGAAGTTGTGTTAGCCACATGAGGCAGGGAAGAGGGACTTGCTAAGCAAGCTCCTCCAGACATGCCCTTCAGTCTGCTCTCCTTCCTGATCCCTCCATTTCATCACTGTTTTCTCCAGCTTTCTGCTGCTAGCCCAGACACATGAGCTCTTTGCATTTCTTTCCTGTGAGTAGCATCAAACTAAGTAAAAGGATCCTGTCAGAAAATGGACTTTGCAAAAATACTAGGAATGAGGAAAAAATGGTCAGTATTTTGATTTTCAGAGTTTTTTGGGGCGTTTTTGAGAGCAAAAATCCCTTCCATAGCAGCCAAGACAGGACCAGATTTTTCAGAAATGTTCAACGTGCTGTTTAACGTATCTCAATGTCTCAAAAAATCCTGGACCCCATTACAACATTGAACACCTGGAACTGACCGTGCTTAGTATTGAATGTCTGCTCTTAAAAACAACAATAGCTTGTGCTGTTGTGGGTAATTCAATTTTGGAAGCAGAAGCCTTGATTTATATGAATTCCATGCTAATGGAGAATTACTTCCAGTTTGTTACAGATTTCAGCGCTGAAATTAGGTGGTTTTCTTGCCAAATTTGGGCCCAACGTGATTCCAATCAAATGGGGTTTGAAGAGCTCCAGTGCTTTTTATAACACTGCAGCATGGCTTGCAAACCAGCTTTTACATGTTTGGGGTTACCCAGTGCTACAAATTGTTGTTTTATCAGATGCAGCTGACTGAAAAATGAAGAAACACTCCCTTTTCCCTCCCACTCTAAAAGCATTTAAAATGCAGCATTTCCGGGAACCTGGCTTGGTGGAGAGAGTTGGCAGGGTAGATTTGTAACGTATAAAATACAGAGGGACAGATGTTAAGCTGATGGCTTTAACAGATACAACAGTAACACAAAGATGACAGCTCTATTAGATTTCAGGAGGTTATGTGTCACTTGTGCAGTAGGCTGGTCCACATCTTCATAAAAAGCACTTTTTATGGGGTGAGACTTGAGAGATCCAGATAAAAGCGACGTAAGAATGTTAGTCAGCCATAATCACGAACTCAATTAAAGATTTGCTGGAAATCACATTAAATAGGATCTCAAATCTGCAGATCAGCTCTGTGGCATTCCCAGCTGGCAGCAGAGCCTTCTTTCTTGCAAGCCATTACTCCCTGCTGCATCATCTTGCCTGGTGCTTGCACTCAGATGAGGATGATACTGTTTTCAGAGGTAGAAGACTGCCCATTGCCCAGAACATTGCTACACAATGGACATTTAGAGAAGAACCAGGGTTGAACTAGTAACATCACAATAGCATGGTACCACTAGTGACAAAACACAGGCTGAAAATCCATATGATCCACGAGGCAGGAGAAGCCTCATCTCTAATGATGTCTGCTCCTCCATGCTATTAGTTTTACCTACCCCAGTCTCTGCTCTTTTCCTGTGACCTTCTTCCACTTCAGCTTGTATTTCCTTTTTAAATATCTTTTTCAGCTCTTGAATCCCAGGTGTTTCTCTTTCTTCAGCTGACACTTAGGCTATGCATCAGGCAACCATCATGACTTGGCAAAGGTTTACTGGGTCAGTGGAGGAAGACCCTCGGATCCAGATTTTTGCTATTAAAGTTGTCAGTCATACAAGTCCTTAGAGACTGCAAGAGCATGAAAATTAAATCTGTGGATTGAACTATCCTGCATGGTTTGGGTTGTTTTCTTTTTTTTTTTCCTTAAGTGCACATGTGGTCTTGTCATCTTGTCATTTTTATCATTGTTAGTGACAGTCCTCAACAAAATAGTGAGCAAAGCTATCAAGTTTCTTATTCCTGCTGCATGTTGAATACCAAATATGAACTCAGAAATTGCAATGACTTACTCTGCTTCGTCTATCACACTGTTATTCAGAATGTTTGTGTAGCATTTGCAATCAAAGCAGTTTTGAATGGGTTTTTGTTCTTTTGGGGTTTTCTTAACATATAGAAAAAGAGAAGATTTCCCTCCCACGACAAAACAAGGAAGGTTACAGATTTCAAACTCCACTGATATTAGACTGAGATTCCTAAAGAATTACACTAGCGACTTGGAGCATACAAGAAGAATTACACCACAGGCAATAAAGTACAAAATGATGTCCTGACATCAACAAGTGGGGCTACCTCAAACCATTTGCACCCTACCTGGCAGTCAGTCAAGTTAGATGAGAAGGTAGAAGTAATATAGTGACCCTGACCCATAGATCTTGGTTCTTGGTCAGTCACACTCGGTGCTGGGAAGCAAGACATTCACAACAGCCCTTGGAATTCCAGGGCGAAGAGTATTCAGTCGACAGCTATGGAAAAAGCAGTTCTGTTCATTTTAAAGGTCAAGTTCATTTCTACTAAACTTTCAATCCAAAATGTCTAAGTAATTAAGATAAAACTCAGACCCATGAAACCTTTTGTTTCACATTCACAAGTATTCTTCAGCAACCATCTTTTCTGCCAATATTAACACAGTACCCTATGAAAACAGGCAGAGAAACTGGTACAGTTTTTAATTCGGAAAGAGAGAAAACAGGTTACAACCAGGACCACGCGAGAGCTGTGCAAGCACATCACAGTGAGCAGACCCAGAAGGTGTTGAGGATGGCTACACAAGAACACAAGCAGAATTTCAGTACCTGCCCTGTAGCCATGCACAGCCTGACCAGAAACAAGGAACTGGTGTTATTTTAAATGACTAATCAACAGCACAGAGTTTCAGGTGTAATGACTAAGTTGTTTACATGGCTTTTGGTTGTCAAATTTAAGACTTCTTAAAGGACCTAAGCAGCTGCAGCCCTCCACCCTTGCTGGAAAGTCTGCTTCACGCTGGGCAATCTTATACAGTGTAAATAGCTCACAGACACTAGCTGAGTGTGTGGTAAGGATAGATTTCCTGGGAAACTCTAATAGCAGAGGACAGAATTTTTGAGGATGAAGTCAGGAAAAAAAATCAGTGGGCTGAGGACTATAGTGTTCTTCCTTGGTTGCCTGTCTTCTGTCGAAAGTCAAAGCATGTTCAGTTTGTCTGGTTAAAAATCGACATGAAATGGGTCTTCAATACTCAGAGCAATAAATTTTAGCACTCTACACACAGTCATCAGTGGCCAAGAAACACCTCATTTAAAATGTAGCAGGTTTCATCTTATTTTCACTGGCTGGCACTTTCACCAGTCTCAAGAAGTAGGACAAACATGCTGACAAATCACTGCATGAAGTCAGACCCAACAGCAAATGCTGCTGTGTCTCTAAAGATAAGCAATCAATCCGTCATCCTCTGTCAATAGTAAGTATTCATGAAAAACTGAAAAGGAAATATTTGACTTAGTTGGGCCTGAGGAGTAGGTAAGCAGTTCCACAAGACGTTTGCTGTATAACGTCATTCAATAGAAACCAACTTCTCCAATACACATCAGTCTTTAGGACTCATCTCCACACTGAAAGCACCCCTGTATGGGGATTTAACAATGAAAATTTTACACATAGCTCCCCCAAATGCATCCTTCTCAGCCTCTCCCACCCTTTCCAAAGTTTGCTGAACTTTGATACTGAAAGGCATAAGCTTTCCAGCAGGCAACGTAGGCTGAAGTGTGGCCTATCTATTCTGAAGAATGACAACTATAACCCATAAGAAAATCTGGTGACAGATACATTCTGGCAAATATTAGACATCCAATTCCTCAGCTTGCTCACATCTACTCCATAATGAGGGTCTGGCATGAGTTAGGCAGCTGATAGAGGTCCCTCAGTTGAGTTTCTCACTTCTGACTCTGTGATTAGAAATCAGTTTCTAAGTGTCAGAAGCTTCAATTAGCACAGATTATCAAGGCTAATGAAGCAGTAAAGATCTCTGCTAACCAGTTCTGTTCTGTCTTCTGGCACACATTCAACATCCATATTTATTTATTTAAATAATGATTTTCATATAAGAGTTATACAACTGTAAAGCTGCATTTTACTCACAGTTTTGTATGCTGACCCACCGGTGCTGGTTTCCTGAAGAACCCAAGAGTATAAGTATAGGAAATATGCAAAGTGTCAAGGTCACGTTAGTGGTCTCTTTTCCAGGCTGGACTGCAGGAGAAAGGTATCCCATGGGGAAAAATGAATATACGTACTCAGTAAATTATTGATGCTTCATGAAAAATCTTGGCTAGGATACAACTAAGGCTTATTGGGCTATTGGCCAAAGTAAACCAGTGGGAAAAAAATTCTCATACACAAACTAAACAGTTTTAAAGTTGAACTGGAAGCCTTCTCCTGAAGAGATGTCAAAACCAAATGTGGTTTGATTATTTCAGTATTTGATTATTTCAATTATTTCATGCACTAAGTAGCTAGACAAAGAACTAAGAAACAAAGTTAGGCTGAAAATCCTGAAAAGCCCCAAACCCTCTGCATTAAAATTATAACATTATGAAGGTATCTCACCACTGTCACATTTTGATCCACAGAGCATGGGGTATCAACAATGAAGTGTGCAAAGGGATGCGTGCCTACGCTGTCTGCATCCTGATGTTCCCTGAAAAACCTTCTCCAACATGCAATAATTTACACTGGAGAAGCTTTGTGGAGATACTTTGGGAGACTATGGAAGTAACACCATATACAACCCTTCCCTCAAGGGCAAAAATATTGCTGAACAAAAGGCCTTACTGTGGACATTGATAAAATGTACATCAAAATAAAATATTTTCTTCCTAAAAAAAATCCCCACAAAACCCCAAAACACCCCAACTCCTCCCCCACCCCCCCAACCCCAAATCTCTGTCAGTGGAAATCAGACAGAGGAACAGTTTATGTTCCTCTCCATAATGGATGTCAGTTCAGTCAGGAGCCTAGTGCACAGTGAAGGACCAGAGCATCAACCTCTCATGCTCCCAACAAGGAGCAGTGGCACTATGTTGAATGAAAATATTTAGGCTGTAAATGAAATGTTAATGTGCCCAAAGGAAATAGAAACTTGAGCAAAGGAAAATTTTTTTTTTTTTTTTTCAAAAAACTAAGGAAAATATTTAAATTAGCATTTTTAACAGCCACAGCAGAACAATATTTCTGTCTGTATTCTACTTGCAGTTTGACCTTATCTCCACAAGGAAAGAAACTCCAAAACCCATCAAAAAATGAACCTATCCAAAGTCTTAATCCTCACAAGAAATCTCCCTCATGGCTTGATATCTTAAGCAAAGTTTTCCGTAACAAAAGAAAGGAGAACAGCTATACTCATTTAGAACAACTGAGATTTGGCCCTCAGACGTTCCAAAATCAAAACCACACAGCAGATGCAATTATGTCTCGCAGTAGAAATAAATATTCGACTTACTACAGGAATGTCCCAATGGACAGCTTTTGTAGAAATAAATTTCAACCAGAATTCATTTAGTTTTGCAACAGATGCTTTGAATTTGAGTCTGCTTGTTCTCAAAAGCATGAGACAACAGCTGACCGAAGCCATCTTGCTATCACTCTTATTCACATATCAATTTAAACACTGCTGAATGAAGTTAAGAATAGAATCGATCTCGTGTTTAGGATTTACAAACCATTTGCAGGAGTTCAGCCTGCCTTGACTTTATTTTGCTCTAGTCACTAAGACACATTCATTAACTACTGTTAAAGAATCCCCGAGCTGTTCCTAGGGATCGTAACACAGCTATTAAAAGCCTTTTGGATCCAAACAGTAGTTATTTGATACCAATCTATCTTTTCAACTCGTGACAGGCACCACATAGGCAGACATCGAAAAGAGCTGAGTATTTGATGAAATTTTTACTGAATGATCTTTGAGCAGCAGAAAGGTTACGTACCTCCAGTGGCTGCAATGGGGTTTAGCTTGGGGGGCATAAGCTGGAGGTGCCTCTGATGTACCACCACAAGATTAATATTGAATGTTAATTCAATACTCATTTCCTACAGCATTTGAAATAACAAATCTAAAGCCTCTCAACTAAACATTGCTTATAATCTTAGCAGAAAACAATGTGGGAGTCAAAGTGCATATAGAATAAAGTTTTTTAACTCCCTTCCTATTTTCCTGTTTCTCTGAAAGGGTCCAAGTGAAACCAGCACTGTTCTGTTCTCTTTATCTGTCAAAGGGAAATGTTTTTATGAATGCTATCGACTGTTTTACATCTTAATTAGGGGATAGGTTTGTTATTGGTACTTGTAGAAAAATACATTTTACTGATAACTACAGAGTAAGTATTTATGCCTATTAGTTACAGCAAAAGAGAAATAGTTCAAAAAGAACTTTAATGAGTTGATACTTTACCTGCAAGCAGCATAACTACTCGAAGCACCATGAACGTTAAATAGAAAATCAGTGATGGGAGTCTTCATACTTGCTCTCTTCCCAGAGACAAGGAGAGATCCTAGCCTAGCTTTTATTGTGCCCTGTGATATTTTATTTTACTCACTATTATGTTAAAATGAAGGTGCTGTCAGTGAAAAGTGGATGGCTACTGTGTGTAGTACCCTGTGTGCATTTATTCTACCCTGCAAATGAGTTTGCTTTGGTTTTGCTGCTTTGCAAGTGTAATTTGTTAACAAATCTCTCTGCTAGGAATTTCACACAAACAGCGTTTTAAGCAAGTATTGAAGCATACTAAAGAAAGGCAATGTTTATATTTACAAAATCTATTCTTGAAGCCAAAGACCAGATGCCACAACCACTTATCCAAGGTTAACTTCATGTGCGCTAGAGATTTCACAGACCTCAGGACCTCTACAGCACTTGAATAAAGTAACTCACATGTGACCCTTCAGAAAATAATAGCAGCATAGATTTACAGTCTATATTTGACAAAAACACATGCTTACACCCTTAGTTTTAAGCACCTATTTAGGCCTTAGTAAAGTGTGCTGGAATTCTTAACTGCACAGGGGTGAAATCTGATTCAGAGACCTATGAGATAAGAAAAATACCATGAGAAATGATTCACTCATCATCGGAAAGTTGTTTAAAACTAGAGATACACAAAATTGCTGAGTAAAAACATGGCCTGTTGATCTTACTCTGTTTTTCATAAAAGAAGAGAAGGAGAAATTCAACAAAGTCTGGTGACATATGTCCAGATTATTCAAAGCATTGTTGAAAACATAGGATTTATGAAAGTAGAAATTGTGTGTGGGAAGAAGTGACAAACCTTTAAAGTAACTCTGAAGATTCTCTGTTGAGTAATTATTTCCCCCTCTGTAGATCTTTGCACACCAAGGACATGTTTGTTTCACCCTCATTTGTTTCACCCTCATTTGTTGATTGGCTAAAAATACAAAGTAATAAAGGAAATGAATACAAATGAGTTTTGTTTAAGGGTGATAACCTGTTCTTATTGTTCACCATCAACCGCATTACAGCTCAGCTCGATGAGCCTGCAAACCAAAATGATCACAGGAGCCAATGCTTGCAAATCAAGATCACTTCAGTGCCTGTGTTCTGGTAAAGGTTCTGCAATTACGCTGTTCATTATACAGTGGTGCCTGTGGAGTGCACATGTTTAAGTACCCTACAGGACCAATAGTGTTGGAAAATCAGCTTATACTCCTCAGCCATGCATTTGTGAGCATAAAAGCTTAATGTAAAGATGAATCACTCTGTGCTGGTTACAACGCTAATATGCTGCCTTCAAACACATCCCTTTATTGCACCCAAAAAGGTGTATGCTGGTTTGAGAGCTCTAGGCTTTGCTCTCATGCTGGCAAATGCACAGAAGCAGTCAGATTTCCCTTTGATGTCAGTGATGACAGTGGAAATAAATTGGATTTGAGTAGGAAATGGCAAAACTGAGTCGGAAGCTGGTCTCAAAATTCCTATCCAGGAAAAGCACCTTGGTAGCTGCTGGGGTGGTGAACACAAATCCTCTTGAATGGGTTGCCTGTTTTTTCCAGATATAACAACTATCTGAAATTCTACCATTCTTTTTCTCCATCCCACATCCTACATCTCTCCAAAGAGCATGACATTGGTGACGGAATATGTGATTGCCTTATTCTGCTGGAAAAACAACAAAGTAGTCTGAAAGGGGCAGGGGAGGAGAGAAGTAGGGGAAGAACGAGAAGTGCAGGGAGGAAGGTGGAGTCCTCCTGTCTGCTTTTGAACAACAATCACCACTCAAAACTTTTTCCAAGTATATTCCCATCCCCACAGGTCCAAATCAGGGCTTTTAAATAACACCTCAGAGCAAGGCTTTGTTTTTCTTGGAAGCTTTTACTCGGAAATCTAGACTAATAGATTTGGGCCAAGCTTTTGGATTCTGGGAGGAAAGGATTTCCAACCAACTCTCAGTGAGCAGATATCTACTATCTGTCGTCACTTCTCTGCTCCATAGAGCAACTGGAGAGGATTACTGCTTTTATTCTCCCAAAGAACCTGGTTGTGCCAGGTATCAGAAGATATCAGACAAGTTTGTGCAGGTGTCTCCAGCCGCATATGTGCATGATGTCACCCTTTCTTTACAGAAAAGGAGCGTGATCTACATGAGGCTATGGCACAGTCACAAGATTAATCCCCTCTGCTTCAAGCTCCTCTCCATGCCTCCTTGCTCTCCTCTTCTATTGCTGTGTTCCCTCCTCTGGCACATTAAAGTGGCAATGATGAATGCGGACACTGATTCCCACCACCCCATTTGATGGTTTCCCCAGTACCAAACCTCCAACTCAGGATTGTAAGATGACAAATTAATTTGGTTCCACAGAGTACTTTGGGGATGCTGACTGCTTAAAGCAAGGAGAGATACACGGTTACATAGACCTGGTGTTCTGCACTGCCAGCGAACCATCTTTCACAAGAAGAATTATTCATCTGTCTGTCCTATCTGTAAGAAATGCATGCCCAGTAGTTCCTATTCTAGTTTGAGTTTTCATTAAGCCCTTTGCTTTTACCATCTGAAGCAGCAAGCTTTAAACAGGGTATTATTATAAATGAAGAACATTCTACCTTCACCCCTCACAAAATAGACTAACTTCATTTAAAAAAACTTGACATCAGACGATGCTATTAAAGAGTTCCATATCATTGTAACCTGAAGTAATTTTCTAAATGGATCAATAAAGCGTAACAGACAAGTGGCTGAATAATAGCTCAGATGAGTGTCTAAACAAGAAATATTTTTCTTGTTTTCATCCATGTGGTGCTTACAAAGGCAATGATAATGACAGCAAGGAAATAATTTCTTTAATTACTGTGTGATAGAGTATAATAGAATAAAATGGCTACTGTTGGCTGGGATTAGGATCAGACGGATGCCTCAGAAAGAAACCCCCAAGATGTGGCTGGACAAACACCAGGCACAAATACATGCAAAAATTCCATGAAGCACTTTATTAGTGGGGCCATTCACTGAATGGCAGCTGATAAGGTTTTCAATAACATGGACACTGCTAGTTGTATAATGCTCTGTAATCTAAACATAATTAAAAGTGTTAACAATTTTGTAGCCTTTATCTGAACACATTTTTCCCACATGCTTTAGGTGACCGGGTCATAATCCAAAGACAAGCAACTCTCTTGTTTTACACTATTAGTCTAGCGAGTGGCAATTTTTTTCCCTGTGCACAAAGGTCATTGTACCCCAGGCAACATCTCTTGTCGGTATCTTCCACAAATCCAGGATGCACCAAAACAAACACAGATGGATTACATGTTGCCTATTAACTCAGCATTTCTCTTCCTTTCCTCGGATGCCAAAAAATAATTAAAGAACATTTGTGTGAGAGTGGTGGTAATGCATTCACATAATCTGGCAATTATCTTGTCAGCTACCTTTATTAGATTCTCAGTACTGTAAATTGCTTTCAAGTATGTGCTATAGGGTTCTACTATGCTTGCAACATTAGCTTTTGTAATGGCAAATCAGAGCTAAGCTTTAACAGTAAACAAGTTTTGGTGAAGTCCAGGATGTATTTATATTAAAGCTTTTTATTTTTTGCTGTTTAAAGGCAAACCCCTAAATCTTTCCTAGGAGGCTAAATGGGTTTTTTCTGGCTCTGCCTTTTCAAAAGGAACTTAGCTCCCTTCTAGAGACATACGCAAATAAACCAAATCTGAAAGATGCACAGTGTCCTGAAAATTCCCCTTTAGGCATCAGTAGGCACACCAGGTTTTTCAGTGGATTTTAAAATCTGGCCAAAAGAATATCACCCCAAATCAAGGCAGTGGGAAAGGAGGTGCAGATGTCTGTGTGGGAGCCCAATTTACAATAAGCCTTCACCCCAAACCAGAAGGCAGTGAGAGAAAACACAGAGCATTGGCAGGGAAGGGTATATCAGAGCTAGGATCCCCAACCTTGGTAAAGTGCTAAAACTGAAAACGCACAGGAGTAGAAAAGTGAGGTTTTGTGAAGAACAATATTATTTAATACATTAGAACTGGTGAACTACAGTGTAATCATGATCTTAATGTATCCCAAAATATTTCCCCTGCCATTGAATATAAAAAGTTACAATAACAGCTTACAAAGTGCTTGACTGGCTGTGTTTCTCTCATGCTAGCTACATATTTTAAGCAAAGATTTATCTGTCTCCGGTTTCCAATACTTACTGACACACTGAAATAGACCATAACAACAGCAAAGCCAAACTCATGCTGTGATGCTGAGAGGCGTACAGTGCATATGAGCCATTAAAGCCTACTTCAGTAGTACTCGGAGAACTGACGGATACTTGGAAGGTAATTACTAGCTCACTTTAATTTCTTATGAGCTGGGATAATTGAATGCACAATGAAATTATCTATCTGAATTGCTTGAACATCACGTTCATACTGAAATGTACACTTAAATGCAAGCACTTTTTCCGGTGTATAGTCCCTGACCCTATTCCTAACATCTAAACCCAAGTGATTTCTTTTCTGCTCTGTAGTATTTCTGTTTTGTTTTATTTTTTAATTATAGGCAAGACTGAATGTATTACCTTTCCTCTTGGAAAAGTTTCCTTCCTGGATTACATAAAACCACATAGTTTGGATGCAGGAAAAGTACAGGTGTATGAAGGGTAAGAAAAGATCTTGGAAACTGCACACAAAGCTAGGCAATTTCATATATATTGCCTTTTCCATCACAACACAAAGCATGAATGTGGGCATATTATGCTTGGTTTCACAATGAGGCACAATTGCAGCACTCAATTTAAAAGGCTTAATTTCACAATGCTGACAAAATCACACATAGCAGAAGCTAACATCCTCCTCGCTGTGTCTGTGTCTCTATCAGCTCTCTGCCTGCATGAAGCTACCGACACAAGAAAGCATCTGAAACATCAGAGATGGACTGAGGTAACTCTGCTCTTCAAATTTTAGCAAAGGACATTGAGTCTTGAGCAATCAGGATGCTGGAATGCCTACTTGGATACTCAACATCAGCCAGTGACAAGTAACCACACTGGATGGAGCACACAGGCAAATACTTGGGGTCACCAAGCATGCCCATGGCAAGGGGTTTGGAACTTGATGATCTTAAGGTCCTTTTCAACCCTAACTATTCAGTGATTCCATGAGAGAAAATGTCATATTATCCCTATCCACTATCAAATAGTAATGATGGCAGAAATCTGTCATGGTCATAGGTGCAATGGGAAGCTAGAGCTGAAATCCCTCAAGCTGTGCATATATGACTATGGCATTTTGAGGAACAGACCAGCTGTGGAGTAATGGGGCTAAATCTGATGCCAGATCTCTCCTGAATTCAACTCCTGGATTTAAATATAATCCCTTCTCCAAGCATTATGGCTGTCAGATAAAGTTGAGATGGGAAAATTCATGGCAGAAAGACACTTAAGTCACATAAACATACAGACAACCTATTTTAAAGTTTATAGCTAAAGTTCAAACCAAAGTTAACAAGCTTATTTCAGACATGAAGAAACAGCATTGTTTGACTATTTACTGGATATTCATGAGAATCTTGTAACAATACCACAGAGTTTCTCAATTTACAAGTGATGTGATATAACATTTCTTTAGATGGGCTGAATTATTATCTTTATGTGAATTTTATGAGTGACTTCTATGGATTGTCTATATCTGAAAGATTTAAATAGCAAAACAACCCCCCCAAAACAACAAACTATTACCAAATTGGACAAAGGATTTCCTTTCTTCCCCTTCCCTCCTCCTTCATAAAAGATTTTTCTTTCTTCCCTAACCCTTTTCTCAGCTGGGAATGTAAAACATATCTGCAGTCTTCCCATTAAAGCATAAGCTTGTAATTTAGGAACTTTTGCTTTGAATTCCTGCCCTATTCCAGGATGAGCAATATTAAGGTGACTTACAAGTAAGGTGCCTGGGAGTCTAAAGTCTGCTTTCACAACTTAGGAATGCAAACTGTAAAAAGCTGTGATCTATAAATGCCAGCATACCCCTGGTGTTGCTGTTTCTGGTGTTCTGGATACTTTAGAAAACTCTCACTAGAACCATACTA
Source organism: Psittacula echo (assembly GCF_963264785.1). Lineage (NCBI taxonomy): Eukaryota > Metazoa > Chordata > Aves > Psittaciformes > Psittacidae > Psittacula > Psittacula echo. The sequence continues at coordinate 7,191,023 of NC_137745.1, forward strand.
GATTTAGATAGAAAAACATCTATTTAGACAGCTAAACGTACTGTAGTACTTGGGTACCTTGCCATCACAACAGGATCTGACAGCCTAACCTAAGTATTTATCCTCTATTTAAACAATACCATGTAAAAGATATTGCTAAACACCTCATTTCCAGTAACTCCACTTCCAGGAGAGCATCCTAACCAACACATAACAGGTTCCCTTTTGCTCTGGTTTGAATTATTCAGTGAAAAATCAAACCAATTTTAGCCAAACGGTTTGGGAACATACAACAGGAAGACGAGTGTGGGCAGAGAAGGGAACTGCTCAATGCAGACTTATCAACCTGAGGAAGGACCTCCCCCAGTCCTGGAGCCAGTGGGTTTAATGGGATCTGGCTCCAGGTTGCCAATTTCAAAGAAATCCAGCAATAGATTATTTTCCCTATAGTATTCTGAGCAGCCCAAAGTATAGATAGCATTGTTCTTGTGCTGTGTTAAGTGGTGCTAATCCCAAAGCCACTGCTTCCTCTGTTTGTAAGGGGAGGAAACATTGTGAGCAAAACAGCTCAGCTTTTTCATTGGCATTAATTTGTGTAAGCAACCATCACTTAGCATTGTGGAGTCATGATACTTTTATGATGCTCAAACAACTGCAGATATTTCACAACTAGAACCAACTGTGCCAACTTGCTCCCAGATTTTTATTAAGTTCAAACTTCAGTCTATTGTGTCTAATGTTTCAAGAGTCATTAATGGGTCTATTAATACTACACAAGCCATTGCATTTTGGCTACAACCTAGTGGATCCCCTCATAGCATTGGTGCCACTTACACTACCTAAACAAACTGGCTAAAATATCCTCCCCCAGGATAAATTGTACCCTAGCACAACTGTCCTCTGTCCTGCTGAGTTAGTTTAGGTGGTAAACTTTGTTTGAGCAATACCGCTGCTTGGAAAGGGGATTGAGAGGGAAGAAACCACAACTATAGGAACCTCTGCTAGAGGTCAGCTCGCACATGCTTCGCTGTATGTATCTGGCAGCCTCAGAGAGGCAAATACATAATCAGAGTGGTATGCAATCCTTATGGTAAGTTCAGACCAGATACAATTACACCATCAGGAAGCCCATAATCAGCACTCATTTGCAAAAAGCTGCATTAGTAAGGGACAGTCCTACACCTCCCCAGTGATTTATAAGCTACAATTGTAATTACCTCTTTGAAACAGCACAGAGAATGGCCTCTCAGCAAACATGCATACAACACCCAGACATCACTCCTACCCTCTTCTCAGAAGACAGAAAAAAAACAAACCAAGTTGATTATTTCATTCTAGTAACAAAGACCTTGCACAGAGGGAAAAATGATTCACATTAAATGATTTCCAAGTGGTGAGTGGTTCTAGAGGTAACAGCCCTGCCTTTGAACCTGAGGGGAAAAACCTAGGATCCTATCCAGTAGACAAGTATATGTGCCCTGGTGCCAAAGGCATCTTAAGGTGGGCATGACTTGCAGCTCATGGTCCAGATAGCTGAACCCTTTGAAGATGAAAGCATTAGCTGAGCTCTGACCTGGAGTTGTACCAGTTTTCAACTGTTTATTTATGTTTGTACATGAAGAATAGATGAACAGTAGCCAGGAGACTGAAGAAAAGGAGGAGGCAGGATCAATTAAAACATGCTCAGGAAATCAACAAAGAGAGCAAAACAAGCTAGTGAAGTGAAGATGGAGCAGAGGTGAAGGATGAGCTACATCGTGTGAAATACAGGCAGAGGAGGCAAAGATGACTGTACACCAGCTTTGCATAACACAGCTCCCCAGGGCAGCAGTTGGAGAGGATCTGTACATTATGAGCTGATCCTGCCACACACATGGCACTCCCTTAAAATTCCCCTTTTCCTTGAAGGAGAGGAGGGGACTGGAACAGAGCCATGCACATGAAGGTCAGCCCAGCATCTCCCGGCTGTTGTGCTCCAGCACTCCCCAGCACTTCAGTTGAGAGCATGTTGCAGGACATTCCTTGGTTGTGTGATACATTCTCATTTGGTTTGTGTTATTCACCCTCTCTTAAGATAATAGCAAGGAAGGAAATAGTACCCAAGATCTCTGCTTTAAAACAAACATTTACTACCATTACTTCCCCACATCCCTGTCTGACCTGGGAGCAAACAGGCATTGCTTCCTCAAGCCACCCACACTGCATATTCCAGTATTACTAGAGCTTCTTTTTCAGGCAATGAAACAATATGGGAGCTCAAACTAAATGATCAAAAGGGGGGAAAGAAGAGGCTCAGCTACAAGTCACTTCACATCCTCACTAGACTTCTGCATGTTTAAAGTCAGACCCACCTTCATTAAATAGAGATAAGAAAGGATATCTACCCTGCCTGAGGGACCAGCTTCTTTCTTCTGCCATAGCACCTCCCAGATCAGCCACCTAACAGCCAAAATCTGATATCCTCTGACATGCTACAAGAGTCAATTGCACCAGAAGATCTAAATGAACATCCACAGAATTTACGTAGTCTCAGCCCAACAAAAAGGGACTGACAGGATTCTTGTGTAGGGTTGAGGTGTAATGTAGCAATCATATTCCGAGCAACGTATGGCAAGAAATTCCTCCTTCCATGAAACAGATGAGAAGAAAAGAGATGGCAACAAATGAATGGAGTGAGCCATTGATAAGAAATCGGGTAGGCAAAAGCTAATTCTAGCCTAAAGGGATACAAAATAGGAGATACTTCTCTGCTCTGCAAGTATTTCAGAGTCATTTACGTGGAACAATTTGGTGGGAATGATATCTCCCATTTCTTTGCCAGGGAGTAGATGTGGTCCCATTTGAAAACCAAGTGACAGAGCTAACACTGAGGCACAGACAAAGACTGCGATATGTAGAGTACCAAAAGCAGAGCTACTGCCATGTCAGACAGTGAGGATGGAGTGGCATGTTTTGTGAGCCCTCGTTTATCAGATCCATAGCAGCGACCCAAACTTCTGGCTGGGCACATTTGATAAAAAGAGGGATTTTTCCTTCAACAGAGACTAAGAATTTTTACAGCAGAGAAGGATGCAACTTTCATCACTCAAAATTTGTCTCAGCACCATCTCTAGATGGACAGAGAGCCAAAATGCAGGTTAAAACATGGAAAAAGAAGAGGCATCTCCACAATACACTGAAAAGAAGAAACCCTTCTCATAAATGCCAGAACAAGATTTTCAATTCTGAGCCCACAGTGAAAGCCATAATTGAGTATTTCAATGTTCTCCAAGCACAGAGCATCTCCTCCCGTTCTCTGCAGCAGAAGCTTCCCCATCCCAACTGTTCCAGCTGCAGCAGCATGGTTGCTCTTGATAGGCAGCGGGAAGGCTGAGTCAATGCCACAGGCAGAGGCTACATTTTGAGTACGCTTCACTTGAACAGTGCAGCCTCTTGAGCAAGTGATGGAGTGTGCATAGACTCTGTAGCCTCGCATTTTTGTTAGCCATGAGTCAGAGGGAAATACAGCATCCCTTGACTTCAATTAAAAGAAAAGTTCAGGCAGAGCACAGGAAGATGTTGGAAAAAGCTCAAAACAGCAAAGCTGTTAACAAATACAACTGAATTAGTAGCTTTTTTTTTTCCCAAAGACCACACAATAAGTTGTTTGTTGTTTTTTTTTTTTAAATAAGAACTACTTTACTCTTGTCACTCAAGCTGATTCAGAGCCTGCTGCCACTGCCAGTGAGTTCAGCTAGTGAAGGGCTGAGATGTACATTAATAGAAATTTCTATTCATAACTTGCCTGAGGTTAAATCATTCTCTAGATGCTATCAAATGCATCCTGCTTATGAGCAGATTTATAGATGGCTGCTTCGGAGTAGTCTGAAAAAAACCCCCAACCCTGAAACCTTTCTTTGATGGACCATCGTAGGTTGTAGAAGGCAGATTCATCCTAGGCTCTGAATCAGAGTCCTCCTCCCTGGTTACTCACTGTACTTGGAGCAGAAGGAGACCCCTATGTTAGCTGCGCCATTTCCAGTCCATAAAGGTCTGATATCACCCATATGCCAAAAAAAACCCCAATAGTTTGTCTTCAACAGGACAAAAATGACCAATAAAAGCAGAGTGACTGCTCTAGCTCTGGTGTCCTGCCCAACTTTCTGTCCCTAGTAGCCAAAGGAACTAGCCTGAAGCTGGACTCAAAAGTTAACTGCTCTCCACAGATATTTTGTCTTGCCTGTGTGTGTGCAGGAGTCAAGCTCTGGAGGTTCAGTGCAAGGCACTGCATTACTCAGGGGTGCTATTGAATAAAGTCATATAAAAATGCACAGGGCTTACAGCTTACAGCTGGACTGCAGCTTGTTTCTCCTAATGCTTGCAAATCAGAAACAAACCCTCTGTGCAATTAGAAATCAAAAAAAGAGGAAAAATCTCAGAGATTTATACTGGCACCCAGAGGCTTGCGGACACAGTTCAAGAACATGAAAAATTAAGTGACAAAATCACATGGGTGTATAAGGGACTTCAACTTAACCATAAAAAAATGTCCATGCAATTCCACAACTGCGATGTCTACAGAGTGAGCAGGAGGAAGGGGACCTTTTGGGGCAGGGAAATGTAGGAGGCCACCAGGACTGAGGCTGAAAGGTGGGTGGGGATTGGCTTGAGGAAGCAGCTAAAATTAATACAGTTGATGAGAGAAGAATCTGCAGCACTTTCCTTTGTCTGCTGATCCATCTTGCCTCTCCTCAGCTATGCAGGGACACTCAGCAAAATCACAGTGGATGAGTTAAGACTGCAGCAGACCTCTGGGCAGATACCTTTATCCAGAACTGAAGCTGTCTTCCTATAACTACAAGGCAGTGCAGCATAATACCCTTTTAAATTCACTTTAATTACCCTGTATTATGTCACCTGAATGCCCTCATGCGGGCAAACCATTAGATTTCTGGACAGATCCACCAGACAGGAAGATTTTCACAGTAACCGTTACTCTCACAAGGCTTTGTAGCATGGGTAAGGCTTTTTTTTTTTTTACACTTTGACATAATCACAGACAAAGAACAAATGTATCTCATTGCCAGCATCCAAAAGGGGGCAAGCCATTTATTCACTATTCTCTGCCTTGCTGGGAAGTCACAGACAATCCCTGAACTTGTCCCTCCTCAATGACCCTCTCACCAGGCACGCTGCTCTCTCTATCTGGGAACTACTGCATTAAGTAATCAGGTCCCAAAGGCAGCTGTCAGCCTGGCCTGGGCAAGGGATAAAGAAGGCAAAATAAGCTCAAAGCAAGAATCCACACCCACATGACATTTCCAGACTGACTGCTAATGTATGCGTCTCCAGAAAGGTGCAAACGAGTAAATGGCCCATTCGTTGCTACATTTTAAGCGCTCCTGCCTTTGAAGACAAGTACTAGCCCCAGACACAGTGCACCACATTATCTATTGCTTATTTAAGATGGATGTTACAAAAGTCATTTTGGAAATTCTTTTCTTTCAAACAGGAAAAATATGGTTTTGATATAAAGCAAGTCTTCCAATCCAAAATTTTACCCTGGACAGAGCTAATTCAAGCGCTTTCCAGCCATGAATTCACAGTGGGAGAGGGAAGACTTGAGTGTAAGCGCTATTTAACTGGGATCTCTTTAGATAGCTAAGAAGTGAGTCACTAAGCTGGTCATTCATCAAAACCAATCTGGACAAAGACACAAGTCCTGTTATCTCTCTGCCAGACACTACCTTTTTCCGTATCAGTCTGCCTTGCAGCCTGGTCTCTTCATGCTCTCAGAGTCCTCATCATTTTGGTCTTCTATGAATTTCTTTTCTTCTTGCAAGCATTTTCACTTTATCCACCAGGTACTAGGGTGACGAGAATACTCAGGCAGACCATGTCCTCATTTTCTAACGTTAACTTTTGGCTCTTAGAAAAGCAAAGTCATTTTTTCCCAGCTATCTCCAGGGGGTAAAGAAAGAAATGATCTGCATAAAAGCATTGACCAATTTAACTTTACTGACTTCCTCCTCATCCACTGAAAAAACGGTTCTCTGAGGGAGAAGTAAGGCATTTTTAATCAGATGTCTCTTCTGCAAGAGGCAGAGAAGCAAACAAGTTTCAGGGTGTGGGGGGGAAACTGTCATTAAAATCAAAACAGTAAGCAGATATTTGCCCCTGGATGAGAAACACACAGAGTCTGTATTAGTCACTCACTTAGTGCATGATTAGTGAGCTGTGAGGTATCACTGCAATGAAACAACTGCAATAGCATACACAGAAAAACCGAGAAGGAAGTTTTTTCCTAATACAGGCTTAAATTATACAAGTGGCTCTACAGAGCTCTCTGCACCTCTGTGGAGCATCCTGGAGTTTTAGATGGCCGGTGACATGTGGGCAAGCCATTATTTGCTTGCACAGTGCAAAATCAGACACCCTAAATAGCAGCTTTGTTTCTTGACTTTAAGACTTGGGAACCAAATCGACAGTTGCTTCTCTTGTACAACAATGCCAAAGTCGGTCTGTGCGCAGATCAGACAGTAAGTCATCTGAGATGGCTCAGACAAGCACATCTCCAAAGCACCCTGCGATTCACCACGTCTTTCTTTACAAGAGGCAGACAATAAGCTGCTCACATTCAAGCGTCTCACTTGGAATGATTTCTACCCAGAACAGCTTCCAAATATTGCTTTTGCTGACTGCAAGGGAAATAATTCCCAAAACATTTGTACCAGTGCTCCTGCTTCATTTGTCTCGAGCATATATGAGCAACTGCAACACAAATACGCCATCTTCAGCTGGTGAAAGTGGATATGGCTCCAGTGACCAGCCCAGTGCTAAACCGTCTTACACCCACTGACACCTGGATCCAACGTATTTTCCATTATGTTACAGCAACTGATACAACTTCCATTCCCCTTTATAGTGTCTGTGCATATCTGATTAATTCTTCTCTCTCACAGGAAGTGTAGCAGCCATAGACTACCATTTTATTAGGTAGAGTATATCCAGATGATTTCAATAAAGCACTTAAAAAAAAGGAGACTAGTTTCCTGGTATTACAATAATAAAAAAAGTCTACTTGAAGGGAATAATTTCAGATGATAAATCTGCTGCTGTTCACCAACATTTGTATAACTGATTAGAACCAGTGCATTGTCCCAAGCATGTCCCCTCTGACTCACTGCTGGGAACACTCCCAGCAGTACAGATATGAGACATATTCCCTCTCCCTCCCAATACTAATATTGGTGATTACTTAGTAACATTTAACAGCTATTGTGTTAAATTTCTTGATAGTTTTCACATATTTTTATACACATTTTTGCAATATCTTGAACTTTATATTTAAACTGCCAAGTCTGGAGAAATTAGAACAACCCACCGTCAACATCAAACCCATCAAAAACTAAAGCAGTGTACTGAGGACAAGGGACAGTAGCATTATGGATGCACTCAGAGTCCGACTACATCCACCATATATAACAACTTATTCATGCATGGGTCTAACACTGGATTTTCATTAAGCAGCATGCTAGCATCTCATCATGGCAGTACACAGGGAAGCACACAGGCAATGGAGAGAAGAGCATGAGAAAAAATAAACATCACTTGTGAACATTATGATTGCATTTGAAATGAGTTTGTTCCAGCCAAACTTTTCCACTGGTGTTTGCTGCATCAGTGCTTGCAGTAAGAATTTTAAGCTTGTAAACTCTAGCATTGCCCCAAAAATCATTCAGAGGATGGAGCACTGCTGCTAACATGGTAAGAGACAGTGCTCCCAAAGCCACTCAGAATTCAAAAGAGGAATTAAGTGAACACAAAGGTTCAACACACATTTTAATGGGAGGACCGTGCAAACAAGTGCAGTCATTTTGCAGCAAGAGAAAAGCCAAGCTTTGCTGGACCATTAAGAAATGGTTTTGTTTGGGACTTTTTGCCGCATTTTGCTGACTATAGACATTCACAGTTTCTTTTATTTCTCATGCAACACTGCCCTCAAAATCTCTGTCTATAGTTCCCTACTTTGACCCCCTTACAGAACAGCTATAACCCTGCACATTCAATTCCCAGACCTGAAATATGGATGTAACTGATGAGAACTGGCTAATTTAAACTCCATGTTAAGACTAAGCATAAAATATGTGGAGTCAGGAGTCTGTCATTAAATCCAAATACCCTTTGAAATAGTTTTTATGCAAAAGTTTATTTGTATGACAAGAGGAAGACATCCTCCCTGCTCACAAATACTCCAAGAACAGAAAGCATAATAAATTGTGAAATAGTAGTATCTGTCTAGCTAATAAAATAATGGTTAAACTCATGGGCAAACAACAGACATATGTTAGCTTTTTGGTTATCCTAAAATCTACAACTCCTTAAAAAGAGCCCAGATATCACATCTTATTTCATGCAGGCAGACTGCGATAGATGCATATCTCTCTGGATGGGTGCCTGCACATTGACTGCTGGCCCCAAGACTGACTTTAGCATCAATAACCCCAGCTAAAACTCAGACTCCAAGTACAGCCACGGTTTTCTAGCATATATTGGAAAGCACTACTTTCATTAAGAGTGGAGTTAGATCCTTGTGTTTGTGTAGGTTGCCGCTCCAGGGCATCCCTGTAGCGTTGGATGTTTGTGGTCTACTCAGCTTCCTGCCATTCCATCACTTCTTGCTTGGTGCCTGCCATGAGATATGTCAACTACAACATCTGTGCATGTAACATCAAAGATTCACTTCAGTTTACATTCTGGAGAGATGAAGTAAATGCAAGGCATTTGGGTCTTTTTTAGATCTATTTTTCCTCCTTTTTGCTCTTTAGAAAAAGTCAAGCTACTGATGGGTCTCAGTTCAGTATCAGATTAGCAAAATGAAGTGCAATGGTTGTCTACCAAGGTTGTTGCATATTCTGTCTATGGGAGGAAGGAAAAAAATCATCGCATGCTTAGGTGCAGGGTGTCTTTCCAGGAGGAGACAGTTTATTCAAACTCAGAAATCAAAACTAGCCTAGCATAGCACTTTTCTTATTCCTCCTTCCACTTTCATAGCTACAGAGCACAAGCTTACCAGGGGAAAACAAATTTTTTTACATGAATATCTGCATTAAGGAAGAGGAACCTCACTGCAACACCTACAGGATGAGACTGTCATTTATAAACTGTTTTAGAGGAAGTAATCTGGCCTGGCACATTTAGTGAGACATCTAATCTCACATTTAAACTGCTGTATTCATTGTCCTGTCCTTAATTAGGTACTGAAATATTTTGATGAATCTGGATATGACTCCTGCTGCTTTAATGCCTCACTGCTAGAATTTCTCTACCTATTTCTCTGCCATCTGCATTAGAAGAATAACTATATCAAAGCCTATATCTATATGCACTATAGCTATCTGCTCAGATATCATGGTGGCAGGAGATATGATGGCACCAGAGAGCTTTATACTGCACACTATTTGTCCTCTATTCTTGCAAGCCTAATCAGAAGCTTATATTAAATCTGCCCATTTTCAGCTTCTGTCCAGATGTTATTACCAGTACAAGGCTCTTTGGGTTATCAACTATTGGTAGAGGGGCCAGAAGAAGAATGAGCAGAATTGAGCCACTTAAAGGCTTTAACACATGACCTACACGCAGTGGTTTAGGGGATCAGGAAAACTTCCGCTGCACACAGAACAAATGCAGAGCTGCTGCTGGTGGTCCCAGTCCATCCCGCAGAACAAGTGATGCGAATCCTGCCAGCAGCGATTCACAGGTACAGCCGCTCCCAAATGCATCATTAACTTCTACTCTCCAGAAAGCGTGTCTGAGTAAGAGAGTTCTGCATTTGTCCTCTCTTCTGTAGCCACATACAAAAATGTCAGCATCAGGTCAGAGGTTTAAGGGCAACTTCTGGCTATTTTCATATGACCACATACTGTAAATAAGAATTGCAATTGCTCAACTGTGTAAAGGCCCTTATCCATTTGGCAAAGCAATTGTGGCTTATTTTTAATTAAACAAGCCCCTTAACATCTAGCTTTTCCTTGTTAAGAGGAATTTGCATTTTCAGTGTAAATTCTGTACTTCTTCCTCATGTGTATATCTCCCATGCATATATTTCTACACCCAATTATAACCATGTTGTCTATGAAACTCCCTTTTGAAACTTAGAGCAGGAAAATGCCACTGATTCAGCAGAGAATATTGACATTTTTTTCTCACTGGCCTGGATATCTGCCCAAACAAAGAGCTGGTTAAAGACAAAATACAAAGAACCCTTTTGTGAGGGGCTAAGTTCACCTGCAAGAAGTATTAATGAAGTCCCACGGGGGTGGGGACTCAAACTTCCCTGCTTTCAACGATAAAAGCAGCCAGGCTGAGAACACCAAGTATCCTGCCTTCCTCACCCCTTTCTCTTTCAACTGCAAGAAGGAGTGCTAACATAACTGAGAATTAGGGACCTTTCTGCCATTGATCTGTAGGGTCTGTGAAAAAGAAAGCTAGATTTTCAGATGGAACACCAGCTGCTGCATGGCAGCTGAGAGTCTAAATCAGTTTGTCCGCACAAAAGGAATGGTAAGTCTGACTGATAGACCTTTAAAGAAATCAATACCATAAGCAATAATTACAAGTGATAGCATTACAAATGACTGAACTCAGAATACGGATGTTCAAGTGTGTATTAAGCCATTTGATCAATTTTTTTTGCTATTGCAGAAGACGACAAGAGCATTGCTCTACCAGCAGATTAATGTCCACTTGAGTCAAATATCATCCATGGCATTACTGTGTAGATCGTAACACTCCTAATCAATAACTATTCATGAGCTGTGCTGGGAAACATTTTTCTCTCACCTCATATGGTCGATCATTGGTTTATAGCTTAAAGTTAGAATATTCAAATATATTTATTTGGGTTTGTTCATTTTTCACTTTTCTTTGACTCCCACTGAGCTCTTTGCCTCAACTGTTACATCAAAGCAAGTTCGTGACCTGAACTGTGCATGATGGAATATATATTTCATTTCAGCACACACTGAAAAATAGGCAGTAGATAGCTCCTTGTTTGTGCACTCTCAAGAGAGCTTTAAAGGATGGCTGTGCATGAACAAGAGTCAATCTACATGAGCAAGGTGGCACCTTCAAGGCAGAACAGGCAGCTGTGGAAGCAGAACAGCAGCTTGGGGAAAAGCATCATCCAAGGGATGGGATGCATCTACCCACCTTGCTGATGCCACAGCCATGGCGAGCCAGGCTTTCATCTGCTTACTCATCTATAGGAAGGAGAAATAACTTCAAGAGAAGAGGAAAGGGTTAAGTTACCTTCACACACCTTTGCCACCCCAGTAACTGCAGGAGAACACAAGCTAATAACTTCTTCCTTAGGACAAGGAATTGTACAATGCCTAAACTATTGAAAAGCCTTGAACTAGCTTCACCCACACCAACTGCTGTGGTACGAAAAGAGCCCTGTTCTCCTCAAAGATGAGTCCCATTTTCAAGAGCCTTTTGTGCCCTGGTTTTTGCAGTGAAAGTTCTGCTCCTTTAGTTGGAACATCAAAACTCTTCCTGCGGTGCTTTTCCTCTGCAAAGCAGAAAGAAATCCAAACAAGGTGTGGGGATTCAGCTGCTTTTTCAGCAGTCACAGTGTTAATTAGAATGGCGGTATTTCCAGGTCACCTCATTTATTTTGAAGTCTGCCTCTTTAAACTGCCCCACAAATCTCTTTCTTCACCTCCAACACACACTCACTTCCAGTAACAGAGTACATCATCGCAGCTTGCTGAGGAGGGCTATGAAACCACCCTGGGTTGTGAATCGTGGCTACTGTGAAAGTTATACACATATACTTCTCTACTGAGCCAAGGCTACCAACACAACCACACACCTCTGTCTTGTGAAGGCTGAGAATCACAACTGAATGCTACTAAGAGCATACATTTTGAATGAATAATTCAAAACTAGTAACAATTAAGACAGGCTGCCAAAACAGAAAGATTTATGGCGTTCAGGAAACCACTATTCGGAAGGAGTCATTCTTCAGACTTGCATTAAAAAATAAACTAAATAGTTTCAATGAGCCAATTTCCTTTTCCCTCTGTCATACTTCCCTGATATACACACATTACCTAGGTTTTCTGTTACTTTATTTCCAAAAAACTTAGAAATGCTGAGAGCACTTGACATTGATGCACTGTCATTTCAAGTAATACTTGTCACTCAAGAAAAAAACTACAATAAGCCTGTAATATGTTTTTAAGCAGGGGTCTTATAGAACAAGCTCTATAAAGGCATTTAGGCTGCACTGTAGAAAGTGGAAGTTTCATAGCTGGTCAAATGCTTTTGCTCTGGGTAGCCTAGCTCTTTTTGATTGTTAAAACTAAATCAAAATGAATCTGGTTAGTGTTCTTAGATAAATTATTCTGCCACCTGAAAAACAAGTCTCTGTAGACATAATTGAAGGTTACTACTTTCTGAAACTTGATAGAGGGTGTAATGACTCCATTCGAGCTACACTTAACAGGCAGTCTGTTATGGTAAGTCAATATAACATTCAACAGGATATATTCTACTGCTTTTGTTATAAAGAGGCCAATAGCAAAAAACCAGAAATACACTTTTTCAGGAAGTATAATCCAAGACTTTCTGCAAAAACCCCTTAGAAGAACAAAATAGGGCAGAGTTTTCCAATTCCATCACCAGTTTAAGTTAAAATACGTACACAAATGCATTGCCTGTGATAAACACACATATGCAGATCATCTGTCCTTGTGCAAGAAAGAGTATAAGGTAGCCTATCTTTCTCCAGAGAGCAGCAGTACCTCTTTCACCCCAGCCTCATGTACCACAGGTCACTTTATAACCCAAAGGAGACACCACAACCTTCAGATAGTTTCTATAACTTCTCCTCTCAGAGGAAACAGCCAGACTCACGTTAATCGCAGTGTGAATGCACCTTGATCTTCCTTTGAATCTGAAAAGATCCACTTGCTCTGCTAGAGCTAGCTTGCAAAGAGGCACTGAGGGGATACAAATGGGAAGCATTATCTATGGCCAATGGCCATGCTGCACCCTCCCCATCACTGATTGCCTCAGCACACCTGCAAGCAAGGCCTAAAAAGACAGCGCTTTGCATGAGCAGGGGTTGCCAGTTTGAGCTATAGGGTTAGTGAGTCAGTCTATATGTATAAATAGGTATAATGCTAATTTATAATTCTTACAAAACATACCTCTATATGTATGCATACATATAATATACAAACTCACCCTCTTTTGGCCAGATTGGAGACATGTGAATAAGAAGCTCTATACATCTGAAGTTTAATAAGCATCTTGCTTATATTAGGCCACAAGATTTGTCTCGTGACCACTTTATTAAAATTTCAGTACACAGCTGTTAAGATGATAAAATATCAGCCCAAGCTCAGCTTTTTTAGTTTAACCCGAAGACTGATGGATATGATCCCAATGCTTGCTGAAAGATTTTATTTCATTAGGTCACATTACAGAACTGTCTTCCTGAGGAATGAAATAAATTCATCTCCTTGGTGATAGCATGCTTGACTGACACGATGCACTCACCAACATCTTGTAGACAGCTGTGAACATTTGCAGTAGTGCCAATTAATCTACCATAGCATCAATGGAGACAGAGAAACAAAGCAGCCAACACAAAAAGCTCCATTGAATAACATAATGAGTGATGCAGGTGTTCAGTGACTTGCTTTAATTTTTTCAACCTTGCAGAAAGGTGACACTTGAGTCAACAGTGGTCAAGGTGTATCCCCATCATTGCCTCTTTGCTGCCTGCTCTAAAATGGAGATGAACAGCCCACACTGTGACTTTCACTCACAAGTATAAAGCTTGTGCATGTAAATACAAGCTCATTTATGGTACAGCTGGGTGGACATTGGCTTCTAAAATGGCCTTCAACCCCCTGACTTTGATGATATTTTCTGGATTTTTTTGTGGCATCAGAAAAGATGTCATTTAAAATAACCACTAGAAACAGCTGCAATGTCTAATGAACAATGGCAAAAGTCAAAATGATGAGCCTAATCCTCTGAATTTAATGGAATGTAAGCACACGCTTTGCTGAATGGGAGGCCTTGCAGTCTTAGCTGAATGAGTTTCTTTGTAAGTGCTGGGCTAAATGGAGCTTGGAATCTTTAATGACCAATCTGTGTAAACAGCAGCTACTAAATAACATTTTAATGCCCTGATGATCTTTTAATTCAATAGACAAATGATGAGGCAATTTTAGGTAGCATCATCATACTACTAATGCAGTAGGGAATGCACAACAGAAAAAGCAAACAGAATAAGTAAGTGAGGATACAAAGGATGAACAGTATCTGGTACAACTCAGATGCTCAGGTCTACTTCTCAGAAGTAAGATATCCAACATTTGTACCAGTTCAGAATGTACCTATTTTAGTACAATGGCGGTAAGGTGGTACTTTAATCATGATGTATACTGAGACAGGGTTTTTGAGCCATGTTTCCACTAATGCTAAAGGATGCAACATGATTAAAGCACAGTATTGAAAAGCCATCTTGGCACACTTACAGTGAAAATTGAGAGGCAAAGTCCCAGGCTGGTAATATCACAGCTGTGTCAGAAGGGCTGTGCAAATAAGAGGTAATGGAGCAAGGTCAGTAGGATCGGTGCAGCCAGTTGCAACTTGTACTCCCTCTACCACCAGGGTTAGATGTCAGTTAAGTAGTGAAATAAACTCTTTATGAAAAAGAAGTGGTTGAAGGCACAATGAAAGCAGGACTATATACTTACAACACATTGCAATGTCTTTAAAGAAGTGCTGACAATTTGCCTGGAAGTGCATGAGCCAAGGGTACACCTAAGGTCTGCATTTAGTCTGCTTATGCGCTTACAGTGACTGCATGTGTAATATAGCAGACTGCAGGTGCAAGCCCTTGGTGAGCCTGCACATCTGAAACTTGGCCGCAGCTCTTTTCTCTTTTAATGACATTACCATCAGATCCTACAAAAGATGCCAACTGCCTTACAGGGTCACTCAGCCTGGATCAGACATGTAAAGACGCTTCCAAGGTGTGTTGAGCTCTCCCCAAAGCTCTCTTATTACCTTCTATACATTGAAACCTCTCAGTTCAGGCTGTTCCTTTCCTTCCTTCAAGACCTGTACATTCATTACTTGCCTCCTTTACCCCCCTCCCCAGGCTCTTTGTTACCTATCATATTCCTTGGTACCTGGCAGTGCTGTTTCATGGGGTGATGCTGTACTTGGCAGTCTTCTGCTGGGTCTCGACCAAGTGTTGTTTCCAAACCTCACGATCTCTTAGGGCTTCTCTGAACAAGCTGTATCTCAAAATACATCATCTCTTTCACTGAGCTGAGGAAAACTCATGAACTTGGGAGGTGCAAAGAAAACATCCCCTTTTCTACTCAAATAGAGTTCAGGAGAAAGATGAAGTCTCTGTTGGGTTTGCATAGGCCCCTTTCAGATATTCAAAGGGGTTGGGATTGGTACTGTTTGAACCCTGGGATGGAGTCACTTCTCATTTCCTTTCTGATCAGGTTCTCCCTTTCCCAGGGAATACATGTAGTTTTCCTAAAAGAAAAGTAAATCATATCTGTAATGTTTCTTCCATTGAAAATAAGCTGTATCCCATGCCATGTTTTTGTAAGTCTTCACCATAAAGACATCAGGTGTTGGGCTGGCTAACATATGAGAAAGATTGTACCACTGCACTGGAGTAAAAACTGTTGCTTACCTGTTGGAGGGCAGACGCAGAACCTTTTATTTTTTCCCTCCAGTTGCATTTGGAGGCAGCATGGTAGAAAAAGAGGCTGTTTAAATGTGTTCAAATTGTGGCTCAGTCTTAAGGAGGCAAGAACAGAGGGGCCTGAAGGGATGCATTTCATATTCCTCAGAAGTGGCAGGCTTTTCTTGAGTGGCTGTTGAAGCCACTTGGTTGTGACCTCAGTGTGGTTGAGGACAATATGTGGGATGTGTCAGCACCTTCGATGACCTGCAGGACAGACCTGTATCCCAGAGGGAGGCCCGAAGACACAGAGGCAGCCAGGGCGAGGACAGGTCCATGACTGAATCAGAACAGCATTAATCTTTGAATTGGCAGTGCAGTAGTCTGTGTTACACACAGCAGCTCCCTGCTTTGATCCATTTTGATTTGTTATTGGCTTAATACCCTAAGATATTTTATGTGTCTTTCAGCCTGTCTTCATTTGAGGCTGATTTATACTATCCATCCCAAGACTTAAAGCAGGAAGCTGAAGGAGGGTTCTGAATCTATGGAAAATTTATCTTCAGGCTTTTGGGCAAAGCTCTTCCCTGCTTGTCTTTCAGAAAGCCAGCTCCCCCGAACTGGTGGTGACACTGCTCCTGTCTGGCTCAGGATGCCAGCAGCAGCTCTTGATCTTCACTCTGGGTAGATGAGCTGGCCTGTCCCGAGGCACTGATAGTGGTGACAAACTTCTTTCCAGTGTTCAGCTATGTGGTTCTTCCACTTAGATAAGCTATTCTTTGCTTTTCCTGAAGTTGTTTCTTTTTTTCTTTTTTCATTTATGTGGCTGCTGATCCAGTCTATGATGGTTTTTTATGGGTGTATTAATGCTTCTTCTTTGAAGGTTTGCCAGTTCACTATTTAATGGCTCCACCAAGACTAAACAAAATTCTCCTTGAATCCATCAACCTCTGCAGAGTAAGGCCTGGCAAAGCCTTGTGCCCCAGGCAAAGTGCAGAGGGAACCTTGTCCTGCCCTTAAGCTGAGTGTACTGCAGTGTTGTATTGCAGCCATGCCCATGCCTCCTCCTGCACTGTGGAAGGTGACACTCCTCTATGCCAGCAGCTCTCCTGAAGCCCAAGCGGTAACCTCACCTGCTCTGGAGGTTTCTATCACCAGCCTGTTTCACCACTGCCTTCAGAATGGTTTTATTATATGCCTGCAGCCTGATTCTTTTCTGCTTATCAGATGACAGCAGCTGGCAGGAAAGAGGTGGTTGATTCAATAACGTAAGTGCAAATGTGGCTAGATAGTTGGCAGTCCTCTCCTGCCTCATGGATTTAATTGAGTTTGGATCTGACAAATCCACACAGCAAGCATTTTCAGTTGTACTGTTTTCTTCTTCTTTTAGCTCTTGCAGTCATTGAAGCTTTGGAACAAGGCAAAGCTCCTCTCCTCACCCTTTGCACCATAGCTCAGACATGGACCACTTTTACATGACCTCTCCACAGGGCATACTGTGACCCAGGATGCTCATGCCTTCAGACAGCATCTGTTTGCCATTTGCTTCCTCTGTTTTACTTATTTACTTTCCTTGCATGGGATCGCTCTGCTTATCTCCCAGGCTGCTGGCTCTCAGGAGGCATTTCTCTAGGGTTAGAGCTGTTTGTCTCCTGCAAGATGCATCCCCCCGCTTCATAAATAGCCTGGTCCATAATTAGCAAGATTTTCTGTCTCCAGCCTTGCAGCTGTAGCCCTGCACACTCCAGTGAATCCCTCCTCATTTCTTCTTCACTGAAGCTGAAAAGTCACTCACCTCCTCTTTGAGATCAACGTGATCCCTGGCCAGCAGATCCAGAAAATGGGGCTCACTTCCCAAAAACAGCAGCTTGCTTACCTTGTCCTTATCTCCTTGCTATGAGAGAGAAAGAAGATACTGTTTCATCTTGCCAGTTCTGAATGCAGACTCGCCTTTTACTACAAAGTTTGTATAAGGCTTTTTTATCTGGTTGTCCTGGGAGGCTGAATCCCTCTTTCCTTCCCATCCTGCCTTTTCTGCTTTCCAGTCCTCCAGATGCTGCTTTGTGTTTTGACAATTGCACTTCTCTCTTTAGCAGCGGATGAGCTGACTGCTGCCACTGCAGCCCATGTACTGTGCGCTGGGGGCTTTGGGACTGTAAACCCAAATCAGCTCTTCATGAAGGAACCCATCTGCAGACTTGCTTCAACCAGCATTCAGCACCCAGCCAGGCCACCCACAGGCTGAATTGTGCAATCACTATCTCCTTACCACCTACCCTGAAGACTTTTTGCCCCCCTCATAGTTTGCAGGCACAAGGTGAATGACACTATAGTCCTGCAAAGGCTTTGGAGGGCTGAAGCAGTGTGCAGAACTGCAAAGAAGGAGCATCAGTTCACCAGTAATCTCCAACTCTGATGGACAATGTCAACAACTTTCTCTGACTTCTTTTTTATCTCTGTGATATTAATCCACATGTGTATAAATGTGTTATTACTTATATCCTGGCCTCTGGAAAGATTTGCTTCCTAAAGCTATTCAGTCTGCCAAAACTCTTCCCCAAATTTAAGTGCTGCTGCTTAAACTGTTTTGTTATTCTTCGAAGGCTACTTAAGGCAGGACATGATAGAAGAAAATTATGCTCTACATTCAAAATTATTTTATAAAACCCTCAGTAAAGCATCATTTGGATGTTTCTAAAGCTGCTGTCAGATTCCATGAGAACAGCTGTTTATAAAGAACTTCCCCACCAGAAGAGCGATGACATGGGGCTACCACGTCACATGTCCTTTGTGAATCCTGACACTGTCGGGAAAGGTGGCTTCAAACGTGAAATTTCAGGTGAAAACACCACAGAAGCATTAGTAAAATCCAAACTAAACTTGGATGAGTGTTTTGCAGGTGCCTGTTCCAGCCTTCAGATGAATGAGACATCTGTGGATTTAGACAAATATTACCATCTGATCTCTCCAGCCTACCTCAGAAGTCTATGACACCAGAATACCATCCTTCTACATGTGTCCCTGGGCCTGCAGCTTGTGTCTGTACAGAAACCAGCAGAGCAGAACAACTCTGACAGCACATGGTAGTGTTATAAATACAATAACCAGGCTAAGAAAACTTAAGCTATTTTTACCTGGCCATAGGTACATGTAACCACTACGCACAAGCAGAACCAACTAGCGGCAATAGTGACAGGCCAATGCCACATGTGTGTTTTGTCAGGGGGTGTCTAGTGAGCTGATTGCAATACAGACAGCTGGAAGCTTTCCAGGACTTTGCATGTAATACAATTATCAAAAAGCAGACAAGCACTGAAAATGAAATACTGAAGGAGACTGGCCAAAACAAAGGCAAAATTAATCGTCTTCTCTTTCACTGTCATCAGTAACTGAACTGAAGATTTAATTAGGGGATGCTTTAAATACTTTCAAACAAATATGGCAGTACTTCATATATCTTCATTTCACAAATATAAATAATATTTATAAAGAACGGCAATATTTTTATGGCTCTGTAAATCATCTTTAAACAGAAATCTTTGGATGTAACCAGAAATGGGTATATAAGGTCAAACTGCACTTATCAGGATGTTAAGAAGGTCAACTTGTTATAAAAGAGTAAAGAGTTTTCATGCTAAACCCCGAGGTTTTTTTCATTCCTACTGAAATCAATGGCAGGTAGGGATGCGGGACCTGGCCTTACACACATATCATACTGGACATCAACAGCTCCCACTGCAGCATCTCCAGAGGCCCAAGTGTCTACTGAGCACAGAAGCAGAAGGCCTCTCCACTTCCTGCTGCACGGGGCTGGGTTCATCTCTGATGTTACAGTAGCTAGTTAGGGAAAAAGCACACTTTCCTTTTTAACGGCTGTACACAGCCAGGGATTTTTTATTTTGGAGCTTGGTTCTCATTTTCCAGAAAGCCATATGGGATTTTTTTCACTCTAAGCAGCTTTATTTAATATGGAAAGTAGAATATCTTTAAAAACAGAAACCAGCTGTGTAGTTCATGGGTATCATCATATGGCTCTGCTTTTTGTTTCCTTACTTAACTGGAGTCTGGGGTTTCCAAGTTGCCAAGCTGCTAACACTAGTAAATGGAGTTTATTAGAGACAGTGTTTGTTGAACAATAACATTTTATATAGTCTGTCACTGTCCAGTACCTTAGATGAGTTACACATTTCTGTTCTCTATTTTTGCTCTCATTTTTTTGGCACTTCAGATCTCATTTTCAGCTGTGGACACTAAAGAGCAAAATCAAAGACATTGTCTTGTGCTTGCTTATGCCTAAAGTCTGCAAAGCCACTGCTGACCAGTCACCCAAATGCCTGAATAGAACCAGACTTCCAAGGGTTAATCCTGCAGTGCCTTTTGACTGAGTTTAGCCAGTAGGAAGGGATTGGATGGCAGATGAAATACCTCCCCAGGAGATCTCTTCCAGGAGAGGGGCCCCTTTGCCCAGTTGTAAAAGATAATGTGTCCATCAAAAGGCTGTCCCACAGCAGTACTGGGGTGGTGTGTGAAGACTGGGAAAGACCTGAATCCTCCTACAATTATATGCTCCCTTCCCAAAGGAGTTCAGCCCCATCCTGGAGTTTTGGAGCATCACAGGATTAGGAGAACACTTGTAGTCTAAGATGGCTCTGGAATTTGCTCTCAGAGGACTATTTGTGTTTTGCTCCTACAGGCATCAAATGCAAACCCAGTTGGATGGCCAGAAATGAGCACAGCTTCTGCTTGGCCCTTTAGTGGTTAAAACTGCATATGTGAAGCATGGTCATGACTCAAAGTAATTGAAATGTTAGAGGACAGATGAAGTGAGGGTTGTTTATAGCAGCATAGTTCACCATTTCTCCTTTGTGCTCTGCGAATACTGTGAGTCAGCTCGGGTAGATATCTTTATCTTCTTATCTGTTGCTCTTCTTCCTCTAATCACAAAAGATTCATGCACTGCCAACTTTAAACTGCAGGCTTGCTTTTAATAGTACCTTAGTAACTTCAGATGTCATTAGTGCTCCCTTTCACCAGGATTCCCTTAGGTATTGGAGGAACTAAGCTTTTAAACAAATGCTGTGCTGGTGCAGACTATGGCTGGCATGCAGAGCAGGGGTTACACCGAGTTCCTTCCCTGCTTAGGAGTTACAGCTTCTTTGACTACTGCTAAGCCAGCTCTGAAAAAGGTGATTTATCTTCATGGTTCGTAACAATATTTCTGGAGAAATTTCCCTTTTCCTGTCCCTCTCTGGAATAACCAGATTGCAGCATGTCTTGGATTTAAAAACAAATATGGCCTGGAAAATAATATCTTTGGATTTCCCCCGCTCATGCCTTCTGCTATACACAATGGCTTCACTCCCAGCTTTAAATTAGACTAGTGCTATGTTAGCAATATATTTCATATACAGACTGAGAGCAAAGCATAAATACTTCAGCAGATGGGCTCAGTAGACATTTGTTTGCCAAGTATTAACTGCTGCTAGAAGGTAAATTTGATTCCCAGTTTTAAGAGGCCCCCACCAACAGGGAAGGTTTTGGTGATTTATATTCTTTGAATGATCTTTAAAAAATAGAAAAATTACTTGCACCATAAGGAACTTGCGAAATTTGCTAATATTTAGCACACTTTTCAGTGTATGCATTTCAGTGTAACAATCCGTGCATGACTCCTGTGCAGTGAGCACTGTCACTTGTCTAAAGGAGCTCTTAATCTATATTTTTGTGCAGGAGGGTAGAGTGTGTCCTGGGTTCTCTATTGCCTTTGTATACTGCTATTTTGTAGTTATTCCTTAAGTAATTGCAGTATACACGTACAGGATTCATGGCTGAGGAATCCACAACTATGCACTGCAGGGACACAGAACAGAAGAACTACATCTGTCCCAAAGCTATCACAGCTTTTTCTTTATGAAAAAAGTCAGAATAAGGTTCTGTTCCTTCCAAAAAGCATGTATGTCTAACACAATATTGTGAATAGTCCAACAAAGTCAATAAAGCCAGTAACCATGCAAAAATTGGAACATATGAATGCACTTTTGCAAGTCTGAGGAATGAGGAAAAGCAAATGTATCCCCCTGGGTTTCAGCAATCAGATAGCATACGTATTAATAACGTGCAATATTCAGCACAGTGCATGGAAAGCCATAAAAACATGAACCATTGGAGACAGGTTCCTATATACAGAATTCCCTTTCTCTCAGAGGTATATCCATTGCTATCTACACACAAATCAACCGCAACAATAAGAATTTGTTTGGCACAAGCTTCCAGCAACTAATGAATAACACAGACCAAAAATGCTTCTCTTGCCTTTTGTTAACTCTTGAATGTTGTTTGTCACTGGAGACGTCCACAGCAGAAACGTACCCTGGGGCTAAACTGAGAGGGTAGCTAGAGCTAACCCATCTTTGTCTACAGAAACCTTCTAGCCACATAAATGTGTTTTACAGATGTCCAGTGGTAATTTAGTCAGCCCAGAAGAATACACTTAATAGCACAAAGAAGGGTGCTGGGTTTAATGCACAGCTAGGGAGCTGCTTGTCACCACCACCTGCAGCTAGAGCAGACACTGGAGAACATTTTACAGCCAAGCAGCCTGATCTGCTCTTGCTGTCAAGATGGCGCCAGGTCCAGCTTTCCATGGAGTCAGGCATTGGCCAGCACCAAGGTATATAGGTGATCCAGCTTTTGGTTCCAGGGTGAGTGCTGCTGCCGGAGCTATGGCTGCTTGTGTTCCACCCTAAATAGAGCCTGGAACTATCATGCTCCAAGTAAAGAATATAACAAGATTTTAAATGTAACTCCAACAGGAAGTAGGGTAAATGAATCATCATGCCTTGCATGACTGTCTCACAATGCACTGCTAGTTGATAGAAAAGTTTGAGCCTTGCTCTTCTTCCAGCACAGGCATTTGTGTCCTGCCAGAATCTGGCACTCAGCTTGGAAAGGGAAATTACTAGTCCTTTCCTGACAGTCAATTGCTGCTGGTTCAATCCCAGATAAATTGGAGAAGGCCTGCCAAGAGGCCATGAGTACATCCAAGGCCAAGTTTCTACAAGTGTCCATGCAGTTACCATTGACTTTGAGTTGCCACACTGCATAGAGTCAAGGAATACACGCACCGGCTAGAGGGAGTAAAAAAGCAGCATTAAGGAAGCTATTAAGTTCATGTCCGTTTCCTAAAAACATAAAGTGCAATTTGTGAAAACATCCTTGATACTGGTTAGAGCAAAAGAGGTATTTCAGATGCAAGCTTAGAAGTTGGATGAGTGTCTTAACTTCCTTCCCTCCAGGTTCTGGAATGATTTATAACATCCTTCTAGTAAAGGATCCAGAGTCATTTGGAGGGAGGAAAAAAGACATATTGGAAGATTAAAGAAATCACTGAGCTTGCCAAAGCTAACAAACAAACTCAAAGCTCAGCTGCCCCTCACTGGAAGGAGAGATCAGACTTCTGGTTAGCAGGAGAGTTGGTGCCAGTTTGTGCAGGACTTTATGACAGGGACAGCAAAGAAGCACCAGCTTGTACTTGATGGAGGAATTGACTTACAAACCCACCCTTCACCAGCTGAGCCAAAGTCCAGGGACCTCTGCAGGAAGGAGATAATAAAGAACAATGATTTAGAAAGGAAAAAGGAACAGTTCAATGGGCAAAGCTTGTTCTTGGCGGGCATGACCCTGCTCTCACCCACAGAGAGGTCTGCATTGTCCCCAGTGGGGCAGGTCCCTGCTCAGGGTCCAAAGGTGATACACCAACAACAGTAACCTTAACAGTTCCAGCATTGGCAACTCATGTTTCCTCTGCCCATGCCTATTCAAAGCATCGCTGAGTGAAGTTTTCCATCCTTAGGTTCTCTTGCATTGTCCCTGAATAATATGCTTATAATTATTAGCTGTAATTTACCCTAAAAACTTTTTCTGCATCCCTAGTCTAATGATCTGCACTTTTATCTTAGTATTAATCATTCCATTATCAACCTGTGCAGCAATTAGATTGGAGATTTCCAGGGTCTGGGGTTTGTCTTGGTAAACTATTTGCAATAAAGCTTGCCTTCTATTTTCCATGGTAATAACATTAAGTTTAATTCTAAACAATATGGCTTTTAATGTAGCACATGTTTCTTTTTGATACAAAGCTGATACAAGTAATGCAACCTTGGCCATTGCTAGTCTTTCACAATAGCAAGGCACTTAGGATCAACAGTTTTCCCTAAAAAACAAAATTAAAAACTGAATGAACAAAACACATAAGGGATTTTTCTATTTAGCTTTTTGGATATAGAGACTTAAAGGAACAATCCCAGGCACAGCGACAGGTTGGGCAGAGAAGAGATTCAGAGCAGCCCTGCAGAGAAGGACTTGGGGTGTTGGTCAATGAGAAAATGAACATGAGCCGGCTTCAGTGTGCGCTCGCAGCCCAGAAAGCCAACCGTATCCTGGGCTGCATCAAAGGGAGCGTGACCAGCAGGTCAAAGGAAGTGATCCTGCCCCTCTGCTCTGCTCTCGTGAGACCTCACTTGGAGCATTGTGTGCAGTTCTGGTGTCCTCAACATCAAAAGGACATGGAACTGTTGGAACAAGTCCAGAGGAGGGCCACGAGGATGATCAGGGACTGGAGCACCTTCCGTATGGAGACAGGCTGAGAAAGTTGGGGCTGTTCAGCCTGGAGAAGAGAAGGCTGCGTGGAGACCTCATAGCAGCCTTCCAGTATCTGAAGGGGGGCTATAGGGATGCTGGGGAGGGGCTATTCATTAGGGACTGTAGTGATAGGACAAGGGGTAACAGGTTCAGACTTAAACAGGGGAAGTTTAGATTGATATAAGGAAGAAATTCTTTACTGTAAGGGTAGTGAGGCACTGGAATGGGTTGCCCAAGGAAGTTGTGAATGCTCCATCCCTGGCAGTGTTCAAGGCCAGGGTGACATGGTTTAGTGTGAGGTGTCCCTGCCCATGGCAGGGGGTTGGAACTGCATGATCTTAAGGTCCTTTCCAACCCTAACTATTCTATGATTCTATGTTTAAACCCAAGATGAAACCAACCATGAAGACTGAAAATTGTATACTGAAAAAGAGAAGCTGAGTTTTTTAGGCAAACATGAACACTAAAAATCTTGAAGTTATGGGCGGAACAGCAATAAAGTGGCACATTAACAACACTGTTCTTATAACACTGCAGGAATCATTAGTTGATAACAGAATTTATTTCAACCCTATTTGAAAAGGTTCAATGACAGAATACCCGTAGCTATGCATTTCTAAAAGAGCTGCAGGAGTTTCTCCAAGAAACTTGTGTACAAGTGAATTTCCCCTGAGTAGCTGGTATCTTGCTAAAATAAATTGTACTGTGCATGGAACAGGCATATGAGGCAGAGGTGAATAAGGGTATTTGAACAATCAGAGGGTTTCTGTCCTGATGCATCTCTCGATTAGCTACAGATCCCAACACACTGCAGTCAGTATCTGCAGGTGATGGAAAGCTCTAGCAGTCTTGCAGGAAACTGCTGTATTGCTTACTGGATGACACCATGAAAGCACCACTGAGACACAGTATTAGAATATTTGTTTGACTATCTATCTTTCATCAAAGTTGGTGTTTATGCTGCTGCTAAGCCTGCTAGAATATTGTATTTGGAAGAGGTTGGGACTCTGCCAGTGAAAAATCTACACTGCGAGATGTCAGCTCACGAAATGACTGTGAGAATATACTGATGCTGATGAGACATTGCTCAAGAAGTTTCTCAGCTCCTGGTCAGTATTCCTCAGCAAAGGCCCTACTCTGTGGTAAGAGACTCACAGAGGTTAAGGAATGGCCTACTTAGGCAGCTTGTCAGGAACATGGGAGAATCAGGTTCAAGAGTCTGCACCATTACTCAGAGCAAGCTGCACCTCCCAAAGCCCACGCAACTGGCCTTGCCCTCTAGCTCTCTATTGTTCCTGAATATGCCTCTTTCAATCTTTTTCTATAGATCATTTTGGAAGGCCTTGTGTTGATGCAGAACTGAAAAATCTCTGAAATCTAGGAAATCTTTGGGCACAGGAAACCTGTTTCTCTCCTAGTTCTTCATACCAGTTTCTTTTTCCTGAAGCTGTTGATTCAACAGGAGATTTTCGGGGAAAGACTGCGATAAACATCATTGCTGAATCCTGCTCACAATTCACCTGAGAGCATCGATCAATACCAGTGTCTTAGCTAGATCAAAACACCAGAGCTATTGCTCTGTTCTGTTCTCAGCTGCATGGTTACCCACCATTGACATCAACTTACTTTGTCTTCTAGTTTAATCTGCCTAAAGGAATGACTCAAAATTGCTTAGAGGATGCTGCTTGTTGCCTTCAGTCCTCTCACTAAGAAGGCACCTATCACTGCACATTTGCAGCCCCTGCCTTGGTACACTTTCAGTAGCTAACAGTTTGGCTCCCAGACCCAATGAGCCTCCTCCTGTCTCTTGGCAACAACAGCTACAAACATTTCAGACATGCCTGGCTTCTTCTCCGTGGAGCAGGGCATGACCAGACGTTGCAGCCATAGAAAAAGACAGGCGTGGAGGAGGCAGGAGAGGGCTTGTTGCGCATAAACAGAGAGGGAAGAAGAACCACCTCTGTAATTCACTAAAAATCTCATTGGAAGGCTATGTTCAGGTTCAGATGATTTCGCTTGGCACAAAACCGTCATCAGACCCTGTCATTTCTCACCAGCTGAAAAGATCGTGGAAGGATAAAGTGTAATGGAGAAGTGCAATCAGATATGGCAGCATTGCCATCTTTCACTTGATTTTTCCTCTTGAAGTTCAACAATAAAGAAACAGTGTTCACAAGAAATGTACCTTTACAGCTGCGGCATCTGCAGGTATATGATGTCTAGGTGTGTAAAGGCATCTTGGGCTTGTGGATTTCAGTGAGAGCTGAAGCAGTACAGAGCCTCCTCCATGGCTTTAATAAAAGGCTATGGTTGCTTTAGAAAGCTCAGCCCTACAACTAAAGAAGTAGACTCACTTTGTTGATTGTTTTATCCTTGGCAAGATGCTCTCAAGTGGATTCTGAGCTCTAGAAGGGTTTATCCATTTTCAGAGGATGTTTCAGCTTCATTCATGCTTCATCGGCATGTGCAATTGCAGCTCTTGCAGACAAGATTTATTGAGCTTTCCACTAGCACACTCCCACAAGGAGAGCACTGTCTCAGTAACAGAGCAGGTTATTACCTCAAACACTAAAACCGTGCACTTTCAGCATCTAAATCTGGTGCTTCATTGCCATTTGGGCACTATTTCAGGAGGGTATTATGGCTCCATGCCATTGTATTGGCTCCACCTCAGCTTCTACCCCCAACTCTTAGGTCTACTGAGATTTACTCCAGCACGGCTCTCGGGCCAGCAGCATCAAATCAACCTCAATGGTACACTACCTCCTTCCACTTCTCTCACCCTGTGCCTGCTTCCAGCTTCCCCACGATGGTGAAATCATATGCTTTGTGCCTTCACAAGGAAAAATTTATGTGGATGGGTAAAAACCAGGCTCAGTTGAGACCAGAGCTGCCTAGTGTTTAACCAGAGCACCCATGGCTACATCCATCCATACAGAGCTCCACAGCAAGGGCCAATCCAAGCAACTTATGACTACTACTGATGATGGATAGGCCCCGGCTTTGCACAGCTCTCCTTACACACAGGCATGAAATCTCCTTTATTCTGCAAGTTTTTATTTCCAGAAATGCCACGAGAGTGGTTTTTCCCCACAATACAAAGCCCAGAGCTTCTCCTCTAGAAGCCACAAAAACTTCCTCAGTAACTCCCTGTGTCCCTACATCAATTTTATTGCATTCTTTCTGGCACGGGGAAGGAATGAAAATGGGCGATGGTAAGATAGCTGCATGTTTTCTTCTCGCTGTTTTTGCTGACTCAGAAATTTGAGAAGAACAACAAGCAGCAGCAGACAGCATAGCCTAACCTTATCATGCTGGAATCCAATCGTATGGCTTGCACAGAGCCTTTCCAAGGAAAGCTATCACTCTTAGTGTTTACATTGCATCACAGAAAACAGCTGGAAAAGCTGTAAACCCCTTTATTTTGCTAGCTGTATAGAAAGTTGTTCCACTCAAGAACATTACACAACAGTGGCACAGACTTTCTTTTTTGAAGCTTCCAAAAATAAAGACAGGGGAACAAAAACCCCAACCTCTTTTTTTGTTGAGGCTGCTGCAAAGGTTCAGACTTGTTTGAAAAAAAAGAAAGAAATGCTGATGACTGCCAACATTAATTGCCAAAAATGTGCTTTCAGTTATTAAAGTCCTAATGAGGTAAGTAGGGGAAAGGACAGTTTCTTATTTCTTGTTCATGACAAAAAGAGGGAGAGAAGAAGAAAAGCAATAAACAGACTAGCTGGTGCTCTGGGGTGCAGATATTGTAATGACCTACTGGTCAAAGCCTTAGGGACACCAGTGTTGCAGGTTGAGCTTTGCCATTTTTTGGCTAAGGAAATAAATGTCCTTGCTACTAACAGTAGCAAGGTATTACCTGGTCTCCAGAGAGAGCACAGCACATACACAAATGCTTTCCTGAGGCCACTGAATGCCTCTCCATGTGTTAGGGGAGACGAGCATGAAGGGAGGAAAGTAATGAAAAGGCAGGTGAGGGACAACCACATTTTCTCATTTCCTGGCCACAATCAATTCCCAACAGCTCCAATGAAATATGTTACCTCCTCTCCTGTGTGACTAACACAGCCACAGCTCAAATCAAAAGGTACCCAGATTACATGGTAAATCCTGAATCCTTATACAGCCAAGGAATTCCCATGGGGAAATAGGATGGGACCTTCCCCATAGCATTTACAGTACTTGTGTAACATCTCAGGACAGGGCGGGGGGAAAATCTGCTGATGGTTTTTGTTTGGAAATGGCACTGCTTTGGAGTTCTTGTTGATTTTTAGGAGTCCACAAAGGGTGAGGGGTTTTGGAGAGGTGGAAGCAGTGATGGCTCTAGAAAAGTAGAGATTAGAAGGTAGAAAGTAGCAGGACTACAGATTTTGTTAGAAGTCAGGCTAGATGGAAAATGCAGCAAGAAATTGTGCCTTAACTCAAACAGCACAAAGGCTGTTCTGGCCTTATGAGCTGTTTCAGGTTAGTACACTCCAAATTCATGACCTTCTGCTTGTTTTTTGCCCCTGAGCAGCCCAGCCAGTGGGCACATGCATCTGCTGAGCCAGGAGGCAAGGAGAGCCCTTGCTACAGACCCACCCAGCTTTCACCAGCACATCAACCCTTCAAGCAGCTTTCTGAGTGGCATATTATTGGCTCTGGTTATACCTGGAAAGAGAAAAGCCAAATTATAGTCCCCTTAACCTATGCAATATAACCATCCACTTCCCTGCTTCACCAGGCTGCACTTTGTCCATGTCCAGTAAACAGCAGCTTAGAATTTTGTTTTAAAGCCATTCCTAGAATTAGGAACTAAAACTGACCCAGGCTATTTAAACATCTTTTTACAATTACTCAAATATAAGCTTTTAAAAGCAGAGTTTACCAAAGTGGCTTCAGATTTTGTTGCTTATTCCTAGTTTTGTTTTGGCATTCACTAGCATTCATGGGAGTACGTGTGTGTCTGAGCTCACGTGCTGATCTTTGCTTGGGGATTTGTCCCCATAAAACAGGGCAGAAGGACCAATTTGCCATATGTTTTTTGTAGCAGGCAATATTAAGAGCTGCTAACAACAGAGCAGCCTCTGGAATCGGTGCATAGTCGAGCCCAACAGCACCTGGAAGCAGATCCATAACGGGAACAAAAGGAGAAGATGAGCAGCAGGTTCGCCCTCGCAGGCACCGCTTGGCCTCTTGCATTGCTGCCCATAGGGAATACTGGGGAAGGGACAGAGGAAATGCTGACAAGAGAAAAAGCAGCTAGACATAAATGAATCCTGGAATCATCTCAAGTCCCATACCGTTCATAATTACCCATCATTTTACTGATCCAAACATTCAGTCTTCTGAAAGACCCTAATCCATTACCTGCCATGTACTGCCCTTTGTAATTTCCTTGTGCTGCAATGCTCTGCTAAGCTTTGATGTTCTGGCAAGACCAGGGAGGCTCTGAAATCTGGGATTAGCAAACATCCGCAGGCATGATGTAGGCTCTCCAGCATTAGCACATGTTCCAGCACCTGAATCTAATAATGGCGTGCCAAAATCTGCACAAGGCAGCAAGGTGATTCCTCCTCGCTCTTTCGGGTGGCAACGCCTGGGCCAGGAGAGCTCTTTGAAGCCAGGACAAGCTGGAAACACATGTCATGTCAGCTACAGATGCTCTGCCACAGGGAGGTTATACACCCTGCTGTCCACGTGCTTCTGTCCTAGGGACACTCAGCTTGGTTAATACATAAGTTCTTTCTGGAGACAAAGACATTAACCCTTGCGCGATGCTGCCCCAGAGAGTCACCACTGGGTACATGTCTGCATGCCTTTTTTTTTTTCCCTTAGAAGCCACACAAGCTACTCATGGGAAAAAAATGTCCATAACACTTCCAAACCCTGGCTCACATGTCCCAGTCCGGAGCTGAGCAGCAGCACTTGCAGCATGATGAGCTTTAAACTAGATGAGCTTAAGGTCCTTTCCAACCCTAACTATTCTACGATTCAGCTACTTCCCTCAATGTGTTTTCAGCCCTGTCTGTTGATTCCTAGGTGTACTTGCAGTAATTACAGCAGGAATAGAATTCATTTTGCATAAATCTGGTTTGAAGAACAGTATCAAATATATGAAAAAACACAAGTCACACAAATCCTTCCCACAGAGAGTTCACCATCCCTTGCATTGAAAGAAAAACCTCAAGATCCACAGTACTAATCGTAAATGCAAGTATTTCTCTCTGAGCAGAGAAGTTACCTTTGCTGAGCTCAGGGCTGACATTGAATATATGTTGCCACAGACCTAGGTAATGTCTGTTTATAAAGTTCAGATGGAGGGGCATAAGCAGCTCTCCCATTCTGGGATAAACAGCTGCAAACAAAGCACAAGAAAAAGCAGTTTTATTTTGTTTTTGACTAATTTGTATTTGCTGAGAGCACGGGGTTTGTTCGTGTTGTTGCAGCTGTAAATTTCAAGGCGGCTGCAAGGTAAAAACTGGAACTGTACAAGCAATTAGCCCATGGTAATGTCTAATCACTGCTGACATCTAAAAAAACGTGAAACAGCAGGGATGCTTAACTTTGAAAACCAACTACTGCACAGATGCAGGAACTGTTTGTTGAGGAAGTTTTCCTTGGCATATCGATGTGAACTTTAAAAGTTGGCTCAAAGCACAACGACATAAAGACCACAGAACTGTAGAAAGGAGTATTGCGCCTCATCGCATAGTACATTTGAGTATAGGAAACCTACTTACACAAATCAAATGGCTTCTAAGGGCCAGTCTCCACCAGACCAGTTAGAAAGTAATTATTTTCAGCTGCCCTTAGTATGCTTCAAGTTCATGCTCTTCTTAGCCATGAAGATTGCAAGTGTGATCCTGCATCCTTTGCACAGAGTCTATGATTAAGCAGCTGCCACCCCAGCACTAAAAGGTCACAACTCAGCCCAATCCAGCAATCTGTGCTGAATCAAGCAGCATGCGAGAGCCTCGAGGGGGTGTGGGTGCCAAAACTTACAGTGAGAAGCTGAAATGTATTAAAAATAACCATCAAATCATGTCTGCAGTCAGGGCTTAGCTTGCTGGGGAGGTGCTGGGAGACCCCCAAACGGGGCTGGAGCCTTTCCTGGCTGCTCAGCTCTGACCCACTGGACAGGGCAAAGCAGTGATTTATTTTCATGCTTTTTGTGCTTTGTAACTGAAGTGTAATCTCCTATGGAGCAGTGGGGGTGGTGCTGACCTCACCACATGAAAGAGCAATCCCTGATGTATGAGGATGCTGCTATTGTTTCTCCTTGCAAAATTATGGCTGTGGTATATTGCTGTCTCCAGAAAGGCATCTCTTGGAGAGATGTGTTCTGGAATCCAGAGGTACAGCAGTTGATTCCACATTTCTCAAAATTAGCTTTTAGCTGAAATGCTGGAAAATGCTGGAAGCAGCCAGGATTTTTTAACTACAGACCCAGAAAATCATATATTTTATTATTCAAGGGGTGCATAGCATGCAAGCACACATGCAGAGCACAAGGTCCATCTATGTCACCATGGCCGTGGCAGAAGAACCAACTTTAAGAAGAAGGACCTTTCTACTTCTAATCCAAGCTAGTGCCAGCATTGATCTGTGTCTGAGCACATCACTCTGCATAGCATGACAAATCCATCCTGGCCTCCCCCCTTCCCTTTTTAAAAACCACTCCTATATTGATTTGAATCAATGTAGGCTAATGAAATCAGTGGGGGTATTACAACATGTGCCTGCACCAACTGCTAGACCTATATTTTCAGATGAAGCAAGAAAAGAATGGCCCAGACACAGCCAGCTAGAATTGTATCAGGAAATAGAGGAGCAGCTAAATGCACTCTGCAAACCTCCTCCCTGCTTATTGCTTACCTCTGAGCAGTGTCAAGTAGAAAGTCACAGCAATGCACATCCAGGAGCAGTGAGTACAGCACCCTTGGTCTGAGAGCAAACCATCTGCATACAGCAAGGAGAACCATCACACAGCCATACTGGCAGTAGGGAAACAACCTGTACAATTCGGTGCTTGCTTCTTTACTCTTCCCCCTCATGAGTGACCCTGCGGGTGCACAGAGAGTCTCGCACCTACCTGCAAAACACCCACAAAGAGAGGGCTAGAGGACAGGCTCTCTGCAACCCACACCACCTTCAGGAAGCCTCCTCAGCCAGCAAGCAGACAAGACTGAATCATCAGTGCTTTTAATGAGCTTCATGCTGCCAGCTCATACTCCTAATGCTCCACCACAGGTGGATGAGCTGTGAGCTGCTCCCTGCAATAATGCTCATTAAATGCTGGAGCACGGCCTCTGGGCAGGTGAAAATTCTCAGTAACAGGGTTTAGTTTGGACTAGTGTCTATAGGGAGTATTCCAGACAGAGCTGGTCTTTCATAGTGGATGAACAAGGCAACATCTCAGTGTCACTCTATGATCCTGAGGAGGAGGAGTCTCCAAATGTGCCTTTAGAGCCCTTCCAGCTCCATCAGACATGAGAGATGTACAGGGGCAAGGAGCTGCCCCATCCCTTCTGCACCAAGTGAGCAGTGTTAGCCGCACTCACTCTTCCCAGCCTCTGCAGCAGAGGCAGGTAGATAACAGTTTGCAAATCCACTCATGCACCCAATGCACATCCCAAGGGAAAAGTGTGGACACGTGTAATGTTCACAGGTGGGAACTGGCCAGAGCCTGGGACTTGAGCTGCTCTGAGAGCAAGCAAGCAGTCAAGCAAATGGACGGGTGAGGTCCATCCACAGTCATTAGCAGTCTGGGGAAAACAAGAAGTGCCTTGGTTGTCACAGATTGCTTCCTCACAATCAGTATGGGTAATTTCTTGGGCGTATTACAAAATCTGATTAAAATAGTTTGGAAAAAAAATCATTTTATAGCTCATTTATCCTGTCTTTTAGGGTTTTTTTTTTGCTCAGTCTTTTTAAAATAACATATTTTTGTCCTTTCCCACCAACTATCATAACTTTTTATGACACAGTAAAGCTGAAAGTGGGCTTTGACCTATGTCTGTTATGCCTTTGTTAGTAAAATAAAACTGGAAAAACATCTTGCAAAAAACTGCATAAAGGGCCACTATCAATATAGCATTAACTGTCTTTAATCCATAGCTGGGTGCTTTTTCAAGGCCATAGAAAGGAGATGCAGACTTTAGGACTTTTAACATAATCCTCCAACATCACATAAATCACAGAAGAAAAAGCCAGCTCTCACAAACAACACTCTGAAAATGTCCATAGGTGGTTCTACAAATCTGGTGGGGTTTTGCTGAGCAAGTCAAATATGCAACATCAGGGTTGGCTGAGCATCAGTATTATGTTCCAGTTTACCTCTGCTGTCATATATTTAATCTCCAGTAATTAAACTTCTAAATGAATCCATTTCACAAAAGCCACAGTGCATGGAGTGAATCAGTGAGTAAATGTTCATAACCTCAGAACCAAGCCCGGATCGGGGTCAAGCTGCTCCATGCAGCAGCCGATGGAGCAGATAGAGACGTAACTGTCAAAGACAAAACTAGAAGTAAAAATACAAATAATTCCTTTGGCTCAAGGTTTTCAAATTCTTTCCTGTTACTAAAAAGATATTTAACAAAAGCATGTGGCACATTGGTTTGCTGCAGCTCATGAGTGCAATAAAAGAAATTATGAGGAAGCTGATTAGAAACTTCTGATTAGAGGCAAAATATATCACTGGTAACATCTGGATGCAAACTGAGAGTTCACAGTGTGGTAGACATGGAGAGAGCAATCTGTCACCTGGATTGCTTACTTTAGCGAGATAAAATGAGTTTTACCATGGCTATATTCAGAGCAGATGGCTAAGAGCTGGGGCTGGATGTCATGCACCTCCAGAAGGATGCTATGGCAAAAAGGGTCCCAAGAAGCATGTGCAGGAGGGCACAGTCCTTCCTGGGCATGCAGGAGCAGGGAGGACAGTGCTGCAACACCATGGACTACACTGGTGTTTGACTTCCGAAGGACATAGAAATGCAGAAGGCGTTTCACTGGACAGGAGGACACAGTGACCGCAATGCTTGCTCAGCACACACTTACAGAGCGTGTTCTTTTGAAGATTAAGAAATGCTTGGGCTACAGGAAAGAAGAAACTTTGGGGAGAAAATAGCAGACACATAAAGGCTATTTAAGAATGAGGGAAGACAGCAAGAATGACTGGGTAGGGACTAAAGCCAGACAAATTCATATGAGAAATAAGGCATTGTGTTTTCAGAGCAAGGAGGATTAACCTTTGAAATTAACTACCCAATGAAGTGATGGATCATCTGTCTCCTGGTATCTTTAAATCCAAACTGGATGCCTTCCTGGAAGATACGTGCAAGCTAAATACAGATTTCTTGCTTCACAAAGGAGTGGACGGGTGAGGTTAAACAGCCTGAGGTAGGAGGGAGCTAGTATGGATGATCTAAGGGTCCCCTCTAGCCTTTAAACTCTGAATGTGTGACTTAACGAGACATAATACAACACAGAATGTCCCAAAATCTACGGGTTACTGCTGGTTACAGGTTGTTTAGAGTCATCCCATGCCGAAGAAGCACTCCTACTGACATCCATGGCACTGTCTGCAGGAGAAGTTGCCGTGCCACATGGACAACCACAGCTCCATCTCGGCAGAAATAGTCATAAAATGACTTAATTTTCTTCTCTGCGGGAAAAAGAAAAGCTAATGCATCACATTGCTCTTCACAACTATGAGCCAAAGGATCCTCACTTTACACTGTTACACAAAATACACAGAGCAGAACATTAATTTTCAGAGGTTTAAACATATTACTTTTAAAAGAGAAAAGTTTCTTTCCCCTATCCCTTACAGAGCATGGTCTGAACCCACCAGATATCTGCGCCTCTTGCAGACAACCCTTCCTCCTCCATAGGTGCTAACTGACTTAAACCACAACACTTTTGCACTCTCTATTAAGAAGAAAACTCACCCAACTCGAAACTGGTAAGAACATCCAGTAAAATCAAGCAAAATTTGAACTTCAGTAGAAGAATAATAGAAGAGACTAGGAAAAATCCTAGAAATCCCACCACCTTTATAAAGCCCAACTTGTGTATGCTCCAAAGGGCTGACCCATCTCCAGTGAGGCTGGCAGTGTGCCCACAGAGTCAGACCTCCGGGCTGGCTCTGGAGCAGAAAGGGTAATACTTCCACCAGTGATGCAGAACGGCAAACCCTAAAATTTACCCTCAAATGTCCAGAAAATCAGCAACACGTGGCAGGAGAGGCCACATGGTGCTACCCCCTCTATGTTTCACTTCAATTTTTATCCATTCCATGTGTTGCTTTCTTGCCATTTAGAAACTCAGCTCTCATTTGTCATCATTTTCACATTTCACTTCTGGACACTGCTCTCTGTGCATTATCCATCCTTTTTATCTTGCTGTTTGAACTGTGTGTTCTGCAGCTCTGGTTCAGTTTTACCATTCATTCATCAGCATGAAGTTAAACAATTACTAACCAACTTGGGTAGCTGGCAAGCAGTGAGGAAGCAAGATCCATTTCTGCCCAGAGGGAAGAATGATTTTATACAATAGCATGGCCTTTGTTTTGCATCTCATGGGTAATGCTATTGATGTGAAGGCTATATCACATTCTGTGCCAAACCACTTGAGCTAGTTTCAGATTGCAGTTCCCCCTTGGGGTATTTCCACTCAATATATAAGATAACCAGATCTGCTCTCTGTCCACTCCAAGCCTGGACAGTGCTTAGTCAGCTCCCCACATCTTGGCAAGCTGAAGTGAGAAAATGGAGCTGCACACCCCCTCTAGTTATTACCATTTTATCAAGGATCACTCCTCTTAATGCTATGAAGCACATGGCAAAACAATGATCAAATTGCATGTTTTTCTGTGGTGAGACAAAGCAGTTAAGTGACTGTAAAACATAAGGCCCTGTACGTGTCGATACGTTCTGTTTGCATCTGCAGAATGGTAGTACTTTGTTTCAGCTTTAACTTATGACCACAAAACTGCTGATTACCTTGCTGCAGAGAAATGGAATTGGAGTGCATGACAGAGATGCAGTTCTGTTTCCCACACATCAGGAACATCAGGATTCAGGGAGCTGACCTGGGTCATGTTTTATGATTTTGCTTTTAGAATCATCTCAGCGTTTTTCCATTACTAGGGAAGTCAGCACAAATAGCAGTGATCTTAGCTTTGGTTTGTAGACATTGATGTTTCCTCCCCCAAGCTCTATTTTCCATTTTAATTGTTATTTTACATTGTAATTGCTGTTTTGCATTTTAATTGTTAGTTTACACTGTAATTGTTTACACTAGTTTACACTGTAATCCTTTAATCTATTTCGTGATCTGGCCTCCCCGTTTTCTTGCACTGTGCTAACGTGAAATATCAAAGAGGGCTTTTATTTGCAGAGTTCGATACCTGGTGGAAACACTACTGCTGGATGTGACTTGGACTCAGCCATAGCACCAGAAACCAAATGTGGAAAGGGGCCAGCTTGCTCACAGCCACTCTACAGGCACGTCCAAGGAGTCCCAGCTCAGAAAGCAGGATGTGTGATCTGGCCTGGGGATGCTGTCCAGACCTTGTGCTTCCAAAGAGATGGGAATGGAGTCTGCAGGGAAGAGTTAAGGATTTTGTTGATTTAACCCTCTGAAGCAGTTTAAAAATAACACTTCCTGTCCTTAGAACATATCTCTGCTATTCCGGTGTCCATTGGTTTTTATCATGTCTTTTTCTCTTCTGGAGGTTAATGAACTCTCACAAAATGACTGGAGCCATGCTACTCTAGCATGAATTTTTGGGGTTAAAGAACTGGACCTTGGGGCCTTTCTGCCCAGGAAAACTGCTAGATACAGGATTTTGTCCTGAAAGGTACCAGGAGATCCAAAGATGGTTACAGCATCAGTAATCAGACTGAGTTTATTCAGTGCAAGGTGGTGGAAAGGCTTAGCACTGCTTTTGAGATGGGAATCTGGTTAAACAGTGTCACATAGCCTAGGGCAGCAGAATCTGTAAAGATTTTATTCTAGCACCCTGGGTCTGATAATTTAGGAGGTCATAATGAAAATGCTTTAAATTTTGAGGTCATTATTAAAGGGCTGAATCAAAATTCTCCATAAAGAGCTTGAAAGCACTGAGAAATCCATCATGTGAACTCTATCGGTTGGTTTTATTAATGGTCAAAATCAAAACTGTCTTTTTCATTTAAAAAAGACACATGCAACTACTCATCTCAGTGCAAGAGGCTCAGGTTCAAGTCCTTTTTCTGCTCACTAAAGGCTTTTTTTTTGGCTCCCTTCTGCTGGAACCAGTATAAACAGTGAAGCATTCACCAGATTAGAGCTCCTGCCAGTACAATCTGGTCATTAGGATGACAGACATGAGATGGACACAACCATGCAGGTCTCCAAACCAGGCACATTAAAGGGAAGTGTCACAGCTCCAGGTGTCCATCTCCTCCATCACCTTCCTGCCACTCACTCTGCCTTTCTGAGCCCAAAATCCATCCCTGGGAACCTTCTCATAGTGTTAGTGGATGCGACACATTTCTGTCAGTCAGCACTGTGCAATGAAATGCTGGTACAAGGGGATGTCTCTCATCAGCACTAGTCAAAATCAGCAGAAAAGGAATGGTAACTTCATCTCATTTTATGTGCCAGTTCAAAGGTATCTTGGACTTCAAGTATCTGCTAAAAGTAGCTGTGTCCAACATTTGTTACCAGTTAGATTGAATTGCTTATCAGACAATGCAACAAAATAGGCTTATTTTGTTTTCATGCCTCATCCAATGTATTTCTACGGTTTATTTTGATTTTAGAAAACAAACAATAGAGGAAAGTTCAGCAAATGAAGCGTATGCCAATGTTTT
This sequence comes from Psittacula echo, assembly GCF_963264785.1. Lineage (NCBI taxonomy): Eukaryota > Metazoa > Chordata > Aves > Psittaciformes > Psittacidae > Psittacula > Psittacula echo. The sequence continues at coordinate 7,229,213 of NC_137745.1, forward strand.
CACAGAAATATTTGCCACTGGAGGTCAGCTCCACATTTCCAACAGTAATTTAATAACCTAACTATCATATTGAAAATCCCTCTGGACTCCCTGCAAAATAGAGGGACACTCATAGGTCATTTTAAAAATTTGAAGATGACTCCAGAATACCTTCTGTGCTGTAGATTCTTGTTGGACAAATTGTCCCTGAATTTATTTACTTATATATATATATATATATATTGCAACATGAGAAAGCATTGGTTGATCTTGCTAAAAGTGTCAGCTGTAGTCACACAACTGCACTGATGTTTGGCAGAGCACAGCAATACTGATTGAGCAAGCAAAGGGATAAATTGGAAGCTACCTAGGAAAGATTTCTTTACTCAAAATTGTTTAGTGTAACTATACAGTTTAGAAACCCTCAAAAATCAAAACAGATGCTATCCATGATTTAACTTGGTCCCACTGCTCAGCATGCCTCAGACAATGATTTCTTCGTTTCTTGAATGGCTTTTGCATCTTTCAATATACATGTTTCTATTTCAAATGAAAAGAGGACACTTCAGCCAGGTACTCTCCAAAACCAGACATAAACTTTAGACAAAACCCGCGTTCAAGTCGGCATAGGCTGGATTCATCATAATGCAGATTACACCGCCCAGCAGGCAGAAATTGAGTGTGCATGCAGACTCCTTCCTGGAAGCACTCAAGGCCAAGTGTTTTTCTGGCCAGTCCCCTAGTTCCTGTTGAAGTAAGTTTGATGCTGGGGCTGGACACAGCATGATGCCTCCTGCTGCCGATGCTACCACCTGCACCGCCGTCATGGAGCAGCACTGCTGGCTTGCACTCAGGGCAACTTCACCCTGTAATCTGCTTCAGCAAAACCGCTCTCAACCCACTGAGGGATGAAGATTGAAGGCTTGAGGCCAGGCTGGAAGTGCTGCAACAACTGAGTGCCATGCAGAAACAAGCATGACACACACAGAGCGAATAAGGGCTCTGGGCGATGGGAGGTGCATCCTTCCCTCCAGGCGTCAGCTGCATGCCTGAAGGCACAGACAAACTGTCTGAAACAATAGAAAGAACAAATTGAAGCAAGATGAATCATATCTTTTTAAGCAGAACTCGGGGTTTGCTCCACGATGAGGTTTGCAGCAAACAGCCCTGTGCTGGGGAACTTTCCCCTTCCTGCTGGCTGGGCAGAGTGTCCACAGCTTGCTGAGCCTCATGGAGCAGCAAAACCTCCACTTCCATCCTCAGTGCAGCAGTAGAAACAGCAGGGCTGCAGGCCAGCTCTTACTGAGTGACCCACAAAGAGCACGAGTGAGTAAAACCTTGACCTAACCCATTTTGTTGTTCAATCAGTGTATCCAGGCAGGATTCAGCTGCTGTCCGTCCTCCCTCAGACCTGCAGCATGATTAAGAGTCATAGTTAATTTTCTTACCTTATCTTACACATATGCTCATGTACATCTAACATATATTTCTCCCTAATCACAAGAGACTATCATTTTATTCTTGCTTTAAGAAAACAGTATTCCCTCTAAAAATGCTCCTTTCATAGCTCCTGCTATATGCAGCTGATTTGGGATGAGATTGCCTGCAGACTCTGGCTGGAATAACAGTAATAAAACAAGAATCCAGGAATCCTTCAGCTGCCTCAGGAAACATGTCCAGAGGAAAACCCACCACCTTTGATGCTTCCCGATAGGCATGCAGTCGTCTGTTCCTCCCACACCAGCAACGCCAGCAAAGTTCTCTTTGCTGCTGAAGTTACACTTCTCAGCGAGGCGAGGACAGGGCAAGTTTCTTTGGGGGAAGAATGGAAAGTGTTTGTGTCCCTGGATAGTCTCTGGAAGTGTGTGGGTGTTTTTGCATGCTTTGAGGGCCCAGCTCCACAAAATACTTTGGCACATGTGTAACCAGAAGTGACGTCCAACAGGGTCCTGCAGAGACAGACACATCCAGCCTTCCAACTCCAGCTGGATCCAAACAGCTTTCCACGAAGTTTCAATTATTCCTTTTTTGTTCAAGCCATTAAAATAGCCTTCGTTCTGACAAGTGTCTGCCAGTGTAGCAGCTGAACTAAACTCACTTTGAAGTACAGCAGCTCCAACCCCTCATGAGGAGAAAAATCTATAATATAAGGTAAGAGATCTTGCCCTGCTGAATAATTCCTAGTTTTAATGTGAAAACCAGGATTAATTCAATGCCTGAGAGTTTGAACAAAAGCACCATCAGGTATAGGGACCGCCTAATAGCACAGCTATTTTACAGAATTCCACTTTACACTCCTTGACCCACACAGCTTATTGAATAATTAAATAGACAGATGACACACGATCAGATTAAAGCGCCTTGAATGTGAATGAATGTCAGTTTCCCAATTCCAAAAGGAATTCAATCATGGAAACCTCCACCTACTGTCCAGTTTACCATATTCTGGAGAGAGCTGAAAAGCAGTGATATCCATGTGATCATCTTCCTGGTGCTTTTTCGAGAGCTGAAAAGCAGTGATATCCATGTGATCATCTTCCTGGTGCTTTTTCCAGAACAGAAGGAAACCTGAGCTATTGCCTCGCAGGTAAGCTTGGTCACAGGACACAGGTCCTGAAGATTTGGGAGTTAAAAACCACCACCTTCTCATCTCCATGTAAAGCAGCTTTTTCTGACTGGGGTTCACACGTCATTAAAACAGACACATAATTAAACCAGACACCTCATTAAAATTAGAAACACATTTAAAACAGAATGTGGGATAACTTACTAGAACTATACAGGGAAGAAATCAATTATAGTTGCAGTAGAAGGAGTGTTTTTTCACCTAATAGTATCCGATAGGCATTGCGAACAGTGCTTTGTGTTATATAAAGACATTGTGTTTCTCAGCATATAAACCATTTAACTGCAATAATGACTCACATTTCAGCTGCAAAGATAGATGTGTATATTTTCTGAGTGTGCCAAAGAGTCAAGACACCAACTAGCCTTGGTGTATTTAGAAGAATGTGCTCAAATCACATGTCAAAGTAAACAGGAAAGCTAAACTATTGGTTAGGGGTGGTTTTGTTTGCTGGTGGGGTTTCTTTAAGCATCCCAATGTTTGCTTGGAGCTCTAATGTATATTAAAATGAATAGATATGAAAAAGTGTTAATGATTCTTCCACAGAGTAAACTTAACCCCATCTGAAAAGATGCTGCAAATCTTGCAAGTGTGACTTTGCTCACATATATCTCCCTTCTCCCATTTTTAAATCCAGTGCCTAAATAAGTGATGGATTTAATTAGGCAAGTTTTAAAGTGAAACCACAAAAGATCCTCTATTTTGTACTGAAAGCCATCATACAGAGGAGCTGTGCAGAGGCAGTTGTGATCTGCAGTAACTCAAACTTCGTGTCAAGTGGGCTCTAAGCAGATGAACAGTCAATAAAAAATATGGAGGAATTCCATTTCTCAGCCAAGACAATAGTCACTATCTGCAAAACTGCTGAACCAGGTAAACTGAAACTTTCCTTGGTAAATTTGCATTTTCTACACTGTAAGGGAGCATTCACTTTATTCACTCAACTATATCACATCTGATAAACATTTCCATCATACCTTCTGGGACTTGCACAATTGAAGGCCAAACCCATGAATTGTAGAGCCAGTGTGAGTGAGATGGTGGGAAAAGGGCAGTGGGAAGAGGATCATCCCCTTACAGCAACCCAGGCTTCTGCCAGATTAGTGACTGCATTACCATGGCCTGATGTTAACAGAATATAAATTTCCTGTCTTGGCAGGGGATGGGGGATTTGACGCGTAAATGAGAGGAGAATAAAAGGGTAAAGCCCATAAGTACACACAACAGCAAGTTAGCGAGTAATGAGCCCAAGTTAGAAATGCTCCTGGAAACCCATGCTTCCAATGAATCGCTCTAAAATGACTGATTGGCTCATTTGTCATAAGCACACCCTGGGATTGCCAGCTGAAACAGGAATATCTTGTCTTCCAGCCATTCCAGGGAATAAACACACTGGGTTTCAGATGGGTGTTAGTCAGTGGTGGATCTGCTCCCACCTATCAGCTGCATCTGTTTACAGGGGATCTGCTCCTGTTAAACACAGCAGAGTGATGCTGCTGTTACAGAGGCTTTCCTGCCTCTTCATCGCCCACCCCTGGAACAGCAGTCTGCATGAGAAGATCCATTAGCCCAACCAGTGCCTATTAACCTACTGCCCCAAATACAAAGGCAGGGTAAATCCTTGCAAGGAATCTTAACACGTTTTGGGTAAGTCCGTTATGATCAGCACCACACAAAACAACTGGCAGGAGGCCTGTGAAGACAAAGTCCAGGCTTTCAGCTGAGAAATGGGCTCACAGAAAGGGACCAAGGGAGAGAAGGGAGGTCAAGACCTTTCCACCAGCATTTCAGCACAAGGAGGCAGGAGTGCAAGACAGTCTGTTTGAATCCCAACTGCATCAGGATATATGGGATATTCAGGTACTGCTACAGACAGCACCAACTTTCACCAGTTTAAACTGGGAGTATCTTCATTGCTGGGATTTTGCCTGAAGTCTGCTCTTAGGCTTCTGGCTGTCAGATTCCACTTAATACTTATGTTTCTCTCTCACTTTGTTAGATGCAGCATGTGTCTCGCTTGTTATCCTTGGGGGGGGAGGGAAGGAGGGAGATGTCTAATTAAGTGAAAATAAGGTTCTCATGATGCAATACAGACTCATATAATGCTTCCCAGGTACCACTGTCTCAAACAACTTGGCAGGAGTTTCCCAGTTGCAAGGCTAGGATTTAAGAATAGCAGTAAACTTGTGTGGTCCTGCAGAAGCACTCCTTACATGCAGTGCTCCGATCCTGCCTTTGGAACCAGCTGTGCAAATCCACGCCTATGGCCAGGCTGGTATTTTGAAGAGAAGCTTGGTTTAGATTGTGTTTTTCTCCCTCTTAAGGCAGCCTTCGCTTTAAAACCATGTTCTCTAAGTTTATCACAGGGTAATAGTGCTGTCAAGCCACTGCAAGCGGCTGGTTTGTGTTGTTTTCGAGAGACACAGAATAAGACTAAAACCAAGCCCTAAGTAATCCCTACAGAAAGCAAAGAGGAGTGGAGGAGCACAGTAAACTGTGTCAAAATACAGGACGGCCGTTTCAGAGCAGCTGACTGGTTTGCCAGTTTCAGTTGTGCTGGAAGACAGAGACTGAATTGTCACCAGAGCTGCAAGATGAGGGATGTGGATCTTGAGATCCAGAACAGGCAATGATACAATTTCCATCTTTCCCAGGCCCCACATTTCCCTTCTGCCACGACTGTGCTGGGTAGTATGGGGTTATTTTTCTAGCAAACGTTCAGTTGATGAATTTCAGCTGCTTATCACCATTTCTGCCTTTTGGCTGGACCCCAAAAGCATTTTAGCTTTTGGCAAAAGGAAATTAGAGGATGGTGCTATTTTATTGATTTATTAAAATAAGTACAAACCAGCAATTCCTCTCCGAAATGATTGCTCATCCCAGACTAAGTTCTTGCTACTGCTGCTCCCGGCTGAGCCTTGGCAGGTGGCTCAATAAATTGATAATATCCTGCTCAATCTGACAAGGAGCTTTATCAATCAAAATTTATCAATCAATCAAGCCCTGCTGTTCAGCTAAATAGGAAAGTTCAACCACTCTTCTCTAGAGGAATCAGCCTACATGTAATGTTTTCATCCCAAGATAATGTTAGACTGAAAATTTGGATCTGTTCTTACTGCTTCAGGGCTATTTATATCTTCTTACCTTGAGGGTTTACTAATTAGCAGCCTTCTTCCACACCCTTTGATATCATTAAAGTATTCTCAGTGTAAGCCACTGCTTTCTGATGGTATCTCGGAGGGTGTGGAGAACAGCTGGAATCATTCGAAATATTTGAGTGGCGATTGAAAGACGGCAATAGTTTTGTCTACGCAAGCAAAGCACCGTGGGTTCTTCAGGATGGCTGTGGCCAACAGGATATGAAAGGCATTTACACTCAGCTAAGTCCAGAATCAGTAGATAGCAGGGGTTAGTCTGGACTTTTTCTAGACACCGCAAACATAGAAGCAGCATAAAATCACAGCATGGTTTGGGTTGGAAGAGACCTTAAAGCTCATCCACTTCCAACCCCCTGCTATGGGCAGGGACACCTTCCACTAGAGCAGGTTGCTCTAAGCCCAGTCCAACCTGATCTTGAACACTGCCAGGGATGGAGCAGCCACAGCTTCTCTGGGCAGCATCACATTATCAGGCAAGCACCTTTCAATTTTTTTTTGTCCTTCCTCCCTTTTTCACTCCCTATTTGCCTTGTCTTGCTCCACATGTGGGGTCTTGCATAGCCAACAGACTTTGAGCATTTAGTGGTAAGGTAACAACAAAACCAGGACCCAAATATGAGGACTTCATAAGGATTCCAAGAAAGCAGCTGAGATCTTGGTATTGCCTGCCTGAAATGATTCAGTTTTTCCCACACTTTGCAAACCCTCTGGTTCCCAGTTTCTCACATAGGAGAGCTGGGACAACTTGTTTGGAAGATGAATTTAATACTGCTGAAATCTTTTCTCAGGTAGTTTCTTCACAGTGGGTGATGTTTATTTAAACCATAATTGCTTGCATTTTTTTTAATCCATGTTACTCATTTCACTGCTCCATAGCATGAGTTAATTTAAAAGCCTGTCATTAACTTAGCAACTCATTCTGCAAGGTTCAAAACTGGAGATAGGAAAAAGCCTTCTCCATATTAAAAATACACTTCAGACCAGGGTGACTCTGATGTTATCTGACAGCAGCTCCTACTCAAAAGACAAGGCCTCATAGGAAAACCTGTGGTTTCCAACAGCCACTTTGATACCTGCCATTAATTGCCTGCTCTCTCTTGCATGGTCTCATAGCAGCTTCTTGCCTTTTGCTCCTTTTCGCTCTTGTTCAAGCACTTTTGTTACCAGTCTCTTGCTCCCCTTCAGGACTGTTTTAGAGAGATAATAAAATCCTTGTGCAGATAGAAAGAACCAGATACAAATGTCTATGTGAGTGTATTTATGTTTATAGCATGAAGCCAGAGAACAGGCTGTCCTGGGTTCTGGTTTCCAACTGCAGCATAAATCCATCAGCGAGTAAGTTACAACCCCAGAGAAGAAAGCAGAAATGTACCAGCAAGACACTGCAGGACATCCACCAGAGCAGCGTCTCAGAGGACTTCCTATCTCTTGCTCTCCACAGAAGTGAAAGATGGAGGCTTTCACCCCAAATTAAATAAGCTGTAATTTCATTTTGTTGGTGAGAACTGCAGAAAGGAAGCTGGGAGACAGTATCAGATAAGGAGCATTAAATACCTGCTTACGTGCTAGAGGTCTTTCTCAGCTGAGGAAGCATCAGGACACTTTGGAGCAGTGTCCTGGGCCATGTGCTGTGCTTGCTGCCCCTCAACTGGCTGCACAGCCAGCATTACCATGACTCTGTCCTCTGGTCTCTCCTCCTTAAAGCAGCTATTAATTGAATAATATCATCCCTTCTCAGCCATTCAGGGGGAAGCATCTAATTAGTTAACATCGAACAGACATTCCTTTGCCAAGCTTGATGCACATTGCATTTACTGAACTACAGCCCTATCTCAGAATGCTGTTTCCTTCGCTAGATAGCAGTCTCCAAAGGGAAAGCTGGCACAGGTAGCTTCTCAGGATAAAGGAGAACACATAATATTGTTCTTTTTTCCTTTGAATGTTTTTGTATGCAAGGCCATGCTAAGTACAAACCAGATGACAAGCTAAGATCCTTTTGGCTGATGCAGGAATCCATCTCTGTTCTGGTGGAAAGAGATGACAGCAACACGTGCAAGGAAGCCTGGCTGAACTAAAGCCTTAATGCAAGATGTTCACATCTCAATGGACTTAGAGATAAATGGCCTTTTTCTTGTCTTCCATATGGTTTTGCTTTCCATACAGTAAGTGAATCATAACATTGGCTGAAGGACAAGCGCTATCTGACTGTGATCACTGCACTGAGCTGGAAGAGGAGAGGAAAACTTGGAAGGCACAGACACAACATCTCTGGAGAAGCCATTCTCCAGATTAAAATGATGCAAGAAGTAATGAATATCATGGGAGGCTGAAGGGAGCCTGCCCAGCAGTTAGGGTGAAAGACAGTTAATCTGGATGGGAAGTGACCGTCTCCCCAGTGCTTTCTCTCTTAACTGGGTTTGCACCAAACACCCTCACTAGTCAGTGGGCTTCAAGGCCAAGCACATGCTTAAACACACAGCTGGTCCAGGGTCTTGGAGGAATGATTCAAATGAAAGTTATCTGATCACCACCAACATCAGTGGGAGTTTTGCCGAGGATGTCACTGAGATCGTGGTCCCATTGATGCTCTCAGAAAGAGGTAGAAGCAAATAATGAATGGGGTCTACTCCAGCATTGTGCTTACACTACTAAGACTGCACTCACAGAGTGAAATAGGAGCTGCAAACAGTATCTTTCACCCTAGCAATATTTTATACCTTAACATATCAGTTGTCAAGGTTAAAGAGATATGAAGTATGTATTAAAAGCCAAACAAAATGCACTTGATGGATGGCAAGATTCATGCTTTGGAAAGTCTTCAGTTTTATAAACCAGTTTAGCTCAGGTCTATTAAGAGCTTTTCCTGGTGAAACAGTGAGAGTATTTTCTCTGCTATAATCATATCAGCCTGTATTCTGGGTTAATGGAGATGAATATTACTGCCAGATTTTGTTCTTTCCCTGCATATAATCTAATGCCAGATGGTTCTGAATGGGTATTAAATCCCCCATGTGCATGACCTCCCCAAGTTTTTTATCATTAGAACCTTAAAATAATTCAAGGAAAGCTTTCCCAAAGCCTGATCATAAACCTCCTAATGAGGGACTGAAGTCACCAAGAAATCCTCTTGTTAATTCCCGTTTGGTGTTTTTCCCCCTTTATGACAAATAAGGAAGAACTCACAGTAACAGAGATGCTTTTAAACCGTTTTAGTGGAAAACACATAAAAAAATGAGCATTCAGGTTAATAGTTCAGGTTCCCAGCAGGGTCTGGGGATGTAGAAACTGATCAGCCATCTTCAGCCTCTAATATAGGGCACAGTGATATCACCATCCTTCAAGGCAAATAGAAGTTACTCTGTCGGTAAGCAACAGTTTTATTCACCATCTAACATAACACCCAGTGTCAGAATAAATCTGATCTGGTGCCAAATGAGTGGCTGAAATGGGACCTTATCTACACAGAGGGACTTACATGAACACCATCTTTGCACTAACTGGAGTTCAGCTACAGCTGCTCTATTCCTAGTGATTTTCCTAAGAGTTTTCTGCCCCTCATTTGCACAGAGGGCAGGGTACATTTTAATGGTTTTAGGTTTGGTTTTCTACTTACTGTTTACTGCTCTGCACCGTACCTTACTTGAGCACATAAGACAAAACTGTTCATGGCCTCATGGGTTTTATGTACTTCTCATTATCAGGTCATCCAAAAGCACCATAAGTATTCCTGCAGCTTAATCACATCTTGTGAGAATAGGGAGGGATGAGAAGCATTCAGAATAAAGTAAAAAAGTTTTACTAATTTTGGGGTGTCCAAACTGTCCAGAAAACTTGTTTCTCAGAGGCCTTTACACCGTGCATGCAAAATTCAACTCTAATATCTATTGCAACTGGAAATATGCAATGTCTGAAAACACCAACCCTTGGCCAAAACCACAATAATCATCTTGAAAGAGTTTAGTCTGAGTAACTGAGGAAACTGAATCCAGTTCGGCAGGATGGCATTCAAATGCATATGACCTCAATCGTACAACCATCCTGCCTTACTCTGAAGTCCCAGACTCATCTCTCAGTATGTAGAAAGAGAAATCTGACAGGTAACATCCTTGCTTCAGGATATGGGACTAGAGCAGAGCCATCCAAGGTGGCAGGAGATGTGTAGAAATAGATTAAAAATAACTAAATAGAAAGACAAAAACTGCCCCAGTGCCCAACAGAACACTGTCACATCACCAAGGATTGTATTGCTGTGCAGCACTTTACTTCCTCAAACCAAAGACACTTTCTCACACTTAGGCTAATACCAGCAGCCACAGAAACAGTGTGTGTACAAGCATCTGTCCCATATGCTGGCAAAGATGCAGATGGGCTCTGGAAGAGACAGGGACACTTTGCTGGAGCTCAGGGCTGAGCCAGGAACACTGAGCTCCAACAAGGCACTGGAGACAACAACATCCTGATAGAATCACAGACTGGTTTTGGTTGGAAAGGACCTTAAAGCTCATCCACTTCCAACCCCCTGCCACAGGCAGGGACACCTTCCACTAGAGCAGGTTGCTCCAAGCCCTGTGCAACACCTGAACACTGCCAGGGATGGGGTAGTGAAACAAAGGTTCTCTGGTGAAACAACAGCTTCTCTGGTCAACCTGTGCCAGCACCTCACCACCCTTACAGGGAAGAACTTCCTAATACCTAATCTAAATGAGTAAGCAACAAATCAGTTCATTAAACTTGTGAATGCAAGCCTTATTACCTGCAACACCAAACATCCTGCCTTCAGCCCTTATCCAGCCTTGTCTTCTTTGCTTTAATTCCATCCCTACCACATACTCAGATACTTGTAGACCTCCACACCCTACCTCCAACCATTTCAATTTACTGCTCACTCTACCTATCTCCACAGGTTTCTTATCAGCCTCATTAGCAGATTATTAGCTCCCAGCATCTCCCGGACTCCCCTACACAGCCCAGGGCCATTTTCCCTTGTTATGTTCCCTGCCCACCCACTCCTCATTCTCCCTTTGTTCTCTGCCTTCCTTTTGTACCTCCACTGAGGGCAAGGTGATGCCAGTTATCCCCACCCCAAGCTATCATCTGACCTGGAGAAGATATCTGGACAAGTAAATTGTTTATGTGATGGAATACTGGCAAACAGAGCCAAAGCCCTTTCTGAAATCAGAAGACATCAGAACTGGGAAACGGAGCACGATCAAAAGCAACAACAGATGAAGGTACTTACCCCCATCACCGCTTTGTGTCATTTTTCTTCCTAGCACCCTGGCCATGCCTCAGCAGCAGTAGTGTGGGCTGCTCAGGACCAGTGCCAAAAGGGCAAAGCTGAGTATGGAAGAAACTAATGACACTGCGCAGAGTTTTTCATACTGCAGCCAGCAAAATCCTGCCCTGGGTGCAGTGTTTTACAGCTGCAAGCAAGTTATTTGTTATCCCAGGCCAAGAAAAAAAGAGTGGATGGTTTCTGTCCATTTGTTAGATGTCACATTTAAAATGAACAAAGGAACAATGCTGCCACCAGCCCTCACCAGAGAGGGACCTGCTAGGGCAGGGAGTGGCAGGCGGCTCTTACTGGGTAAACCAGGCGCTGGGTTGGGGGACAGGCTGCGAGATGTTTAGTCTCTGAGGATAAGGAGTATTTCTGGCACATCGGCCTGGCACCTCCAACGCACTGAGCGCAAGGAGGGGGGCAGCGGGGCCAGGCTTTCCTCCACAGCACTTTTGAGACAAAGCCATTTTACTAAAAAAGGAACTCCAAGCACGTTGAGGGCTGCAGGGGCCGTGCCAGCTCTTGGAAGGAGGAGGCAGGGAGGAAAATGGCAACAGGCACACTGCTCTGCAGTTGTTCAGCTGCCTCCAGGCCAGCCACAAGTGACCCTGGGTATGTCATACAGCCCACAGCAGGGTCGGGAGAAGCAAACATGAGGCTAAACCCTGGGCTTGGTGGCTAATCCCACTGAACAGCAGCAGGCAACTTTGGGAATTGCCTCCTGTGCTGTGCTCCACTTCCCCTCTGTTGACACTAGATGTTCTTTGGGGTATAAACCATCTCTCACTATGCATCTACAACCCATCCGCAACCCAGGACCCCCAGCTCATGGGTACTGCCATGGGTAATAGCACTCTCAAAAGTAAAGCTCTCCTACATGGACAATAATAGCCAATTACAACATTTCCCTTTATAGCCATGCTGCTGACGAGGTTTCCAGAGCACTGTAAAGCATGTTTTCTTTTTCTTGCTATCCCTCAGTGCAACTTGACAAGTTTTGTGTGTTTTTGTTTCTTAATACATGAGTTCATTTTATGTCACTGAGCACTGGCAAGGACAGAGGAGCTTTTAGGTTGCATTAATCTGAATTGTAGAAATAACAAGCTACAAAGATTCACGATTAAACATGGAGTGCGCAATATCTGCAAAAACAAGTACTCTGTGTTCTTTGAAAGATCATTTAGGTAACAGTGACATAACCTAAGTACCCGGTCGCCGTACAATTTAATCAGCAAATATGCCTCTGGAGCAGAACCATCTAACTTAAGAAAAGAAACAGAAGTACAGTCGCCACCAGTAGGAGAAATTAATGCATTCCACTGAGACAAAGATTAATTATTATGAATCACTCAAAAAATACATTTGCCCCAAGTGGGAGTAGACGCTCTTCTATTCATCAAGTTGCTTTCAAATAACCATTAAACATCTGAAGACAGAAGACAATTTTATTCACCCAAAATAAACACTGCTAAAAGTTACAAAATGAGGACCACCTTTTCTTAATGTCTGGAGCTTTTTGACCAAGAGTAGTTTTGCCTGAAAGTGGGACAGGCAGAACATCTGCTAGAAGAAATACGTATAGATGCAGAGGACTCTGCAAATTCCAGTGTAATTCATCATTTTAGGGTTTTCCTGTCAATGTTGATTTTTCAATATAATTTTTATCCTAAGTTCACCAAATTAAATTTGTATTTGATACTAATTTTGTCCTGCTGAGGGCTCTCAAAGGGTCATAAAGTTGCATGCTTTGAGGAGAAAATGAACATGGTGGTTTCAGGAAGGGCATGAGTGGCTGTCTCAGTAAGGTCTCTCTTTTCACAGAGTTCTCCTATTAAAAATGCTTCAGAAGGGTCATGATTTTCTTTGTTTTGGTGGGATGTGTGGGGGCTGAAACAGACTGGCTTATTGACAGCAGGACTGGCTCCTCTGCATCACCACTCACATTTGATTTTCCATTTGTTTCTGGGTAGTCCCTGGTGACAATGTTCTGGTAGAGCATATCTTTGGGTAAGGTAACATGCAAGAAGAACAGTCAACATAAAATAGCTTTTTCATTTACAAGTTAAAAAGAAGTGCATGATCAAAGGACAGCAGGAAACAGCTATGCTACCAACTGGAGAACATTACATTTTTATTAAATTCATGTATACAGAAAGTTTCTCCTATGAAATATTCCCCAAACCATCACTCCATATTCCTGGCAGAGATAGAAATGAGACATTTCATTTGCTTTGCCGGGCCAGAATGAGCTGCAAAGCAGGCAAATAGCATCTACTATTTAATCAGCAGAATCCCAGATATTGTTGAGGTTGCCTTCACAACTACCCTTATCTGAGAGACTAAGACACAGCCTTCTAGTTACAACCCTTTTAGCAAACTTTCTTTTCTCTAGTGTTAAGGACTTGCAATTTTAAGGCTTGGTCCTCATCCAGTCCAAGCCCTGCTGGTAGGCAGTGCTTCCATTAACACTTTTTCCATTATAAAATACTGTCCTACCCAAACATACTTTGTTTGACACCAATAAATCAGGGCAGTTCTCATATCGAAGACTGAACTAGGCTTATTTTTTTTATTAAAGCTTAAAAAATTTGGTGACTTTTCAAAGAAAACTCCTGGGTTTTTTTTAAGTGGCACAGTCCAGTACTCCCTGTTCCTGCAGCAGCTCGGATATGCTCAGAGAAATGCATCTCCTGCAGCAGTTCTGACCTAAATGAAATCAAGAAACCTTGGAAATCTCATAGGAGATGGATTTTTGTGAGTTTTCCAATTTAAACAGGTGGAGATAAACCAAGATAAGTGCCTGAGACAGATCTCCAGCATGTGGAAGGTTCATCTGTAACAAGAAATGTCTGTCTTTATTTTTATGGCCTTACCCTTTTCTTGAGATAGGCCTACAGGCACTTGATTAACAGTGGAGGGAGTTATGTAAAGGAACGAATGGGCAAAATGGATGTAGTAGGAAAAATCTTTGCTAGTTTTCCAAAGGAGCAATTATTTTAATTGGCCGGCTAGTGCCTTAGGATGGGTTTGGAATGACAGAGAGAGCATCTTCAGAAGCCCAGCAATTCTGATGCTTTTCCCAGGCAGCAGCAACTATTAAGAAACCCCAATGTAATGCTCATTTCTGGTACTTAGATATTTCAAATGTGTTGTTTCAAATTAGCTCTTAGGTTCTTCTACCATATTTACATGGCAAAAAGAGAGAGACAACATCTTTATCTTCAGAACAACCTTCTCAAGTCACACCAGAGTTTGTGACTCCCATATACTCTGCACTTCTTTTACTCCCTGCCTTCATTACTACCTCAACATTAGCAAGTGTTGCTAAGTAACATTCTACAGTTCCCTATAATTTTGCTACATGACTGCATTATAAGCACATGTTAATACTTCACAAAGGCAGTAACTATCAGCAATAACCACTATATTACTTTACAGGAAACGACGGTACTTTTTCATTATGGCTATATGTGTTTCCACGTTGCACCAATCACCAGGGTAATTCAGCTTTGCTGGAGGCTGAAATGAATAAATTCCCTGGTGGATTTACAGAAATATCAATATTTTTCTCACATAATAGATGCGTGCAACAAGTTTAGCTGTGACTCATTTCTCTTGCATATTAAACAGCAAAGCACATTGGTTGACTCTGCTACTGGCTGAATACTTGCTGTGGGCATTACATAGATTCATAGAATGGTTTGGGTTAGAAAGAACCGTAAAAGCTCATCTAGTTCCAACCTCCTGCCACAGGCAGGGACACCTTCCACTAGACCAAGTTGCTTCAAGCCGTGTTCAACCTGGCTTTGGACACTGCTAGGGATGGGGCAGCCACAGCTTCTCTGGGCACCCTGTGCCAGCGCCTCAGCACCCTCATAGTAAAGAATTTCTTCCTAATGTCTAATCTCAATCTCCCCTCTGTCAGTTTAAAGCCATTCCCCCTTGTCCTGTCACTACATGCCCTTGTCCAAAGCCCTTCTCCAGGTTGCTTGTAGCCCCTTTAGGCACTGGAGCTGCTCTAAGAAGCGTGGAAACACTAATCATACTGAGCTGTGAACATCACGCACCAACACGATGGGCTGCAGAGCTCAGCACAGTGCGTGTCCTCCCAGGGCACTCCCCTGGGTGAGTGCTCCACTGAGCAGCCCAGCACTGCACTCAGCTGGACCACAGGCCCCTGTGCACACTTGACCTTGTGCCCAAGCTTTCTCAGCCATGCCTGGGAGCAGGAGCCGTCCTGGTCTGGTACTTGGAGCAAAGCTGCCTGTGTCATTGCTGAACATCCTGGTGCAAGTTCAGTGAATCATCTCTCACCAGGACATGCATCCAAATACGGAGGAGTGGGGACTCATGGACCTGAAAGGCCTTCCATAGAAACAGGAGGGCTTGGACCAGCAGGAGGCTGTGAATGCTCCATCCTTGGTGGTGTTCAAGGCCAGGTTGGATGAGGCCTTGGGTGACATGGTTTAGTGTGGGGTGTCCCTGCCCATGGCAGGGGGGTTGGAACTAGATGATCTTAAGGTCCTTTCCAACCCTAACTATTCTATGATTCTATGACTGCTGAAGTGCAGTGGGGAGAGCATCCAGGCTGGCTGCCCTTGGCCAAGGTTGGGGCAGTGGAAACCCCACAGTGGGAAGGAAACAACAGAGCATCTGGTATTTTGAAATGAAGCTACAGTTCTCCTGGGGGTCACTAGGAACAGGCTGAGAAATCCCTGTGCTAGGCTGGTGTCTGTCTTGCGGCTGAGCCATGGGGTGCTGCTGGAAGAGATCCTGGTGGGGTCACTCAGGTCACTGACTGGGGTCCTCCAGGCAGAGCAGGGCCCATCTGTGGGATCCCTCCCTTCACATACAACATCAAAAGGTTGGTGAGGTGATGCATCCCCACTCCAATGGATGCTCACCTGCGCAAGGGGCATTCAGCAAAGCAGCCCCGGGGTCAAACACCACAGCAAGCCTCACCTTTCAGAAGGCTGAGCTGCAGTGGTGCTCTGCCCAAGGCACTCAGCCAGCCCAGCCTCAGGCCAGGCCAGCAGGAGTGCACAGGATGGTTTCTGCCAGAAAGAAGAGAGGCCCAAAGCAGGTATTACAGCAGCAACAGCAGTGCTATTCCCTGGAGGGAATGCAGCAGTGCACCTTCCCTGGAGGTCTGTCTCCCATCACACCGGGAGCAGGGCAGGGCTGCAAAGAGGAATCACTTCCAGGGGATGGCTGGGGAGCAACAGAGCCTCCTGTGCCTCCACGGCCAAGCACCAGGAAAAGAAAGCAAACAGCAGTGGAGCAGGGGATTTTCTTTTCATTACAAGACCAGCAGGACAGCAAAGTGTTTGTGTGCATAAACATCAGGATGGAGACAGAAGAGTGCTGGTGATGACATCTGCTCCAGGGAGCCCTATGCAGACTGACAGCCGTGCAGGGGCAGCCCCCATTCAGGAGGCAGTGAGGTGGGAGGAAAAGTGGAGGTCAGACTGGTCCTCACCATCCTCAGCACACCTGCAACCACGGAGGTGTGAGAAGCGAGGCAGGAGCCATCAGCTGTCCCTCAGCAGCTCCAGTAACTCCAACAGGGAAACACAAACCCACCCTTGGAAACCTTTTGTCTTGGTTCCAAGGGCCAAAGCAGGAAAAACACTCACGAAGGGTGTGTAAGGCCCTTCCTCCTGTGTGAAGGGCAGAGGATCCAGCCTGGGATCAGCACGGTGCCTGGTGAACCACCCCAGCCAGCACAGCTCCAGCTCAGGGCTACATCCACACACCCAAGCACCAGCCACAGCTGAGCCCAGCCCCTGCTGCAAGGCTCCACAAGAGTGCTGCCATCCAGCAGCCACCAACCGCAGTCCCGCAGGCACTGCGGAAGTCTCTGCTGCAGCCCCTCTGCCCACAGTGCAGAGACAGCCTGAGACGAGCCCTCCAGGGCTGCTGCCTGCAGCGCCAGGCACCGGGACCCTGCTAGCCAGTGCCTGCAGGGCATCCATCATGTTACCCATCCCTTCCACCTTGCAATGCCTGCAGAGCATCCATCATGTTACCCATCCCTTCCACCTTGCAATGCCTTGCAAGAGATACACACAGGTACCAAAACAGTAGGAGGCAGAATCCAAATTTTTACTCTCAAAATAAATCTCTAAACAATCGACACACCACAGATCTCTAAGTTGCCATTGTCATGCACAGTGAAAGGTGGGAGCACTTACCTGAGGCTGTAGAAGACCAAGTGAACAGTGAGAAGTGGAAGAAGGTTCTGATAAAGTTCCTCTCCAGGCCTGCAGCAAAAAGGAACAAAATCATTTTTCCCCTCAGAGGTGAAATTTCAGAACCCTGAGCCTGCACTTCTTCAAAAGGCTGCCTCCTGCTCTCCAGGAAATTACTGGACTGGCAAAATCACTCTGACTACACAGAGTGGTGATAAAAAAGAAGTGATGAATTTGTATCAAGAGAGACATGAGCAGATAAAAGCAAGTATCAGCTGTGTGATCAATCCACATACTGAAAACAACTGCCCATAAACAAATCCAACCACCTTACAACCCGTTTTTCTACAAGAAGCAGGTTTTTTCTACCAATAATAAATTATTTTTAGGGATAAATCCCAAGCATAGAGGAATGCATTAGAAAAAACCCCAAAGTTTCTGCGGTATCACCTGGAAACCTCAGCTATAAACCAGGGTCCCCTGAGGACACATATTGCACAGATTAAATGCTGAGCATCAGCATCAGCATCAGTTTTGATTTCATAGAATGGTTTCAGTTGGAAGGGACCTTAAAGCTCATCCAGTTCCAACCCCTGCCACAGGCAGGGACACCTTCCACTAGAGCAGGTTGCTCCAAGCCCGTGTCCAACCTGGCCTTGAACACTGCCAGGGATGGGGCAGCCACAGCTTCTCTGGGCACCCTGTGCCAGCGCCTCAGCACCCTCACAGGGAAGAGCTTCTGCCTAAGAGCTCATCTCAATCTCCCCTCTGGCAGGTTAAAGCCATTCCCCTTGTCCTGTCCCTACAGGCCCTTGTCCAAAGCCCCTCTCCAGGTTTCTTGTCAGCCCTGGAGCTGCTGAACTCAGGCACTGGAGCTGCTCTAAGGTCTTCCAGAGCCTTCTTTTCTCCAGGCTGAACAACCCCAACTCTCTCAGCCTGTCTTCATAGGAGAAGTGTTCCAGCCCTCTGATCATCTTCATGGCTCTCCCCTGGAAGGGACATGTTCACCTTAGTCACTGCACATGTGGCATTGGGAGGGCATCCATGGTATCAGGACTGAGCCACTGAATCACAGGCAGCGATGTGACAACAGGGTGACTGGGACATGGTGAAGATCTCTGGTAGTTGTAGGGGCTTTTGTAAACTGCTTCTCCATGTGTAACGTCAAGATGTCATCACACAGCGTGGCTGGTAAGATGATCTTGGGAGGCTTGGCCCTCAGTGCTTCAGTCATTAGTCAGTTTCTTGGGTACAGATACAAAAGAAGTCAGTAAGGACGAGAAGTCCCGGAGAAGGTCACCTACAGAAAGCTGATATCCTAGAAGGTTCAATAATAGAAAACCACCCACCTGAAGACAGGAAGCACAAAAAGAAATAGACCAAGAAATATTTTAGCTTAACTTCTGCTGAAATGACTCACTGGTCTTAACCAGCAAGGACAGAATGAAAATCCACATCTGAAAAAAAAAGGTGATGATGAAGCTGGAGCGGGATAAAGCAAGACTCTTATGAGCTAGGTCCCAACACACACAGAGTTCAGAGGGAGTTTTCCACCTGCATAAAATTTGAGAAGTCAGACATATAATTACTGTGAAAAAAAAAAAAAAAAGAATCATTTTTCATCCTGTGGTAAAAGAAATTAAAGGAAAACCAAATACCTTTAATAATTTCAAAACATTGCACTGTGTCATCAATCTCCATTTGCCATAATGAACCTTGCAGGAGGTTCAAAAGCTGCAGTGGGTCAAAAACGGGCTTCAGGGAATGTTAGGCATTTCAGAAACATGGTTCAAATAGCACGAGATAATGTCTGTCTCAGCCTTAACCATATTTTACTATGAAATCTATTCTAAAGTGGAGACAGCATGCATGAGCACATATATGTATATATACACATATATAGAGTGCACATGTGTGTTCATACACACACACAAAATTATCTGATGTCAAAGGGAATGGAGTCTAATAGCTATACAAGGTTTGATTTTACATCTAATATTTACATGTTTCATTATATAAGGTTTCCTCTCAAGGAGCAGACTGGTTTGCCACGTTCAATAAAGGAATGAAACATAGAATAAATCTTTCCGCTAGAATAACTACATGACACTAAACCCATGTTTTATCTTATCCTCAAAATGTACTAAAGTTTCTTTAAATGTATCTTTGTAGCAACCAAACTAGCCATAAATTAGTCATGATGATATTACAGCTGAATTTAATTTCAAAGTCTCTCAGCAAGTTGTTAAGGGTTTCTTGCCTAGGTCACTCCCAAGAAAATTCAAAAACTCTGGTATGATTTATGAATACTGCTGTATTATTGGTGTATAAAAGGCTATGGGGAATACAAGCACATAAACTTCTGTTTAATCCCGTTCCAATAAAAATTCCATTTCTTATAGCAAAATAAACATGTAAATCAATGTTTAATGATTTTGTTGTTTTATTACATAACTTATAATTTGCCTTTAAACATCCAAGCCAGGAAAAATCTGAGACCCCGCTCATTTTTGCTGAAACATAATTAGGTACCAATTAGACCTATTCTGCAGAGGTCGCTTTCTTGACGGGTATTCATAATGCAATGTAAGAGAAGAAAGTCCAGGAACAAAAGGCCTGGCTTCTCCTTTCCCTCATGTACATATTAGGCCTATTGTTAGTCAATTTTTCAATGTGAACATTTTTTTTCCCTGAAATTTACTCAACTAAGGGATAATTAGATTCCTAAAATTACTACATCAGCAGTGTTCAATTTCAGAGATGCTGGACATCCAGACTTGTTGTATGAGACACACAGACATACAACTCCTGTTCCTTGTCATGTAGCCTCTCCCCATATTTGGGAAATAGTCCCATCTGTATTAATCCCTTTCCATTAACAGCAAATGGCCAATCACTTACTGAAGATCCATCTCTCCTTTAAGAAACTGAAGTCCATGGGACTTGCACAAGTAGGAATAGGGTGACATTTTTGCAGGATCTGGCTATTGCTGTCTGCAAGTACCATGCCCTGCTGGCTTTTGCAATAAAATGCAATGAAAATGTCCCTCATACTGGTGAATGAGTAACATCCTAAGTTAGTATAATTTCTAATTTATTATAGATGCACATATACTAGTTTCTCAGAAATACTGCCCACATTTCTCAATCACATGGAGTCAGTAATTCCCAGGCTGAAATGGGTTTCCTCTTGGACATATTGCTTGACCTTAGGTGAGTCACTTAATCTTTCTTTCTGTTTTGCTGTCTATAAAAGTATGATAATATTGGCTCACATCACCTGCTGAATAAGGCAATATTCAACACAAATAGCCAATGTGAGATTAATATTTCTAAAGTACTCTTGCTGAAAAATGCTGTCAGTCCAAAGTGTATGCTACTATAATTGAGGTATACAATAGAAATCAGGTGGCTAAGCATATATTCTTGTGCCAGCTTTTATTTCTGCTACTTGACTTCAAATGTACATGTCCAGTAGAAAAGAGATTTGAAAATTAAAGTGTCCTTGAAACTAGACTAGAAACTTCCAACCAATGGGGAATGGCCATCAACGCCTCCCTGGGGCAACTACCAGTTTTTTCCCAGCTGTCTCTGATTTTCTTGCTTCATGTGCCAAAGTCCACCATTCAGGGTTTTGACTCACAATGTGTGCCAAAGCCACACACCTGATGATGGTAGAGCAAGAGGTGACAACAATCCTGCCACTTCTGCACACCCCTCATCCCATGCCTGCCAATGATCCACTCTGCAGCCCACTTGCCAATGGCTTAAAATACACAACTATTCTGTTTGGCTGGAAATTCCCAGAAAAAGAGTGATGGTCCCATCTCATGCTAATCTCATTGTCAGAGGTGAGCACTACCTACCTCATGCCAAAGTCTTGTACAAACTTTAATGCAGTATCTTCTGCCACAGAGCAGGAGAAGCAAGGAACTTTTCAGTACTGCTGGGAGAGCAGAAAAAATACTTTCTATTTTAATCTATAAAGTCATCACAAAAGCCTGAAATTTTAGAAAGAAGAGACAGCACTTACACTAAGTACCTGCTGCCTTGAATCTCCTCCCTCTCTCTTCTATGTCTCTTTAGTTCTATCTTTCTCCCTCTGGAAAATGACCTGAACATTTTGGGCACTATCAAGAGCAAGAAACAGCCCATGTGCTGTTCAGTTACAGGTGGTCCAAGGCATTATTAAAAAGTAAGTCACTTTGCTCTCACTGTTGGGCACAAAGGGGAACAGTGGATGAAGCAAGGTTTGAGTTTGCTCTTTTTTCCAACTCCACATTTCCCCAGGGAATTCCTCCAAATTTCTCAGAATCCAGCCAAGCAATGTCATGGTGCAGCTGCACTACATTATACTAACTGAATATGTGTCCCGACTGCCTTCCAGGTTTGTACACCTTTGAGTAAAGGATTACAGCAGCATTACTGAGCTGCTTTGGCTGAAGCGTGGGTCAGTTTGATTGCATGCTCTTTTATTATGTAGATGAAAAAACATGGGCAGGCCTTCTATGATGGGGCTACGAAGCTGATGGACAGGGGCAGAGCAGTTGATGTCATCTATCTGGACTTGTGCAAAGCCTTTGACACTGTCCCACACGACATCCTTGTCTCTAAATTGGAGAGACATCAATTTGATGGGTGGACCACTCGGTGGATAAAGAACTGGCTGGATGGCTGCACACAAAGAGTTGTGGTCAATGGCTCGATGTCCAGCTGGAGACCAGTAACGAGTGGTGCCCCTCAGGGATCGGTGTTGGGACCGGTCTTGTTCAACATCTTTGTCAGTGACATGGACAGTGGGATTGAGTGCTCCCTCAGCAAGTTTGCTGATGACACCAAGCTGTGTGGTTCGGTTGATACGCTGGAGGGAAGGGATGCCATCCAGAGGGACCTCGACACGCTTATGAGGTGGGCTGATGCCAACCTTATGACGTTTAACCATGCCAAGTGCAAGGTCCTACACCTGGGTCGGAGCAATCCCAGGCACAGCTACAGGTTGGTCAGAGAAGAGATTCAGAGCAGCCCTGCAGAGAAGGACTTGGGGGTGTTGGTTGATGAGAAAATGAACATGAGCCGGCTTCAGTGTGCGCTCGCAGCCCAGAAAGCCAACCGTATCCTGGGCTGCATCAAGAGGAGCGTGACCAGCAGGTCGAAGGAGGTGATCCTGCCCCTCTACTCTGCTGTCGTGAGACCTCACTTGGAGCATTGTGTGCAGTTCTGCTGTCCTCAACATAAAAAGGACATGGAACTGTTGGAACAAGTCCAGAGGAGGCCACGAGGATGATCAGGGGACTGGAGCACCTCCCGTATGAAGACAGGCTGAGAAAGTTGGGGCTGTTCAGCCTGGAGAAGAGAAGGCTGCGTGGAGACCTCATAGCAGCCTTCCAGTATCTGAAGGGGGCCTACAAGGATGCTGGGGAGGGACTCTTCATCAGG